>NC_088839.1:23104019-24304019 GCF_904066995.2 Poecilia reticulata
TCTTCGCCCAGCTTTTTACCTCAGCTAGCTTTCATACCTTGCCATTTTGCTTCTTCTTTTCTACCAACATTCAATACCTTAAATGGGAATTGTGGCATAATCCTATTATTGGGTGGCAGGATGGACAAAAAGTGGCTTATTTTTTTAGTCTTTGCTGTTTCCTATTACCTTGCCATGTCCTGAGGCTCCAGTTGTCTGGCCTGTTTAGGGGTCGTGCAGCTGCTGCAGGAAAACTGCTCCTTTGAGATTATGTGTGTGTGTACGTGGGTATTTGTGTCTGGATGTCTGTTACCGTGACAACACTGCCTGCCAATCACAAGCTCCTGCACGCCTTTGGTTCTCCCACACAAAACACTCGACTCGTCACCCAGGGAGTGTCGCAGCGAGAAGATGTATGTGTCCACGTGTTTATTCGAGTTCGCTATAATTAAACAGTCATTTGAGTAAGTGGCTGGTTGCATGGTAATGTGTCAAATTAAAGAAGGACTTTCTAATTAAAGAATTAAAGAAGTTCTGACTAATTAATTGCTTTATAAGTAGACAGAAGAAAGCCCCTCAGACAGGGAGGTGGCATGCCATGTTCTCTGCTTCCTTGGCCATGATAATTGGTCTGACTTAATAATGTGCAATTAAAAAAAAAACTAATCAACTTTTGATCATTTCTTCAAATCTTTACTTGGATAAGTTCATGAATTGATAACTGTTTGGTTTTCATTCACTAGTACAGGTTTACTGTACCTGCAACTATTTATCATGGCTGATCGTGAAACTAATAATTATGATTAGAACGAATGATGCTCATCTTTTCTGTATGTGCTCTGTTTGTTAGGAATATGAAATATGTTTTTTGCTTCATTAGAGATATACCGTGCCCATCAAACGTATCGTATTTAATTATGTTGCAGTCACAAACATCAATGTATTTATCTGGATTTTACTGCGTAACTGTGGAGTGAAATGAAAAAGGATTCCATATTTATCATTTTTACAAATACAAATATGTGAATGATGGTGCGCATTTGTTTTTATTCGAGTTAAAGTTGTATGTTTCAATCAGTTCTAGTACATTTGTAGATCAACATTTCTGCCTTGGCAGTCAGTCATGAGAAGATTTAGAAATCACAGACATTTACAACAGGTTGCTGTTTTTTAGTGGATTCAATTGTGACTTTATAAGATGGGTCAACCAAGAGCTGTGCATTTATGAGGTGTAAGAAAGATTTTACAAAGCTTTGAACATTTTCACATGTAAAACTCTAAAACACATGTAAAACATATGTCTGTATACAGACATGTTAAAATTTTGCATACAAAAATACAAACTTGTATACAAGCTGTGCAGGTGTGGAGACTTTTCAAAAGTGCTTCAGTTTCATCAGATTGTGTCTGTATGTTTTGGTCATTGTCCCGCTGGAAGGCAAACCTTCACACCAGTCTCAACTCTTTTGTAGCCTCTAACAGGTTTTCTACCAGGATTACCTGTCTTTACTCCATCCGTCTTCCCAACAACTCTGTCCACTTTCCCTGTTCCTGCTGATAAAAAAAAAAAAAAAAGCTTGCTGTCCCCCTCTAAATGGCTTCTAGCAAACCACATACAGGACTTCTTTTGTGGCTTTCTCGCAATAGTAGCTTTCTTGTTTTCAATCTTGTTTAAAGGTCAGATTTGTGGAGTGCAGGACTAAAAGACGGCAGATTGCCCCACCAGAGCTTCGGATTGCTGCAGCTCCTACAAGGTTACCATGGTGAATCTTGTCTGCTTCTCTGAATAATGTTCTCCTTGCTTGGTCTGTCACAGCTTGAGACATTGTCTTTTTCGCCATGTTCATTGGCCTTTATGGTGCTGTTTGTTCATCTATAAAATCTCTGAGTCCCTCACAGAACAGATGTATTCATAATGTGACTAAATTACACACAATTAAACTCTGAATTGATAATTATGTGATTTCTAAAACCAAATGGAGAAGAGTTTCCAGAGGAAACGGGGTCGAATACTTTTGCAAGGCTTTTTACCTAAATGGCAAAGAAAATATTAGATGTAGGACGATGAATTATGATGGATATGAATTAAATGTCTGTTCATAAGGCTGTTTTTTATGATATTATGACTCATTCTTATGAAAAACACATATTTGAGGAGCTTCATGGGAAATAACTTGAAGTGCCTGCTGTGTTTCATAAAAAAGAAAACATCATTGTAACCGCTATAGATACATTTTGTGAAGAGACAGATCAGTTTAAGTGCAGGGAATTATGGTCTCCATTCAATGCTGTGATTTATATATGAGCAATTGCCCTCTGCTGCTCTGACAGCCTACTATCACATCATTAGTGTGACTCTAAATGACTCTGTCAGTGCCACCAGTGCAGGATTTTCTCTGCCATTGTTGTTGCTGAAATTGAGGATATTTTTGCTTTCTTCTGCTGTGATGGGGTACCGTGTGACACCTGTGAGAATATCCAAAACGCTAATAAGACTGTGAACCAGTTTGCAGAATTAGCACCTTTAGATTGGAGATTAAACTGCACCAGAGGACGCATGTAACCAACCAAACACACTGCAGTTATTGACCATCACAGCCATGCTTTTCCAATTTTGTGTCTGTTAAAAGCAGTCTATAGACAACATCAGTTTTAGACTCAGTTTTAACCAGAGTAAAGGCGCTCCTAATCACATTCTGCTGTGACAAAAACCTGAGGCTGACCCAGAATGCTGCTAAGAAAATGGATGTGTTGGTTCCCTGTCAACTCCACAACCCGATGGATGGATGGATTAAAAAAGGGACAGATGGATGGAGGGGATGCAGAGCTACAACTATCCATTATTTTAGTTATCAATTATTCAGATGGTTAATCGATTAATCAGATATAATCACATTCTGCAGATTTCTCATTGTACCACTTAAATCTTTTTTTTGACAATATTAGAAATATATTGAAAAATAGAAATTAATAAATAAATCAATTTATTTTGAAAATAAGGAAATAAACGTGTGTGTTGCCTAAAATGCCAAAACAGCATTCCGATTGTAAAGAAATTATCATTTTCAGATTAATCCATTAATTTTTGCTTGAACTGATTAACAATTAGAAAGCAAAGGTGCTTAATCTGAGATTGTCTTTTTACAGAATCTGAACCAGGTGAAGCTAAAACTGCCACTTGAGGAGTTGTGGGTGGAACAGATTTAAATAAAGTTATTTTTTATTTTTTATAAACGTTCATATTTTTATACAGTTTTAGCTTTATTGCTGCTCTATGTTGTTCTTTTAGCAACTGGCCTTTTGTAGTCTGTACTTCAGTTAACAATTAATCGATTATTAAATTAGTTGGTGATACTGGAATAAAAGAATGGCTACATAGATAAATGGATGGATGGTTTTACAATGGGACTGATGCATGGATGAACACATAGATTTGGTTCTCTGGTTCTCTCTACTTTTACCAGATCAGTGGTCAGTTGCATGAATATGAGACAATCATTGTAATTATTTCCTCTTTCACAGTGAAGACGTAGAGGTCAATCAGGAATGTCAGATCTTTGCTGGAGTTGTGTTAGACAGCAATTTATTTCTGCTTCCTTTAATTTTCTCATTTTGATGTAATTATCGGGTTAGAAGGTCAGAAGCAGTTTAACAAAACAATGCTTGCAGTGCCCAAACCCGTGGTGTCATATGTGTCATTATAGTCCTCTTTATAAATTTCTGTTTAAATGTAGAAGCGTTAGCAGTATTTGGCTTCGTTGTCTAAGCCTCACATCTGCGACGTCTATGTGGGGAAGTTTAATTACGAATTTCTTTGACTTGACCTGCCATAATCAGAGAGTCTGTTGATGCTTCCTTGAAACCTTTTGAAGAACGACAAGGTTAGTCGAGGTCTAAAGCAAATCAATGTGAGGACTTTACTGTCTTATAATTTCAGATTCTGTCGAGCTCCTGATTGTCTTTGGTCTCGGTCAGGTGCTTCAGCCCCTCAATGAGGCACCAATTCATTAACAACACGATTGACTAAGTGCCATTAAGGAACAGTTATGGATTGTTTTTGTTTTTTTCTCTTCTCTCTTTGCAATATTCTTGCACCTATACATCTTGTGTGCATATTTACAGCCATTGAGGCTCTATTTTCTCCCAAGTAACTCATTTAAGAGGTTTAAAAACAAACTGATATGATCTTCAAAGGTTGAATTTCATTCTTTCGCCTGATTATTTATTGATGTCCACCAACATTTTTACTGATGGAGCAGCTCAAAGCTGGAAGCGAAGTTTATATATAGGTTTTAAATTTTTAAAATAAAGTAGCTGCAAGAATTGTCAAAATTAATTTTTTATGCATTTATGAGGTTTGCAACAAGGAAACATGGCAAATGTGTACAAGAAACCCGCTGGGTAAAATTTGCTCACAGAATCTCGTTCTAGCAAGACGGCAAAGTGGCTAGATTAATTATAATCATGTGTTAAAAATGAACCAATCAAGTCGAGACCAAATCTTATGGAAAGTTTTTTGGCAAGACTTTCCAAAAAAGTCTTGCCAGAATAACTACATCTGTCACATTAGATGTAGTTATTCTCCATCTAATGTGACATAGGTTCCGAGTTTTACAAAGAGGTGACAGAGATTTGAGTCCCTAGAAGTGCAAAGCTGATAGAAACGTACTTCAAAAGACTTCCAGCTTGAAGAACCATCTAGACCATGAGTCATTCTCCTCTAACTTTACAAATATGCACTACTATGGGCTTGTTTTTCACATAAAGAATGACAAAAAATATAAAATACACTAAAGTTTTGCATCTGATGTGACAAAATCTAAAAGCTCACTGGGTATAATCATTTTTGTTTGACTCTATGTGAAATGATGAGCTGTCGCCTGCTGTAAACTAACAAAACGTCTCAAACGTTTGAAGCAGAGTTCATATTCTGTTCACCGAGCCTTAAAATAGACACTCACTCGACACTCAGTGTAACTAATTATACTTTAAGTTCAGGGGGAAAAAAATAGTTCCTGAGAATTTAAGTGATAGCAAGACTGGAAGGGCTGTGCTCAACTGTCTCAGTCCTTTAATATCAAATTCATGAATATTAACATTTCTTTTAATCAAGCATTACATTTTTATGCGTTTTTCCCCCCCTCTAAACAAAGAGGCGAGGTACTTGACCACCATCTTTGCCCTTTATCCTCTCTGTCCTCTCTGTTTGTGGACATTCAGTCTGCCTCTGTGTGCTTGTCTTTTATTAATTCATAATAAGTGGCGCCTTGGGGCTGCAGAGATTTCCCTACTCTGCTCTCTGTTATTTTTGTCAGTTTCTCAACGCAGTCAGAGATGGCCATTTCCCCCCTTAAGTCCTGCTGTGTCTGAGCTGCAGGCAGTAAGCGGAATGAGATTTTGAAATGATGCACAATTTCTTTTTTTTTAAGAGGCAATATTTCCCCCCCTTTCGATGAATAAGAAACATTAAATTAGCAGGATCCTTGCAAGCCGGATTTTGTCATCCCGCACAAATCTTTACTTTTGCCTTTTATGAACAAAGTTTGCATCCGGAGAAGCGTGAGGCAGAAATTAAAACGAACATTTCTGAAGTTATAACTTGTTATGAAATAAGTTGCTTGGATTGAAGAGTGGTATTTATTTTTCAGGTGAGAGCAAGGAGAGTCCGAAGCTCTGGGAGGTTCTGTCAACTACAGTAATGAGATGTTTTTACTCACTGCACATAAACCTTGCCTGCAGCATTCGTCTGCTAACTTTCTGTATCCATGCAGCCCTTGATAGGTCAAAGAGAGTGCAAACACATTTCCTTTTGGGGGGCGGAAGGGATTGGATGTAGACATACGGCTGCAATATACCCTGCATATTACATTTATTGACACCCCTGGTAAAGATGTGTCAAAAGTTTCAAAGTACTTTCAAATTTTGTATTTATTTATTTTATTTTTTGCAGTTTTAGAATCTCACAGTGAAAGTTTTAGAATAATCTGATCATTAAATTGAGTAAATGTGCCCGAAAGGCAAAAAAAAAAAAAACACATTAAAAAAATATTTATTTTTCAGCAAAGGTGATACAGTTTTGCACACCCCTGCTTTCATTGCTTAACGGTGTAAGTTTGCCAGTAAGTCAGTGTAGTCTTCTGCTTTAACATTCAGAAAGTCGGTGCTTACAGACAGAAAGATTTTTGATCATCTATCATCACATATTTCTCCTAAATCACCCAGAATCCTTGGTCCTCTTCGGGTCTGTTCAGGTCAACCCACAGGTTCTCTGAATTTATGCCAGGAAACCTGATGGCCTTGGAAAAAGTGGTTGTTTTTGTGTTTGGTGAATTGTGTGTCTGTGTTGATTTGGCTGAAAGGCTCAGTGATTATTTCTTTTTTATGGCAGTTTTTCTGTCTTAAAAATCTGCTATATCAAAGACAACAAAAAGGTTTCCGGACCTTTTATAAGCAGCACTCTAGGAGCATTCACCTTCTAAATTTGTGCATCAGGTTAAGAAGCTCATTTTTAGAGTTAAATTTTTATTCGGTGACTCCACGTTGTTTTTGCTATTATTACTACTCACATCAATTCCAGACAACTTGTTGGCATATAGATGCTGTTAAATAGAAATCTGGTCAATCCCAGAATACCGAGATAAATATGGATCCTCATCCAGCCTACTGTCCAGAGGCTAAATAAAATGGACTTGTGCATGTGAAAGTCACTGATTATTATTTAAAGGTTTCTTGAAACTCTTAACTTAAGAAGAAGTAAATTCTAAATTGTAAAATGTTTCCGTTATTGTTTTATTTAAAGCTTTTACCTTAATGTGGGATTTATTCTAATGGGCTTTTTTGTGACTAGAGTTTTTTCATTTTACGATTAATAAACTATTAAATAATTATTTAAATGTGGCATTTAAAAAAATGGAAATACAGACATACTTTATTAATATGGAATTGCCTCAATTAAATGTATTTTTAATTTAAAAAGTACATATATTCATGTCAAGATTTAATCAAATATTTTGTGTTCCTCAATTCGGGCAACTTCAATTAAAACCATTGACCCAGTCATAGCAAACTTGGAAGAAGCCAATCAGACGCCAGAGTCTCTCTATTAGCTGCCTTAGTCCCGCCCACTGAGTTTGATCGGTGAAGTCGAAAATTTGAATTTATTCATGATATGCTTCAGCACAGGAACATGAAAAAATTAACTAAGTTATGAAATAATTGTATCCAAGTTTTAAAATAAAATCAATATATGAAAAGTATTTCTGTATAAATTTCCAATTTTTTAAATAGATTGATATGTATCAATATGTTCAACATACATGAATATGTTCAACATAAAGACTGCTGCCACTGAAGTCTGGCTCCATTTCTGTGCCGTAACAAATAACCGTGTGATAAAGCTCCACCAAGCAGAACATTTGGCCTTTTCTTGAACGGGTTTCATGTAACAAGGTTGTTAGACGGGAGGAAAAAATGCTGAGTAGTGATCAGAGCAGAGGTGTATTTTCGAACCCGAGGCCTGTTGTATGGATTTATCCAGAGCATTTTTAATACCGGCATTGCGTTGATCAAAATCGATCAAACTTTTAACACAAATGCCAATTCACAGGCAATAAGAGAATTGTGCTCTCACCAATCAAATCGCTGATGCATTAACCTTTCCTGGGAGCCAAGCGAGGGGGGATTGAATAAAAATGCTATTGATTCTGCAGGCGAAAGGTTAATGTCATTGAGCTGAAGAAAATAAGAATGCAAGTTGTGTTGGTTGGCTGTTTTAATACTTACCAGACAGCTGCTACAGCATTATATCACATGTAGCAGTCATTGTGATTCAGCGTGCATTTGCAATTGATATGCTGAGTTTTTCTGCAGTACAAAACATTTTCACAGTTTGGACGTCAAGGCAGGCATTAGTCCTGTGAGGGAGAGAGAATGCTTTCCTCTTTTTGATTTACTGGTAGTTGTTAAGCTGCTGCAGGTGGCTCTGGCAAAGAAACAATGTAAGACTGTCCAGCTGAAAAGGTAAACCTGGCTCAGTGGGACACTGTCTGAAATGATGCCAAACACACACATTCACACTTCTCTGTAAGATTACGGTGTTGCACAAGAAGGGCAGTTTTACTCCTGATTGTCGTTGCCACTGGAACAACACTGACTTGTTGTAAACCATTCCGTTGTGTTGTGGCATCTGCTGGAGGTATTTTAAAGCTGAGACCTATGAGGGAAATCTGTTCTCAGGGTTTGTATTAGAAATTGTCAAAGCTATTTTGTCAGTACAAGGTCTGTGAAAGCGTACAGTTTATACCCGGTCTCTTTCCTTCTCTGGCCTTCTTGTGATAAATGGTTTTCAGCTTCACTGAGTTTCTCTTGTGTGGAGCACCAGACATCAGAAAGATGCACTTCGCTAAACTGAATGTAAGCTCATGTTCTCATAGAGTGCAGTAAAAAGGTTTCTGGCATTATGTGCTGCAGTATTTCGTTTTTTTTTTCTCTGTGATCTCTTTTTGTAAGATGATGAATCAGAGCCTAAAACAATGTAGTGTGGTGTAATTTGTAGTCAAGTAGCAGTCAAACAGCGGAAGATTAATAATTCAGCAAGATGTTAAAACTGTCACAGATGACAGTCAGGGTGACGTATGACCAGGTTGGTGCCTCGAAGAGTTTGGTGTGAAATGAGAATTACTCTGATTTATTTATTTTTTATTATGCTGTGGTGGAAGTGTTTAATTTCTACTGCAAAGTCCCTCAGTTAAAAGAAACCATATAGCACCATTTATACACGGTAATTCAAATAGCTTTGACAAAACAAAGGACCGGAGATAACACACATTAGAAACACAACGTTTGCATTGAAAGCACAACACAGTTATACTAAACAGAAATGGGTTTGAGCTGTGGGGGATAGAAACTAAACCTTCCCTTGTTCAATTCAGGAACTGAGTGAGCAGGTCTTCGGTGTGTATTTAAGCAAAACCTTTCAGTGCTTTATAGATTATTGAGAAGACATTAAATACTATCCTATTTCTAACAGTAGCAGTAGGATAGGAAGTCTTTATGCACCAGTTCACTTTCCTCTCCTCATGTTCTTCTCCTTTCAACAAAATTCTCATTGATAAACTCCAAAGTTTTTGAAAGTATCCTGTAGGCTGATAACATTGGTCTTGTAAAGAAAAAAAATCACCAAGCCTACTGGGAAACATGGAGGAGACTGCTTTGCTGCATTTGGCACAAAGAACTTTGAGTCTGCCCAAAGCACGATGAAGTCTCAAGACCACCAAAGCTTCCTGGAGCAAAACGTACCGCTCAGTGACAGAAAACCCAGCCTCAGACTCAGTTCTAGGGTAAAAATGTGGGAAAAGGCGTTCAAGAATAGCTCTAGCAAAACAAAAAATTTAGACTATTCCTAAAAGTCTGAGACCAGATTGAATCTTTTTGAATATTGTTAAAAAGATCTACAAATTTCAAGACACCACGTTTCAATAAAACCCCAGCTACTGTTTGCAAATGTAGACAATAGATTGTTTGCATTGATTACTGCAAAAGGTGTTGCTACTAAGTATCTAATGAAAGTGAAATCTGTTTTTCAGATTCATTTCATTATTTTAACTATTCAATATTCAATTGAATCAATAATGACACAGTACTGGGTCATATTAGGTCAGTCAAACACACGGCAAACGACCAGCTACATTCACACCTAAGGATGATTTGAAGTGAGCAGGTATCCTAATAATTGTGCTTTTGGACTGTGGGAGGAAGCCGGAGTACCTGGAGAGAACCCACACTTGGATGGGGAAACCATGCAAACAGGAAGACTGGATTTGAATTCAGGACGTCCTTGCTGCAAGGAAACCGTGCTACTAACTCCTCCCCTCTTCTTATCCAGCAAGGGTTACTCTCTCTCTCTTTTACAAGAGTTCAATTGTTTCCGCGGCTGCTCTGGGAGAGATAAAGTCGGTGCAGAATCTGTGTATGTGTCTCCACGAACAATGTGTCCTCCGCGGTGAAATTGTTCAGCTCATAGAAGGATCCTTTGATCCGAGTTGGAGCAGAGTTATCGGATCCTATAGTCTTGATCTCCTCTCCTGATGATCATCAAGGAAGGAAATTAAATCCCCATTCATCTTTTGTCTTGTTGCCTCACTTATCTCCAGTATGTATTTTCTTTTTTAATTGTGCGGCCATGCTCTCTGCCGCTTTCCTGCATGCTTCAGTGGTCTGGGATTTTAGCGCTATATCCCCTCAACTGGCAAAGCCTACAAATGTGAGCGCTAAATAATTCAAGGCAAGAGGGCACTTTGGTTGTCCGAAGGCTCAAGCCAAAGCTAATGGCGAAGCTCTCCAAAGATCTAGCTATATGGCCTCTTCGTTTGCTGCCTTTTATTTATTTATCGTCTTGCATGATGAAAAGAAAAAAGATCAGAGATGTGCACGGCCTACTTGTTCTTACTCAAGGTATCCAACCAGATGGGAAAAATATGATGGCTCATGAATTACTTTTTGCTCCTGATGATGACAATCTGGTTGTTTCAAGGGTTCTAGGATTTCAAGTGTCGTACTGATTTATTGGTCAGTGACCGAAATGTTAACATTTTCCAGCACTCAAAAATAAAACTTGTGTTTCCAGGCAAGTGAAAACAATATTCCTGCAACAGTGCGGCAAGTTTGTACTGATGGAGAAAGACCCAAACATTTACAGTGTGTCTCAACAATGTCAGAACAAGTGGGGTTGTGAGGATTAATCTATTTCTATCTGTTCAGAAAATAATGAATTTGTTTTCGGATCAAGTCTTCCAGATGGAAAACTATTGTCATCTATTGTAGTGCGTGTGTGTGCGCGCGTGCGTGTGAGAGGGTGGAGGCATGAGGGAGTAATTACCGTGGTGACAGTAAACGTAATCTCAAAAAACTCCAGCTATGGTTGAGGAATAATCTGGAAAACGTTTTTCTGCCCCCTGATAGAGGCTGTTGTTGCATGCCAGATTTTTAAAATTTCTCTAAGGATTTAAATTTTTATAGAGTATGATTTTCTTGCTAAATCATCTTTTTGTGTCTTATGGCCTTTCACTATAGTATCTTGAATTTGTTAGAATGCTTCAAGTTTTTGTTCACATTTCTTTTTCATTTAGGCGTTTGCTCAGATTTTGCATTCTTTAAACGTGACATAATTTTTTTTTTTTTTTTTTTTTTTTTTGCAAAATAGAAAACCGAGATATTTTTTAATATATTATTTCTTCATCTAATATATGCCAGCTCGTAGAAATCTTAAACGATAGCATCTCAGGTAAATGGCACTTACGCTGCATAGGTGCCTATACATGTGTAATGAAGGGCTCTAATCTTGTGTTTTCCTTGAAACCACTCCACCCTCTGTTGAAATAAATATGCCATTTCCTCTTGAGTGCATGTTCTCCAAAGGAAACGGCTGGACCAAGATTCAAGGGCTCAGATGGTTCAATTACAAATGTAAGAGCTATTGAGAGGTTTTATCTACTATGTTTCATCAAGCTACCAGCGACTCTCAGATCTCGACAAGTCTGAGGTGGCCCTAAAACACCAAAGCAGAAGCACTCACCCAGATAGGTTGAATTACTTGATGAATTATTTATCATGTTGATGCAGATAAGCTTTGTTTCTACCACTAATGGAGCTAAATTTCGCTTCTGCTAGTTTTTGTGGATGTTTGAACTGAACTGTTTGGCGCAACCAGACAAGGTTTTTCTTTCAACCGTAGAAATCAAAAGCAACTTTGACCATTCTTGTTTAAGTCGGAGTTTAAATTAAGTTTTCAAGTGGAATCTAAACGACACAAAAAGGAACCTGAGCGTGGAAAAGACTAGAATCTGCAGGGATCTTCTTTTTTTTTCCTTTTCTGACTGGCACCGTGCTCTCAGCAGCATATTCATCACCGTCACCCTGCAGCTCCACTCTCCTTCGATCAACACCTCTCCTTCTCCGTCTGCCTTCCCTCAGAGCCTCCAGCGGGGTTAACTGATCCATACCAGCTGCTTCTCACTGCAAGACATTAAGACTGCAACCAGTTTAATGAGCATGTCTGGTCCCCCTCCGCTGTCATCCTGCTCTCTTTTATTACAGGTCTGTGCACATGTGCTTTTACTATAGAGGTTCCTACAGCCAGGTGGATTGTCAGATTTTACACATAATCTTCAGCTGCACAGTGTAAAATCAGAACTGGAACTTGTTTGTTTTTCTCTGGAAGGAAGCGCTCCACCCCTGCAGTTTTTTGGCCCAATCCCCAATGGTCGTGCGGAGCATTGTTTGTCAGAAAAGTTGTTTGTTCTTGCCTTACAGCTGCACTTCATCAAATATTTCAGCAGTTGTCTTATAAAGAAGAAACTACAGAGATGAGAGAAAAACAGGAGACGTTGTGATGCATATGCGCATAGCTAAATGAACTGCTGTGGATCCGCTTGCAGCTGAATTGACGAGTGTCGTTGCTATATTGAATCTGACTTGTTTAATTTGTATGCTTCCATAACGGAAGATTTTTAACAGTTTCTTTTGAATGGTTTCATATTAGGCTGTCCTCAACATAAATTGAATCAAATTAAACAATGCCTAAGAATGGTGTTGACTGCTCTGTGTTTGGGAGCTGCTTTGTCTTTTCTCCATTTCATTATTTGACCATGTTAATGTTTAAAAGAGGACTAAAGCATCCTGCTCTCCTAACTCTTAGCTTTTTGTGGTGCATAGGACATAAAATACAAGACATGTTTATGTGGCTTTGCCCTCTTCCTCAATAAAATGGATTTTGAAAGTTATAAAAGTTATAAAAGGACACCAGCTCTTCTGTGAGATTATATGGTGATTTTTTTAGCATAAGGGATTAGTACTGTATGGCCTCAAAACAATTTGTCAGATCATAGGTTTTATATTTTGACTTCATAAGATACTTTCTTTTGTCACAACAACGACTTTTACCCGAGTTATAGCTTCAAATTAAAAGCTTTTTTGAGTTATTGTACTTCAAGCTATGTTGGAAATTGTGAAACTATCTTGATAAATACCAGAAAAAGAAAAATTGTTTAACAACATAAATTTTAAGAATGGCTGAAGAGGCAGCAACAAATGCAATAAGTATGGTGGAGGACCTGTGATGCTGATGACCCCATTTCTCTCCAAAAACCTATAGTTGGTGTATGGCATGAATGTTCGTATATACCAGGACATTTAAATAATAAATCTGGTGTTCTCCCACCGTAAACTGAAAATGAGCCTTCGTCGGGTCTTTTAGTAGGGTAGTGATCCACACTATATGTCAATCTTTTTCCAAAGTTGTCTCAGTTCCCAGATCTAAATCGCCCCCTGTCCATTAAGTTAAAGAAAAGAGATGAAGAATTTTCTCTTTTTACACATTTTTCCCTAAACTTCCAGCAAGCGTTTCCAAATCCTTGAGCTCCAACTTTACTTTTTATAGTAATTTAAATTGGATCTTAATACTAAACCGTTGCATTAATTTTCTATGTGGCAGCTCCCTTACAGTATTCGAGTGTCAACAAAACAACAACATCTCTGCTAACTGCCTCCTGACCTTCCCCTGCTCTGTGTTGCCCCTCAGCTATTTGGTTTGTATAAGTAGAGCTAATTAGTTTAATCTAAACTTGATAAGGTTTAAAATTCCAAACGTGGTTTTTGTGTAATTTTCCAGCACCATGTTTGAGGACTCCAATACAACAAAAAGTTTGAAAATAAAATGGAAAATTAAATAATAGTGGTAACTCTTAATGAATGGTGTTGAACGTGATAAATATTATTTGCTACACAGTTTAATCAAATAAGTTGGAAACATTTTTATTTTCTGTTTTTCATGCAATATTTAGCACATTAATTACCTCATCAGTCCATTTAATTATTCCTTTATTGGTTGATAAATGTGGCAGGATCTGTCTTCCATACATTACAGGCGGTGTTGTGAGTCTGTGCTGGTGTGGGATGTGACACAGCGTTGCAGGAAAGTCTGTGCTGCAGGGTCATTGTCATTCCAAGCCAAGTGACGCGACTGTTCATCTGGAATCTGACGCATTTCTATACCTGAGAGTTTTGTGCTATTCATGCAGTTATATCTTCAGTCAATCATGGTGCTTTAAAGGAAAAAAATTTACCAGAGAAATAGCCTCAGCTTCTTCTCATTCATTGAGAATTAACAGAAAAAGATTCACAGGGACAAAGCTCATTTCATTTATTCAACTTTTCCTGAGTCAGAGGAGGTCACTGTCTGCTTGAATACTGCATAAGGTCATGAGTGCCAGTCCGTTCTATATGTATTCCTTATCCCCATTAAATTTTATGACCAATCGTGATAGAAACTAAACCTTATACCTTTACACCGAGTGTAAAGGTGTCACACAATGGCATTGCCTCTCATTTGTCTGAACTATTGCTCAATATTGAGGTCAAAATTTTATACCAGCATCACGGCCGGCATTGAATATCGTTTGGTATTGTCAAGATTCGGATATATAGATCAGTCGGTAATAAAAATAACAATTAATGGTGCCATTAGCTGTACCAAGAACAAGTCATGTGGTAAGAAGGTAAACAAAAGCAGCTACAGGACAGTACTTTAGTAAAAATGACTTGGACCAGGCAATGAAATTTTAAATCGATATTTATGACCAATTAAGTAAGATGGGTAAACCCTCCCAACCCCACTAAGGGACAAGGGTGTAAAGAAAATGGATGGATGGATGGATGGATGGGTATAACATTTATAGAAACACAGATTATCATTTTAATTGTTCTGGTAATAGGACCTTGTCTGCTGCATAACAGTGATTCTGGATCATGTTTTTATTCACATGGAGATAATCCAACTTGAAGTACTTTTGCAAGCAAGAAAAGGGTGTGGATCCTGTCAGAGGAGCAGCAGCCCCTGTAATCATCCTGAGCTTCTCCATCCAGGTAATTTAGTTGAAAAGAAAACATTTCAGAGGAGATTTTTCTTCTTGTTTTCAATATATAATCGATGTAAACATATTACCAATAGTGGTCAAGTTGCAGCTGTTGAAACTTTTTAATCTTCCTAAATAAGTGACTCAGTTTCCTGCTGTTTCCTCTGCTGCACTGCAGAAATGTGTCCCCATGTGTACTTTTACATGTCGAGTTTTTAACATCTCTTATAACCTTTGCTGTTCCGTCTAGACACACACCCGGCTGAGGTTGAAAATGAAAGAATTCCTTTGCTTTTTAGTCGTCAGCTGTCAAAAACCTGCTAAAATTTGGCAGCTCTCAGGAAGTGTGGAGTCTTTCTGGGAGGCTTGCTCTTTAGAGACCCGGTTATTCCTTCAGCCCTTCTTGTCACAACATTGCTCTGGCAGTCATTACTGCCATGACATACTCAAAGAAAGCTGCCTGGATGAAGAGGCGTGGCCCGATAAGAACCCTGGCAAGTTCACTGAGCTGTTGACATTTTCTCGCTGCTACTTCCCTGGTTCTAATTGGCTGCCGCTGATAAGATTCCCACGTTGTAATTTGCAGCTCCTGATAAGATGCTGTCACCTGCTGCAGATGACAACAGCTCAGCCGTCACGGGGCGGACAGGGCCAAATCCAGGGCCCGCGCCTCATTTTCCAGAGACTCTATTCCAGCGGGGAAATATAGAGTAGATGCAATCAGCTTGTTTGTTAATACGATTGAAAATTTTATTTCATGCCTATTTTTCACCGCCTTCATTCAACATGCGCTGCTTTAACACTCTTCCTGTCAATCTCTGCTGATAGTTGGAACCACATTAATTTGTGAAAATGAGTCTTGTAATTCTCCGTTCCAGTGGAAATTGAAAATGATTAAAATTAAATCGATAAATTAACACAAGAGGTAAAAGTGGGTTGAGTGTTTTGTTTTAAGTAATTGTTAGTCAGGACCTGAAACTATAGCTGCATTAAACTTTTAATCATATGCATATGCACTTTACTTTTCTATACAGCAGTGCTGTTTGGCAAAGTACTGAATTCTTAAAAAAAACATCCTTATTGAAAAATTTAGTTAAAGTAAACAAATCCAAAAGATGCCAAATTATGAAGTTGACACTGATTTGTTAGTATACCTGCAAACTTTATCCAAATAAACTTTCCAACAGTAAGACTTAAAAATAACATAAAATAGCTCTTAAACTCGACCTTATACATACTCCTTTCAAACGACTACAGAAAATGTTTGCAGCATGTCATTATACTTGCCTGTATTTTCTCAAAAAAAGTTGCGGTCAGCAGATACTTTTCAGCGATAAGAGTTTGTTCTTGTGTCGACACCTTTGGAAGATACAGTAACCGGAACTGTTAGCATATAAAAAACAACATGTATGTGTGTGTAGTAGTTGTGTGTGCTGGCTGAAGAATTCAATTAATTTTACTTCCAGTTAAACCCAAAATTATTCACAAATTGACAGATATAGATTCACCCGTTTCTGATAGAGAAGAAAAGCAAAACATCAGATGACAATAAAATTATGCAAAAGAACTATTATTATTGAAAAGGTTTTCGATTTATATTTTGTAAAAAAAAATTCAATAATTAATCTTAAACATCAGTGGCAAAATACAAATCAAATCCTTACACCTGATGAGCAGCTTTTGCATGTTTACGCTGATATTTTGACAAATTATCTTTGATAACGAGCTTCAAGTGCAAATAGTTTTTGCCATCACTTTCATTTTTGCCTCACACAACAAATTGTGTATTAAATTCATGCTGGGACTCCAAAGATGTTGGTAAAATAAAAAATGGTGTGAGCCAATTTGGTGGCCTTCCAGGGAAAGCTTTATCAGCTTTATTTAATGTGAAGCCTTTTCTTAATTGCAGGTTGAATCGTACTGGTTGTAGTTGCTCATTTCTACTTTGTTTTTTTCCTAAAGCAGAATATTTCCTAAAGCTTGTTTGACACTTTTATAATTTTATGTATAGTTTTAAAACTTCAACTCTTTTTTTTTTTTTGTTTTTCTATTTTGAGAAAACGTCTTGTCTCATAATTTAAATATGTTATTTAGTCAATGGACATGCGTTTTTCTTAATCTTATGATGAAGTGTGACAGTAAACAGCTATTTTTTATCAAAAACATACAAATTAAAAGATCACTTTTTTTCTGCTCACTTTATAGTGTTTGGATTGGTTGAGCTGCTTAGTGGTAGTCATGGTGACAGAGTGCCCATTAGGTTTCCTCAGCAACCAAGAGGAACCCGAGACTGAAAAGAATGGTGGTTATATCCATATGTGCTGATGTGTCATATATTTTGATGATGGACCTGTTCTTTTAATAACTACGCAGATGTTTGCATCTTTGTGGTAGTTGTCACGTCACATGGAGAAACTAGGACATTTTTTCTTTCTTTACTGTGGAAATCCACTCCATCTGATCTTGTTTTTAGGCCGAACTCGTACATTTTGCAGATGTTTTTGCCGGCAGAAGTACCCCAGAGTCTCCTGGGTAAAAGCAAAAACCGCTGATGAAGACATTTTTGCTCTATTGTCTCCTTATCCTAAAAGTCGACACAATTAATACACTCAACGGTCACCCTAAAAGTTTTATCTCCTCTCTTACCTTACTTCCTCTCTGCCCATGTGTCTGTATCATTTTTTATTGATCTCAAGGAAGTAATTAGGCTTCTGTTTTAGTTAATGGAATCCACAGAAAGCCTTGTCTGGCAGGCGAACTACTTGATGTGAAATTTGCTCCAGTCCCTAGAGCTTGTGTAATGGAAGGGCGTGTGGGTGTGTGCGAGTTGGATGAAGAGGATATGAGACAAACGCCTTTGCCCACAGTTAGTGCTGGGAGTCAGGGAGGCAGACCCGTCTCTGGAGTTTCAGCGTGAAGCGCTCACCAGCAGCATGCTGGCTCATTCAACTGCAATAACGTAATAAGTTACGACTTTGAAGCACGCAAATGTATTTATAGTGTCCTTGGTGATCTCAAGCAGTGTTTGTCAAAGTTTGTGATGATATTCTTTTTCCTTTGGTCTTTGTCTGCCTTTTTGCTCATTTTCAGCTTTTCATCTCTTCATTATGAGTACTATATGTCACTATGGTAATCATTCAAGCATAAAATTCACTTAAACTTGAGGGATGAAGTAGTTTTGACAACTTGGCAAAGAACCTTTTTTAAATTAGACATAAAAGTGTTCATCCTTTAGTTTAAGAGATTAATTTAAATATCTTATGTGACTTATGACAGCATCGAAAATGGCTGAAGCATAATGACACAAAATACAATATCATATTTGAGTTTTGCAACTCATAGGGTGTCCTGGAACAAATATAGTTTGTTGGACCGCCAGTATTTCTGGGGTTTAGGAACCACAACTAGAGATGAATAGTAAAAATCTGTGATTATTTGAGACCCAACTGCTTATATTAGTAGTTATATGCCTTATTGTGTTTTAATGCACATTGAAATCTGTTTTAGTTCTACTCCAGAAGCTAAAATCTAGAGTCTTCCTTATCTCCGTTCTTGGCGGTTCAGCCAATCGGTGCCAAGGAAGATGTTTGGTGTTCCTCGATTGGCTGCTTTAAAAAGGCCAGGCAATATTGTGTCAAGTAGCATTTTGCCAAGTTATTTCAGCTCCCAAAGCTGCATTTGCTCAGCCAAATATTTTAGATTTGCTCTACAACAAAAAAGTAGACACATTTTTCTCAAAGAATTTGGAGTTAAAACACAGAAAAATATGTAAATGTTGAACCGTTAATAGTTCACCAAATACTGACCCATAAGTGGTCCACTGTTGTAATGTTTACATCAACGTCCTCAGCTTAAACCCCTGATGCGTTTAGATACCAATGATGTTGTAAAGTCAAATGCACAGTTTACTAAACCAAGAGAATGGATTCCACATGCATGCAGATACAATTACCTAATTCTCAAGGAAAAGTTTTTAGACCTCCATTTTCCCCTTCACGCCGCAAATATTTTTTCCTCTTAAAAATGTAACCTTTAAATCTGCTATATTTAGTTTATATTGGCCAATTAGTCACCATGGTTAGGACTGGAAATGAACAAAAGGGAAAAGCTGGAAAAAAAAAAAAAACATCAAGAAAAGTGTTGAAAGGTCAGATGTTTTCAACTGAAACAAAGGGAAATAAACTTTGTTTAACCTCCTTTTATGTCATCACAGAAATGGCATTAAAAGGTTCGTTGCTTTCTAAATTTTTCTAGAATGAAATTCCCTTATATTGAACCACAAGTTTAAATTTTTGTTTGAAAATGATTCATTGGGCATTCCTTTTATTTGCAGGAGACTCAGCTGCTATGGTGGTGCGTGTTTTGCTGTTTTAATACTTTGAAAGTTTGCTTTGGGCCGTTTTCAGCTGTTCATTAACCATGACCACCAAAGACTCCCCCATGTTTCCCACACCTCTCTAAAGCAATCCATCCTCACCCACCCAACAGCACTATAAGGCTACAAGCTAACAGTCCTCCGAATGCTTTGACTAGCATGAACACTGACAGTCCCACAACTTTTTTTGTTCCCTCTTTGGGGACATATAGTCTCCACTCCTGACAGTTCAAACTTCAAAGCAGACAGAAAACAGACCTAAAGAAATGTTCCAGCTTGTTTTTTTCCCTCTTAGGTTGTCAAACTGTCCTTCAGGCGTCAATAAACACGTTCAATTTACGTCTCTTGTGCTGAGCAACAATTTGCCTTTGTAGTGACTGCCTGTTAAACACCAAACTCCTAACAAGCAGATGCAGGCTCCTTTGAGAAACTCACACTTTCTGCAGTCGAGTGATGCTTAGAGATCCGGGTTAAAATATTAAAATGCAATCCATCCATGTGACCTTCAGCCTAAACACCAGAGATTTAGGTTTTCTTTCTGCTATTTTCTTTAATTTCCTCTTATTTAACATTTTTATTATATCTTTGCTGTTCTTTTATGTTCTCCTGATACAGTACTGACACCACTGAGGAGAAAAATTAATCAGCCCTTCCCAAATTTAACTCTTGGTCACTCAGGAGATCGCTGCTCGTAAACCTTAAGATGGTTAATTTCTCCAACGCTCTGTTTATTTTACTGCTTTGCCGCCTCTCGTAGAATAATTAATCTCAAAAGCTGGGGATTTGTCTTCAAGCTCCTGTCTCAATAATGATGCTAAAACTGAAGGCAAATTAGGGTTGGAGTGGGTAAACAAAGCAGAAAGTGTATAGCAAACAAACATTGAGCATGTTTATGTTATGTACTATGGGATTATCTAGACCATATGATAAAAAAGGAGAAGAATCTAGACTCAGATTGGAAGGTTTTAGCAGACCTTAATCTACGGTATACAAGGATACTAAGTCACAATGAGCGGCACCGTTTTTCACACCGAAGTTTTATTTCAAAGGGACTTTAAGTTGTGTGTACTTTACTGCGTCTGCTGAAGTTAATGAAGGTTAAAAACAGATGAAAGCTGCACTAGCAAGCTGTAGGAGATCCCGATCCTTAATCTCCGCACAGAGACAAAAGTATCAAACACATCAGTGGGCTAAACGTTAAATCCAAGAAGGCTAATCTCTCCTGGCCCTGCTGTTCTGAAGAGTACTAAGCACTTACAGAAACTTTGCTCAAAAAAGACTTTTTTTTGTCTTTGAGTTACATTACATGTGGGATCAATTAAACTGCACAGCTGTTAGATTCCCCATTAGGTTTAGCAATCTCTGAAGTGCAAACCGTATTTTGGTTTATACCTCATGCACTGTTTTTCACCTAAAACACTTGGAATTTTTTTATTTATTTTGACCGGCAAAGCTTGACTCATTTTATTGATCTTTTTTCTTCGCTTTGAGTTTCTGTATTGGAGGCTTTTTTCCCCCCCAGATATATTGTTGAAGGCTGTGCCAACTCAGAAAGCGCAAACAGCACTTGTTGTTTGTTTGTGTCATAGTTCAGGACTGAAAGTAGTCTTGCACTTATGGCTATTTGGAGGCATTATAAAGTATAGAAATATGAGAAAAATCAAAGGTACAATGGCACCTATTTGTATTGACACCAACATCTGCACCGACTCTCTGCAGAGTAGCTTTCATGCCTCAAAAGCTCTTTGGATTGCAGTTCAGACAGATGGTCACTGGAAATATGGGAGATGGGAAAATCTCCAGCAAGTGATTAGCTTTCATTTGGAAGAATGGATTGTTGTCTCAAGATCAGGACAAATGTAGTGGGAAACACAAACATGCTCTGCATTGCGTTATACTAGAGGAAAAATGTGATCTATACTATTTTGTTATATTTGTTATAATAAGGTCTTAAACATTATTTTTAATTAATCTGCTGAAACACATCTACTCATGACTGAAATATACAGAAAATCAGATGTCAAGTTCTAACAATTTCAATGCTTGTATAAACTGACAGCCTCAGTTTCCTGTCATTGTGAATCTCAGTAGATTAGTCAGAAAAATTCAGGACCCTGTCAGTTTTTTCAGCTAAATAATTATTTATTCTAGCTTTTCCCACGCTATGCCATATGTTTCCACACACTTCCAGTTGCTTGACCATATCATTCTTGTTATCGGAGAGGGATCATGGTGCAACAAATACGCTAAAAATAATAACTATTGATCACAAACATAATATCTGGTGTGAAATGATGGGAAAATAAGATGTAAGACAGAGGCGTAAATCTATGCAGTTTTATTTCTTTTTTTTCTAAATAATTAGTTCTTTTAAACTAGTGGAACTCTATGGTTCTGTGCTAAAACAGTTCATATCATTCTTGACAAAATGCAAGCACACAAAAAAAAAGTGAGAATCCTCACGGCTCTCTCCTCGAGCCACTTTTATTCAACATCTACAGACGACCCAGGGCATTTTCCATATAGCATATCTACAATTTCTGAAAGAAAATGGACCTTGGGGAGATGAAATACCTAATTGCAATGCTATGTGACACTCTGTCAAGTAGCAGAGCAGACTGGCTGCACCCCAAGAGTGGAGAAAAGGAAGAGTGTAGATATTCTGTGGTTGTGCTAACGGTATATTTGGTATTGAAATATAGAAATAGGTGGTTAAGTATTGGTTTATTTTAGTCACTGACAAGGGTTGTTTAATACCGAGGGGTCACTCTATATGGTTGAGGGCTATAACATATTTTAGCATATGCACTATATTTGCTGCTGATGCATAACTTTTTATTTGTGTCCACAGTCACTAAATAAATTAATTTAGATACCAGTTTAGTTCAGATTTTCTCAACTAGACTAAACGATTTTAAACATCACAAAGCTCACTAGGAACTAGGTGTCTGCTTGAACTCCAGCTTTCATTTTAGTTTTAAAATAAAGTTTATTACTACATAAACTAATGTTAGGAAGGACCACAGATTGTTGGTTTTTCATGTTGTGCTTTTCCCCTTTCTTGCCCATTTCTAAACTAAACCCTGAGAGATAAATCAAAAACATAACCGTAAATGAATTTTGCTCTATATTCCCGCCATATGCTTACCACACTTATGATTAAACACTGATAGTGCAGCATTGCACCTTGTTTGCATTGCTACACTATTTCATGTATCTGTGCTGTAGCTCCGTCAATATAAATGCTGATGAGATGCTGCGGCCAATTTCAGATTGGTCTCTGCAAGCTGTCTAATAAAACGCAGAGCATCCTTTATTGAAGCCTTGTTACATGTGCTTTCAATGCATGCAGAATTATATGTACTTCATCAGGTTTGTTTTTAAGCTCTTAACTATTGCATAAATTGTTGGCTCAGGTCCCTCAGGACTCATGGCGGGTTTTATCTTCTCCTTCTACACAGCTTGAAATAATCAAATAGCCTATTGCGTCTGTCCCTTTTTTAGATTGATGCGCTAGTAATGGTCTACCTCTCTACATCTGTACCATCAAATCGACTTCTCACAAATCAGTATTTAATGATGTGACATCTTGGCTACTTTTAAGAAATATGTCAGAATCTGTCTCCCTGCTTCTCATCTTCTCTCCAACAGAACCGTCAAATAGGTGCTTTACATCCTTTGCAAATTAAAATGAGACTATTTTCCTTCTGCTCCGTAATGAGATACCCAGGTCTTTGTGTCTTTAACCCCTTTGGTGTCAGTGTGAGCCGGGTATTTTGAATTAAATGTGCATCGACAATGTGCAGCATAATTTGCTTCATCAAGCCTGATAAACCTGCTCTGGTTCATTATGTGCATATTAAATTAATAAGACAGCAGTTTCATATCATGGGGTTAGGGGTTTGACTGGTATGTTAGCAGCTGATAAAGAGACACATCTATTCCAATGTATGTTCTCCAGATGTCCCCGCTGTGTCGTACTTTTCTCTCAGATGTCGCAAAAAATGCAGAGCAATAATCAGTCTCTTGGTGATTGGCTAAATGTTCATTGCTGTCAGTGAAGACAGAAGGATGTCAGCCGCATCCACGAACATGTTCGTCTCAGAGCTCATCATTCCTACAGATCAGCAGCAGATGTTTTGTGACAGGATATGGTCAATCAGCTGGCTCCTATATCCTGTCAGACTGCTGGTGCCTTCGTTAGTGCCACTTCCAGTTGTAAAAACGTTCACATCTTTTTTTCTTCTTTTTTTTTTGTCTTTTTAACATTTTGTGCAGAATTATAGTGCTCAAAATGTTTTATTTTGCCAGAAGTAAGCTTGTTTCTGAAGTGTTAAAACAATGACTGGTGTCGCATTTATTTGGATTCAACAAAATTTGAGTTTCAAACCATTTGCATACAGAGAACTTGGTGGTGCAGCAGCTCAAGCAGAACCAGAGAAGTTAAACACCCTTCTGCACAGATATAAGAAGCTGCATCCCTTTAAGTCCTGTGCAAACACCCAGAGTCTCCCCTCATTTCTTTTTACTTCGCTTCAAAGCTGCAAGACTTTGATGTATGCTTTAAAGTTGTCTTGATCAATATTTCTTCAGCGTCCTGAATGTCTTTTAGAGCTTTTCTTTGGACACTGGCTTCTGTAGCTGTAACATCCTAGAAAAAAAAAAAGAAAAAAAAAAAAAGAAGTTTTAAATTGAGTTTTCAAGATGGTTTAAAATTTTGCATTTGTTTTTAAATTATTTATCATATCGCTTTATTTGTTCTGACTGGAGATGAACAGAGCAGAGTTTTACAGCCTATTTGCAATCTGGTGTTAATATTTACACCAGATTAATATTTAATATTTAAAGTAATTTGTGAGTGTCTGAGCAGAACCATTAAGACAATTAGGATCTTGCGCAGATTGAAATTTATAGGAGTTTAATGACTAAAATGGGTTTTATGCTCCGTCCTGAGCCTGAGTTTTCTGGGTTCCTGCTGATGTTCGGACCTCACAGTTCAGCCACTATCTGCATGATGCAAACATCACCTTTTCAGAACTGGCTTGGTTTTTTTTTTTTTCTTCTTTCTGTGTCGTTTTTCCCCCACACTTGGAGCGATAAAAAATCTTGTATTACTTCGCTTCTATTCAGAACCTCACATCATTATCACAACACATTATTCAGAGAGCTTTGATAGCCTTGTTGTGGGGACTTTACAGCCCTGTTTGTAATCTTTTTCTCTCTTTCATGTGGTTTTATCTCTCACTTCTTTTCTCATCCCGAGATATCTGAGTAATCTGCTCATGTCCGTCTCTTCTCTCGGTTCGATAAGGCGCGGAAGAGCTTTCGCCTGTTCAGGAGCAGATGTTCCTCCTTGACAGCATTGACACAAACACAAGGGCCTTTGCTCTGTTTGAATAAAATGCCTCGCGATAAGGCAGCTGAAATTGAGGTTGTTTACTACAAGTAATCTGCCTATTATGGAGGGTTTGTAGTCTGCTAGACTCCTCCTTCGTGAGATTCATGTAAATGTTGAATGTCAGTAGGACTTTCTCTTTGGCTGGTTGTCATTTCAGATATAAACAGCTGCTCAGCATCGGATGTAGGCACAGGCCTAGTACACATTCTTAGATAAAGAAGATGATTTTATCATTTTATTGTGACAAATGTAGCAAGCTTTTGTTGAACCCAAATCTAATTAAATTCAAATATAATTTATCTTTCCCAAATGGATATTAAATATTGATGTATCTCAAGATACTTTGTGTGTCGAGGTGTCTTGAGAGAATCATTGTGGATGGTGATGCTGTCAGTCTGGCAACGTATCTAAAGATGCCTCTGACTGAAGGCTGTTGTTGTATGATGCTCTCACAGCTCGGTTTGAAGCCAAGGATATTTGGATGCAGAACCACCTTAACTGAGAAGAATAAATAAGTTCCTATTTATTTTTATCAGTAAGGAAAATCCTGAAAATTTTTAAATGGTCAACATTGTTTATGGACCATTTTTAGCTAATGAAAAACAAATGTATTAGTTTTTCATATATATATAGATATATTTCTGTATAACTGGAATAAAACATTTGTCTGGTGAAGTATATTTGTTGTGAATTGCTGTTATATGAATAAATTTGCATTGCATGAATGACTTGAATCTATTCATGCAATCTCTTTCCATTTTTTTTGTTTTTTTTGCCAATTTTATGTTGTTCTCAAAAATTATTTTTAATGTGTCTAAGTGATTGATGTAGGTTCGACTGGACTGTTTGGCTTCCTATCAGACTCTCATCCGCTCTGATTTGGTGCATGGGCTCATAAACGCCTAATAAATGTTTTAAACTACTTTTGTGATGTAGAGAAACAGATCACATGTGGGTCATGGGTGTGAAATTGTGAATTATTTCACTTCTCCAGGAAAGGTTTGTTTTGATGCCCTTGGATTGACTGTTGCAGTCAGTTGAATAGCATTAAATATGCATTAGTCCTGGACTAAGGTATTGACAGTTCACCTTTGCTGAGGATTGGGTTCATGTTATATTTTGCAGTCCTAACTTTGTAGCCTGCAATTTGACTTTTGGAACCATCAGCTGGGAGTGGTGTCTGCAGTAATCTAATTGTAAAACACTGAATATGATTAAAAGTTTCTGTGTTGCAAATTTCCCTTAAACTCACTTTAAAAACTGCAGGATTTCATTTATTTTGTTTGTAACTATCTGGCTTTTAGTTTTGGATTGAGGCAACAGAAACGCTTCAAACAACAATTTCCGCTGAAACAAAAATGCAATGATTAAAGACAAAGAGATGATTAGATATTACTGATTCCTAATGTACCTGAATCTCATGAATTCAGATTGTTAGATCCAGTCTGGCTCTAGTTGACTTGTCAACTTTGTTTTTTCTATTTATAGCTGAACATTTTATTTTAAAAAAGTGAAACAGAAAAGCATGCATCAAACTCTAAAAGCTGCATTATGTTCTTCTCCATTTTGGACAATTTTTCCAGTTTTTAGTCGCTGTAATGAGTTGAGGCAATTAAGAAAATAACAGCAGAGGGAGATCCTCTCCAAGTTTATTCACTCCTTGAGGTCAGATTGTCTTCTGGCTTCTTCTGTCCTCCTTACATCCTCACTTTGTTGTCACCGGTGTATTATAACATTCAGGGGGCTCCTCACTGTGCTACCACTAATCATCAGACCCCAAGCAGCTTCATCATAATTAACAGATCAAAGAACTGGAGAAAAGGGCAGTCATACATTATTAAACAGACACTGAAAATGTGTACGTTAATAATAAAAAAACCACAAAAAAAACTGATCTACTTTGAAAGAGTTTCCATAAATAATCAGAGATCACTATGAAAATGCATGGAGGTTTTCTTTCTTCTCTTTCTCACCACCTCTGATACTCAGAAACACAAACACGCAGACTTGCATTCAGGAGAAGATTAAGGTCAAAAAAGGTTAGCGAGGCTTTCTGTTTGCGTGCATAAGTATGCAGACTTCACACAGTCTTTCAAATGGAAAATGCCAGACTTCATCTTTAATACTATGTGGAAGGCTCAGGAGTCAACGGCAAATATTCAGAGATGTATTTATTTTTCTTTGGTTCAGGGGCAGGTAGGGAAATTTAATAAAGTTCATCTGTTTTCTCAACATTGAATTTTGATCATTTCACAGCAGAAGATCTAATAATGCTCTAGATGCAAAGAAAAAACAATACAGGAGAAACCTACAAAATGAACAAATAATCAGGATTAAGACCAAAATTTTAAATACACCTATAATAACCTTAATTATATTAATAAGACGCATGAGACGGATTGTTGTTGGCTAAAATAGAGAAACCAATTGAGGAACTCAGTTAAATCTGGTGAAATATGTTGTAAAATATTGAACAAGCACCAGTTAAATTTAATGGTTGCTATAATTATGCTTGTTCTATTTAGTGTTTGCTCTCATTAGGAGCTTGACAACCTAATGATGAGAAGTTGATCCTAAACAGGTCGGTCCTGTATATTTCACTGCTGAGAAATGTATATTAATACTGTTTCCTCTTTTTTACATGTGCTTCAGCCTGAAATGTTGATATCAAATCATCGGCATATTTTGGGGTGGTTAACTCTTTATTTTTAAATCGAGAAATAAAGCTAAAATCATATCAATAAAACATATTTAATTGAGTATTTTATTGCTATGAGTAATATTAGGTCCTGATATGGGTCACTGTTTGGAAGTAGCATTGATTTTAAACTGGCTGGGAGGTGTTTTGAAAAACAAGAAATGATTGTTAAATATTATAATAACAATAACATTTTTTTTTTCCATCCTTACAATTACCTCTATCGTCTGGAGCTTTGCCATCCTGGTCATTAATCTCTAAATTAGGTGTTGGCATGGGCTCCAGATTATGCTGTTTACTTGGAAAACACACATTTCTCCCACAGCCATCCCCAGCCAGCCACCACATTGTTAGCCACAAAACAAAAGGAATACAAAAGCAATCTCTGATGTATATTTCAATTCATCTATTGTCTTCCTATTAATTCAGTGTTTGGTTACGAGCTCAACAGCCTAAGCAAGGAGACCCAGTCTTCCCTCTTCCCTACCATTTGGCCCAGTTCCTCTAAGGAATGCCAAGGCTTTCCCAGACCAGCTGAGAAACATGGTCCTGCTTCTTCCTTCCGGTTTCCTCCTGGTGGATTTTTCCTGGAACACCTCATCAAAGAGGCGTCCTAACCAGATGCCCGGACCTCCTCCACTGGCTCCTCTCAATGCGGAGGAGTCGCTAAGGAAGAGTACAGATACCTGTGGAGGAAACTTTTTTTCTTCTGCTTGAATCTGCCATCTTGTTCTTTTGGTCACTGCTCAGAGCTCGAGACCAAAGATGAGGGAGGGAACGTAGTTTGACCAGTAAATTCATCTTTCAGCTCTGCTTTCTCTTCACAGAACAGTGCAGACATTGCACCAAACCACCTCTAACTCCATCATTCATAAAAAAGACTCTAATAGACAAAAACTTCCTCGCTTGGGGCAGGACCCCGTCTCTGACCCAGAGAGGGCACTCACCCCTTCTCCGGTTCAAAACAATGGTCTCTGCATTACACTTTTAAACCACTCATCTCAACTGTTAATATAGTATATAGTTATGATAATGGGTATATTATAATAATGGTCAGCTGGTTTTGCTTCTGTATGCACTGTACAATGACTGCTGGAAAAATACAAATGTTTTGTTGTTGACTTTCCATTCAGAAACCATTTGGAGCATTCTGGTTGGTTGTGCAAGAGGCTCCACTTCTGCTTTTCAAAGATGTAAGGCTGTATAATGGCACATCTTTTTGCAGCCGTTTTCACATGTGAGTGCAAATGTTGAGTTGGGGGGTGTGGCCAGCAGCAGCTTACTTGGATTTAAAGCTACAAGAGGCCCTAAACGAGTTCGTTCGTTCTGAAATTAGCTCAAAACAGTCGGAACTGACCAAACTAAAATAGGAATAATTTTGTGCAAAAAACTGTAAAGAATGTGTTTTGCACAGCCCAAAGACTTATAGTTCATCTTTAAGGAGTTTTCATCTAGATAGTTAGAAAGTTTGGTGTTTCTGAGTGGTGAGGAGTGACGACAGACATGTCTGTGTAGAGAGAGGACAGGATACATGAGCACTGGCCTCTTATTAATGAGCTGGCAGAAGTAACAGTCACTCATTTCAAGTTCCATGAATTTAGACATGTTGTCTCTGCTTTTTGTTCCTCTGAATAAATGTTTGATGAAATGTTTAGACAAGAATCTGGGCTGATGTTTTGGGAGGGGGGGGGTTCACTAATGGTGTGTCTGTCTGTGTTAAAATGCTGACGTATTCAGCTGACCGTGTTCATTTTCCAGTTTTAGGAAAGCAGAAACCAGTCGATGCTCTTCTTCTGTTTGTTTGTTTTTTAACACTTAAAGACTGACTGAATAAAATAGTTGCTGTTTTTAAGACAAGTCTTCTGCATTTCATCAGCTGTTGCTGTGTCTGAATGCGAGCTCGAAATGCTTCCTTCATTTCACCCGCTTCTTTTGTCATTCTCTTACATCAGCATCACAAACCCCCCATTAAAGGCAACCTTTTCTTTCTCATTTTATCTCCATCCCTCATCTCTTTAGCTCCCCCTTGAATTTACTCTCTAGGGGCCATCATAAATCTCTGGTTAGCTGTTAAAACCATGCACATTTTAGTCTAAATGGCCCCCAGCGTCTTCCTCTCTCTGCCTGCTGTTGGGGCTTACGGCCAATGGGCCTTTAAATGACTTAATTTCCTATCTACCTCCTGGGGGAATTTTAGGGAAGCTAAAAGCTGGTCACAGCCTGCAGAGAATGAGTATCAGGAAAGCTTTGGGCTGGATGGACCCGAGCTGAATGGAAATCACTACTGCTTTAATTGCCATGGGCAATATCCTGAATGCAAACCATATACTCTGGTGGAAAAGGTTGCTTTCATACAGGGTGGCCTGTATTATTCTCTGAACATACTTTGATTTATAAAAGCTCTTTAGATAAACATTTGAACCTCAGTAAATTTGAAAACTATTGGACCGTGAATTTAGTTCAAAAAGAGAAACTAAAGTACAGTGGCTTTATTGGATCTGGACTCTCTCCTCCCTCTTGAATCCATAAATTATCAATAAGGTTTAGATTGAGCTGGTTTGCTGGTTCTAATTAAACTAGGTATTGGATCTGCTGGCCGTAGGCAGTCGGCATGTCCTGGTGGAAAATTAAAGCGGCATCTCTGTAAATCTTGTCAGCAGAGGAACCGCTGGTGAAAACCCAGCAGACCAGCACTGTCAGATGACCCAAATCATCACTGACTGCGGTCACTTCGCCAGAAAGTTTAATTTGGTGCCTTCCCAATCTTTCTCCAGAGTATGAGATCTTGGTTTCTCAATCAAATGCAACATTTATGTTAACTTGAAAACTGGATTTTGGGCCTCTTTTTCACATTGATGATGATTCCAACATTTCCTCGGTTCAATTGCAGCAGTGTAACCTAAATATGTCTGTGGGAGGTGGCTGTTAAATTTACAATCCCCCCATCCTGTTGCACCTTTTTCCACCTCTGTTTTTCCTTCCACTCAGCTTTCCCTTAATATTTTTGCATTCAGCAATATGAAATAAGCCAGCTTCTTTAGCTGTAACTTTTGTCTTTTTGACTCTAAAAATATTGAGTCAATATTAACCAAATGCTTATACATCACTTTGTGTTTAATAAATCTGTGCATTTCACTTTTTAATTGAATTACTAAAACAAAATGAATTTGTCTAGCATTCGGTTTATAAATCTCAAAAGGGTTTATCCAGGTCACTTTTTAATATGCTAAAATATGCAGCCTAATAAACGCAAGGCACATATTATTATCCTGTTCATTTTACTGTATTTCGAAGCGCTGCATTTTGAAACAGTGTCAGGCCATCCCATGAGAAGAGGGAAAAATATGACCTCTGCACCTCTATTTAAATGCAGCCAAGCTTGACCAGATTGACTTATTAAGTTCCAGTCTTCAGAGCTCCACATTTGGATCTCGGTGTCAGGAGGTCTTGGGCTACACATGCTAAGATTGTTCAAATTGTGTAATTAGATTTGGCATTTGCATGAAACAGTCATTTCAGCTAACAGCCGAAAATGTTTTTTTTTTATTATTATTATTATTATTTCTATTGATTCTTTTTCTATCTTTCATTTACCATTGCTGTGAGCTCTTCAGCTGGATGTGCATGTTAATGGCTTAGCTAAGACCTCATCTTCGTGTTTCATTGTTGGATATTTACTGACATTGATTTCCGTATTGACAGCGTTTGCTGCTGGTTCTCCTTTCCGCCAAGGTGAACCTGTGTGAGTCTATCTGTGTTTTCATGCATTTGCAGCCCCTGTGTGTCTGCAGCTGTTTGCTATTCCTTACTGGACTCCACATATCAATCCATGGGTGTCACATGGCACGTTCAGGGGGCTAAACTGTTGCCCTCAAGGGCATGTTGTCATATCAAAAGTACTGAGGGATGGACATGCACAGGTTCACCTCCAAGAATACAATATGTTCAAATAAACGAGTACATCGTGGAAATGGGAGAGTGGATTGACCACTGATGTGTGGTTTTGTGTGGTGAAAACAAATTGGTGTGGAAAATGAGAGAACTAAATGAATGTGTACTGCAGTAGACACATGAATTGTGGGACGAAAGACCCCAATGGAGACTTTTTGTCAGCAGGGTCAAGAGGCTAGCGTAGTGGAGATAACTTGACCTCCACTCCAAGCGCACTTGAACATTTCTGACTGAATCGATTAAGTGCGTGGGACTTTAATTTGAGCTGCACAATCAATATATGCCCTGTCTGGTGAGGAACTAAAATGGATTCTGCTTCTGTTTTTATCTAGCGACCTATTAGATAAAATAATAAATGGGCTATATCATTTTTTTAGCTTGCACTTTGAGAACAGATGAGCAGAATGTTTTGCTGCCATTATTGGTGTTTAGTGTCTCACTGGCTTTTAGACAAATGGTTTGAAAAATTCAAGCTGTATTGAAAATGATTATTTGTGTCGAGCTGCTTGTTTGTTCATTCCAAGCTGGTCCAGAAGTCACACATGATGACTTGTTTTTATAAAATATGCAACATATTTGGATTTATTTTCAATTTAAATGTAACAAATGTTTCTTTATGGAAAAAGAAAAAACATTTAAAAAAACTCAAATGCAGGGTTTTATCTGCCTATCCATTCATCTATCATCCAGCTGTTCATCATCCATCCATTCATCATTCATCAATTCATCTATCATCCATACATCCATCCATCATCTATAATTCATAATCCATTCATCCGTCCATCATCATCCATCAATATTTGTCATCCATCCATTTGTTTATCCGTCCATCTTCATCGATCAATTTGTTATCCATCTACCATCAGTTGTCTATCATCCATCCATCATCCACTCATTGATCATCCAGCCATCATCCATCCACTTATTCTTCATCCATCCATCCGCCCATCAGCTATAATTCATCATCCATTTATCTGTCAATCATCATCCATTAATTTGTCAATCATCTCTCCTTCATCCATCTTTCTGTTCCTCATCCTTTCATCCATCATCAGTCTGAAAATAGAATAAACAGTCATATTATGGACACAATTTATTCTAATTTTGTTTTTAGGGGAACTAAAAGACCTCTCTAACCAGCAGACATCACCTGTCCAACCGGGAGTGAGTGTACTCATCGGCTCTCTGGAGACTCTGGTTAATGTACTGTAAAACTGTAATAAAACTGCTATAAAGTATCTCCTCGCTGCTCCTCTCCTCCTTCATTTTAACTCCTGGAAAAGTGTCCCCAGTTAATAGGGCTGTGTTCGTTAACAAGCCTGTGAAGTCTCGTCAGCAGCATTATCACAGCGACACACAGGCACGCTTGGTTTTATCAGGCCTCTCTGTGGCAGCGACAGCAGACAGCTCTGCAATTAGTGACTCAGAGAGGAAGGCAAAGAGGCACACAGCATTATTACACATTGCCAGCTGTGTCTCAACACCGAGAATACCAATATATTGGCTTGTGTTCAGACAGAAGCACATACATTCATACCTGTTGGCTCTAAAGTGTGCTCTGCCTGAGACCTTCTGTAGTGTAAAGTGTGTGCCGAGTGCAGCTCTTCTCATTATTAACAGTTGTGCTTGCTTTGGCATTGTAGAAGAGGGCAGTCTGCCTTGGCCAGCAGTCACAGCAATTTACAGGTCTGTCAGAGAGAAAGAGGTCGACCAGAGGAGAGAATTAAAGAGCATTTAGAGCTGTGAAATAGACTGCAGACAAGAAGAATGAGCTGCCAGTTGACATATGATGTGTACATGTTGACCTTCTTGCAGGGTTTTTATTGTGCAGTCCTGAATGCATTTGCTTTATTATGCAGCACTCGAATGCACAAACTCCGGTGGCTGTTGGTTTGGCAAGATGTGTGCATACTGTTAGGCTAAATAGAAGATTTATCAGCATTTTAGTTACAGACTGTCTGAGGAGTGCCTGATGGCATCAGGATTTATGCTCAGAACCATAATAATCTAGTTTTAGACATTATTTTTTCTGTGGCCTGCACAGAAAAGCAGAGCAGGGGATGCACCGCTGCTCATTTTTGTGTTATTACTAATCTAATCCCATTTGTCAACCGTTTTGAAATCGAGTTGAAGCTTTTCCTCTGTGTTACAGTATCGTTTCCAGTGGGCTCTCAGTGCTGGTCACTGAGACAGGAAGTGTCAAAAGGCCAGCCAGCTGAAGCTACCAAACAGCAGCACTAAGATGAATAGATTCTCCGTGACAGTACTGTTGAAATCAGTGTTCAGAGACTGACTGCAGACTAGCGGTGGCCTCCTCTCCCTTTAGAGAACAAACAAAGCAACAATTGTTGGCTGGAAACTGAATACTGTTCCTTCAGCTTTACACTAATATATAAATTGTGAAAAGTTGTTCTCACTCTGTTTGCTTTAGACTTCTCAGGTCTTAAAAGTGTGGAACTTTTTTTTTTTTTTTCAAGAAGGGTATTAATACTTTATTTGGTAGCTGATTGCTAGATTATTAACTGTTCATCCCAATAACTCTAATAGATTTTCACTTTATGGTAAACTTTTGTAAAACTACCTTTTTTACTTTTTAGCATTTGCACAAAACCTGATCTGACTGCATTTTTGGAAACGGGGAAGCAATAATTTCCTCTGCCTTGTTGGTAAATATCACCAATGTTACGTTACCGAGGAGAGAGAAAAGATGCAGCAGAATGCCTCTTCAGAAGGGGAGAGTGGGAGGGTAAACATTGGTAAATATCACCAATGTCACATTGGTGATATTTACCAAAATCACCCATTTAATACCATGCAAGCTGGAATTAGCTGATTAAGTAGTCAGGTAATATAAAAAAAAATATCTTGCTGTTTTACATAACCAGAAATATTTAAAAATGGAAAAATTATGTTTGTGTTTTTTGTTGTAAGCAATTGAATTTTGCTTTCTCTCAGCCATTAGTGTGCAGCAACACACTAGGGTTGTGCAGCATCTCATTTCTCTACGCTCTAGAAGAGAAAACGTTTTACTATTTTACTAAACCAACTTTAAACCTTAAGAGCTGCATGCCTGAGGGGTTTTAGTGGTTTTTGAGATGTAAGATTTTAAACCTGAGGATACCTTGACACCAGTAATGGGGCCATACCTTACTCCAATTAACTTAATGAGGGTTTTTGTCATATTTTGTCTATTTAGCGTCAGGTTTTGTTGATGTGATGGATTTAAAATAAATGGTGCATATGGATTTAAAATGAGGTGAATACTCTCCGATTGAAGTAGTACAGTAATTGGTCACCAATGTAAGCAGGAATTCTGGTGGTTTGCTGGTTTGACAAATATTTTTTATTTGTTTTCTTCTTCAGAGGGGATCTGTAACATGACGATGGACTCCAACTCAATGACGATGCCCATGTCTGACCCCAACCCCTGGGCAGCTGCTATGAATAACATGGGGATGCCTCCTATAGGAATGACAGGACAGCCACTTCTACCAGGTACAACTCATTTCATTCCCATACTAAATGTCCACAATTCAAATGTGGACTTCATTTGGGTATTTTCAGACTACAGATTTTTATTAAGTATCCAAATTTCTGAATTAATAATCTGATTAGTAACCAGTTCAAGAAGTGGAGTAATAATGGAACTGTGCAATTGTGTTGATGTAGCTTCAGCTACTACTTTTTTTTTAAGTGATCATGTGATAAATGGAATAATTATCTAAATAAAAGCCCCAGTGTTTTCTTTTTTAATTTCCATCTAAAAACATTGCTTAATTTACACACAAAAAAAACAATTGAAAATATGCAATGGTTAGTTGTTTTTAATCTCATTTGGTTCATCTAATGGAAATACTGGATTTTCATACCAGCTCAAGCCGGGGTTTCTCAGTATGCACCACTGTTTTTGCTTTGTTCACTGACGTCTCCTGCATTAGAAGGTGGGGGAAGCGCTCTCTCTCCTGTGTCTATGCTGCTCGTATAAAATAAATATGCTGTAATAAGCAGGATGAGCTGAGTCATCAACGTGGAATTGCAAGCTGGTAATCAGTTATGCTGGCACATGCTGGCGCATGCAGGCAAACTCTGACTGACAGAGGCTGATGTGACTCAATCGAGGACGGATCAGATAAAAGAAGCAAGACTTTGCTCTTTACAAGTATTACCACATAGAGTCCTTTATAAACTAACACACAGACAGATGTTTGAAAGCCTTTATTTCTGATGAGGATTTTCCTCTTAATTATTTGTCTATGTAACAGTTTGCTCTTTGACAGTGGAGGTCAAAGAGCAAAGATGAAACATGAAATCAAATTGTATGCAGACATCCAAGACAGAATTATCTGGAGGCACAAATGTTGGTGCAAAAATAATTTAATTCATGTTTGAAGTGTATAAGTATAGTTGTTTCTAATGTGGTTCAGATGCATGAAAAATGCTAAACTCGCTCTTTATTGAATCTTCAGATATCAAATAAAAGTTTCACAAATCACAAACAGGATTCTAAATATCCTGCAAATATTATTGAATAATCTAATCCAGGTATGAAGTACCTGAGATTCATAGTTCTTAAACTAGAGCTGATTAAAGATGCTCCGGGTAGTGAAAAATAAGGTGGAATTGCCCTTTAGCCATTTCCCGAATTGGAAGATGCAATCAGAAGCGTTCAATCAATTCTTCAGCTTTATCCGCTGCATAGTCTGGATGACTCTCCTGCTTTCATGTTCTTATTGTAAAATCCCACCAATGAACTCACAGAAATTTTCCAGAACTTTCCAGAGGACTGAAGATTTTCAAAGAATCAAGCTAAGATAATGAAGTTCAATAGATCAGTGTTAGCCCCGCCCATCAAGGTGACTTGATGACATTTATTAATTTGTCTTCTGCATAAATTACTCAGTAATTTAGTTAAACTTTTTTTTTAATCTCATGGTTACTTTTAATCAGTGATTTGATTTTTTATTTTTTATTTTTTATATGTTTTCATCCAAAACGGACATTGGCTCATAGATTAGAGGTGAAAAATGATACTGTAGATGTTGACTGTGTTTGGTGGATGAAGGATATAAATAGACTAAAAGTACAAAATTAGCTGGTTTTATTTCTAATTCCTGAACATATCATCCTATCATAAGCATGTTGTTGTTTTAACCCAAAGTCTGAAGTCACTCGGATGCAGCGGTTAAAATATTTCTCATGTTTGTCAATATATCTTCCTCTCAGAGGGTGTGAGCCTCCGTATTCTTATCTTTCCCGCACAATATCCAGTCCAACCGATTGCAATGCTATCTATAACATTAGGTTCAGCTTCACCCTCCCACTCTCCCCTTCTGAAGAGGCATTCTGCTGCATCTTTTCTCTCTCCTCGGTAGAAGCCTTTCCCTAAAGCTTTTTATAAATCACTTCCCACTTCTTAGCTGAAATGCACTTTCATATTTGAAACACGCCAGCCTTGTGTGTCTGTGTGTGCAGATTCATGTGTGTGTCTGCGAGCACGCGCAGATGAGCGGCCTTCCAAACGCACTCCTCAATAAAGAGTAAGGGTAACATACTTTCATGCTGTCACACACATAAATGTAAGCATGATATATTTGAAACGTGGTAAATAAAAGCCTTTCAACCAAAGAAGGAGCAGCGTTTCATAAAAGCGGAAAGCGACAAAAAAAATGTTATAATGTTAGTGGGTTTTCAGGCTTATCTGAGCCTTTAAATATCTGAACAAGACAGTTTATTTTTCCGGCTCATTTTCTTTTTCACACAGTCAACCTAAACGCCACACTGCATGAAATGTTTGCTTTAGACTCGCGTGTCAGCGGTGAAAGTAAACCCCTAGAAGAAATGCTCACAAATGACAAGATATGATTATTATCAGGAGAGCAATAAACTCGGTTATTGCAGGGATTGCTCTAATACGTTTAGCGTCTAAAAAGTAGCATTTTTGATCTCCTGTTGCAAATATAATCCTTGGTTTTAGCTCTTAGATTTGTAGAAAACAAATCAAACCGACAAGGAAACAACCCAAACTAAACGTCGTACGTCGTAAAAATTTGTTAAAAGGAGAAAATCATGTAGTTGGAGCCTAGGCAGCGAACATAAACGCATCTTACCTAGAGTCGACATTGCAGATGAAATGTCTGTGATAGAGGCTGATGAACCCCCACTGGCATCCTTGCTTTGAACTTTATTTGCAGCGGTTTGAGACCTTTTACAGCAGCCATTTAACTCCCTAGCAGGAAAAGCGCTCCTGTAACTAATATCACTAATGGAGGCTACACCAGTGATGCAATGTCAGAACCGTGAAGCTTGCAACCATAAATGAAACGCAGTAATTAGCGACGTTATAAAGCTGCACCTCTGTTTAAGTTGAAATACCCGCTGCGAGGAAAGTTAATGAAACAGCTCTTACACTTAATCAAGTCCTCTGACAGTTTTTCTAAAACAACCAGCTGAAATAACCAGTTGGATTTGGTCTCTGTTACAGTATGTGACGTGAAAAGAAAAGCTCAATAATAGATCTTAATGTTGGGGAGGACAGCTCAAAGGCTTTGCACTCACACGGGTGTTTGCACTCTTCCGACCTTTTTTTTTTATGTCACACATCATGTATTGTTTATTGGAAATAGATTTTTATTCTGCAATTTCAAATTCACAGGGTTTAGACTACTGTGTCCTGATTTGAACCAGTTTCATAGGGTGGTGGCCTAACATCTGTAGTTTTCCTTACTAGACTTTATAAAAGTTATATCAATCCAACACAGAATGAACCACTTTTATTGTACATGTGCAAAAGATAGCAATGTGTAGTCAGTAATTAAAAACTGATATAAAAGTAGAAAAACAACCAAATGACTCATTCACAGCCACCAGTAGACACGGTAAAGACATTTAGGTCGCAATACCTTGTTAGGAAATCTCTAATTCCTTTTATCTTAACATGTTTATGCTTGCTTTAGCTTAAGTTTGTCCAAAGTTGACCGTTTCCGGAATTGTTTTCATCCACATGGAGAAACAGAGATCGGCCCAAAACATTATTTTTACTCCCCCAGACCTGTAAGTGTCACTGAATATGGAGTAATGAACATGCGCATAAAGCCACCACACCGCGTTAGCTATAAACACAACAAGAAAACAACAAAGGCAAACATAGTGCAAGCGGCTTCTTTTGTAAAACTTTCTGCAGCTGCGACTACATCTACAACTGGATTGAATTTTGATCAAGACTAAGCAGCAATGTGACGAGAATGTCACGAGTGACACAGAAAGTGAGACCTTGGCCAAGTAAAACACATCCACTTTGGGGAAAATAAAAACTAAAATCTTTTATTTACAAAAAGCAGAATACTTACTCATAGAAAAAAAAAAAAAGAGCAAATAAAATGCAATCTTGTTGCCGCTTGGGTTGCATGGGTCTTTTTAATTTGACAAAAGTATGTATAATTAGTATTTAGTTCAATTCTTTATTTACAATGAATGAAGAACTTTAGCTCATATGAGGCTTACATGCTTTTTAGGAGTGTTGGGGGGGATTCTCAGTGCTTATCTAACCAAGATGAGCATTGAAGCATTAGTCTGTAATTTGCCACCAAATGTGTTTACGCTGATGTGAACGGAAAAAAGCAGAACCTCACAGTTGGCGTCACAACTTGGATGTCGAAAGGAGTGCTATTCACAAGTGGAAAACTGCTTATTGCAGTGTCCTCAACACAACGCCCATCATTCATCTCCTTTCTGGTTAACTAAATAATGGAAATGTGATTACTTTTATCTGATTAGAAAATAGAGCAAAAGGAGTGTGCAGTCCAGAAACACCAAATCTACAATCAACTAGCAGAAGAGTAATTACTTCTTACCTTAACAGTGAGAAAGGTGTTGATAGAGCTTTAAATTAATGAGGACGTATGACACATTAGGCACTAAAGGTTCAGCTACAAGGTAGATGGAGAGGAAGTGAGAAGTATTGGTGTTAAAAATAACAACTATTCTTGTCTATTTCATTCCAGAATCCCCTTTTTTCCCCATTTTGTTCTTACATTAACTCAGAACCGCAATAAAAGCGCTGCTGTTTATATCCTCCTCTCACTGCAGATCTCAGTCAGACCTTCTATTACATTATATAGATGACCAACTATGAGAAACGACAAGCATGCACTTTAAATGCTCCACATTCATTCAGTTTCTGTTCCTCAAACGAACTTTAACTAAATAATTTTGATAAGCGAACTTCTTTGCTGTGCATCACATACATGTCTGTAGTTCCCACACTTTTCTAAATCGCCCACGCCAAGAAAAGCTTTCCTACTGAGCCGCAGGAGAAATGTGAAAATGTTCTCGCTCTTCTCTTTTCACAGTTTACGATAAGGTTTAACGGCAAAGTACCTCAAAGTTGGCTTCTAGAGCCAAACCTCAACTGTCAGGTTGTCTTTTATAGAATAAGTTTTGTACTAAACAGGCTAGAAGCCTTTAAACAACCAGCCAAGTTTTATCATGAACTCTTTCTTTTTTTTAAAGAAAAGTTTGAACACAAATCTTTCAGCACGTTCAAACAATGTCACAAAGTCTTACTCTAGCCTGTCAGGCCGTATATTTTCCCAAAGCACCTTCAGCTTTGAAGTAATCCAGGTAGATTAGCTATTGACTCTTTATCATGACAGTACATCATCTCTTCCTTTTCTTTCACCTTTTAACTACAGGGAAGGATTCACTGTCACTTCCTTTATCCTTACCTTCTGATGTTTTTGTTTTATTAAAATGATTTCAGCTTTATGGTGGAGGGTTGTGTCTGTTTTAGGCACTTTCAGTAAAAGTCTGTTGGGTCTCAAGGCTTTCATGCCACATTCAAGTTTGCTTCTGTTTCATCCACAGTTAGTCGAGATTTCACGTCTTTTATTTTTCCCACAGCTGAGTCTTTTCCTGCCTTCAGCCAGGTGGATTTATCCAGACAGACAGCTGGATAAACGGACCGCTCTTGGCAGAAACGTCAACACTGCAGCCTGACAAAACGCAGCACACATCAACTATGATGACAGTTTTGTTTCTGCAGATGTGCAGAGCTCGGCTGTTTATTAGAAAGTCGTTGTGTTCTTATATTTGTGTTAGGGAAGTGTTTGTGTTTTTAGTGAGAGATGCGTTTCAGGCCACAGGCAGGAGAAAAGATTGTGCACGCTGTGTGATTTATGTTGTTGTACTAGAGGTTATTGTGGTGCGTATCCAAGCATCAGTCATAATGGTACCAAGAGTTGTACAGCAATGTAAAGTTGCACCGATGCGCTAAGTTTTTGGTTATTATTCTGATATATAAATTTAAACATTTGCCAATAGCATTTTTTCCCGGTTCGGGAACTATTTACTTTTACCCGTTGCTTTGAGTCTTGAAAGTTAATAAGACTGAACCATAAAAACACTGTCAGCTATACAGCTACACTTTGTACCTGCATGATAAGCAGCATAATTAACTTTTTTTTTTCCCAATAATACCAGATCCAAACTATATACCGAGACAGGATTAGTGTAACAGATTTGATAAAAATAAAAAAGCTAGGTGTAAAATATTCTGTAATGTCAACATATTCAGAGACAAAATCTCTTAGCAATGCTAGAATTTAACGGGTCTTTTTTACTGTGAATGTTTAATAATTATTCATGAGTGTAGATATTCAATGATAGCCTTAAACAATAAAATGAATCGGTTTCCTGTGACTTCAGTCCAGTTAGCTTCCCCAGTCCTTCTGCAGGATGTGGTTGCTTCTTTGTTGAGCACCATTTGTAATAATTGCTTAATGATTACGCCTAATTTAGCATTTGGGTCTACTGGTTCTAGACAATGTCAAAGCACTAAAAGAAATCATTTAGCTGTTTTCTGGCAATTTGTTAATGGATTCTTGATGTCTGGAAAACAAGCTATTCCAAAAACCTCCCATTTATCAAGCCACAATGGATGGACAGCACGGAGAGCCTGCAGCCACAGTAACGTGTTTACAAGGCCAAGCTGCTGGAAGCAATGAGACCCAAATCATCTGAGAAGATGACACAGAGGGACACACTGTGTCTCAGCTGGGAACCAACATCCCAACACATTATTGATCTACAGGCCAGACTTCAGGATAGTTTACTGTAAGGAATCTGACCCATATCTGACAGGGAAGGAGGGGTTCATTGTATCTCTGCCAAAAATAAAATAAATATTGATCTGGTGTTCAGCTCTGGTTATAGCTGCAGTTGAATGTTCCACTTCTTAACCTTTAACATGATTGATTTTTATCTTTAAGTTGTGCTGCTGAACGCTTTTTGTTCCGTTATGTTTTAGACATTTAGTCGGTTTCGACTATAGAATAGCACATTTGGTTTTCTGGAAGTCGGAGGCGTAAATAGCAACATGAATCTTTAGTCTTTTTCAGTCAGGAGTTAAGAAGACAAACTTTCTGAATTGAACGAGACAGCAGTCATTTTCTTCTCTGGCTAAACAAGGTCAGAAATAAGTCAAGGATTCATTTTGTGGCTACAGTGGATGAGAAGTTTATTCTGAGTGATTGTGACCCCTCTCTTTGTTTCTGACATCATGGTGTCTGCGGTTTGGTGAGTAAAATCCCTGTTATGTTGTGGAATCGGTAGGACTCAGCATCTGGTTTTCACATATTTGACATCTGACAGAGAGAACAAAAAACTCCTCCTCTAGCGGAGTTCATTATGTGTTTCCCCAGCGTTTATCAGTGTTTTCCCTTCGACAAAGCAGAACCAGATGTAAAGCTCAGGCGTTTTTCTACATCCATCTCCAGACCTCCCAACCTGGTCTTTATTATCGAACACGGCATATTTTATGTTACTGCTTTCTTGTATGTACACGGCACTTCATTGGAGTTAGTTTGACGTATATTCTTCACAAGTAGATTCCATCTTTTTATGGCTTTACAGTCTTTAATGTTGCTACTTTGAATCATAGCACTCAGTAACATTTGTTTGCTATTTAATGACTCTGGAAGTTTTTGGCTCTAGTTAACATGAACGCTACCCAGCAGGAGGTGTTTGATGCTTTAAAGCCAAAAATATGGCACAAAAGTTCAAGTTAAAAGCAATTTTTTTAATTACAAACTTTGCAACAGAAGTTCGAGAATGACTTATGCTTTCCAGACACAGTTACTTAAGGGGTTTTCTGAAAAGTTCACATATTTTTACTTCGCTATGTACGTCCCACTATCAGTTTTTACACTACGTTTCACAGCTTGCTACATTACATCGTTTATGAAACCTTGTCATAGCTTCTGTCTATCTCAAAAACAGTCATGCCAACGTGATGCCAGAAAAAATAAATTAGCTGCCTTTGCAAAAACCATCATGAAACTGATGCAGGAACTCAGCACTTTTTAACAGCACCTAAGCAGAATGGAGAGAAAGTGAAATGTGTTGAAGCATGTTTCACATGTCATTTCGGCTTGGTCTGCCACTGAAACACCATCTCACGAAAAGCCACCACCTTTTTCGTATGAAGTCTGAAAACAGCTCTGCTTTATCGTCTGTTGATGCCTGTTTTTCTATTTATCTCCATTTGAACCTGAAGTACAGCATCTGTGGTTGAACGTCAAAGTTATATCATCATGTAAACACAGCTGAGGGAAGAATGTCTACACCAAAATAAGTGAGAAACCCCTTCATCTGAAAGTGCATGGAATACTTTTGCTAACCTCTATTTCACCTTCTAATTAGTTTGAGTTTTGCATAAATGTTAATTATAACAGCTTTAAAAATGTATTTAAATCTTACCCCAAATGTACTGAACCATACTCCATAGATTCCATTTAATTGGCTAAACTGGAAAAGCTGAGAGTGAAAAACAAAAACAACCCCCATGATTCTGTGCCTGGTAAAGCCATAATTTGTCAGGCTCACATTGTGCATATTTAATTTTTTTTATGTTTTAAGTTAATTGAGGCTTACTCAGCTTTCTTATGGTCCTACCACAACAGTTAGAGGTTTGGGCCTTGGATGGCTCATTGAAACCCTCTTCTTTGGTTTCTTTCTCAGCCGTTCTGTTTTGTAGAAGTTTTCTGATCTGTTTGGGATCATTGTCGTGACACGGCTTGGGTCACATTTGATTTAAAGTAGAACTGTTTAGATTTTGCATTTCCTTTGACCTTCAGGTCATTTTGATGGGAAATCCAGTCCAATATTCTTCATCACTGTGGAATGAATGTCTTTATTTCTATCTTTATTTCACAAATGGCCATATAACCATTCCCAGGTTTAATAATTCCTTTCCTAAAGTCATTTGGCATTGTGGTAACACACATTTTTATGCTTTTATTGTGATAGCCTGCCGATAATGATGTATTTGATTTGCATCACCAGACTGTTACTTTTCTATGGAAGCATCTTGGCTTTGATTCGTTTTCCACTTTGCATTTGATTTTCTTTTAGCTTCAAGTTGCGTTTAGCCTGCCAAACCTATATTGTGATGTATGAAATGCAATATAACTCTAAGAGGATTTATTGTCTTCACCTAATAAATGAAAAACATCAAATTTTGGTAGGTAAAAATCAAGCTCAATTCAGGAATACCCTTTTAAGCAAAAAGAGGCTCAGCAGGAATGTTAGCCTTAGATATAACAGTTTTGCTAGAATCATACCTCTTATTCGAGTGTATGGCTTTATTCCTCTTTAAATCTGCTCTCCAGTGAAATCATTAAAGTGTCGGCTGTCACAGTCACACTCCACCACGAGGAAAGCACTCAGTTTTTCACACATGTATTTTGAAGTTATCAGAATTAATTTAGATACACGTAGTTTTGCATGGACACACACGTGCTCAGACACTCTGGAGAATAGATAAGCAGCTTCCAGGGGCTGTCAAGTGTTCACTGAATAAACAAGCATCCCTTTTGTCTGTTACATCCCACTCACCCTCATCTGTGCCTCACAGTCGCTGCAAACCCCAATGCTCGATACGCAGTGAAATATGTGGAAAGTTAATGTCATGCACCATTAGATACTCATTGATAAAATCCCTTATATGTTATTTTAAGACTAATGGATTATTCCCACACGTGTTTTTACCTGGATTAGCATCAAGAAATGGAGGCAGATCTCCATAAATTTGAATATAATCATAATTGTAATTTACTTAAGTAATTTCAGTTTTAAAAGTAAGACTGACGTGCTGTAGATTTGTTATAAAAAGAATAATACTTTTTAAGTGTTTGTCTGTTTATTTTAATGAGTAACCTTTATTTACACCCCCCTTATAATTCAGCTTCTTCTTCAAAAAAATTTGAATAATACATATGATCAATAGATGCAATATAATAGAAATATATTTTGACAGTGAGGAAATTCACAGTGATAAGTTAAGGTAAATGGAAGAAAGGATATTCACACAAGGGTAAAGTAAAGTAAAAATATAAAAATCAAAATGAGATTGTTAAGTAAGTACTGTATCATTATTAAAAATGACATACTCTGATAAAAAGAAATGTGCAATTAAGTCAAGTAATGTAAAGAAAAAATGTGTAAAATCTGCATGAATGTACATGTGCATAAAAATAACAGGTGATGTTATTGTAAATAAGAAAACTTCAAATATATTTGAGTCTATTGGAAGTAGTGATGATTATAGAGTCTCATAGCTGCTGAGAGGAAGGACCTGTTATAACGCTCCTCTGTGTACCCAGAATGCAACAGTCTGTAGCTCTCCAGTTCAGCAAGAGCTTGAACTACTGCCACAAAAACATTAAAATGCTTAACATGACCTGTAAAGAAGCTGACTGTTTAGAGTGCCATATCTAATCATATCACCGGAAAGTTAAGTGGAAGGAAAAGCTGTTAGAAAAGCATGCAGTGTGGATAACAATAGACCTGAGGAGATTTTGAAGATCATTCAGTTGTTTTAAGATGCAGGAGACGTGGCCTACAGCTTCATTCAACGCAGTATTTGCTCAGTGGCTCAAAGTCCTCCTTTTCAGATGAAATTACACTACACTGAATTTTCGAATATTGTATCATGAATAGGGGAGGTGTGCTGTACTTGTTCGTTTGAAAACAACGTCCGATAGTTTGGAGGAGGAGTGGAGAAGGACAGAATCCAAGTTGCTTGAGATCCAGTGTAAAGTTTCCACAGTCATGACTCTGGGGAGCCATGTTTTCTTCTGGTGAAGGTTGAAGGTCACATTGCAGCAGTCTAGATGTTACAACTCTTCATGCTTTCCTCTCCTGACGATCATCATGGAGATGCCGATTCCGTTTCCCAGCAGGGTGTTAAACATATCACACTGTGTGCAGCAGTTCTATGTTAATGTAGGAGCTTGTTTTTGAATTGGGTTGCTAAGATAAAATAACTTCTCCATAGTGTTTAAATTTATTGAAATGCATTAGCTAAATGTGTGATGGCTGTGGCTGTATGTCGGTGGAAGATCTCCTTACCTCAGGCTTTGCAGTACATCAGAAAGAAACAGAGCTGCAGCTTTACTGCTCTTGAAATGGGACTTTTCAGAGCGTACTTCTCCATTTACGACAGCCATGTTTCCCCATTGAAGGCCGGGTTTAGTTAAAGGCTTATGTGGCAGACACAGAATAAAGGTTCCACGGAGAGATATTAAGAGATTGATTATTATTTAGATGTTATAAATTCAGGCAATGGTGTAACTTTTTCGACAGAAGGAAAGTTTTTCTCTTTGAACCCTGGGCAACAGCACCCAAAAGGTTGCAGTAAAAAGAAATCAGGCTGGAGATGTTTGGATGAAAAAGCAGAGATGGTGACTCCTGGCAGAGATTGTGAGAGGCTTCAGCTGGCAGGGTTCCAGGTGGCATGGCTATCTCGCCTCATTAGAGGGTATTATTCAGAAACCCTTGCAGCAATTGCCTGTCGTCCCTTCAACCTCCCACCCACTGCAGAGAGCTAGAAGGGACGTTTACCCTGGAAATCAAGAGGAGGGGAAAAGGGAGGAGTGGAGACGATGACATTAATAGCTAAGGGCTTAACACAATCAAGTCTTTTTTTTTCCAATAATTTGACTTTTTTTCTGTCTTCACATTCTGATTTACAGGGTACTCAAAATGCAATTACTTTGAACAGACCTCCAGGACAGAGTTTAACATCAAAAGGACATGATCAAAAGGAACAAGAAGGAAAAAGAATGAGTGTAATAATCTCAGAGGCAGTCACACACGTGTCCGTTGGCACATTTCAGAGCAAGAAGACGCATTTGCGAGTTTCAGTTCTCCAACATGACAGAAAATACAAAGCAAAGCTCATTGACAAGCTTGGTAAAAAGGATCAGACGGATGCGTGGCCACGTGTGGGTGGAACCAGCCGCAGGTTTCTTTTATTGTTCTTCTTCAAGAGAAGCTCTGTGCTCTTTACCTCTCTGTGGAGTTTCTACAAAAGCGTACTCTCACATCCATCCTCCATCACTATAAATGCACAAAATGATGGCTAACAGTACGGCTTATACCTAAAGTGAATTATTCAATAGGCATCAATTATTAAGCCTTGCCGGTATTTATTAGTTCACTGATGAGTTTATTTACAGATGAAACATTTGGCTCTTAAAGACCTAAGACTTTACTTTGACATGTGATGTTTATTAGCTTTTCCTGAAAGAGTGAAGCTAAAGCCAACAAGCAGGCCAGTTAGCCTTCAAAAGGCAAAATTATTTTTCTCTACTTTAAATACAGCACATTTTTCCAAGAACATTTTGTTCCAAAGGCTTCTCTACTAAATTCATGAGACATCTTAGTCATTACAGAGTCTACTTTTGGCTGGAGTCATTGTGTCATGTGGTAAAAGTGTGAAACATTTTGTTTCTGTTCTACTACAATGCTTCATTGAGGACTTTGGATTTTCTTTAGTTTTGTTTAGTTGTTGATCTTTTTTCTTAAGATTTTTGCCAGGAATCTCTCCAGCTGCCTATTTATGCTTAGTGGTAGATGTTGCTTATTAACCTCATTTATCTTCCACACTAAATCTAGTTACAACATTGATTAATCGATTTTAAAGCCGTATTGATCTCCTGTAATGCAGTTTGTGTCAGAGCGCTTACTCTATTAAGGGGAAACAGTAAATGATGACAGCCAATAAATGAGCTAGGTAAAATATCATCCAAGACATTGCTATTACATGAGTGAGCCTGGCTAAGGAAAGCAATACAGTCATTTCAACCACTTACAGAAGAAAGCCGTAAAAGAAAATTGGCAATAAAAGTTCATTTATGTTCTGTCAATGCTTAGATTTTGAACTTTGAACTCATCTGTTGCAGAAATAATTTCTGAAACTGCTACTTGACTCGCCACCTTTTTATTACCAACAGGGGTGTTAAAGGGATCCCTGACGAGTTGAAAATGTTGGCCTTAATATGTCGTAATTTTCCTATTAGGCTAAAAGCTGTTTGTGATGCATAAAAAAAAAAAACATCAACATTTTTTTCAAAAAACTGTATATCTTTATTATGTTTCTCACCCACGGAGGTCACCAATTCTTTACCTGCAATGCATGGTGGGGAATTGAGGAATACCATTAGCAGGAGCTAATGTGAAAAACCATATTTGAAGATAATGAATGGATGTTTAAAATGGCAATGAAACATCTTAGAGTTTTTGTAGGACACCATTAAAATGATTGCTTACTGCAAACAGTTTGAACTAGAAACTAGAGCAGTTTGCAGCATACGCTCTCCTTTAAACAACCAGGCGACGTCACAAAGGTTCACATACTTTTAGTCAGAAAGGAAGACACGTTATCTTGTGTTGAAAACTTATTTTCCTGTCATACTTCTCTTTACATATAGACAGAGGGTCTCGTTACACTTTCCATTCTTCTGTTTCACACATCCTACTCTTGCGTAGCATTGATAATGTTGGTGTCATAAACTGAGTTGCAATTCGTAGTTTTACAGTAACAGGGTATCAGGGTAGTTTACAGGTTTCTAATTAATAATGCTCTTAACTGTTTTTTAGGTTTTATCCTAAAAATATATGTTGTAAGAATCATTGTTTTGGCTAACATTGCATTAGTTTACACTAATAGACCTCTTCCTAACCTCAAACTCACAGCTGGTGTGATTATGCATGCTAAGGAAAAAATATATATACCTTATAAATCAGTAGTTTGTCGAAGCTTTTGAGCCACTTTAAGTATTCATTTAGTCTGCACTTCATTATCCTTGTGGATGAATTTTGCTCCACTGTTCTTCACGAGATTTGAATTTGTGTCTCCACAGACATTTCTACTTCAGTCTCATTTGTACACAGGACATTTTTCCAGGAGTTTTGTTTCACACAACATAAAATTTGCTGTAACGTCTCTTTAGTAGAAAATGCTTTCTGCTGGCAACCCATCCAAACAGACCTACTTTTTTCTAATTGTTGTCGACTTTAACATTTAGCATGCAAAGTGAAGGATCTTATGATTATAAATGTGGAAAACACAAAATCACAACATTCGTCAATTAGAATAGAATTTATAAACCTGAATATGGTTTAATTTATGAATTCAGAATGAGTCACGTTGGAAGCTCTTCCCTGTTGACTCTTGTTTTCTTTAAGCACTATGACATGAAGTAGTTCAGTATGAGCAGCATATGAAGCAATGCTTGGAGTTTATGTAGCAAGAGACTATTTTTTGTCTGCACAGGAAGAACCAGAAAGAACAAATAGAAATATTATGAGCTGAATAATGAGTGAGTCAAATCCCTGAATGTCTATGCAAAGATCTGCAAACAATTGATTTGCTTTTACTAAGACGTTTTAAAACTGTTTCATAAAGCCACCCAGTCGTCCATAGATGTTAATCCTTACAGAGTTGTGGGTGGGGTGCCGGGGTCCACCCTGGACAGATCACCAGTTAATCGCAGGCCAACACAGACACGCACAGGACCAACAATCTTAATGGATCACAGAAAATATCTGTGTCAAAAACAGGATGAACATCCTGAAAAATCATCATTGTTGAGTTAAATGGAGCAGAGTGACAACACTACAAAAAAGACAAATAGTCAAAGGAAAAACTGATTGAGTTTAAAGATCTGTTTTAATGAATTGCATTTTAATCCCAATACATTTATTTAGGTTGTGTTTCTATTAAACTGTTGAAATTACATGCATTATTTAGATACTTCAAATTAATCTACTTTTAAACAAAATAAAAATGAAACATGATGAGAAATTAAACTGATTTTGTACAGCTCTGTAAGTGAGACTTGCACTCTGACACATTCCTCGTTGGTTATTTTGGCAACTTCACTCAGGATCGCCCTGTTCGAAGTTTGTGGGGATGTCCATCCCGGGGAAGTCTGGAAGCATCTTAGAAGTTGGCCACTTTCTTCCTCACTCTAGCACAATGCAATTTAAATAGTTTAAAAATAAGCTTATAGCTCTGTATGAGATCACATGACCTCTTTTAAGATATGACCAAATGTCAGTGCATGTAAATCTGCTAGAGCCTTAAAGAAGACTCTGAAGCTGAATAATCTCCTTCTACTAGTATACCTTACAGTATACTGTAAGGTTTTTCTTTTTCAAGTGATCACCACTTCAAAGTCCTTTTTTTGCCTCTCTCTCTCTCTTCTGCGACCCACCAGACATAACTGACATTAGTGGTATCCATTGATGACGATGCAAACTGTATGGAAGAAATGAAAACAGCTCATTCTCACGCTGCCGTCCGAACCGTAAAACGTTTCCAAATTCAAATCCGGATCACAGCAGCAAATCCCAACAGTAAGAGCAGCTGTTTATGCAGAAAACTACATGCTCATCTGTGTCCACTTACTGCTTGCATTATAATGAGTTGTTACTGAAGGAGAGAGAAATAATGGATTGTCAGTGATGAAACGTGTCCTCGAGCTATTTTGTTCAAAATGGAGATGAGAGAACTGTAAGGCTGGAAATCCTGAGGAAGATGTAAATAATCTCCTTTATTACACACAGCTCTGCTACATTTTTGCTTCAGGTCCCAAGCTTTTAATGGCCAGGGATAAATACACAGCCGAACACGCACACACCAGCACTCAAACACTCTCTTTAGTGGTGAAATGAGCAGCACCGCTGTGAAATAGCACCCTGATGTAACCAGATCGTTTTCTCCATGTGCTCTGAAATCTAGTTTGCTTTCCATCGATGTAGGAACTCATAAGCATATATCCTCTTTATACCACTGGAGAATTGGTGTGTCAGACAATAAAGTGTGTCTTCCAAGGTCCGTGTACATTGTTTTCTTTGGGTAACCTCCCATAACACTGCTTTTGGTGTTGATATTCTTTATTTTTGAAAGGGGTTTTTTTCTGTTTATTTTTTTACAGATGTTGCAGTTTTCTCAATCCACCACCTCTTATCTTCTCTCCTTTTCTCCATCTTTATTCTTCTTTCCACTACAACGAGAAGAAGCAATCAATCGCCTAGCAACAAAGATACTTATCCCAGTTCCTCTCACACCTGGTTAGAGACTGATGCTGAGGTCATCAGTAGATATATAGTTTTCATTCATTTTCTTTTAATCTTACTTGATGGGCTCATTTTTTCCCCCTCTCAGCTTTGTCCTTCAGCCGGTTTTATCTGTCTTAATATATTTATTTCATCCTGTCCTTTTCCAGGCACTCTAATCTGTGTCTTTAGGAGTGTGCATATTTCTTTATTCTCCCTCACTCTACGTCATTTAACTCATCAATTTATTTCTATTGCTGTGTGGTTAAAGGAAATTGGTTTCCAGGGAATGTTTCTGGATCCATTTAAGCCAAATAGATATGAAGGAAGTATTTTCTTTGACTTTACTGTCACTGAAGAGCCAAAAGATAGATGTGTGCACCCTGGCTTCAGACAAAGTTATGCCGTTTTTTTGTGTTGTACTGCACTGTGTGCACAATTATTATTGCACATTAATTATTGAGGATTATCTTTGCTTAATCAGCTACAGTGTGGTTTATCCAAAATGTTAATAAACCCCAAACATGAATGATTTAAGAAGATAAAATGGAGATTTTGGCTTTCTTAAGAGAATATCAATATGTGCACAGTTATTGGGCAGCTTTTATTCTGCAGAGTTATTACACATCTAAATGAAAAACACACATTTTCCCATCTCACTTTTATATTTTCATCTGTTTAAGTGAAACGAATAGCTCTGTGGTTTCCCATAAACATGTCTTGACATTTTAAAAAAAACAATGTGATCAACATAGCCACCATTGCTTTCAAAGTGATCGGTCTTCCAGTCATGGAATCTGTCAGTTTCTTAATCATTTTGATTATCAACGTTTTGTGCTGTAGCAACCACAGCCTCCCAGACACTGTTCACATCCGGTTTGGTTTGTTTTCCTTGTTTCCGTCACTGAAAATCCAGTTTAAGAACTGTCCACACGTTCTCAATCCGGTTCGTATCAGGTGAGAAAGGGTCTCTTTACTGGCTAGCCACTTACTGTAGTACTTGAATGCATGTGATGGAGCGTTGTCCCCCATTAAAATTATTGTTTCTTCAAAAGAGACAAGAAGCTTCCTCCTGCATCACTGCTTAAATAAAGTCTTCCTGTCCAACAACTGGAAAAAGGTTTGGAGTTTATTTTGAGCCCATCTTTAAAACGTTCCGACCAACTCATCTTCAATATTATCCGGTCCATACCAGTACACCACCTCCACCTTGCTGGTGGAAATTGAGCTCTGTAGCTGTTATTGATCCAGCCACATCCACAAGACTCTTATTTCATCGACAAAACCTTTGGAAAAATCTGTCTTCAGATATTTCTTGGACCAGTTTAGACGCTTCAGCTTGTGAGTCTTGTTCAGTGGTGGTCGGGTTTTAGCCTTTCTTACTCTGGCAATGTCTCTGGGACCTGAAAGTGTGTTTTTTTACTTCTTGATGCTCTAGGTAGGTTGCAGTTATGGAATATGACTGAGCAGGGGGATAACGGGTTCCTGGTGACTTCACACTTGAGTCTTCTGAAATCCTTGATGGCTAATTTTCAGCTTTCTTTTCTCAGCACATTTGGTGCAACCCTGTTGAATATGTGCAGCAAATTGTCTGACGGTTTCATGATCGAACCTCAATATTGTTGCAGTTTCATCCTTCTAAAAGACTTTTGGATAAGTTTTGACTTCAGAGTGTCGAGAAAAGTCGAGCTCATCCCACTTCCCCATGCTGGAGATTTTAGTTTAATAGTAATAATAAATAAAATTACCGTAAAATTAATGACATAGGTGACATCAAGACCCAACAGTAGAGTCAGACTGTAATAAAATGAATCTGGTTGTGTGTGTTGTTATTGTGTCCTGCAAACTTTGCTTTAATTCTACTTTTTTCTATTTAATCATAAAAAATCATAGTCAGGCAGAAAGAGAGTCATGAAACAGGAAGAGCTGGTTTCCTTAATAAAGGGGAAGTTTCTGTCTTGCATCAGGCTAAAAATAGTTCAGACCATTCCTTATTTTAAAGCATTAAAGGTTTTTAAAGAATAAAATCTAAACATTTTGAGAGATTGGATAAAACCCAGAGTAAAATACTTAAAATAATGACTTATAATTAGGCCAATAATTAATATTGGTTTAACCAGTGGTTGATGTTGATTTGATTATAAGAATATTTACACTTACTCTCACACTTGTGGAAGTACTTAAAGGTGAAACAAGTAACTGTAACATGGTATCAGATAATTACAATAATGGGTTATTATTGGGTTCTTTTCAGAAATGTCTGTAATAACTCACCTTATGATTATAATAAGAGTAACTAATAAGTTATGGTTATTATAACATTATAAATGAATGTTGAATCAGATAAACTAAAAGGTTATAAATGTGATTTTGACATTGAACTTGAAAAGGTGTAAAATGTTGTAACTGTAATTAAAGGTCACTGATGTTGTGTAGGAGGTAGATGGTAGGTGGAAGGACAGGGCAAAAATAGGAACTGATAGGAGAACGGAGAAGATAAAGCCTTATTGCTAAACTTCAACTTGCCTAAGAAAAGGTTGGGCAGGAAACAGAGGTAGGAGGAACTATTGAGCAACTTGGGGACATTAGAACAGAGATCCGGTCATAAGGTCTCCAGGGTGATGGAGATGAGATCATCTGTCCAAGCAGTCAGCCAATGAGACAGGCACAGCAACAAAGCCAGCCAATGCAAACGCACCAAAAGGTGGATAAACCCTTTATAAGGTGGGTGCAACAGAGGAATCGTTGGTTGGATCCTTCAGGCAGCTTCGAGCCAAGACGGAGATGGACAAAGAACTCTGCAGCTGAAGAAGAGCCGGGGCCACAGAACCGAAGACTGTTCTGCACATGGGGACCAACCCGTTAGCCCCGCAACATGTGGCTTCAAATCGCACTTCTCTCATCAGCTGGGTTCAGACCCCCAAAGAAAAAGACCAAGGCAAAGATGAAGATAAAGACAAAGGCAAAGAACAAAGGCAAAGAGGAAGAACTGGTGTGTTCCTTCCGTGGGACCAGAAAGATCGTGAGACGGGTAGAAAGGAGCTACAGAGCTGCAAGACAAGAAGCTGAGGACCGCTACGCGCATGAGGAAGTCACCCTGAGGCCTGAGACCTGCCGCTCTAAGTCAGTACTCTTCCTGTACTGGGAACCTCCTGCTGCTGCAACACCTTCTTCATCATCAGGCCAGTTCTGGGGTTCAAAATGCCAAACTCTGTCCGTCTCTCTCAAAGTTTCCCTTTTTTAGTTCTCAGTGTCAGCATTAGGGAAAGATAGGCTAGATTATTGATTTTACTTATTTGATTATTTCTGCTACTGAATTAAGCTGTACTGACCCTTGCAAAATTGCCTTACTAATAAAATAATTAGCATTTAAGAAAATCTAAAAGATGTTGTGGACATTCAATTAATGAGTCACCTTAAAGTTCTTTGATGGTTGTGAAATAGCTATGAAGTTTGATTCTGGGAGGAAAAAGTAGGAATGTTTTATAGGTTGCTTTTAGCCAAAACTAAAATAATGACCTTGGGACTTAAATCTAAGTCACTAAATTTAATCTAGCCGTTAACAAGTGCCGTTATTTTAGGAAGGGAGCTACCGTTAACAGGAGTGGTTGTAGGGGTTATGTCGCTGTGAGTGCTACTCAGCGGATTGCTCCTCAACTGTAAAAGGTCATAACTTTTGGATCGAAGGTAGTCAGAGCTAGACGAGTCCTTTCCGACCCCAGTTTAAACAGATTATTCTCCACAAACTATCGCTAGGGTAAGACCCGAGTTTCTGGGGATTTTCCGGACCTGTTAGACAGAGAACTGGGCCGTAGTGAGTCCAAAGAGTTGTGAGGAGTGGGCGGGACTTACTATTGGGTAGTAACAGACATGGCGTCCCTGGGTGGGCCCGACCCTAATGAGTAGGAGGGCCTTACTTTGACCAAGTCAGTAAAAACAGACGAGAGGGTCTGAATAGCTCACTTGGGAGACCAGCTCTTAGGAAATAGAGTTGGGAGCGACTGATGAGGCTTATCAGCCGCGACCCTTGCAGTAACTGTACAGCGTGCAGGCGAGGGAAAAGCTTCCGCTTAAGATGAACAGCTGCATCAAGAAGGGAAGCCAGTAGCCAACCTAGCCTAGACCCATCCCTGCTCTAAGGTACCCTGAGAGGCTTTGGGGGATAGGCGACTCGGAGACAAAGAGACCGAGGAGTACGACGCAAGGTCGTACGTCCAGAAGATGTAAGTAATTTCACAAGGAAGTGGTGAAATGCATCTGGAGCTCAAGGTCGAGCATCTGAGCACACGCATGAGGGAGCTCATTGGCGTGGAAATGACGAAGTGGACTGTTATGTCCAACAGAGAAAAATTGTCTTTGTCGGAGCCGAGAAGTGGGACAATACTCCCAGAGGACGGGAGGTCCCAGAAGAGTACGTGGATGAGGTCGTGCGGAGCGTGCATGAAGCCCTTGGACATGCAGGCGTACGACCCACCCGTAAGGAGCTGGATGAGCATGAGCTTTGGATCCCAGTGAAACAAGTCCAACGCGTGCTACGGGGCTGTGAGGTATGTGGACAATACAACGCAGGCCGCCGAGGGCAGCGGTTGGAAGGGTTGTTCATCAAGAGCACATTACCCGGGGGTTCAATCTGCATGGATGTAGCAGGCCCCATGGATAACAGAAAAGAGAGGTGAGGAGTACCTCTTGGTGCTGATGGACATGGTGTAACAGTGACAGCTGAAAAAGAGCAGGTCTTCCCCTGCAGAGGAACTCCGTTCACGTCACAGAAAGCCGGAAGGCGAAGGCACTTCTCCTTTTTGCCCAGAGAGGGAAAGGGGAAGTTGCAGTTTACAGTGTCATTGAAAACAGGACAGAAAGTTTGGATTAAAGATCAAGATCGGCCTGTAGTCACGGTGATCAAGTTGAAATTCAATGGAATGGATTTTGTGAAGCAAGTACTGCACTGTAAAAAAGTATTACTTATGAAGAAAGGGGTCCACGAGGTCAGTGTTCAAGCCAGTTCTTAGCTAAAGCGAACCAGAACATTGCAAGAATCAAGCATCATGCCATCCTGTGTTAGACTGGCTACTATTACAGGATGATTGCCATTCAAAGAACAACTTCAAGGCTTAGGACTAGGAGGGCCCTGAAGAAATTGGATTATGCTAAAGAAGAACTCCTGTCACAAAAGGATGGATTAAACTGGAAAAGGGACTGAAGTCATGAGGAAGGAGTGACGTCATAGACAACCACAAAGATCAATCCTGCAACAAAGTGTTGAAATCACACCCAACACCTGGAAGCAGCCTGTGGACTTCACAGAGTCCTGCCTGACAGAGTCCCGATGCCTCCGACAACTCCAGTAACCCTTTAACGACCCCAGCGATGGAAAAGGATTATGATTATGGATAAAGCGTCATGCTGCTTATGCTTTTTGTTTTGCTCTACTGAACATCCAGAGTTTTTTTTTTTATTTTTTATTTGAGGCTTTTTGCCCATCAACCTGTCCCTAAGGAATCTTCCACATCCTGAAGAACCAACGCTTCATTCAGCTGAGGATTTTTTGTCACTATTAAAGGATCAGAGCGACCTGGGTTCTCTTCAACATTCGTCACTTCCTGAGAGACATCAAAACTCCAAGGAGGGGGTGTCAAAGAGCAGTGGAGTTTGAAGACTGCTGAGCCCTTGGTGACAACTGAGAATCTGCATCTTCACATCCCAGGCTGCTGAGGCCTTGGTGACGACTGAGAATCTGCATCTTCACATCCCAGGCTGCTGAGGCCTTAGTGACGATGGAGGATCTGCATCTTCACATCCCAGACTGCCATCTTCTCTTTCCAGGGGATGAGGACGCAGACCTGCAAGAGGATGTTGGGTTCCCAGCATGTGAAAGGTCTGACCTCGCGGAGGGGGTGTCGAGAAAAGTCGAGCTCATCCCACTTCCCCATGCTGGAGATTTTAGTTTAATAGTAATAATAAATAAAATTACCGTAAAATTAATGACATAGGTGACATCAAGACCCAACAGTAGAGTCAGACTGTAATAAAATGAATCTGGTTGTGTGTGTTGTTATTGTGTCCTGCAAACTTTGCTTTAATTCTACTTTTTTCTATTTAATCATAAAAAATCATAGTCAGGCAGAAAGAGAGTCATGAAACAGGAAGAGCTGGTTTCCTTAATAAAGGGGAAGTTTCTGTCTTGCATCAGGCTAAAAATAGTTCAGACCATTCCTTATTTTAAAGCATTAAAGGTTTTTAAAGAATAAAATCTAAACATTTTGAGAGATTGGATAAAACCCAGAGTAAAATACTTAAAATAATGACTTATAATTAGGCCAATAATTAATATTGGTTTAACCAGTGGTTGATGTTGATTTGATTATAAGAATATTTACACTTACTCTCACACTTGTGGAAGTACTTAAAGGTGAAACAAGTAACTGTAACATGGTATCAGATAATTACAATAATGGGTTATTATTGGGTTCTTTTCAGAAATGTCTGTAATAACTCACCTTATGATTATAATAAGAGTAACTAATAAGTTATGGTTATTATAACATTATAAATGAATGTTGAATCAGATAAACTAAAAGGTTATAAATGTGATTTTGACATTGAACTTGAAAAGGTGTAAAATGTTGTAACTGTAATTAAAGGTCACTGATGTTGTGTAGGAGGTAGATGGTAGGTGGAAGGACAGGGCAAAAATAGGAACTGATAGGAGAACGGAGAAGATAAAGCCTTATTGCTAAACTTCAACTTGCCTAAGAAAAGGTTGGGCAGGAAACAGAGGTAGGAGGAACTATTGAGCAACTTGGGGACATTAGAACAGAGATCCGGTCATAAGGTCTCCAGGGTGATGGAGATGAGATCATCTGTCCAAGCAGTCAGCCAATGAGACAGGCACAGCAACAAAGCCAGCCAATGCAAACGCACCAAAAGGTGGATAAACCCTTTATAAGGTGGGTGCAACAGAGGAATCGTTGGTTGGATCCTTCAGGCAGCTTCGAGCCAAGACGGAGATGGACAAAGAACTCTGCAGCTGAAGAAGAGCCGGGGCCACAGAACCGAAGACTGTTCTGCACATGGGGACCAACCCGTTAGCCCCGCAACATGTGGCTTCAAATCGCACTTCTCTCATCAGCTGGGTTCAGACCCCCAAAGAAAAAGACCAAGGCAAAGATGAAGATAAAGACAAAGGCAAAGAACAAAGGCAAAGAGGAAGAACTGGTGTGTTCCTTCCGTGGGACCAGAAAGATCGTGAGACGGGTAGAAAGGAGCTACAGAGCTGCAAGACAAGAAGCTGAGGACCGCTACGCGCATGAGGAAGTCACCCTGAGGCCTGAGACCTGCCGCTCTAAGTCAGTACTCTTCCTGTACTGGGAACCTCCTGCTGCTGCAACACCTTCTTCATCATCAGGCCAGTTCTGGGGTTCAAAATGCCAAACTCTGTCCGTCTCTCTCAAAGTTTCCCTTTTTTAGTTCTCAGTGTCAGCATTAGGGAAAGATAGGCTAGATTATTGATTTTACTTATTTGATTATTTCTGCTACTGAATTAAGCTGTACTGACCCTTGCAAAATTGCCTTACTAATAAAATAATTAGCATTTAAGAAAATCTAAAAGATGTTGTGGACATTCAATTAATGAGTCACCTTAAAGTTCTTTGATGGTTGTGAAATAGCTATGAAGTTTGATTCTGGGAGGAAAAAGTAGGAATGTTTTATAGGTTGCTTTTAGCCAAAACTAAAATAATGACCTTGGGACTTAAATCTAAGTCACTAAATTTAATCTAGCCGTTAACAAGTGCCGTTATTTTAGGAAGGGAGCTACCGTTAACAGGAGTGGTTGTAGGGGTTATGTCGCTGTGAGTGCTACTCAGCGGATTGCTCCTCAACTGTAAAAGGTCATAACTTTTGGATCGAAGGTAGTCAGAGCTAGACGAGTCCTTTCCGACCCCAGTTTAAACAGATTATTCTCCACAAACTATCGCTAGGGTAAGACCCGAGTTTCTGGGGATTTTCCGGACCTGTTAGACAGAGAACTGGGCCGTAGTGAGTCCAAAGAGTTGTGAGGAGTGGGCGGGACTTACTATTGGGTAGTAACAGACAAGAGTCAGATATATATATATTTTTGTTGCCTAAAGAAAATAATCTGCCTAATAATTATGCACACCTTTATGTAGGGTGTTGACCTCCTCTGGCCACACCTTCTAATTATACAGATACACATCACCTGCTATGCTTAAATCCATTAAGCATTCAGGTATGTCCAGCTTGAAGTTTAAAAAAATCCGAATAAAAATATGGTCATAAATATGGTGCACCCATTGTAGAACATAAAATGCATTGAATTTTGTGGCTGTACCCTTCAGGCAGTCTTTATAACTTCATGGCCTCCATTAGTTTGTTTGTTTTGGACTTTGTGCTTTGATCCAAATCAAGTCCTGAAGGGACTCTGCAAAGAAAAAATAAACACAGCAATAATAAAAATCTTCAAACACATCTTTAAAAACAAAGTGAGAATTGTTGAGTTGCCTTTAAGGTTTTCACAGTACGTTATGCCATAGTGGTAAACAGGGAGCGTTTTTCTACCATAATTGCAACACAGGCGCTGACATGTATGCTGTTTAAGTTGAAGAGTAGTAATTATGACTTTACCATGAAATTAGTGGGTAAAGAACAGCAGGATGGCTGCTGCAGACAAAAATGAAAGGCTTTTATGCTCAGAAAACTTTACAAAATGTTATTTTAACAGACCACAAACGTAATAAAACAGCACCTATACAAATTATGCTCCGGCAAGCAGAAAATGTGCTCTGAAAACATGTCAGCATTCGTCTCAATAACAACTATTTCCTGTCATTTTAAATAGTTATGATTCTTTTTGGATTGAACTGCAGTTTTATTCTAGTTATATGATTCTCTTTTGTACACAGTTTAGTTGTTGCATGTTACCTGTTTCAGTGTTATTTATAATTAGTCTAACATTAAAGTAGCCAGGGTCTCATCTCTCTGCTGCTTTCGCCCAGACTGCTTTTAATAACCCACACCGGCGTTTTTACGTCCAAGCTAAAATAAATCATTTAAAGACGCGTGTCTTGATACGTCTGATTCATCATGTTGGTTTTTATTTATGCACATCATGATACCGATTCCGTCGACTCTCACTTGCAGTCAGCAAATCCCACGTTCTGTAAAGCAGTTTTTCCCCCCTTTCCTCATATCTAGGATAGTGCAGCGTGCACATAATTTCTGGTGAAGGATTTGTTTTAGTGAGCGGTGCTCCTGCATGCTCGCGCGCAGGTGCATACGCATTAAGCAACCTGCCGTATAAATGTCAGCTCCAAATCCTCTGCAGGTGAATCCGAGGCTCCTAGTGCAGGATGCAGTGATTTGCATTTCACAACGCTCCTCGCAGGCACACAAATGCACTTAAAAAGCCGCTGTGGCAGCTTCGGATGCCGCCGTTGTTTATATGCATGTGTTTGTGTCCATGTAGTCACGCCCCACTGTGTAAATCAATATTGCAAATAAATCTTATCTGTGATGTAGGCTTCAGAGCCAACTACATTATCTGTGAGTTCATCATTCAAGCAACTGGGGTGACGGAGAAGGAGTGACTCAGTGAAAACGTCTTAAAATATGCATGTTGTTTAACAGATGATTTATTCATGAGGGGGCTGTGTTTGCCATTAAGTGTAGGCTGCTGCTAGTTCACTGATGTTGATTCACAGAGGGGGGGAAAAGTACATAGTTTGGATTGCAATGCAATAGATTCTGTTTGTGTTTAACCGATATTGGACCAGAGTTCTGGGGTGAGCTACAACATTTCTGTGTCTGTCTCACTTCCAGATTTTGATCCTAACCTTGGCATGATGGCGGGAATCACCCCCATAAACCCCATGATGCCCGGCCTCGGCATGGTGCCCACACCCGTCTCCCAGGACGTTCCAGTCGTGAAGGAGATCATCCACTGCAAGAGCTGCACCCTTTTTCCCCCCAACCCTAGTAAGTCACAATACCAAACTAATCCTACTTTAGGCTGTTTCCACATGTGAAGCGTTGTGCGCTGCGGGGCAGGAGCCAAAAGAAAGAAGAAAAGGGATCTTTATGAGGTCATCCTCTGTTGACAAAGCCAGAATAAATTGATTGAAACATAAGAGGCTTGTATTATCTGACCGTTTTTGTAATATAAAAACTTGCGATTCGTTTCCTTTTGCTTTTTAGACTCAACGTTGGCCATGAAATTGTTGGAACTCTCCTTCCATATCAGAGCAGATCTAATTTTGGTTCTGTACGTTACCACAATGAATTTTACATAAAGCAACACAGATGCTGTTGAAGCTCAGATTTCCAGCTTTAATTCAGAGGATGAACAAAAGAATTGCATAAAAATGTGAGAAACTAAAGCATTTTTTATTTTTATTTTCAGGGCCTCAAAAGTAATTGAACAATTAAAAAAACTGAAAACACACAATGTTCATTCAGAATACGTGGTTGAAAAGCCTTTGCTGGCAATGAGAGCCTGTAGTCTAAAACTTCTAGACATCACCAGATGTTGGGTTTCCCCATTTTTAAAGTTCCAACAGGCCTTTGCTGTTTGTGGACCTTTCTGTCTGAAGTTTAATCCTCAACAAGTGAAATTCCCAGTTGGAATCATGTCAGGGTTCTTACTTGGCCATCCAAGGATATTCCACTTCTTCACTTTAGTAATCCCCTGGGTTGCTCTGGTTGTATGTTTTGGTTCATTGTACATCAATATGATTACTATAATCTTATCAAATTGACTGTATTGGATTTAAGCAGACTGCATGTCTGTGGCCGTCTTCCAACCAACTAAGTGACAGTATGCAGCATCATGTGGGGGAGGGGTATCACTGCTTTGCATATTTCCCCCGGTAACTTATTGAATAGCGGAAATTTTTCAGTGGATTGAAAATTTTAACTTTCTGAAGTTTTATGCATAAAAGATCTGTCTCTGTCTTTCATAATAAAATAAGACTGAATTTGTTCTTTGCTAATAATATAAAGAGACACATTGTGGAAGTTTTTAGGTCACGCATACAATTTGTCTAGAGATGTGTGACTTAGTCTGTCATTTATGAGTGATTGTTGGCACCTTTTGCTTTTGGATTTTATTGTTTTTCCAACAAACGTGTATTTTTCAAAGTAAATATAATCAAAATCTTGGAGTGGTTTTATTTTTGCACAGACAGAACATTAGTGCTACAGTATATCTCTAGTTTGTATTTTCACTTCAGTAAGTCCTTAGAAACATATACAACTCCTAAAACAGGCTAATTAAAATTTAACTTCAGCTGCAAATATTTTTTTTTTCTTATTCACCTCTCAGGAGTAGGAAGAGAAATGAACAGTTTCAGGAGAACTTGCACGCCCTAAGGTTAAATAAAGGATCAGCTTGTCTAGAAATCCCCAGAACTTTAAATCCTGTCACAATCAATCTCTAAAACAAGTAAAACTTTTTTCCCATGTTGCTGCTGCCGTGATATGCATACATGAGTGGAAAAGTCAACGAGATGGCTCAATTTGTTTTAGACTTAGTTCTTATCTCCTTGTCATTTAATTTGTTTAACATATCTTTTTGATGTGGGGTTCAATCTTGAGTCCAGCTTTACTTTCCCACCTCTTGTTTTTCCACCGTCATTTTATCTTTCCACTCCTCCGTTTTTTTTTTTTGTACAACCTGCTCTTTGTTCCCTGTTTTGATCCCCATCTCCGTATAAGATCTTTGTTCTTGCCTTCTCTGTTCTTTTAAGAAAGAAACGGCTAATCTCAAGGCCCAGTATTTTCATCAGCCGGGCAAAACCGCCTGGTCCTGATTCCTCTCATGAAAATCTACTAACTCAACAGGCAGACGCCTGCCATGTGAGACGCCCAGAGGGAACCGCCTTCTATTACGATGGTGGTGGATTGATAGTGCAGCTCTGTGACCCTCGGAGATATGCTGCCAGGGTCTGCAGAACCTCATGGTGTCTCTTCGAACAAATTAGTCTTGAAAAGGGCCAGGAGAAAAGCAGCTCATGTGTTGGTTTGCAATACTCTCATCCATAAGTCGATAGAAGAGGTTTTTTCATCATGACGCGTCGTAGGGCATGCTGACATCACAATCACCAACCAATTAGGATTGGTGTAATGAAATGAAGGCTTCTGATAAATATCTCTGCCATAGAAAGGCATCCCAATCAGCCGTCTTTGAGAACCAATGTGATGCAGGTAACCTAATGACTTGCCTTTAATCTATGGCCACAGTAGTATTTCTGTTGATATCTTAGTTGCTGATAATTTGTCCTTGAATTGTTTCAACAGTAAAAGCTAGATATAAAGAAATAAAAGGACAAATAAGGGTGCAACACCTTATGTTTGAAATCCCCTGAATGAAAACCCAATTAGTCAAGCTTTTGTCTTTTTTAAATTAAAGGAGTACAGAATTGAGCATCTCCTTGGAATATTTAGTGGATGTCTCTAAATGAAGGCATTTTCTCTGAAAAAGTCAACAAATGCGTCTGTGCAGCTTAGAAATTTGCTTTGGCAGGATTTTCTTCTATACTGGCATTTAAGGACGCTGCATCAGCCTTATGCTGTGTTCAGACTAAACGCACTCCCTACAGAATTACCGTCGTTACCTTGACTCGACCAACATTTTCTAAACCAGCTTGTTCTTTGACAGCAATTTTTCTGTTTATCCATTTTGATATCAGCAGAAAGTCTTCCTCTCTCTCTCTCTCTCTCTCTCTCTCTCTCTCTCTCTTTCTCTCTCTCTCTTTCTCACAGCTTTTCCATTAACCATATAATTGTGCACAATGAAAACATGATATTTGCTTACTGGATAAACGGCAATTTTGAAAAAACAAACACTTTTTTCAATAGAAAGATTTTGGGCTGAGATGATATAGTTTTTCAGCCATTATGAAATAGATGTATTTCAGAAGACTTCAAAGGAAACATTTTTTCACATCACGCGGCACACGATCAACAGCCGGATGTTACTACTGGGGAAAACAACAAGACATGTAGCTGGTCCCAGAGCTCTCACAGTATTGCACAGTTCAAGTTGTGTGTCAAAAAGTTGATCAAAAAGCACACGGGACATCTGTACGCTTTAAATTGTTTACCAGCAATGCATTCTGGGTGCACTAAGCGTCTTTAAAGTTAGCAAGAATGCTAAAAAGCTAAATGAAAAATTAGCTCTGACGTTAGCAGTTTTCCCACCACTTTAGCTTCCTCTAGATTTTCTTCTTTTATTCTTCACCCTAAATGTTTTTGTCAGTGTACCTTTGTAGCACTCAGTATGGTGTGTTCATGTCTTGAACAAGGATAGGAGTTTTGAGTTTTACAGGCAAAAAGGTCACAATCAGGTTTATTCAAACGGATAAAAAGTCATCAACCAATTTCTCAGGCCATCTTAAATCTTAAAAATAGGAACCAGTATGAACAATAGATGTTTAAAATTTTTAAAATGCTTTTTTAAAAGGTCTGTTAAAAGGATAGCTACTTTCTGCAGGAACTGTGGCTTATGCACCCATGAAAAAGCCTGTCTCTGATCCTTTCTATTTTTATAGTATTAGACATCAAAATTTCATCTCTTAATTCATTTCAGTCCTGCTATCAGAGGTCACTGGGACAGACCCTGAAATTGCAGTGCAGATTAAATGACCGAGCTGGACTGAAAATATTTCATACTCTGACATCAACTCTCAGCAGCAACACTGGGAGAGGAGAAAAACGGACTTGATTACCTTACTTTGTATTTTTAGGACTGTTTTTGTCCTATAATCTTTCCAGCATTTAAAACTGGATTTATGCACAAAGAGGCAGCAGTTTTCAGAGGTAAAATGTGGGTGGTACTTTAGTTTGATTTCTGAGGATTTTAAGTTTTAGCGTCTGTTTCACTGAAGCTCTGGTTTCTCCCAGTGGGACACGGCAGACAGGTGCAATATTATAGTGGCATGTCATTATTTCAGACCGCATGCTGTCAGACTTTCTTTCAGATGTGAAGTTGGGATTTTGAAGGAGAATCTATCAAGAAAGTGAAGTAAGTTTTTGGTGCATGAAGACGTAAAAAAAAAAAAGAAAACTTACAACTTATTTTATTTTTTGGCTCAAGTATCTTATATAAACATGAATTAATCAAATAAAAGGGGACTATTGTTTATGAAGCACCAATCTACCTGTTTAGCTGCCCATTCAACCTGATTCTAAACTAATTTAAAGCCTGGGAGGTCACCTGTTGGCAGCAGAGGACCGGCTCTTAGTCGTTGCTGCAGATTAGCTGCATTAAGGCTTTTAGCAAACATCAAAAGGAAAAGCACTTGTGTCTTGACAGCCAGGTTGCACATATGGTGTCCATCACAAGCAGTCATTGCCCTCTGGCTGCATGCTCTCAAGCTGACACTACGTGCAGCATCCTCACTCACTGACCTTTTAGTTGAGAAACAACAGCCCCCTTCAGCTCTCCTCCCGATTCCTCTTTTTTTCATCCTGTCAGTGTGCATCACCTCTTAACACACTTGAGATTTACATCCTCGAGAAGTTAGTTTTTCTTTGTACCGTCTACTTTAACTTTTCGCTAGGCATTCACCCTACCTATTTCCATTTCTGCTTTCTGCTAAAGCACTTTTGTTGCTTTTTCTAAATCCTTTGTGAACTTTTTTCCACTTGACTTTAGATCTGTGGAATCAATTAGATTTTGTTTGCTGATCTTTTTCATTCAAAGCTCCCTGGGTACTCCATGGGAGGTTTTTATATTCTTCAGATGATAAAATCATTTTTTACACATTCTGTTTACCTGTCACAGGAAAAACAAAACACTGGTTATTGGTCTCTGTGGAAATTGTTGGGAGCTAAATGCGAAGCTCATGGGATTAAAAATAATAGATTTTTTTTTCTCTATACGCAAAAGGAGATTGCAGATGTTGCAATATCCATGACTCATCTTATTGTTGTTCAGTCATCTGTGTGCTAAATGGCTTTAAAAATAGACAATCTAACTTTATTGGTCCACAGCAAAACGAGGAGAATTGTCAGAACAACCACAAATGGTTCAAGCTTGTTGTGCTAAAAACCCAGATGCATTCACATCACTGCCTGCTGTTTGTTCCTATGTGACATAAATGAACTTAACATGTTTACTTGAGTGTGTCTAAGAGTCATTTCTGTTAGCTCTATAATGGCTGACGCCTCCCTGCTGTGGCATCGCCTCGCTCCAGGAGTGGGTGTTTATCGAGTCAGGCTGATGGATGGTGATCACCTTTCTTCAGTGAAGCGGTGGCCACACATACCGGCTGGCTCCTCGGGCAGCGTTGAGCTACGAACGAGCAGACTTGTTTGCTTTCATCAACATCCATGCGGTGGCAAGGGAACAACTTTGGGAGTGTGTTTAGGGTCGTCCTGCTGGAAGATGAACTTTCACCCCAGGCTCAAGTCTTTAGCTTGTTTCTATCTCCAGCTGTCTTCTCATCAACTCTGACTAGCTTCCTAGTACTTGACAACAACAAGAAACATTTCCACAGCATGATAATGACACCACCATGTTTCACAATGGTGATGGTGTGTTCAAGGTAATGCGTAGAGCTAGTTTTTTTTTTAATGAAGCTAGGGCATAAGGGCTTCATATCAGTTCATATCGATAATCATTGATTAGTGTTTTGTTTTAAATGTCTAGCTTCCTCTCAAACTGTTTTACTCCTTTACCCCATATTGTTTTTTATTCTTAAGCAGTTATGAGGCATAGTGGTGAAACATTAAACTTCTGCTGTGCATGTCACTCACAATAGAAAATCTGCAACAGGTTGCTAGGTAACCAAAGAGTGAGTGAGTTAGATGACGCCCCCAGCCTTGCTTAAATGGCCTTGAGAGGTTAAGTAGCTAAAGCGTTTCCTCTGCCTACATCTCCCAGAATGCTGTGCAACTCTGGATCAGAGTTCAGTGAAATTATTATACATTCTATTGGGCGCGTGTCTATCGCAATATATATCGTTATCTATTAAATGCCTAGCCCTACATAATGGCCAAAATTTGATTTTGTCTTTTGCTACCAGGATGGGCATTTATTATGTTGTTTATCATTTGTCATACATTAAATTTTGATTTATTGTTGTTAAGATGAATTCCAATTAATGGTGTTTAAGACCTCCAAAAACTGTTCATACAGCTGAGATTGTTAGTTTTACTATTTTCTCCACTGTTTGTTTATTGAGACTATCAATAAATGTCAATAAGTTTGGAAGTATGATTAAATGATGCGCAGTTAGAGATACAAATCACATTTCTTTATGTGAAATCCAAAAGAAGCACAGTGTCATGCAGTCACTGCCATATGGTTGCCTAAAAATAATAATAAATAGTTCTCATCATTTTTATTGTTTTCACAATAATACCACAAAATGTCACTACAAAACTTTTATCACCCAGCCCTACTTGCCGGACCATATTCTTCTATGTCTTGCATTGACCTCTACACTTTAATGCTTTTCTTTCAATAATGGCTTCCTTCTTAGCTGTGCAGCTCTCACAAAGTTACCTCTTGGCTGCTTCTCTGATTTTATCCTCCAGACTCTTCAGTTTAGGTGGATGGTCATGTATTAGTAGGTTTGTAGTCATGCCAATAAAACTAAAGTGCTTCATGATATTTTACAAACTAGAGATGTTTTTTTCAAACCCTATCCCTGCTTTAAACTATAAACAGCTTTCTCTGTGACTTGTCTGGTGTGTTTCATGGTCTTTATGATTTTGTTTGCTTACTTGTTTTCTTTAAGAAACCTCCACAGAAAGGCTGGATTTATCTAGACATAACACGATGGAGTCTATTGGATGTTTGCCATGTTACCTCAGCCAAATTCCTGTCCACCACCAGGAACAGAGCGATAACTAGAAACCACACCTGGAATGTTTCTAAAAGTTAAATATGAAATAGTTTCTGCGCTTTTGCAAACTGTGGCAATCAGAGACACAGATGAGAAAAACACCAGATTTTCTATTCAAAAGTCACGATGACTATAAAAAAAATTATCTGGACAAAGACAATCTGGTTGTCATTAAATAAGTTGAAAGGATACGTGTAATTAACACTTATCCTTTCAAGTGTTAATTATTGAAAGACCTCTTTTGTTTTACACAAAAGAGGTCTATTTTTGTAAGATATCATCAGGATGGTGCTATGGCTACATCATGATCTAAGCCAACCAATGATGGACAGGTGAGCCAGATGACTGCTTTTAAATTGCTTGAAGACATTGCCTTAGGCCGCGCTATTAATTTTGCAAACAGTAATTGTCAACTTGCTGGTTAGTTGTTGGTTTTCAACTGAAAAGCTAGTGGCCTTTAGCGATTGCAACAAAAGTTTTAATGTCTCTTATCTAATATGGTTTTAGTCCAGGGGTTTGAAACCTGCAGCTGCAGAACCGCTTGTGGCTCTTTACCATTTTTGGCCAAAGCTTTTACGAGCCACAATTGAGGACCTAAAATGTAAAGGTAATAATTTCTAGCTTTAATAGATTTTCCTAGGCATTTTCATGCAACATATGTAAAGAATTTCCAAAAGAAAGGCACTAAATTTGCTATAATAGTTCATAGCATGTTCCTTTTTTGTAAAGTTGTATTTTTATCTTTTAGTTGCTAACTACATGCATTTGTGACATTTTCTATAAAAACGAAGAAAACGTTTTTATTCTCTTTACATACATGTGTTGATTTAAAAAAAAAAAGATTAGTTCTTTAATTTAAAAAAATTATATTAAAAAAATAAACTAATCTGTTTCAAGTAGCAAAAACATCAACTGCTGCTGTTTGAACTTACTTTCTTCAATATTCCTGAATTTACTGCTATGGTTATGCTTGTTTTCTCCCAATATTGCTAGGGGATACTTTATGTCACCTCACTGCAAACATCCTATTTAGGAATTAGCTGTACTGGAGTTTATTTATGCAAACGGTAATTAATACAAATACGCACCTTTTTTTTTAGAGATGTATTCACAAAAATCTTTATTGAAAACCATTAAATCCCTCCAAATAAAACAAGTCTGTGACTTCAATGTGGTGAGGTGGTGCAGTCACAGAAGCTAATCACATTATAGCCTCCTGCAAAGTACAACTATTTCTTCATGTTTATAACATTTATTTAAAATATGGGTGTTTTATGCCTTTCCTGCTAAATCGATTTTTTTTTCAATCTTTTCCTGTTTTATTCAAATAAATTGAACACAATGTAATATTATGTGTACTTTAAAACACTATACATCTCAGCTCAGGGCTATGCATCTTTGTTTTGCTCCTGTCTCACCTTTTTCTCTGTTGTTTCTTCCTGGCAGCAGATATTTGTGATATAATTTCCACAGTGAATGCTGGTAGGGGAAAAAAATGCTTCCTGCTTGTTTCTACCTCTCCGTCGTTCCCTCAGGTTTCAGCTGCTTATTATTTTTCCATGCAAATGCAATCACTTGGAACACTCACCCATGTTTTCATAGTTATTATGATATAATGTATTTATTGTAATCTGGAAATCATGAATAGTTCATCCAGATCTTGTTTGTGGCGCATTTGCATAAAATCGTCTTTTGCCATAACAGTGGGAGTCGACGCAGCGGGAAGCCGAGGGGATTGCAAAATGATCCCACTCTGACTTTTTAATGGTTACCAATTAATTACCAGACAAAATAACAAGAAGTTTTCTCTGCCAAAGCAAAAAAAAAAGGAAAAATGTTTGTGTTTAATTTGCAGCTTGGCACATTTGGACGTTGCTGCAGAGCATCTGTTTCCCCTCTCTTCGTCCTCGCTGCTTTATCAGCCACTCGTGGACCGAAAAGGTCACTTAATTTGGAACTCTTTGTTGAATCTGCCAGCAAAGCTGTTTCCTGCCATCACAAGCGTTTTCTAAACCACATTTTTCTTCTCCTTCTTTTTTTCTGCCCATCTCAACTCAAAACTCGTTTAATCCGCCAGCTCCGGAGGTCAAGGAATGACACCTCTGTGAAAATGTTGCTACCACAGACACATTTTAAGAAAAGAAGGAGAAAAGATTGATGCTATTTTGTTAGTTTGTGTGAAAGTGTGAAAGATACAAAGATTAAATCTTTGTACAGATTTTGTGGAATCTGAGAACTGTACATGAGTTTTTAAAAAAAATAGTTCTCTCTACAGCGACTGCGTTGATAATATGCAATGATAAATCACTTTAGCTAAATAAGTTATGTATGACGAATTCTTCCAGGCGGGTGTTTCTTTTCTGAAATTGTAGCTGGGGGTTTAGTAGACAGAGTAGGATACTCCGTCTATGTAAAGCTTGTCAAAATGTGTTCATTTATCCTTTGAGTTTATTTTGTTTAGTGAGGAAGTTGTTTTTTCAGACATTTATTGGTGTTTTAAGTTCTGATACGCTGCTCTTGGCAGTTGGTGGTTACCATAGCAACCAGTAACTGACAGCTCCTTTTTCTGTTGCCGTCTCCAACTGTGGGGCAGAAGCTGCTGGACTGATGTTAATCACCAACTTAATTTCCTCCTTTGTTAGAATAAATACAATGAACCTGACTGTGTTTGTCCTGAAGTCAACCTACTGGGTCTGAGGTGAACAAAGAAGGGTTACATATACAGCCATCAATCCACCTGTTTGTGTTTCCATCAGAAACGGTTTGAATTTGAGCTTCAGTTGCAAAAGGTAAGACTTCAGACTAGATGTCAGAGTAGTTTATTGCAAGACGAAGGACTTCAGACTTGATTTGTACTTTAAAAAACATGACCTGTCAAAGCAACTCTTTCAAACATCCATCTAGTACATTTTTCCATGTTCCATACCATAAAATGACAATTTTGAATTCATATTTTTAAAACCTGCTTTGTTGTCTGGCTTTTAAATAAATGCGTCTCCAAACCAGGCAATGTCATCTGAAAGTTACCTTGCAATGCGGACTGACTCCTAAGATGCTTCTTATTTTGTTTTGCAGAATTGGATCAGCCACCCTGTTGAGAAATCCCTCCAGGTTGTTTTCATTCACCCCGTTGTTACTCAGATCTCTTTGCTGTAGATGAGGGTTAGACTGAAGATAAGGCTGTCACTTTATTTGTGTAGAGTAGTTGTTTGTGCAGCTGTGAATTGTACAAAAACAAAAGCGTGACCTACGTCTGTAAAGAAGAGAAAATCAAGAATGGAACAGTTTGAATGAGCTAAAACACTTCTTGTGACCCAGTTTAACAGTTTCAAAGAGAAAATGCAGCAGCCGTAGTCAGTGTACCTAACAGGTTCTCAGTTTTTAAATCATGTTGGTCACAGTTAACATATCTAAATGAATCAACATTACCCCACTCACTTCTTATCTCCTCTCCGCTACACGTGGGATAGTGAGCCAAAATCAACCCATTTCGGCTCAGAGTATTGATATTTGCTGGGATGGATTCAGCAGTGTGCAAGGCCTTTTTAGCAGATATCTAGGAATACAGCATCCTCAGCGTTCCACTGATTATTCGGTTCACTCCTCATAGACCCCACTAATCACATTCATCATGGATGAGAAGCCTGATCTATTGGAGATTAGATCAGTCAACACTCATCTATGGTGAATAAGTGATTTCTGCAGTGCAGGGAACCTTCCACATGAGAGGATTCGCAATCACATTGTTGCCAAAAGGATTTCATTTTCATGCTTCGGATGGTTTGATTTTTAGCATTTATCTAACAAAAACTGATCTGAACATGTTGCTCAAAGTTATCATTATGCATGCTTTAATCTTTATAATTTTGTAGGTCATAAGTGTTATGTTTTAAATGTGACTTAATTGAAATCTGCAGCTTCAACCTTCAGAATTTGGCTGTTTAAAAGGTTTTTTTTTTTTCATGTTATGCTGATTTATTTCTTCTACTTTAGATGATGTTGAGTGACCCAAGTTATATTTACTCTGAATTTTTGGAAATAATATATATATTTTTTTTTTACAGTGAAAGTAGTACATTTTTAAAAACATCCTTAAAGGGTATGTAATAATTTATACATCCATCCAGTTGTGTTCAGGTTTGGAGCTCAGAAAAGTTGTATTCCTTTTCATGTCTAAAAGTCAAGAAATGTGTAAAACCGAGTGAACAAAAGTATGAACAAGGTGGCCAACATTGCAATGTGATGGTGTTGTATATGGAGCAACACCCTCACGTTTCTGTGCAGACCCATACATTGTGAATTGATAAAACGTTTAGAGAGATTTTTAATGACTAATAAATAGACAGCAGCAGACAAAAACTTAACGCTCACAAACACCTACTGCCTCCTCCGTGACCTGGCTGTTGACTCTTCTTAATCTGTCTGTCCTGGTAGTGGAATAAATTGTGTTTTTCCGATTATTTTATAATCATTTGGCCCATGCAAAAATAGAAAAAGAGAAGAAAACCTTGAACTTCAGGGAAATAACTTTATGTTGAATCAATAACATTTTACAGATGTATCAAATATTTTGAACTAATTCATGTTCAAGGCTACTCCATCTAATCAATAAATTAGATTTATTTATTCATTCACTACTTCATTACTTTTTGGGTTAAAGCACATTGTGGCTCAGTGGATTTTCTTCTATTCATTGAGAATAAAAGCACATTTATTTCCTACTGCGGTAAAAAAAAAATTAGATCTGGCACCCTGCCTATTGGCAAAATGAGTAATGAAAACAATCGCTGCCATGGTGCATATTGTTTTCAGCTCCTCAAAGAGCATAACTCACATTCAAAATTAGATTTCACTTTTGCTCAAACAGCTGGATCGTTTCTTCAGTTTGTGGATTTCATTTTTATTATCTCTGCATGAATGTCAATGGGCAGCATTACATTAGTTTGTTTATTTATTCTGACTTTGCTTTTGTTTATTTCTGTGTGATTCACAAAGCAGCACCGGGGTTGTTGAGTTTAAGCCTGATGGGTTTTTTTTTTTTGCATAGGTTTTCTCTATGTGGCATGTTGGATTTGTCTTTAAATCCAACTTCCTGAAAAAAAAAAGACTTGAGGAAGTTGCCTGGAAATGCTCAAGCTTCACTCCAGGAACCACACTCTGAAGAAATCCAGTATAAATTACATTTTCCACATTCACTCACTCCATATTTTCACTTTGAACAGACCTACCTCCTCCTGCCACAAGAGAACGCCCTCCAGGTTGCAAGACTGTGTTTGTCGGCGGTTTGCCAGAGAACGCCACAGAGCAGCTCATCATGGAGGTCTTTGGACAGTGTGGCGACATTACGGCGATTCGCAAAAGCAAGAAGAACTTCTGCCACATCCGATTCGCAGAGGAGTCCACAGTGGACAAGGCTCTCTTTCTGTCTGGTAAGCTGTCATAGCTGTTAAGACACAGTGCTGGTCAGAAATGTACATGTACCGTTATTTGAACCCCTTTTTTTCCAGGACTGAACGAAGACACAATAAGAACTTTAGTATTTCAAAAGCAAGTTTTAGAGTCACAGGTTGGAAATTACAAGCTCAATATGTCATGCCTATAATTCTAGTTGAATTTTTGACCATTCTTATAGAACAACTGCAATATTTAACTTTTATCTTTTGTTTTTTTTTTTTACATATTTGTTGAAATGTGACAGTATGACATAAGACAGAAAATCTGTGAAAAAAAACAAGCTCCTCTGCCTTCTTCCAGTGCTAACTAGAAACAGCCAATCAGATCAAGGAGGAGGTTCTTAGCGCTGAAAACCCTAACCCTAGCCATGTGGCTAGCAACAAGCTATGAACAGAGCTTGTTGTGAATGCTCAGGCTACTAGTTAGCATGACCACTGATGATAAAAGATTTTTCAGCTATAGTTGTTTCTGCACCATTAGTACAGTGAGCGGCGAGTACATTTGGTTGATTGACAGCTCTGGTAATAGTTGAAACTTGGGACAGAGTCGGGTGTTGTATTGCCAAAATCTTGTTAAATTCAAATATTATTTGAGGGTGGATAAATATGTTTGAGTCTTTGTGTTTAATATATAATGTATGTGTAGAGAAAATTCACAGTAAATTTAAAGTTTCATGACTAACAAAAGCTTTGATAGTCATGAAATCCTCTAAAGCGTGATCAGAAATATTTTAAACACTTGTGATTTTTGTTTGGAGTTGTGAAGGTTTGCCTGATTCATCTAGAATTAGCACAAAAACTGACTTTTCAAAGCTGTATTGAGTGAAATGAATAGTTACTTACTAGAGACAAATACTTAACCATGTATGTGATGTTGCACAGATTAATATAGGTTCACTATGGAATAAAAATGAAATCATAATTGAAATAACTTTCAACTAGTGAGATAAATCAGAGTTTTATAAGGAAAATTACAATTATTTGGTTTAAAAAAAAAGCATCCATTCTGGCCGGTGCACCTTGTGTGTTTTTATCTCATCTTCATTTTCAGCCCGAACAGAGCAGAGATCCTCAATCTCTCTGTGCAAACCGATGACCGCTCGCTCCAGCTTAAAAAAAAAAGCCCACTCGGATGAGCTGCCCTCTCAGAAACATTCCCAGCATTATTGCATGCGCGCACAAACGCATGAGAGATAGTGAGTTTGAATGAGAGATCCCTTGATTTCAACAGCCTCTCTTCTTACAGTGAGGTGTGGGTGCAGAGGTCCATATATTAGAGTGATGACAGAGCTGTGTAGTTTCCCCATAAATAATCCCCCACCCACACACACTCAAGGAGAGCCTGTGCAAACAACAATACCCAGCAATGACACACACTCCAGCAGCTCCAGCACACCAGCATCTCCTCATATGAAATATTGAAGCAGGGCTAGATTAAGAGTCTGAGGCAGTGAGAGTAGACCGGAGGAGAAACTCCTGACTTTTTCGCTCTTTGCTTTTTTCTGGCTTGTGTTTTTAATCTCTTTCTTAAAACACACTTGGGTCATTTAAGCCAATTAGATCACATAATGGAGCAAGGTTTCACTTCAGTCCACAACCGGTCATTAGTGAAAATTGAGAAAGGGGGATAAAGTAGATATAGGAGGGAAGTTAAGAGAAAAAGAGGGGTTAATGAGGAAAACTGAGCCTGTAGAGAAGTAATTGTCCTCTAAGTCTCTTTTATGTATTGACCACTTGATGCAAACCTACAGTTACAGTTAATCTTTTCAAAAAGAACAATTAGGCATTAACAGCAGATGGCCGTTCATACTCTGTCGGTTTCTGCCGGATGCTTCTGCCTGGTAAGACTGAGTCATTTCTCTTCACCGTCACCACCTGCTTGCTCAGGATAAAAGGTTGTTATCAGCAACTTTTCAACTGAGCTGACTTGGATAAATAACTGTTCACCAATAGACATTATGAGCTAAAGTTGACTAGGCTGTATTTTAACTGGGTTCAAATGGAACTGAATGTTGAATTTAATTTTCTCTTGGTCTCCATTTTTCTGCTTTTTATCATATATTTCTTAATCATTGGATACAAATTTGATCTGTTTTAATTAATAGATTTGAGATGACATTTTTTACAACTTAAATTAGTTTTTAAAACCTTATAATAAACAGTTCACTTTAACATGATTTACTTTTTTTAGAAAAGCATCAAAGATTTGAAGATTTCCACAATAGATGCAAATAAAAGCCCTTCTTTGTATTTCTTTTAATCAAATGGTCAATTTTTCTCTATCAATCAAATCTATTTACAATACTTAAAATTATTCTTTGAGTGCTTTTGTAGTTTGTCTCTGATTTAGAGGTTTGCTTTTTGCTTTTTCGGGGTTTTTTTAGCTCAAAAAGTTTCCTTTGGTGACCTTCTAGTAATTGTGACTGAACTGCAATCTGCATGTTGGGTTTTTGGGCATTTTATGGAAATGGCACTTTCCAGCTAAATTTAAATTATGAACCGTAGAAATGTTGGAACGTAGTGTGGAGAAATTTTAACTTATTCCTCCACACAGCTCAACCCTCACAGGTTCAGAATGTGATAAATGCACTGCCTCCCCACCAGGTCTCTTTCCTTCAACCCAAGTAATCTGTTTCTACATTGACAGATACAGTGTAAGAGGGGTAAAAAAAATGGCTCTCTGCATTCCTCTTTCATCTCCTTGTCTTGTTTTTCTGATTTTCAAATCAAACTCATATGTTTCCTAGGATATCGAATCCGTTTGGGCTCAAGCACAGACAAAAAGGACACCGGGCGACTCCACGTTGACTTCGCTCAGGCCAGAGACGACCTGTACGAGTGGGAATGCCGCCAGCGCATGTTGGCCCGAGAGGAGCGTCACAGGCGCAAGTTGGAGGAGGATCGCCTGCGGCCGCCGTCCCCTCCTCCCATCGTCCACTTTTCAGAGCACGAGTGCAGCCAGCTGGGAGACAAAATCAAAGGTACCTGGACACGGACGCTGGCAACCGTTGGGACTTCAGCTGTGAAATATTAGAGAACAAACACTGGAAACTGAGAATCACAGGGGAGGTGGAGGAGAATGCTTAATGGCTTAACCTGACGAGGCAACAGGGTTTCTACACAATCTGGAAAAGCACAGAATCTGGTTTAGATATTTTACAAGTCTGGACAAAAAAGAAAAAGGAGAATTGGGAAATGTGTCTTATGCGAGACTTTTTTTCCTATTCCTTTGTCTTTATGTTGTGTCCTGTTCTTCCTGTCCATCTTCTTTGTATTATTCCTTCATTCCTCCTTTCCCACCCTGCCATTTCTTTCTCCTTCCCTTGTTTGAGTCCTTCCTTTCTCTCCTTTTGTTCTTTCCTCATGTAGTTCATTCTTTCTTTCCTTTCATTATTCTTTGCATCCTTACGCTCCTTATTTGTCTCCTTTCTTGTGTTCTTCCTTTCTACTTCATTCTCTTTGTTCTTTCCTCCATTTCTTCTTTGTGACCTTCCTTTGTTTTTTCCCCGTATACATCCTTTGTGGCCATCCACATTCGAACCTTCATATGGTCACAAGCTTTTGGTATTGACCAAAGGAACGAGATTACGGATATAAACATAAGTTTCCTCTGCAGGGTGTCTGGGTTCTCCCTTAGAAACGGGGTGAGAAACTCTGACAGAAGATAATGGATGAATGTCCAACATGGTTTCAATTTTCAAAACGGATATATCATGGGAGGAGACCTAGAGTCCAACAAAGCATTTCCAGCTCTAACAGACTGTGTGAATTTGTTGTAACAGACTCTGTTAAACGCCGTATGAGTGGATCCCAACAACGTGCTCCCGGGTTGTCTCGTCCGCCCTCACTGCTCGTCCTTTTTCAGTTTTCTCTCCTTAACTCCTCTTTCTGCCTCTTTACAGCTTTCTGTCGACTTTCTGCCTGGATAAACTTGTCTCTCTAATGAGCAGTGGCACTTCCAGGTCTCAGTCACAGTGGCCTAACTCGGCTGTGACTTTCCGCTTCTCTGCTATCTGCATGTGTCTTTTTCAGCTCTCCGCTGTCCGTCCTTAGCAAAAACAAGGAATAAACTCAGACGCTGATGTGCTGCTTCAGCCAAGAATGTGTTTGTGATCTCTCCAGGCTGCTGTTGGGAGCAACACAGTCATTTGCTGTAGATTTTTTTTTCTTTTTTTACCCAGAGGGGAAAGGAGATCTTGCTGTTTTTACTGCCAGTTTGTATTACTGTACTCCAAACTCAGTTACACTCTATGATGATAGACCACCTGCAGTAGAAATGGGTTTTATAGCCTATTTTGCCTCCAAGATATCATTTTAGTCCACGATGTTGTTTTGTTAGCAAAATACATAGCTGAAATTATCATTTTCTTTTTGTGGCACAACAGAGCTGTAATTTTAGTTTTTTTGCCATCTTTTTTTATGTATTCTTTCACTCAACTCATAATTTTGTCCTAAGAGCTTGAAAAGCGGCGTTTTATGCCTAATAACCGTCATTTTCCACAGAGGCAGGAGTCCGGTACAGCCTTGTAGATTATGTCCAAAATTAACTTCTATCTTCCATTTCGTGCTTCCCTTCTTTTTTCCCCCAGACGATGGTAAGTTTCCAGAGGCTGTCCGCGTGCTCCTGACCTGGCTGGAACGGGGCGAAGTCAACCGCAGGAACGCCAACAACTTCTACTCCATGATCCAGTCCTCCAACAGCCACATCCGCCGGCTGATCGGCGAGAAGAGTCAACACGAGAAGGAGATGGAGGAGGCCAAGGACAAGTTCAAGACGGCGCTGGCTGGCATAGTGGCTCAATGTGAGTCTTTGTCTTCACTCTTACCACTTACTGCAGTGCCTTGGCCCTTTGACTTTTTCACTGTTTGTCGTGTTTCAATCTGAGGCTTCTGTGTGTTTTATGGGGATTTTATGTGATAGTACACAGAGTAATCCATAAATTTGAAGGGAAGGGAAAATTCTTCATGGTTTTAATTATTTTTCCCTCATATACACAGCATTTGGAAATCTGCATTTGTGTCTTTCTTTTAATTTTTTTTTCTTAACCCCAAACCTTTATGAGGTTTGGGGTTAAGTAGGAGTTAAGTATGACTCCTACCAGTTTTCCACATGTGGAAGCTGAAACTTCAACCCATACATTTTTGGAAAATACTCAAACTAAGTCATTTCAGTTCTTAGATCTTGTTGCAGATTCCCAGTTATATTCAGGTTTGGCCTTTGACTAGGCCATTCTATTCCATGAATATGCTAAACCAGCTCCTGCTGGAGGGCATAGTCTCTCCCTAGACTCTCCCTAGTTTCAAGTATTTTGCAAGTCTTTTGCACTTTTCCTAACAACTCTGATCAGAGTCCATTTCTCTGCTGAAAAATATAATCCCACCACAATATTTCGCCACAGAGATGACATGTTGATGGTTGTTGGGCTTGTCCAACCAGACTACCATCTACCACCATGTTTTATTTTGAAAATCCCTTGGGTTTCTTTAAGCAGTTGTTTTCCTTGGCCAGATTTGTGTTTGAGTTGTTGTTTGGACAGATTCTCCCACCTCAGCCGAGGATCTCAGCGGATCTCTGCTGCTCCCTTACTTGAGGTTCAGATAAACCTCCACCCTGGTCGTCTCATAGGTCTTCTTCCAGGATTTTCTTGTTTTTATCCTTAATTTTCTTCCCATAAACTCTGATTAGCTCCTGAGTTTCTGACAAAGAAAACCATCACCGCAACAAGATCTGTATTAATCAGAGATTAAATTAAACAAGTAGTATTTATGCACTAAACAAGAAGCATCTAAAGTGAATTAATAGATTTTCTTTTATTTAGACCAAAGCAGCTTGAATACAAATATCCCCCACACTTTTCACTTTTCTATTCATAAAAACATTTGGAAACTTTCACCTTCGGCTTCAGTTATCCTCTGCTCTGTGTTGGTCTATCACATAAAAGCCAAATAAAACACACTGAGTTTTTTTTTTTCTGGCTGTGAAATGACTACATGTGAAGCCCAGAGAGTAAAAATACTGCTTGTGCAGTAGATATCCAGGTCAGATAAATGTTTTCTTTGGGGTTTTTTTTGCTTGCTTGGTGTAATTTTAAAATCCAAATCAGGACTTTTATGCCCGGACTGCTGAAATCCGCAGAAAAAGTAAGTGTTACATTGTTCATAGCCTGACACTGAGAGTATATTTGCTAACATTTATAATTACATTCATTGTATTCTTCCTTAAAGTTACAACAATCTTAATAGCTGATTAAAGAATGGTAAGTTAAATCCTCGTCTCCCTCAGACGTTCATGGATGTTTTTGATGCCTTTGACTCTCAAAATGCCAAAAAAAATCAGATGTTATTTTAGTATTCATGAAAGACGTCAGGAGTCGATTGTTAAGGTTTCCCTCAGATGAAAGAAGTAAGTGGCCTAACACATTTTTTTTCTAGAGTACAATGAAGGCCAAACACAAACATTTACTACATGCTTAGTTGTTGTACTCTCTTATTGGGTTAAAAAAAATAAGGCCATGCTTGTGCAGCACCACCTTTGACAGCTTCAGCTCTGCGGCTGCTAGTTTACTCCACAGCCTGCGGCGCTCAGTCTCCCCTCATCCCACCACACGCATGTTAAACAAAATGTAAACATCCACAATCTTCTGTTGTTCTTGGCGGTGTTTCATGCATTATTAGTTAAAATAAGCCATGAAGAGGCAGAGTGTGTGTATTATCCATATTCGATTATTTCTACCAGTAGAAACGCATTCCCATTCATGGTGTTGCCTTCCCTTTGGTGTGTTTCTGTTCTTATTCATTATAAATCTGAGCTGGTCTGCTGGATCTAGTTTACAGGTTTGAAAAGGGTAAAGCTCTCTTCTTTTTGTTCTGGTCTTCTTATGGGATGCAAATAAAAAAAAAGTAGTTGCAGAGCTGTAAAGAAGTATATGCACTCTTACCAATTTATTCTTGTTCTTTTTTTGTAATCTAGATAAAATTATGGAACTTTGTAAAACAGGAATATTTCAGAAAGCTTTTAAATGCTTCCTGTAGTTCTGAAAGAAAACTAACACTTGATTTTAGACAATGGAAATTATAAAGACAATCAAATCTCATGGTAATCATGTAGTCTGGGGCTACTTTGTAGCTTTAGGATTCAAATAATTCACTGTAATTTGAAGAACCAAGAATTCAACTAGAAGATCCAAAAGAAGAATGTTTGCCATTCAGTTAGTGACCTTAGCTGCACCTGGGTTATGCAGCAGCATAATTGAAACCAGCTAGTCCACTTTGAGTAGTTCAAAAGATAAAATGCATGAAGGTTTTGGAGTGGCCTAGTCAAAGATCAGAGTTAAATACATCCAGCTGAGGTGGCATGTCCTTAAAAAGGGCATTCATGCTCAAACCCTCCAGTCTGTCGACTTTTAAGCAATTCTTCCATAAAATATGAAAACACTTGATGGCAGTTGTTTATGCACACAGTGCCAGGAAGGCCTGGACGGCTTTTCTTATTATTATTTTTTTTATTTTTTTAAATAAAATCTTGATTTAAAAACTGTTTCTAGATGATCCAAACTGTTTAAGTGTATTAGTTAAAAGCAAAAACATTTGAAATCTGCAAGAAATTCTTTTTAACAATATTAATAATATCTAGTATAACAAGTAAGAAAAAAATGCACTTTTAATATTTTCTCCATTGAATGAAGAATAATTTCTATTTTAGCACTTAAAAAATGCTGCCTCACCATATTTCTAGCTGCATAGGAGCTCCCAGTCCTGAAAGTTGATTTTTTTCTTTGTGCTCAGTGTCTCTCTTTGCCTTCATCATCACTCTGTTCATCAAATTACAGGGTGCTGGGAAGATGCTATTGATTCCTGAGCTGTTCCGTCTCTCAGCTCCCTGCAAACACACGTATTCATACAGAACCAGTTTTATCGATTCGTGTGTGTATATTTGAACCTCAGAAATGCACAGACCTCCCATCCAGTCCTCTACAACCACTTTAAACAGAGCTGTAAGCTGATAGGAGGAAGAGTCAACACTGTGCTGCAGATCACCGCACAGGTAGGGTCTGCAGTGACCCTACAGTTGATGCTTGTGTCTCATTCAGTTTTATCCCAAAACAACTCTTATAGCTGAGTCAAAGCTTAGTTCTCTACACTATCTGTAGAGCTGCAGCTTGTCTGATGCGCTCCTACCCTTTTGTGAAAAAGAAAAGGGTCCTCTGCAGAGGGATATGTAATCAGGAAGACTGTAATGCGGCAGTAAGAAGGCGTCCTTGAGTAAGGTTCTTAAGAGACCTGTTCTGCAGTGGAGCTGCACCGTGGTCAATGCTGGCAGAAGAACAGTGGGTTATTTTTGGCCACCGGCAGTTTCTGAGCAAATCTAATAACAAACTCGCAGTGAAAAGGTTCACAGAGGAAAATCGGGCATATCCTCATAGCTTATGCTATGAAAGGTCTAAAGGCAGTTTGCCAGAATTTGATACACTCTCACATGGACTCGGTGTCCTGTAATAAAACAACTGGCTTCCAGCTTTTGTAAGCTTTGTTTCTATGTGTAGCTGTACTTCTGGCAGGTTTGGAGTAATTAGTTAATTTAATATTGCATACCTCTTTTTTTTTGTTTGTCAGAAAGTTCCTATTTAGCAGTTTCACAGTTTATTTTTTCCCACAAAATGAAACATTTTGGCCGTGGTGACCCCATATTCCTCAGGAAACGGTACTTGGCACCGCTCCCATTCCACACTGTGTAGGTCATAAGACCATCTGTCTCTGGGACTCATCGTTTTGGCATCACCTGGTTTATTTTAATGTGTGATGATTGCTAAAACATTTCAGATTTATAGTTGAGAAGCAAATGCAGAGCAAACATAATAAAAGTTAACAGTGGGGATGTGAAATACTGTGCAGAAATTTTAAACCACCACCTTATTTCTTTATATTTTGCTTCTGGTGAGCCTGAATAGTATTATTATCTTTTAAATTGTAAATAGTTGTCCAGATTTTTCTGAATTTTGTGTAAAGTTTTTTCTGTCAATTCATTAACTGACTATAAAAATTAAGAAGTGTCTTGTGTGAAATATTTTTTTACATGCCAGCTTCAAATGGCGCTCATCCTCTAAGAAATGGTACAAACTCGAGCAAAACCCTGACATAGAACAATGAGCATGTACAGTTTGCAGCTGTAGCTCATGGGGAGTGTCCTGGATTCTGATATCTGTATATATATATGGACTGGTGGTAACTTTGCCAAAAAATTACATTTAAAATGGAGAATAATCATAAAACTGATTTAATTTCACTGTATTATGTTGTAAAGGTTTTTTATTGCACCACTTTTCCATTGTCTCTGGCCCACGTTCAAAGTCTAACAGTGGCTTCTCTCTGACATCCATTCACTGCATTTTTACTCCGACTTTATGACAGCAGAGATTCATTTGATTCACGTTTTTACACAGTTATTTTGGCAGCATACTCTTTCTAAGCAGAGCTCTGTACTTTGACTGGCGTCATATGAGAGAGGAAAAGGAAAATAATCAATTCAGTTTATCTATTTAGTGCCAATTCACAGCAAATATCATCCAGAGTCCCCTTTCAAAACAAACTGATGCAGTCTATATACAAAAATATTGAGTCAATTCAGTCCTAGTTACAACACAATGCACTGAAGTTTAGTGTATTACCTTGCGCTTCAGGAAGTGGTGACTTTTTACTCATGATTTCAGTTTGATAGTTGTTTTGCTTTGCTAACCCTGTTGCTGATTTTGCCTAACTGACCACATTAGGGCTTCAGTCAAAAAGCACCCCAGGACATTAGTAGATTAGTAAGTGTTTACTTTGGAACTACAGGCTGTAGCTCTACAGCAATGCATTCTGGGTACAGGATAATCATGATGGTTTGCTTCACCACATCATGGGTGGAGAGGAAACAACTGCAGAGTAAACAGTTTTAATCCTCTTCAAAAAAAAGAAAAAGAGTAGGAATATAAACATCCATCTACTTGAAGATTTCTTTTAGAGTTGGTAACCAAAACTTCACCACAGAGGTCAAAGTTTATTCAACTTAAAGTTTGTGAAACTACAAAGTAAATTAGCTCTTTAGACTTTGTCTGGAAACATTTATTTGGCGAAGCTAAGTGCGGTAATGTTTTCAAAGTCTGCAAAAACACTAAAGCATTATTAGCAGGGCTTTATATTATCAAAAAGAATATAAAGCACTTCTAAGGTATGAATGGTTGGTATGAAATGATGCATGGTCTGCTAGAAGCATCCAGCGGCACCTTTTCCCATCCAAAGTTTTTGTGTAAAAATAGCAAACACACATGGTGGCCAGCACCCGTTTATAAAACATCCCTTCAGTTTAGCAACCTTTTTTTAATGTCCAAATGATTCACAAGTCACGCTCTAACAAAGAAAGGTGCAATCCGTAACATTCCTCTGAAAATGGTCAGATAAATGAGTTTAAAAGGCGGCTGAAAACCAAAGACTGTCAGAAAATCTGACAAAGTCTCACATTAATTGAACATGGATGACTGTGTGATTACTCAAAATTGTCAAATGTGAGTTGGAACAGCCCTCCGTAAGGCGATGCCGTGGCATCCGTCGGTATGTATAACACACACAAACATGCTCACACAGAGTACTGATGCCTAGTTGACTCCACTTTCTCACTCCTCTGCTCCCTCCCAACTGCCCTCTGTCTTTCTCTGTCTCTGTCTCTGGGTGGTCTCTGCTCCTTCCCTGCATCCCGCCACAGTTGAACAGATTGTGTCTGTATTCCAAGCTGCTTCCAAACAAAAGGCATGGGACCATTTCTCCAAAGCTCAGCGCAAGAACTTGGACATGTGGCGCAAACAAGCCGAGGTTGGTGCACTTTGGTTTCATTCTGTTGTGCGTGTAAAATATGTAAAAGTTAGACGTTCTGCTTTTCTGTTTCGTGCTTCATTGACAACTTTGTTATGTTTTAACTAGTCCCACATTATGGCATGGAAAAGGAAATCTTTATTAAAATGTATTAAGGAGAAATACAGTGATATCTAGTAAGTACTTTTAACCAAAAAAGGCAGTAGAACAGGTGTCTGGTCACTGCAGAGGTCCAGACATCTCCCCCCCACCCTCTTCCTCTCTTCTCCTCACCCCTTCCCACCTCCCCTCTGAAGGAATACAAGCTGCTGGGTGAGTTTGTTTCCATCTCTAATGGTGTCCTGCACACAGGTAAATCTGATCTGTACAAGCTCTTTTCCCTGTACCAGAGGATGCCAGGATTACAGGAACATGTCAGGAAGAGCATCTTGAGACCTGAAAGTGTGTGAATTTTGTTATTCAAGCAGCATTTTTTTTGTCATTTACTGTGTGCTTGCCGTGTTCTTACTCTCCCAAATGGAACATTAATTGGCATGATGATGGTTTGTATGTAATGGAGGGCCTGGAGTGTGTTGCAGTCCGGGGTCTAATGGACCATTTATGATCATATTTCGATTGGTAAGTTTCTTTGAACTTCAGCTCGACAAACAGATTCAAGCAGTAATTTAGGGGCACATTAAGACGCGCACGCAGAATAATAACAGAATCTGACATGGCAGAAGCAGCAATCATCCTGCACTAAAACCCCTCTTTATAAGGTAGGTGATGAAAAGCAAAGCTGTTGCTGTAATTCTCAGAAGTATCAAAACAGTCGACCTGAAATTTTATCTTCCATCTGTTGCTGAAAAGTAGAAGCTTGTGTGAAAGTCAGTTTGCACACACGGTGGGAGGATGAGTGACGAATGTTGAGTACCTCTTCTATACTCTTTATGTTCAATTTTAAATTATAGATCAACACAAAGTAGCTTATGTTTGCTTTGTAGAATGAAAATGCATGTTGTTTTCTTCGATTTATCAAAAATGGCATTTTTAGTTGATCTTTTTTGCCCATTCTTCTTTGAGCTAAACCTCAGACAAATTGGATGCAAAATGACTGTGACTATGTCTGGACTTTGACTAGGCCATTATAAATAAATAGCAGCTTTAGATGTAAGTTTAGGGTCATTTTCCTTCTGCATGGCAAACATCTCCACCAGTCTCAAATCTTTTGTCGCTTCTAATAGGTTTCCTTTCAGGATGATGTTATAAAATGTTGCCACCTTTACTTAACTATTCTGAAAAAATTAAGAATAATTTTTGTATATATATATATATATATATATATATATATATATATATATAATTGCAGCCGACAATCTTTAGAGAAAAGGCAATAACTTGCTTTAAAAGAGACTGAATTAAAAACAAACAATGGCAGTATAAACACTACAGTAAGTGAATGTGTTACCAACTACATTTGGAAAGACATATGTAAGTAAGCATACTGAATCTAAAATGTACGCCACACTTTCAACATGTTTATCTGTTAAAAAAAATAAAATGCAGGATTTTTGTGTTCAATCACATCAAATCTCAGTAAAATACATAGAAGCTTTTTGTCACAACATGAAAAAGTGTGAATACTTTTCTCAGGTTCTGTATGCTGATGGCTTACAGCTCCATATTTATTTGCCCTACTGCTGTATTTTGGTTTGCGCCATCTTATTACAAGCCTTCTGTATCTAGGTCTCACCAGAGCTCGAATTTCTTCAGCAGCTACTTTACTTCTGCTCTCTGTCATTTATTTCTGAGCACTCAGCCTCCACACAACTGAAAGCCTGTGGTTAAATATGAGGATGTAATACAGTAAGAGCTGCAAAATGCAACCATAGATTCGTGTGAAGGTCAGAAAACCGTAGCAATTGGTTTAAGGTGTGAGAAAGCTACATGTGGCCTCGCATGTGTGTTAAATCACAGCAAATTACTCCTTAACTTGCAAAATATGGCCTGATGCAACCCTGTTTCCACAGTAACTCAGACTTGGAGGTTCTCATACTGAAAGCTTTTGGTCAGAGTGAAGACGGGCCACGACAGGAAGTGCGTTACTTCATTCAGATTCTGTGGCAGGGAGGAGGAAAAGGCAGCAGAGTTAAATAGATTCAGCTCTGCTCCTCAGTCAGACAACAGCTGCCGCCTCCTGTCAGTGGGCTTCATGCCCACCAGTGGGTTGTTTCTTCATGTGCTGGTGTGTGTGGAGTTACCTGTGTGACTTCTTCCATGAGCTTTGGTTGGTGACGTCAGCTGGCAGATGGTTGACATACTCTGCTACCTTTAGCAAAAAAAAAAAAAAGATATTTTTTGTTTCAGTTTTCATTATTATAGAATTCAATTGAAGCTTTTCAACAGCACACATTCCTCTGATTTTTATTTTATTTTTTTTCCTTGTTGGGAATTAAAGCAGAACGCTGCATAAAAATCAGCAACTACAAGACAGTGTGTTAACACAGCTGTTTAAAAATAATCTTTTTTTAGTGATTTTGTGGAAAAACTAGTTAATTTCTAAAATGAAAACAAGTCAGTTTTTACCTTTTTAAAGAGCTTTTAGAAGTAGCTACTGGTAATTTGCAGTTTTCTCTGCTGATGGGTTGCAGAGGATTTTTTTTTAGCACCATCATCTAAAATAACGTCATTTGATCAGCTTGTTCTTGTACAAAATGCTTTGTTAAATCTTTGCAGCTTTAGTTTTGATGGTGGCCGCTCTGAATAAATTAGCTGTGCGCCACTTGACTTTTTCTTTTTTTCACAGCACTGTGATTTCAATCAGTTTAAGTGGGAATCTCTCTTATCCTTAGCTGGAGCTGCAGCAGCTATTTATTGAGAATCTTTATTAATTTTCTTGATCTCCGCACAATGACAACAGTGTGATAATGGCCGCAAAAGCGAAATTTTTTTGTTTCATTTCCTTTTTACTACAGTTACCGGTAAGCAACTTTTAAGAAATCAGAGTATTTATTTAAATTTACGTGTCTTTTATCTTTCCAGATTATATTAAATTTACAAAAGTTTCAAACTTTTGCACTTTCTGTCACAATGCAGCCACAGGCTTTAATGTATTTTACTTGGATTGTACGTAATTGATCAACACAAAGTAGTGCATAATAGTGCAAGGAGGAAACGAATATGTGGCTTTTATTGTTATTTACTAATTAAAATCTATAAAGTTCTCTATATTAAGCCACTTTTATTGTTTAACCCAAAATAAAATTCAGCTGCCCTAAGAAGATTCGTATTTATTTAATTAAGTGAATCTGTGTGCAATTTCATCTTAGTACAAATCCAGATGTTCTGTGAACGCCTCAGAGGTTTGCTAGAGAACATTAGTAAACAAACGTCATAATAACACAGCAGACTGGTTCAAGATAAAGTCGTAACGATGTTTAAAATAGAGTTTTAGCTTTTAAAACCTAAACTTTGAACATGTCACAGAGCTCTGTTCAGTCCACCATCAGAAAAGTTTTCATAGCCAACCTCCTTTTTTAACAGGGCAGGAAATGAAATTGACAAAAGAAGAAGCCAAACTGGCAGTGCTAACTTTGCATAAACTTCAGAGATCTACAGATTGTCTTTATGTAAAGGTGGCAAGAAGAAAACTCTTAAGAGGTTATGTTTAGTTTGCCACAAACCAAGGAGGGGACACAACACGCTTGTCAAAGAAGGTGCTCTGAACACATGCAAAAACCTGTTTGACAGAAAAAGAAACACTTTGCATCACCCTGAAGACATCATCTCTTGAAGTATGGTGGTGGCAGCAGCATGCTCTGGAGCAAAGTTATCCTGAGGAAAACTCAGTTTGATGCTTCAAAATGCTTAAAACTCAAAACCGATCACCTAAATCCAATTAATAATTTATCATAAGGTTTGAAAACTAGTTAATTTAACTGAACTTGAAGTATTTCACAAAGATGAATGGGCAAAATGGTCCATCTCTATTTATGCAAAAGACAAAATTTGTCTCAATGAAGTATTGTTACAGCGGGTTGAAGGGAAATGCAAGCCATACATTTTTGATCTGAAATGTAAAAAAGTTTGAAATCCATGTATCGTTTTCCTTCCACTTCCCAAAAAGGAACTCCTAATAGAGTATATTGAACTTTCAGGCTCTAACTGGACGTAAAGTTTAAACCCATATTGTCTCATTTGCAGTCTGAGCTGTAAAAAGAGAAGCAGCTCCTTAGTTTTGAAGCATTTCATCTCCATTCAGCTTTGTCCTCCTTCATCCTACTCTGACGCGTTAAAGTATTCCTCATAACTTATGCTCCACATTAACTATAGAAGAGGACTCTTTCCTGGTGATTGCACCCGGTCAAGTTCAGCACCTCCTTAAAAGTCCTCATGAGTCTTGGCAGTTCTCACCCACCGCTCCTTTCGCTGTGTTTCGCAGGAGATCAGAAACATGCACAACGAGCAGCTGATGGGCATCAGGCGAGAAGAAGAGATGGAAATGTCTGACGATGATATGGAGGACGTCCCTGACAGCAAAGACTCTGAGGACTCAGGTATGCATATGCATGCGCGTATCTGCAGCTCAGCACTGTTGTCATCTTGACAGGAAATCTACCGATCGAGATCTCTTGAGGACGAACGCATTGATTGTTAAATAACTGAGGGAGACGGTTGCGTTTGACTGGGATGACAGTGATCATCCTCTAAACATCTGACAGCCTTCCTACAACTCCACACGAATAAAGAAACAGGTTCAGAGTACGTCATGCCTCACTCCAGCAAAAATATACACAGAGACCTCATCCGCAAGCTCATATTTCAGATTATAAGGGCGATAATAATCAGTTTTTTTTACCTCAGAGGAGTCTATTTGTGTGTGCTGAAGCGACTAAAGCTAATGGTGTTGCTTATCTCTCCAGCCCCATAACAATAACCTGAGAGTAGTCACCAGAGCAGCGTGGAGAAACCGCTCACCGCCACGTGTAAGGTCGCTGTCGGCTGTTCCTTATGCAAGGCTCTCCTCATCTATTCTTCCTCTCTGTTCATCATTCCGATCTCTGCCATTTGCCAATATGACAGCATCTCTAATTGCCGTGCAAATAAATGTAAACGCTGCAGTCGGCTCATTTGCAACCTTTCTATTTAGCTATCAGCGATTAGTGCTGCTGTCAAAGTCTTGTCATTTCGCTCGATTCCGCAGGATCGGCTGAGGTGACGGGTGTTAATGTGACGCGTCCTGATATTTGTGTTAACAGGCTGAAGTGTTGAGCCCCCTTTTTTTCCTCCTCTCTAACCTTTAAGAATGAATGTTTACACGTCAACAAGCCCTGCTGGAAACACCTGGGTTATGACTGCAGCCTCTTCAAAGCGAATCGAAGCTTCGCGTCTGAGCCATGTGCGGAATAGAAAGACGGACCGCCGGTTATTGTTGGCGGATGTGCGCCCGGAGGTGTGTGCGTGCATTCCTGCGGGTCGATAGCGCTGCTGGTTATGTAACCGAATCTGGCCACACGGTTGACATCTACTCTCGCCAAGCTGATGAGGCTCTCAGATCAATACCCTTTTCACCTCAAACCTTCATTTTGCTGGAAGAGAAGCACACACAAGCTCCGTCTGGACACTCACACTCACCCAGCAAGAGTTCATTAACACTGCCAATGGTCCTTGATGATAGACTGCTGGCAGCTCTCCTGAACACCTACACATACCCTAATAAGATACCCTTTTATATACACACACAGAGAGATAGGATGAGGATTATCTCCTGTTCAGACGGCGAATTAGCTTTTTTCCCTTTTTTAAAGCTTCTTCTTTAAAGAAGGGGAGCGAGCTGATAGTGCTGGACGTCTCTGGTGCCGGGCAGGTCTCATAATAATGATGCCTCCCTCTGTCTGCTGCCTCTGCTCTACAGGTCAGGTCAAATATCCAGCGGAGAGTTATTGGACAGAACATTCTGGGATTATTACACTTTCCAGTCATTGTCAACACGCTCCTGGTGTTTGATTTATCAGATACGGCGAGAATCCAGACACGACTAAAGACTTCTAATGAGGCAACTTGTACCGGGAGATTGGGAACACAGATATTTTGCATGCAAATGCCACTTTTTGAGATAACAAGGTTTATTTTCTTTAAAGAGCAACCTAGGACAGGAGTCTGCAACTCTGGTCCAAGAGTGCCACTGTCCTGCAGCTTTAGGATGCCTCCCTGCTCTAACACACCTGAATAAAATCAATAATTAATGACAAAACCTTTGCAGGACAGTGACACTGGAGGACCGGAGTGAAATCTCTGATCTAGGATATCCATTTTTAGTCATTTTGATTAAGAAAAGTATTTTCTTAACATAATTAGAGATTTTCTCAAAATCCCAAATGATACAAAATATTTATTTTTATTTTCACTGGTTTTAAAGCTGAAAATTTCACATCAAGAAACATCCAGCAAGAAAACACAAACTCCTTTGACAATCCCCAAATGTTTGTCTAAAACAAACTGCAGTCCCCAACCTCCGGAGCAACAAGTGTCTCTTTAAAACTTTTTCCAAAAATGATAAAGAACTAACTTTTTAATTTAAGATTTAAGTAAAAATCTTAACAAAAGCAGGTTTAATCGTTCCCCCCCCCCAATTTTTCTCATTAAATGTCATCAACACTATGTCACGAAAAGTATTAATTGATCTATTTTTGTTATGCTTTTTTCATAGTCTTCCACAAACATCATTCCTGTAGAAGAGAATATGTCCATGCTCTTTTTGCAAAGGCTTTCAAGTTTTAATTTATTTAAAATCTAAATATAGGTATAAAATTTTGTTGTTTTTTTTAAATGGCAGCAGATTTCCTATTACAAATAACAAAAATGGAAGAGGCCTTTTTCAGTTCTTCATTTTCTGAGGGCAAAATGACTTTTTGTAACAATAAATAATGTAGACATTAAATGCATTTTGACATATTTGAAGCACATTTTTATCTATTGTGCTTGTTGTTTGCATTGTTTAGCCACTTAATCAAATGTTTGAGTGGCATAAGAAATTTAAATGAATTTCAACTTTATGAAAACCTTTAAAATCTTTTATTGACAGTGAACACCTGCTGCATGTGAGCTTTTATATTTTATCTACAGAAAAAGGTCATCAGTATTTTCCTGCCAATGAAGGATCCATATGTCTGCTGATCAGTGTCTCACATTAAATTGCATCCCATGTAAGCATGAGGAATAGAAAGTCAAGTTTCAGTGTCTCACACAGAAATGTTGAGCTTTTGAGCTTTGAGCCAGTACTTGTTAAAGGATAAATTAATGCTAAGCTGGTTAGAACTCCAGAATCGTTCGTTTTCACCCCATATTCCTCTCATGATCATAAAAATGCAGCTTGTTTTCTTGAGTGTGCCAATATTCCGACTGAACAAGAGCCCAAATTCTCAGGATAATGGAAATAGAGCAACTCTGGTGTCTTGACGAGAAAATCAGGCAAGGTAGCAAATGAAAGAAATCAAATATACAGCATTAATTGCAGACATGGCTGTCCTTGGCATGTGTACAAACTAAATAAGGATTTTCTTTGAAAGGTGTTATTTCTCAGAAAAATAAGTCACTTACCTGGAAACTGAAGCGAGCATGTGGATTTATTTTTGTCTTAATTGACCCATAGATAAAGAATTCATGTTTCTTTTACGCATTTTATAATACAAAATACCAGATGTGGTGTGAGGCAGAGTCTATTTGTTGAATCTGACATTTGAATGTTTTGTTCATGCACAGTTGAAACCAGAAGAATACAAAAAAACAATTTTTTTCTCACTGTGTGAAGGTAAATCTCCTAGTTTAGGTTAGTTTGAATTACCCAAATTATTTATATTTGATAAGTGTCACAGTAATGAGAGAGTGAAAGAATCTCTGTGATATTTATATTGTCTTCAAATCAAATGTTTACATACCTTTACCTCAGTATTTTGTAGCATTGCCTTTAAACTTCGTGACTTGGGTCAAATCCATTGTGTTTCCTTTTACAAGCTTTCCAATCAATAGTTTGCTTGGGTTTAAGTGCACCAGTTCCTCCTGCAGCAAAACATATTCACAATACGATGCTGCCACCCCCATACTTCACATTCAGGACGGTACAAGCATCTCAGCTCTTCCTCCAAATGTAACAATGGTCAACATGGTCAAACTGTCCTACTTTAGTTTCATTAAACCACACAATATGTCTCCAAAAATGAAGGTCTTGTCTTCAAAGTTCAACCGGACTAATGGCTTCCTCATTCATTTTTTATTCAGTATATATAAATTCTGGTTTCAACTGTATTTTTTAATTCAGATTACTGGCAGGATCATTTAGTAACATTTGAAAACATGATTTCATGAATCAATAAAATTACATGATCTTGGATTAAAATGTAAAATAGTTGATCAAGATTCGTATAAAATAGTTATTTTTCCAGTCATAATCTTCCCATGCTAGAATGTTCTTTTTTTCTTTGTCATGTGTTTATTTGCCAGTCTTTTGACATTTTAAATCTGGTGGGAAAATGTCCTTCTGATCCCAATAAAAGGTGCGTTGTAGCAGTAACTTACACCGTGTTGTCTTTGGGGACGACACAAAAGAATTAAGTGGGAAAAAAGCTGTTAGAAGTTTTCCGGTTCCTGAGTGTAACCGGTTTTATAAATAAACACAAGATCTTTTTCTGACTCCGTCTGCACTTTGGGAATAAGCTGAGAGGCTTTTATTAGCAAGCATCTGTCAAATAGATTTGTTGTTATTCTAGCTTTCAGGATGTACTGTCATAAAAATATTGTCTCACCTCCTATACCTGCAAAGACCCGAGAGAATAAAAACATTTAACGTGAATGTTACTATCCAACTTTCAGGTTTTTAGTTTTTATTTACAGTGCAAAGCATAAAAACCATTAAATGCTGTTTACTTACACTGTAACCAAATTGATCAGTCCCATAGCAGTCAGCACATTTTTAAAAAATGTGTGTTGTGTGTTTTTACGTCTGTAGGTGTTTCCCAAGCAGAAGCCTTAAAGGAGGAGAACGACTCGCTACGCTGCCAGCTGGACGCCTACAGGAACGAAGTGGAGCTGCTCAAACAGGAGCAGGGAAAGAACCAGCCAGTCCGCAGCGAGGAGGACAGCACTCATTCACAGCAACTCAGCTTCCTGCAGCAGGCTCTGCAAGGCATGCAAAAGGTAATCCTTCATAAACTAACCATCCTGATGTCCAACAACGATTTAAATCCACTTTTAAATTACCACTTCATGACCAAGGACTTTGTTTTTGCTTGCTTTTCTCTGATTGAAGGCAATTTGATGAGTGTTGGTGGGTGCTGCTACTTTAAAAGGCTTGCATAGACATACGTAGGGGGGAAAAAACCTTGCAAATAAAACAGTTTCAGGTCAATTTTTAATTCTTTTCCTTTGTAAAATGTTTTGAATCTCGTCTTTTAAGCGCTGCACCGCATCCTAACGGAGAACTACTTCATTCTTTTATTTTTTCAAATTACAGCCCATCTAAGCCGTTATTATAACCTTTGAAAAATCCATTAAATGCAAAAGGATTCAATGCTGAAGGTTTTTCCTCCTGTCTTCCCTGATGTTTAGAAATCGAACAACCTGTAAGAAAGAGGCACATTAATAGATTAGACAGGCGGGGGAAACAGGAAGCAAAATAATTACAGGAGGCATTCAGCAGATCCATAGATGGAGTAGAAATGTAAACAAGAGATGAATTTGATGCGTGCAGATTACCAGAAAATCGATGCCTTGCAAAAATATTCATTCCTAACATTTCTGTATATTTTATGAGAATATAATTTGAAAGACTGGCAGAGGATTGCATAACTTTGAAGTCTTTGTAATAGGATTTTAATTCCTACAAATACAATTTTGAGATGACTGTTTTTCATCCACCTGCCTCACTCTGAATCGACACATTTGGCATTTCCCTCTCTATTTTCTCATTAAAAGACATTTTTATTAACTTTTGCAAAATAAGCTCATGCCCATATAATGAAACTGCCACTATGTTCACTGTGAGAATGATGGATTACTAATTTAACAAACCATGAAAACAAGTTCTCCTGCCTGAGTTGTAGATTTCTGCAGCTCCTCCTCAGTTACTACTCATAGAACAAGTTGTTTATCAATAATCAAGAGTCAGCATGAAGTAGTGATCAGGCCTGAAATCTGGGTGTAGTGATGGACTCAAACCTGAACCTTCAGAGCCACATAAAGACGGTTACAAAGTTGGCCTTCTACCACCTGGAGAACATTTCTAGGATTAAAGACTCATGTTTCAGTAAGATCTAGAGAAATTCATCAATTTGTTTATCTTTAGTTGCATTGATTACTGCAACAGCGTCTTCACATCGCTTCCAAGAAAGTCAACCAGACAGAACACTGCTGCTTGCATTCCGACTAAAACCAAGAAGCTGGAGCACATCACACAAGTTTTAAAGTCCCTCCACTGGCTTCCCGTAGATCAGAGAACAGACTTTAAGATACTGTTGTTAGTTTACAAATCACTGAACGGCTCAGCACCACAATACCTTAAATATCTGCTGCTGTCGTATCAACCTTCCAGACCCCTCAGGCCTTCTGGTTCTGGTTCTGGTTCTGGTTATGCGTCCCCAGAACCAAAGCCAAACATTTAGTTTCTATGTGGAACATTGATGCATGTCAACCTTTCTTTTATTTTTTCACTGCATCGTAATGTTTCTTGCTTATTTTATTTGTTTCATCATGAAAGGCTCTTTGAATTGCTCCTTTGCTGAAATGAGCTCCACAAATATATTCAGATTGCATTGCTGTTAAACTCTACTTTCTTATTAGATTTTTAAAACCATTGGATTTTATTTATTTGTTTGTGTCGGTCTATATAAAAAGCCAGGGCTCCGCAGTGGAGCAGCTGTTGGCACCGTTGCCTTGCAGCAAGAAAGTCCTGAGCTGCCTCCCATTTCTGACTTTGCATGTTCTCCCTGTGTATGTGGCTTCTCACTGATTACAGCTAATAAAAATGGGGAATATTTTATCTATCAATATTTTAGGAAAAATGAAGATTTTTCTTATTCATTTGCTTTTTCAAGCCGTCTTGAAAACAACATGTACCGTTTTGTCACCATTTCATAGATGCTCTGAAAGTTTCAGCAGTAATTCATAATTTGGACTTTCTGAAAAGAAACTGAAAATCTCTTCAGTTCACATAATGAAGCCAGCAGTTTCACTTCTTTATCTCACAGAATAATAAGCAATGCTTTCCCTACAGAACAGGTATCTGTTAAATTTAGATTTGATAAAAGTAAAGTGGCACTAAATAGACTGTGGTGTTTGTCAGATGTCCTCTCTCCACTGTCTTTCTTCAGTAATGGAAATTATGATCGACTGGCGTTTAGAAGAAGAGAATCCATTAAGGCTGTGCTGTTCCTTTCTGCTTCCAGAGTAATTACCTTTCCAACATGCATCTCTCCTTCTCTCTCTCTCTCTCTCTCTCTCTCTCTCTCTCTCTCTCCGGGTGTGTTTATGAAAAAGAGGAGTCGAGCGGATTAAATGAACTCGAATGCACTGAAATTGGATACCTCGACCTGGCCGGGTCCGCGAGGTGTTTCGCCGCAGTCTCCTGGATTTGCAATAAAACTTTATCAGCATGTATTGACAGCTTGTTACCCTCTCTCATCAGCCGTGGTGTATCTGGCAGTATAAGCACTCGGTTTCTGATTGTGCAAACAGTATTATCACCACAGGAGACTGATCGTTTAATCTGTGCTCAACGGATAACTTTGGAGGCTGTTGTCTCTTAAAACATTCCTAAATCCGGTTCTCGTACTTCACCCTAAAGCGGGGCATACTTTTCTTAATTTATCCAAAAATAAATGTGAAGCTTTTGAATATTTGGCAACGTTTGTTTTAGATATGCAATGTTCTTCACATCTATTGGCTCAAAACATGTAAAAAGTCTGTAATTTTCATCTTTTTATTGTAGTAGTAAAATCATGATTATGTGATTTAGAAAAATTGTCCTTCATTTCAAAGGCATTTATTTAGAGTAAAAAAGTCCCAAGTCAGGAATTTTTTTATTCTTTTTTTTTTAACAAAGTCCCATAATTATTATTACCCATATCAATCTCTTCAAAATAAATTTAGCTTGAGAATTTTTTATTTGGACTTTAACTTTTTTAATTGATCAGTGTTTCCTGGAACTTTTAATTAGCAATCCTCGACTCTTTATTTTCTCGTGGCAAAAATATGTCATCCATTGCTCCTACACAAATAAGTGGAAAGTAAGAAATTTCCTTTAAATATTTTTCATGTCTGGATAGGTTTAGAAAAATATTTCAATTTTAAGCCTTTTTTTCCTCCATTTTCTGAAATATAAAACTCTAATAATGCAGAACTGATTTCAGTCTAAATTGACACGTTTTATCTTTCATTTGTAACAACACGTCTTGATTCCACTTTTTTATTAATTATCACTATTTTGTTTTGAACTTACTGACTGAATGTAGATTTATTCAAAAATCAAGTTTGGGTGAATTTACTACCGTTTGGTTTCTAGACCTGTTGTTTTTAACCTGACTCTAAAAACTTCAAACCAAGCACTAACACTGTTTTTCTTTGGATGTATTGCAAAGCAAATTTAGATATTTATGTTCAAAATCTTGATCTTGAAATTGGGCTTGATGCCACAAAACCACTAGAAGAATACTGTAAAAATCAAAGACAATTTTAGCACGGTGATTTTATTATTTATAGGTGATGACAATTCAAGCAGATGCTTGATAGTATTTTGTTTTTAAATGTCCAGAATGTTTAAAAAAAAAACACACACAATGTGAGAGAAATGTGAGCCTGGAAAAATATTCTGAAATGAAAATTGTGTAGGAACCCTGCATATCATTTATATAATTGAAATGCCATCCCTTCAAACCAATGTTAATTTCATCGTCCCCACACACAGAGAGGAGAATGGAATAAAGGTGGAATAAAATCTCTAATGTTCCCAGTTAGAGACCATCGGATTTCCAGACAACCATTAAACGTGTCATCTGGTTGTTAAGAAGTGAAATTCTTTCTTTCCGACTGTCACGAGCATAAGCTGGTGAATTTGCTTTTGGTCAGCTAAGACTAAGATTGTGATATCAACAAAAACTCAATGGGTTTGGACTGAATGAAACAAAGAGTGAATATGTGCTTCCTTCCTGTGAGTTCTCGGGGGTTGAACAATAGTTTATTTAGGAATCAAGAGCCAACAAATCCAACATTAAATCCAGACCTGGAAGGCACAGAAAAGTAATTTCAAATGGCTCCAGAACACGAATCAAATCAAGGTCTCTCATTACTATTCAAAAGGAGTAATCACACTAAACACTTTCCTCCTCGCCAACAAAACAAGAGGACTAAATAAGAAAATAGACTCAAGCTAACTTTCACCAAATTGAATAAGGTTGAAAGCATTTTTAATTCATTGCTGCAGGAAGCCCAACACCTACAGAAAACAAAAACAAACAGACCAAGAACCAGATATTTCTCTCTTTATGCTCAAACTTTTGATTTACTTGTTCCTGGATAAATGTACCGTGATTAAAGGTTTCAATTTTCAGATTTTTTGTTGTTTTTTGAGATCATGCTACAGCAATAAGTTTTTTTCTATCCATCTTTACTTCAGAGGGGTCATTCATTATTTAATTTATTGCATTTTAAGATTAATGTAAAAAAAAAAATGTACCCATGCAAAGTTTGCCTGGTAAACAATAATGTGTAAAATGTGCTGATTTAAATTTTTTATTACACCTCGTGGTGTTTTTACGGCTGGTTAGTTCTCACCAACATTAGTGTCTTAATGTTTGCTCTGTTTTCACAGCAACTGTTAAAAATGAGGGACGAACTGAAGCAGCGGGAGGCAGAGCTGGAAAAGAGCCTGGAGGACAAACAGCAGCTGAAGTCGCAAGTCCAGAATCTGAAGGAAGGTCTGCAGAAGCTGCAGAGCACACACACAATGCAGGTCAGTGTGACAGATGACATCCCTCACTCTGCTGGCTTTCCCCAGAGCCGACACGGAGCGTTTACTTAGCGGGATTCACAGCGGGACTCGTCTGTGGGTTTGCCACCGTCTTTGTTCAGAGAACAAACTTTGCAGTCTGCGCTTTCATAAGAGAGAGGTTAGCTGAGGACGTCCAGGATTATGCAAATCCTGGAAGAAAATAAAGGACTAGGTCATTGGGGGATCAAAGTGGTGATACTTACTTTGGCCATTTTTCTAAGCTCCTACTAAGAAATCTCCAAATGCATTCTGTGCATATTTCTATCACTGAAACTGAAGGAAAGCGCTGACAACAGTGTCATTGATCATCTGGCTTCGTTCAGTGTTCATTTTCACCTTAATTCAAATTTGTATCTTTTTTTTATGTAAATTGCATTCAGCTCAAATTTCTTATTAGATCTTTCTAATTTCAAGTGTCTCATTAAATGGTTCTTTAAAAGACGCCTCAGTTTAACTGCTCTTATTTCATAGCAATAAAAAGCCCAATTAACACACACTAAACACGAACCAGTCCTGTGATTGCCTACTTTCACGTATTTGCATATCATATTTTTCTCTTTATGTTAACATATTAATCAGTCTTTAAATAGGAAACACAGTGGGTTTCGGATTATAAATTAATTGTTGCCTTGCTGGGAATTTTAAAGCAGTCACTCCAGAAGAGGATCTATCTGATGATCTGTCAAATGGTGAAGCTTTTTCACTTTGGGTACAAAACCTATGGATTAGTTTTTAAGCATCCAAAACTGTGAGGAAAAAAATCCCACACTTCCTTTTGATTTGCTTCTAAGAACCAGACTTTCTTAAAATCTTTAAAATTCACTTGATGCAATGCACTACAGGACCCAATTATTAAAAACAGCTCATTTGAGTGGAAATGTTAGATAAGATGCTGCAACTTGCAGCTTCAGAGGCAGAAGGTGCAAACACTTATCTCAAAACCCCCTTTTTTAAGCATTTGAACTGATATTTTACATATTTGTATCACAGTATATGATTTAAATAATCAAAGCAATCACTAATGGTTTGCATTTCCAGTTTTGTGCTTGTAAGTAACGAAGCACTGCTGCTTCTTTAACTGCGTGCGTGCGTGCGTGCGTGCGTGCGTGCGTGCGTGCGTGCGTGCGTGCGTGCGTGCGTGCGTGCGTGCGTGCGTGCGTGTGGGCGTGCAAGCGAGCATGTGCGTGCTTGTGTGGTTCATGGTGCTCTGGGATGCACCGTGCAGAGTTTTATCATGTAAGATCTGTTAAAATTACAAACTTCTACTTACTTTGAAGTCATTTTTTATCCCTACCACAGGATTTTACAAAATAAAAGTGGTTTAAACCTGCACATAGGAGAAAAATACTGCTGTGTTTGTATGTATATTGATGATATCACAAGAGGAACTAGAATTGAGGTGAATTTGATTAAAACTAGGACTGGCACTTTAACGGCACAGTTTCGATTAATTAATTATGTAGATATTAATGCATTAAAGATTTTAACACAATTAATATTTAGAATTAATATAACTCATATATTTGGAGCTTTTTTTATTCATGTGTTTCTGGTAGGCCTGTAAAACAGACAAGAATCATTCATAATCGACAGAAGTCGACAGAAAAGCCGATTCTCTTGGCCCACCGGGGGATAATTTTTGCTTCAAAAACCGAACATGTTGTGTCCAAGTTGTGCTAAAAGTTGTACTGAAAGGAGTTGATCTATCAGCAAAGCTATTCAAGTTTAAAATAGCGTTTCAGCTTTAAGTGTGTTGCAGCAATTCAAAGGGGTTTTGATTTGTAAATGTTCCTCAGTTTGTCGATATATAGTTTTCAATTAAAATGGGATGAATTGCAATTAATGAATTACTTACAGAACCTGCAAATAACTCACAATACTAGTTAAAATATGTAAAAACATTTGAAAACAAACAAAAAATATAAATAGGCACACTCAGTTACATTTCGACTTATGTGATGTCATCAAGCATCTGTGTGTTTTTTATTTTTTTATTTTTTTAAACAAAACCTGACCTTGACACGTGTCAAACTGTCCAAGGTGAACTTCACTTATTTTTACAGAAGTGTCCGGTGTGCAGCTTTAAAACCGTCTCACAGTTGTAGTTTAATAGCTGGTCTTTGCAACGTCCAGAAGAAGCTCACTTTAAATTAAACCAGAGCCGTTTCAGGAGCCTGAATCATTACTTACAGACACTCCTGCTTCATTATTTATTCACTGGATGTGTTGCTTATGTTAAGCTGCTCATTTGCCAGCAAAACTGAGCCTAATACTAATTAATGCCCGGTTGTTTAACAACTGAGCTGCAATGCTAAATACCCAGTCTTAAAAACATTTTCAAGTGTCAGGGGTCATTTTTCTCCGGTAGCCCCATCATGTTTACTAATGTTTCAGGTGTTGTCCGCTATCCCCGGTGGTCTGCTATTTGTTTGTTAATGTTCCCTCCAGCACTGTTTAATGAGAGCAATGGCTGTCATTATAATGAGCCTCAGTTAAATCACCTCTTAAACTGATAATACAAACTAAGGGCTCTCACGGCTCATGAGGATTCCCTCCATGAGATCGCCGGCGGGTTTCTTATAACCTAGAGCTGAATCAGGAACGTGTTGGCAGCTCCCTTTATCAGAGAGACGCTTGTCAATAGCTTGTTAATGGTGATGAGTTTGATAAGAAATGTGTCCCCACGCCTGCGAGCTGAAGGGAAATATGCTAATTAAAATTCCTGCATGCTGGCAAACTTGAATCATGAAAGACAGTCTCATTACAGGCTAAAAGAGAAATCAATTTTAGGGTTTGGGTTTCACTGAAGATTAGCGGACACTGTGGGACGATTTGTCATGTTGAGGATATTTCTTTACGGCCTCAATTCTCTTTCATCGGCGCAGTGTCCCTGCTGTCCCCAAGCTGTCACCACACATTACTCCTGCGACTCGACTGCAGGTCATTGCAGAGATTAACCTTCTTATTATTACGATCAAAACAAACTTTTTCCATCAGTTTTTATCACATTTTACTGCTGCTATTGACAGTTTTGTGTTTGATTTATTTGTTGGTTTGTTCGTTCTAATTACCTACACCTTTTGATTTAATTCTGTCGACTTCAACGGCTCCAGTCCCACACATTGAAGGATGTCGCTTTTAAGATTTCTGTCTCTTTACTTTGAGGTAAACTTTTTAGTTCTGATTCTTTACATATCAGGGCATTACAGATGTGCATAAATAAATTTGCCAAAAGATTAAGGTAGAAACTTGCAGCCTGGTGCTGCTAATAAAATGTACGTGGCTACTTCCACGTCATGAGATTTGATCACCAGTGCAGAAGGAATTTGATCAGTTTTCTGCTCTGGAGCATTAATACATCAGTATTTGTGGATTTTTCTTAACTTAAATTATTCACAGAAATCCCATCTATTCACTGATTTATTTTTATAGAGCTTTTCTAAAATATTAGAAAGAAATATTGAAACACCTATAGGGACTCTGCCCTTAGCTGGTGTTTTTAAAGCAGCCAATTTTAGTAGTTATCTAGGTAACACTTTATTTGAAGGGGTGTGCATAAGACTGACATGACACTGTCATAAACATGACATAACATCTGTCATGAACATATAGAAGTCTTTATGAAGGTTTATGACAGCTGTCATGAAGTGTCATTGGGTAAATAATGACACTTTTAATGCAATGTTGCTCTAAAAGTTGCATTAAAAGTCCATTAAAAGTACCAACTTTGCATGATTTTGTAAATTATGATAATTTAATGCAAAGTTGGCATTTTTAATGGACTTTTAATGCAACTTTTAGAGCAACATTGCATTAAAAGTGTCATTATTTACCCAATGACACTTCATGACCACTGTCATAGACATTCATAAAGACTTCTATATGTTCATGACAGATGTTATGTCATGTTTATGACAGTGTCATGTCAGTCTTATGCACACCCCTTCAAATAAAGTGTTACTGTTATCTATGTTAAATAACTACTGATAAGGTAATTTGATGCCCAATAATTTGGTTGGATTTCTTAGAGAGCAGCCATTCAGGAAAATCTGGACCCAAACTGTTGTATGCTCATCAGATGATTAATTTGTTCCAGTTTTGACTCAGATTAGTTAAATGTCTCCATATGGGGTCCAGTGATTCAGCGTTGCTTGTCTGTTTGAAATCCACAATTTTTCTGGACTGTATTTTCTTAGTAAACAATGCTTGATTGGGCACAGCTGAACTCTTCATTGCTGTGTCGTTCCTCATGTGCTGCAGCTGGAGATGTCGAACCCGGGCGATGGAGGCAAAGACGACGGCAACAACAAGACTGTTGTAAGTGGAAAACTTAAAGCCCTTCCTCCCCGTTATGATTTTCATTCCTCAGTTTTTATGTGTGTCATATTTCTTCTTATCTCCTTTTCCTTCCTTTCCTCCACTGACATAACAGATCATTGTAGCCTAAAGTGGCTTAACGTGCTGTAACTACATTTGTCATTGAATTAATCACCCAGACTCAGCCGAGATCGGAAATAAAGCAGCCGTAAACACTAAAATGCCTTGCACATGTGTATACGTCTGCACTCCCACACGCCGGTGTATCCAAACGGGGTGTGATGAATAGATTAAAAACCGAAAATGGCCACCAGGCATCCCACAGCATGAGTGGAGACATTACACACAGTAATATGTTGGACAATAAAAACTCCTCTGCCTTTTCTCTGCCACCTGTCAGAGATCTGGAGCAAACAGTTTAATCATTTACCTTCTAAGTCTCTTCCCTCTGCCTCTGTTTGCTTCCTTAAAGCTCATCTCATTTTGTGATGCTGTGTGTGTAAATGTGTGTGTTTGACAAGTATCACTTTGTTAGAAATATAGCTGATGTCTTCATTTCCTTCTGAGCTTCACCCGTCACCGATTTATTGTTTCTCAGGATTGATATGGTGAAACCTTCTGATGTTTTCATATATTTATCACAGACATGAATACGTTCAACTTTTAAAGACACATTTAAGACATTTTCTTTTTTTTTCAGGCTGAAATGATTAGACATAAAAAAATCAAGAAGTGGGTGCACAAGTTTGTATTTATTATGAGATTTTATGAATCAGATGTATTTGATTTGTAAATGTAATCATAAATTCTCCATATGTCTAGACTAAACTTGAATTTTAGGGCAACGGTTCCAAAATGAAGGCTGCACAGTGGCGCAGTTGGTAGAGCGGTTGCCTTGCAGCAGGAAGGTCCTGGGTTTGATTTCTGCATGGAGTTTGCATGTTCTCCCTGTGCATGGTGGGTTTTCTCCGGGTACTCCAGTTTCCTCCCACAGTCCAAAAACATGACTGTCAGGTTAATTGGCCTTTCCAAATTGTCCCTAGGTGTGAGTGTGTGTGCGCATGGTTGTTTGTCCTGTTTGTCTCTGTGTTGCCCTACAACAGACTGGCGACCTGTCCAGAACCTCTCGCCTGGAACGTTAGCTGGAGACAGGCACCAGCGACCCTCCCGACCCCATTAAGGGACAAGGGTGTAAAGAAAATGGATGGATGGTTCCAAAATGAATATTTGGGACAAAACACTCAGCCCATCATCCAGTGAAAGCTACCAAAACCACAGTGAAACATGGAGGTGGCAGTATCATAATGTGGAATTATTTTATTTGGATGCTCCTGGATTTTCTTTTTCTTTTTGGAGCGAACGTATAGATGAATTGTTCCAAATACATGTCAATTTTGGTCAAAAATTGTAAAGTGTTTGATAGTAAGATAAAAATTAAGTCACGTTTAATTTCTCAGCATCAGTGTAAGTCCAGTTATGCATTCAAATCAGATGAAGAGCGGTTTCACACGAAGAAAATTAAAGTTTTCTGGATTTTCTATCCAGAAATTGGATAGAAAATCTGCGATCAGACAACTGACTTCATTTCAATCTCCTTGATTTCAAAGAACCTTTACGAGTTGGAACGGACATATTTTGTCTAATTAAGATGTGGGATGCTACCAGAGAAGGTAGCATCCCAAAAAGTGACTCATGGGGCGAATAATCTCGTGCTTGATGGTTAGATTTTCTATTTTGCTTGAATTGTACATCATAAATGTTTGATTACATGTGGAAAATGTTTAGAAATTGTATTGGGGAATTATTGCTATAGAACATAAACATGGCTCTTCTCTGTACCACTATTTGTGTTTATTTGATTATTTCAATGTGTGGATAAGAAAAAATATATTTAACTTGTGCACCACCCTAAAAAAAGAAACGTCCTTAAATAAAACATGGGGAATTCAATACATACGATATTCATGATGACTGAATGTAAACTGCAGCCAGCTCCGTATTTCCATAAGATTCTCACGCCCTAATCCTATTTTAATTTGCCTACATCAGCGACTGATGTCTGATTTATTCATGGGTTCTCTTTGTCTGTTTCCATGTTTGCAGGAAGCCACACTTTCAGCAGTGGTGTCCTGCAGTCAGGAGAAAAGAGGTCCCACAGAGAAAAACTCAACAAGTCCCATTCACTCGGAGAGGGAAGCCCTGCTAGTTGGTAAGCTGCCTCCACTTTCACATCAATGTCTTCATTCAGGCTCAATTTTCTGTGCAAACTGAAGCTTTGTGGGCTCTTTATCACACTCATTATTTTACAGTCTTGTTTAAGCAGATTCGGTTTATTAGCTCCTTCAGTCGACAAAACAAATCTCAAAATGAAGGTTACTTATTTATCTGTTCTTTTTTCTGATGAAAAAAACACTAAGACTGGTTTCAGTTTAGCTGGAACTTATTAAATTAATACCAATTGGGACTATTATCATTGTAGGCTTTCCTATAATAGAGATTATTATCGAATAATACTTCCATGCCCAGTTGTCTGTCCAGTGACTTGGTGAGCGAATGCTTCTCTTTGTTCCACTCGGTTTAATCATCTCTGATCGATCAAGTGTCACTCTGATGGTCATTATTTCATCATTCTCGTTTATTTACCCCCAAAAATCTATCTATTAGTTATTGGAAGGTCAGTTAGTAAATGTTTTGCTGCGCCCCCAAATCTATAAAGTCTGCTTTTCACAAATGTCTTTTTGAATGAGACGATACAGATGAAACCAGACGTTTACAAACGCAGCTAGTGTAAAACGACACTAGCCGCGTTTCCAATACAAATTTCTGTAGAACTTTGTTGTAAAGTTTGGTCTAATTTAACTCCAAAAAGTGAGTGCACGTTTACATTTTTCATTATTTATTAATAAAACCATGTAACATTTTTGTTTCACTTCACAATTATGCAGTTTTGTGTGTTGGTCTAACATATAAATTCCCAATAAAGGCGTTTGAGAGTCCAATGAAAAATCTTCTGATGTTTCACTGGCAGCACTTGTAGCTTAGTTTAACTCTGACATACAGAAGTGACTGTGACACATTAGACAGATGCGTGCCTTCCTAATGAAGTTCATTAAATTAATTGAGCCGTGCGCAGATCAAGGACAAGTAGAATTAACAGCCACTGTCTAGGCACATTTGTAAATTAGATATTTACATGTATTATTGTTAGCAAGGCAATTTGTGGAGGAAAATTGAGCTATGAGGGGAAATAAAAACAAGCAGTGGGGAGTAAAAACTTTGTTTATGCCTTTCAGAGAACACGCATTATCACCGCTTCACATTCCTACCACTACAAAAGTGTTAAAGTTTTGTGTTTGGAATAATTCTCGTCTCTGCTGCAGGCTTTGTTGTGTCTCCATAGTTGACAGAAAGCGTGGTGTCAGAGTGTAAGCTGCAGATGCTGCTCAATGCCTGGTTGAGTTTGCAGACTACAGGAACCGAAGGACAAAAAACAGGGTGGAACACCTGCAGTTTCTGTTAATTTATGAAAAAGGAAAGCAAGAATTATTCACATTTAAATGCGCCGACTTGAAGGGAGGATGAATCACACAAACTGGAAGCTTTGTACAGTTGGAGAACATTTTTTCTTTATAGGCTTTTTCATTGCATACATGCAGAGCAAAGTTTTTTTTGTTGTTCTTGTTGTTGTTGTTGTTTTCCAGTGGGTAAATTCAGCCAAATAAATCAGAGAGATTTGGACTTGTTGTTCTATCTGAGTGCTCCATTAAACTCCCATTCAGCTGAGCAGCTCCAGACGAGCGCGTTGTTTGTGCTCGAGTATTGATTGACCTCCCGCAGGTGACAAAAATGAAGTCTTGGTGCAGCATTTTGCCTCTTTAAAGCTTCAAGCGACGGTTGTGTTTCTGCTCAGCCAGAAGCTGCGCGTATTGAAGTGTGCCGCACAGCTACGTCGGTGGTTAGTGAGCGCAGACAGAGAGCTGGCTCTCCTCTGGTCTTCCTCTGCGAGCTGATGGCAGATGGTTTGTTTGTGCTGGGGGAGAGTGTGGCTTTGATCAGAGACAACAGCATCAAAGGCATCATTAAACTCTCTTTCTAATCTGGAGCGACAACATACAAGAGGCTTTTAACAGTAATGGGACTCTGGGAAGAAGTCGCTTAAAGCCGCTCTTCCACTCAGCCCAAGGAGACGGCGAAGAGTTGAGGAAAAAAAAAATAGAACGGTTGCTGCGAACGTCCTCTGGTAATTTGTCAATGTTTAATGGTTGCGTGAAGCTGGAAGTTAACAGCGTTGCATGACTTATTATTTTTCTCTCCACAGGGATCATCTCAACCTTCCTGCACGTCCACCCGTTTGGAGCCAGCATCGAGTACATCTGTTCCTACCTCCAGCGCTTGGACACCAAGGTAACACTTTGAGTCAAAGCTTCCACTGAGGAGCGCTGGAATAGTGCTGCCCTTTGGTATAAATCTAGATTACATGCATTTATACAGACAGCGTGTTGGTCCGCCCTACTGGGCTGACATATGGGCTTGGATATTCACTCAAACTTAATCCAAGCGGACCTCCCTAATGCTTTTTGCAGGCTGTTCCACAGAGGTGGATGGATTTACCAGAAGTTCCCTGAAACAGAATCGCTTTAAAGGACAGTTTGACGTCCTCACAGATGCTCTCACTTGGCCCCCCCGCTGGGAGGTAAATGAGGGGACGACAAAAAAACAGCACACGTCATTAAATATTTAGTCCTCCGTTGAGAAATGTTCCTATGTTGATGTGATTTTGTCTTTCTAGAAATTAAAGGATTTAATCACACTCAACAACAGTGAGCTAATTTAACAGAAGATATTAACAAAAAGAAATAATCCTGTTAAAGTTAGAAGGTTTAAACAATTTAGTGGAAATAACTTCAGTGAGATGTTTCTTGTGGCCATCTACAATCTAATGCAGGTCTGCCCCATTCCTCTCTCTCTCTCTCTCCTGCATGTGCAGTCTGCTTCAAATCACCCCTCAGCAACTTAAGATCAAGATCTGGGCTTTGACTAGGCCCAGAACATTCCCTTTCCTAATTCTCCACCAGTGCTTTGATGGGTTTACTGGTGTTTCATGGAATTGTCAATCATGTCTCGTTCATGTACTTCATCATTAGACTCATTTCCGCACAGAGCGTCATTCCAGATGTCCTGATCTCCATCCACGTTCTCTCTTTTTTCTTAGGGTGTTTATTTACTTCTTATTACTTATCATATTTAACAAATGATTTTAAAGGTTTTTATTTCAGTTTTATTTGTTTAGTTGAATACCTTAGCATTTGTATTAAATATTCATGGTCAAATTAGGTTAGATAAACACACAGAATCCTATTTTTTCCCCATTTAGCTACTATATATAATTAACTCACCTCAGAATAAAAACTAATGATGAGAATGAACTTTTATGACTTTTTCCAACTGTAAGGAAATGTAATTACTATTGCTTATAAAATCTTAAAGTGGTATCATATTTTTCTGATGTTAGGTTCTGTGAAAATATTAAAACAGCTTATAGTAATAGATGCTACATCCATGAATTTGTAGAAATGTGAAGAAATCCTCAGAGCAAAGGAAATCTTACAACTAGTCAGACACAAACCTGTTGTTAACTGATTTCAGTCATTTAGAATAATTCATTCTGAAAATGCTTAAATGGATAGAATATAATGGTTTACCATCTGAAAAGCAAACGTCTTCACTTTTACAAGAGACAGTTGCTGAAGTTGTTTTCTCAGCCAAACAACCTCTTTTTCTTCTGTAAAGTTCAGGCTGCTGAAATTATCCTCCTGATTCTCAGGATAATTATCCGACTTGTTCAGGACCTGGGAAATCACAGGAATGTACCTTTTCTGATGCCGTAGCATAAATGTCAGCTTGATGCAAAATCAAAAAGTTTACTCCACTTATATCACAGCTGATCAGGCTGATTGAGCCTCAACAAACATAACTGTACTGTAAAACGGCAACAAACCATAAGGTTTCTTCTGAAAATGCAAACGTTTCATATCTGCTGATATAACGCCGTAGCTCACTTATGTGAAAATTTTCATTTTTACATGTTTTAAATGGTTAAAATCGTCATAAACAAGCATCAGTCTGCATGTTTTACCTCCACTGCTGAGGATTTATTTACTTTTCTACAATCTGACAGCAATATGACTGCAGCTGTTATTCACAGAACCTCAGTTCAACAAAAATATGCAACTTTAATCATTTTTCTGACGTGTACAGCCTGTTCCACACCTGGCTTTAATAAATGTTTTTTTATTTCTTTTACGTATTTAGAAGCCTCTTAAAGATGGTGAATATTAACATAAAATAATTAAAGGTGGGCATTGACGCCTCTGTAAAAAAAAAAAAAGAGCGTTTGCCTCCATGGAGCCAAACTTTAATGAAATGTTTACAGTCGTCTGGATCAGTATTTCTCCAGGCGTTCTGAAAGTCTCTCAAAGTATTTCTTTAAACTTTTCTTCTTATTTTTTTAAACCAGCACCTGAACTTGTTTTTTCTTGAAGTAACTTGACTTGTATTTTTCTCAAAGGGAAAATGGGTTTTCAGCAAGTCAGTCAAATCCTGACATTCATACCACAAGTTATAATAAGTTGAATAATCCACCAGCTTCAGAATCCAACAGCTTCCTGTTTTATGATACTTTGATTGCACCAACCGAAGCCAAGACAGTTTTTCACTTCCAAGCTTCTCATAATAAATAAGTATTGAGTTAAGGCCACCATGGATTTAGCAGAGAAGTAGGAAACACAATTTATTTCAACTTGTTTAATAAGTACAAAACATAAGTTCTGTTTCATAAAAGTCATGCTGTTTAGATACTGCTTAACCTTAAAATTTGTTCTTTTTAGTACACCCACTTGTAATATTTTTATTTGTTTTATTTTATATTCTGGTACATAATATTGTAATGGTCAGGCAAGAAAAGTCCAAACCTTATTTAAACTTTATTTCTAACAGACGGAGACTGTGTGTTGTACTTCACATTTTCCATTTGCAGTCAATTGTCAGTAAAAGTTTCTCCCTGAAAGACAAAAATAAAATCCTGTCTGTCTTAATTTTGCACCATTCTTTTGTTTTAGTTGCTGTTTGTTTCAAATCAGTGCAAAGGTTAAAAATGACCTACAAGCCTTTTGATTTGTTTTTAAATGATTGTGTTCAACTTGAATTAAATCCCAACTACTTTTTGTTCTGTCATTTTAGAGTAACTTTATCCTTTTGAGGACTTTGTTTCTGACTTTAATAATATTGAACACTTTTGCATCTTGCCATCGCTGCCTTGTTGTGGGATTTCTCCTCATGCCAGACTATATTAAAAACCGACCATCAGTCTGTCACTGGAAGCCGAGCACCAACTCGGTGTTCTGACATTCGTTTTTGATGAAGTGCAGCCACGTCGTCTCATCTTTCTGATGAGGCATTTCACTGCCATTATGACTCCTCTTTGGCACGTCGATGGACGCTTTCAAATCACCACCTATTAGCGTCGCCTCCAAAAAGTAGGACTAGCATTAGTCTCCATCTGTGTCGACAAAAGTATTATTTACCTCATCACTTAGATATTCAATTGGTCATCTTTAGAAACTTTTTCTTGTCTACTAGAGAAGTTGTTCTTGTCTGTATATTTTTATCGCCGGCTTGACTCATCCTCACGTATACAGAGAGTGTGACGGTCCTCTCGTGCGTTTTTTTAAAAATTATTATTATTCCTCTACTTTATGTTCATGTGTTGGCTTGTGCACCCGCCCACGCTTTTCTGTCTGCGTGCGTCTGATTTCTTTCTTCTTTTTTTTTTCTTGTGCATCTGTTGTTCCCACGCTGACTCTCCGCCACACACACCGTGCAGCCCACAGAGTTTGGTCAATATCCTTGGCTAGACTCCCCAACTACAAGCTCAGTCCCTCTACGCTTATCTACTGGCTCCACACACACCGCTTCATTGTCAAATGGCAATCTTGTGTGCGTGGTGGACCTTTATGTGTCACAGCACGAACACTCACAGATTAATTCAACAATGCCGCAGGTTGATCGTAGATCCTCAAACTGTTCATTTCGACGTGATCATGTGGGATTTCAATTGGCCAGCTGATCCTCGCCCCACTCATGTCAGAGGTGGGTTTATAAGAGCTGATGTGGTGGAGTCAGGGAAGAAAGCATGAAGGTAGGAGCTGCTCAATGGATGACACATGGAGGTGAAAAGTTTTATTTCACAGCAGTTTGATCATTTTCTCGACAGAAAATGTTTCTGTGTGATAAATTTTGAGTTTTTTCTGAAAACACAATGGTGTTATCACACTACTAAAACGTCAAAAGTGATATTAAGAAAAATACTCCATCACAGCAACATTATTTGAAGGATCTTTTTTGCTCTCATTAACAGCAAAAAATATGATAAGTTACAAAAAAAAAATAGGGACCTCTAAGGGCCTTGTTTATAAAATAAACAAGGCAGTGCTTGGAAAAGATCTGGGAGCCAAACTCTCTCAGATTGAGGCCCCTCGTTTCAAGATGACTTGACTCGTTTCAAGATGACTTAACATTGGCGCCTTGTTTATAAAATAAACAAGGCGCCAATGTTAAAAACTTTACAGTAATATTTTTTTACGTTATAAATGTGGCCTTTACTGTACTGCACCACTGCTGATACAGGAGATTTACAGACCTTTTTAAGCTGCTCTCTAACATTAGTGTAACATGTAGTGTTAGCATATAGCACTAGCACAGCTAGCATGTAGCATCCTTCGACATCTCCTTATTTCTTGTCTTTTTGCCTCAGAGGGAAAGCATCTCTGAACGCTGTTGTGTTTGTCTTGTTGACTAAAAAGTCACATATGTACTTGAAATTTTGAGTCAACACTCTATAATGTATGATCAGTCCTCTTTTCATAACTTTTGCCACCTTTTAGTGGGGCTTGTATCCCATTAGAGAACAAAATTTTAACAAAAATCCATGTCATCATTTAGTCCTCCTTTGTAAAAGTCTATCATCTTGACTTGGCAATATTTGGCAAGGTTTTCTAAATCGCATAGATTGTGAGATTATCAAAGCCTTCAGGTCAACCTGGGATTGTCATCAAGTTTAGGATTTCAGCATGGTGGGTCGTGTTTTATTGTCCATTGGCATTTAGCCGGATGATGATCAAAATGATATCTACAATTTTCTGTCAAATATATTTTTGCACAAGTTGTTTTAGCTTGTGGTCAAAGATGCTTTTGTTGCTCTTTGGGATTAATAGCTGCCCACGTCTTAGATGAAAGTAAAACTTACAATAGCAGAGGATGAAATAGACTGACAATTACACTTCGCAAAATCTTTCCAAGTGTTTTTGTTTTCTAGTTTCTAGTGAAAATATCTTGCTACACTTGACATAAGACAAAACTAACTTACAAGTAACTTATCAGCAATACATAGGAACTTATTTTTAGTAGATATTTCCATAATATTGATGAAAAACTCAATATCTCTGGCAGATTATTTTACTTATAAGACATTTTCCCCATGTTGTAAGTGAAATAATCTGCCAGTGGAACTAGCACTTTTTCTATCAATATCAAGGAATTATTGACTTAAAACAAGCTGCATTCTTACTGAAAAGTTACTTGCTAGTTTTGTCTTTTTTTTTTTTTACATGCACTAGAAATTGGACCAAAAATACTTGTTGTTTTGTGTTTTTGCAGTTAAACAGAAAGCACCCTTGACATATCTGGACTTGTCGTCTCTCTGTGTCTGCAGATTAACCCCAGTGAGGTGGAGGCTCTTCTTTCCCGGCTGCCCTGCACCTTCAGGCAGGAGCTGACTGGCGTCGGAGCGAGTTTGGAGAAACGCTGGAACTTCTGCGGCTTTGAGGGCATCAAGAGCACTTAGGCTCCGCAGGTGACACTTCTGGGGCTTCGAGAAGACGACAGGCAACACAGACTTTGTAGCAATGTGAAAGATACAGTATCTAGCTCACAAGTATCAAAGACTCTGTACTGAACCCTGAGTGTACAAGGGACACAGAGGACTGATCTCAGATCAAGCGGGAATGTTACATGAGCACTTCAGGGACTGTGTAGGTGGCAGAGACTTTAAACATCATCGCTGTTGAGACCAAGCACCCATGATGGAGTCCTCAGAAGCTTGATCTCCGAGTTCCTGTGCATCTGCAAAATATTTTTAGACATGATGACTCCCTGGGAGTCGCAGAGGAGCACCAGTTTCTACCGTCACTGGATCATCACGTAGTTTTGCCCACAGGAGCAGAGCGCGGTGCGTTCGGAGCCGACACGTGACTCTGTGTGGTATCAGGTCTACAGGGCTAATCCAGGAGGAGATGAGGGTGTGTCCTCCCAACCCGTCGACCTCCTTCTCTTCTCTTTTTTGCTGTTGCCGGTTTGTAACATAGATCAAAAACGAATATATTTCTTCATTTTCTGTAAAGGCTGTCAGCAGTTGCATAGACTCATTTGTTGTAATACACTGTAAATGCTTGGATGATATTTTTGAATATAAAAGACATTTGAATATCAAGAAAATAGCAAAGTGTCAGTATTTTTGTGCATCTGCCTAGCAGGTAGAGGGTTTGAGTGACTGATTTGCACAAGACAAGTATACTACCTCTGAGTTTGTGCTCATTCTTGCTTGAAGAGCTGTGTTTTTTTTTTCTCGTTTCATTTATCAGGAGCTGTACTCAAGAGCTGGGTTCAGAAGCTTACATAAGGGCATTTGTGTCTTTCAGAAGCCAATTAAGCCCGTCTGTCAGCCTGGCGAAAGGCAGAACGTTCGCATCACACTTAAGTGGGAAGCACACCTAGGGGATCGTGTTAATGATGTTTAATTGGAGAGGCAGTTGGTGTGTGTGCTTTCTGGCACAGAGTGAACGGCAAACTGTATTGTTTGTGTACTGTGCCTGCATCCGTGTATTAAATGGTTCTGCAGCGCTTTATGAGAGGGGGAAGTCGTCTTCTGCACCTCCAGCAGATAGAGAGCTCACCAGCACCAGAACCGGAGGTTCCCCCCTCACCGAAAACCCAGCCGAGCGTTCTTAATGTGCCGCCGCCGGGCCGTGGGGCAGCGTGCTCTCCTCCCCGATTGCTCTGAGAAACAAAGATTTATTATAAAGTGTTATTTGCTCTCATTTAGCTTCTTCAGACTCCCGCAGTCACTGCTTTTGAAAAATTAGCGCCTCTGCATACTATTATTCTAGCTCAATGTAATGTTTTGAAAAGAAGGCCATTACTTGCCATTTGGACAAGCTATTATTTAATTGTTTAGGATGCCCACTGGCTGGACTTTACACCCAGCTGCTCTTCCTGGTGTCCATCATTAAAAACACACAACATAATGTAGAAATATTTCAATGATAGATTTGAATTACATATCAGTAAATTTAACCATTCCAGTTAAAACTATGTTGCTCCCAGAAAGCTTTTCAACTTTTTTTTAACTTTGTGTGAACTTTGCATCATGTCATAATGTTACTCCCTTATCAAAAACCTACCTGGAGTGTCACCTTGATTCCTTCATGCGTATTGAAGAAACTTTTTAATCTCTCATGGCAATCATTCAGCTGTGCACAGCGCCTTGTTGGCCCTAGCTCCGCCTTCGAGAACGCAGCTCCTTCTCATCGCTGCAGTTTCAGCTCCTCCAGACTAGCCACCAGCAATTAGCAAACGTCTTGTGGAACTACCAATCTTCTGAGTTCATCATACGAATTACTAAACGTTAAAGGGTGAATAGAGGAGTGATGTTGTGATGAATTCCCGAAGGAGCTCTTAAAGAGACAGAGGCCCAATTTCAAGGCATTAAATTATAAAGTAAAATTTCCTTAAAATCATATTTTTATAATAACTGTGAACTGTGAACATGTTTCTGTAAGGACGTGTTGTTTGTATCACTACACTGAACATAATAACTGCATTTAAAAATAACAATCCTGACAAAAAAGACCTTTTTATTAAAAATGCACATTTATTGTGAAAACAATTATTAAAAATGATTATAAGAAATGTATCACGATAAATTATACTCAATACGATAATCGCCCACCGTAATCAGCTCATGTGGGAGAATATGTAGGAATGGACAACTATTATACATGCACTCAATAAATCTGGACTCTATGGAGGAGTAGAAATACAAAAAAACCTTTTGAATGAGGCTTAAGGAGCCATGTTTAATCTTTTCCATGTACCATGTGGAGGCCAAAAATGATTAGTTGGTTCTGGGTTTGAAGTGGTTCAGCATGGACTTAGCATGTTGTCGCAAGTTTTTTTCTGTATTCCTATAACCATCCAGTTTATAGGTGGATGGTTTCCTCCATGTTGCTCTGTGATGGACTGGTGACCTGTCCAGGTTTCTCGCCCTGTTAGCCAGCCAGCCGTTCCCCAAGCTAAACGTTGCAGAAAACCTTGACAATTATTCATCACTGAAATCCCAATGGGACACGCTGAAGTTTATGGTTGTGAGTCATGTTGAATGTAAAAATGTATGAAGGTTTTTGGATGGCGCCGTATGTGAAAAAAAAAAAGAAAAACTCCAACTTTCTCTTTTTCATATAAGCCGTGCTGCAGTTATTTGTGGTTGTAATGATGTTACTGAAGGATGTGGAGGTTTATGTCCACATTTCTCCCGTTTCCATCTCCCTGACAGAGCACTTGGGATTGTGCGAGATGTTGCCTGTGCACCGCTACGCTTCCTCTCCACGCTGTATGAGCCGAGCTCAGCAGAACATCCCCCAATGACAAACTCCAGCACACCTCACACCGACCTCTTCCTTCCCCGACGCGCTTTACCTTTCTGCTCTCACTGACACAAGCAAAACACCTATACTTGCGCTTTCGTGTCTTTCAAAAGCTGCTTTTCTGTGTAGAGTTTCCTCCCAACTGAGCTGCCATCCCCACGCGCCGATAGACTCGGGGCGTTCACAGTTTATCTCCTTTACAGCTGTCTGTGACGGGAGCATGAAGACACAAACATGCTTGTGATCGCGCTTTAGGTTCTCCGGCATCACACGAGGAGGTAAACAAAGACTAATTAAATCCATCGGCAGTCCCCGGTGAGCGCCCCTCTCCATTTGCTGTTGCCTTCTCATTACCGTGACACAGTCAGGAGTCTCCTCGTTAATTCAATTCAAGGTGTGTGCAAGCAAACGGAGGCGGATCACCTCCCCAGCAGTGATTATGCCGGAGGAGGACTCTTTCCTTGTAAAAGTGCTGTGAGGGATATAAGGGGATGTCCTCGGGCATCTGCTGATGTTAAACTCGAATAACCTCTGCTCCCCAAATCCCACATTTCAGGTTATTTGTTGTTTTAGACGCAGATTTCCAGGAGTTTTTGCAACTTTTTTTTTTCCACATTTGTCACATTACAATCACAAACTTACATGTATTTTGTTGAACTTTTAGGAGATGGACCTTAATAAAGTTAATTATTGTGAAGTGATACTTAGTTGTTTACTATGTTTTTGTGAATGTAAATCTCAAAATATAAATTGTAGCCTAAAGTTGTATGTTTCAGCCCCTTAAGTTCTTCTGTAGAACCTCCTATCATTGCAAACGCAGCTGCAGGTCATTTGGGATATTTCTGTTCCACCTTTACATTGTGGGCTTACTGAAATCTTCGTAATTGCTGTGCAGCTGGGTCGGATTCTTAAATCTAAACCACTTCCCAAAGTTCAATTCAAAGATACTTTGTTTATCCCAAAGGGAAATTAAATGTTGTCATAACTCATATCATCCAAGTAGCTTCAACGAGTCATTGTGGGTGGTGATCTCCAGTAACAGTCAGTCTTGTAATGAATCAGAAGAAGCCTCTGACTGAAGCCTGTTGCTGTGTGACAGTTTCATGAATGTAATGACGTGCTAACAACTCAATATATGGGCAGCAGAGATGATAGCAGTCATATCTCATGGATGACATCACCTTTTGTTGAGAAACGTGGCTAATCCACTTTCTTTGCTTTTGCTGCTCCTCTTTAAATCTGTCTGGTCGTTTGGTTAGAAAGTCGAGCAGAAAGACGTTGAAGTCTGGGATTTAATTCTTGCCGACTATGATCGATGGAAGAGATGGTTTGAACTTCATTTCTTCTGCATCCATGAAATCTTTAGTAAAAAAATTGTAGCAGTGTCCTAAAGTAAAAAGGTAAAGGTAAAAAGAACTAATTGTCTAAACACGCAACGCTTCAACAACAAACAACAAATCAGAGCAAAGATGCTGCAACAATAATCAACATTTTTAAATGTCTTCTCCAAGAATCTGTGTTTAGCTCTATCCAGCTTCATATTAACTCTGATCAGTTTTTCTGTCCCTCCTTACAGAGAGTTCGGTGCAACCATGTGTGTTTAGGTTGATGTGCAGTGTTAATGTTTCTCCATATTTTGCTTGTTGGCCAACAAGTTCAGTTTCTGTCTTATCTGACCAGAGCAACAACTTGATATTTGTCAAACTGCAAACAAGACTTCCTTTATGCCCCTTTTCTTCCATGAAGCCCAGATTTGTGGCCTGCATTCCTACCTGCTGTCCTGCCTAATTCACAGTTACGTGCTATTCTATGTTGATCTACCACATAAAATCCCAGTTTGAAAGAGTTATGCTTGCTTCGTGTTGCAGACGGATTGAGTTTGATGTATGACAGGTCCATTTGGGTGAAATCTTAATACTCCAGCTACACTTAATTACTTTTTTCCTGCTCACAACGGCTACTTAATTATGATCGCGGCGCCTCTTGAGTGAGCAGATGAGATGGGACGCCGTCTTTGTGTTCACTGCGCATGTGGCCCAGAACAAGACAAACAAAGACCCCGGGAAGAGGATTAAGAGAACATAGAGGGGCTTCACCTCTAAGCTTGTCCACATTAAATTCACAGGCCCACAGGTTCACAGTTGAGGAGTTTGAACACATTAAGCACCATCTCCCTGCCCACTCTGCTGCTGCTGCTTTGGCTGTCAACAGATAAATCAATGAAAGTGGCTCAAACCGCTCCGTGACAGGAAGTGACGAGTCAACAGCTCCTCCTGTTGAGCTCAACAGCAACTGCACTCACTTCTGAGCTGTTTCAGAACAGGACCAGGTATGATTCACACTGAGAGGAGGGACGTCCCGAGCATGCTGATCCTGGTCTCTTATACATTTTATTATCCCGCAAGCTGTTAAAGCTCATCTTGCTTCCACCTCCACGACCACTTGAAGCAACATCTGCTTGTCTTTTCTTTACATATTGCTCCTATATGGCTGAATAACTGCAGAGTTTTAGCACAAATCTATGTGGATGGTGTTGGAGTAACCGCTCTAGACAGTTCTCCAGGGTGTCTGGGGTTTTTAGCTGCAGATTTCGGTGGAGCATGTCGTGCTATGCATCCTTCATTTCTCTGTCTGACTCCTTCCTTTCCTCCCACTGTAACCTAAATGGATCCCCATACAAAGCAGGCAGGAGCTGAAAGCACGCCGTGAATGCCCATAAGGTATTTGCACCCGCTTAGCAGGCTCCCTGTAACATTAAATGCCTCCCTGCAGGTGAGAAGAATTGTACGAGTTAAGTAACATTTGCCAGAAAATCTTCCAGTATACATCAATACTTCCATTGAATTCCTCCAGAAACGGTGTATGATTTAAACAGCGAGGTCCTTCACTTACTGAAGCCGGCGGGTTTGATTGGTGCTTGATCTGAATGTCAGCGCAGTGTGACTCAAGCCAGCATAGGTGGGGACGGGGCCGTCGCTCCTAACGAGCGTCACGCTGTTGTGAACGGAGGCAGAAAGGAACTGACACCAATTATCTGCACAGGTAAAGGTTCATTTATATTTGTGTGTCTAGAATTGACAATCAACCAGGTGTGGACAGTTTGGTTCTTTTACATAGCTGAAGAAGAAGAACTGCCCTAACCTGAGAAACATTTAAATGTAGAAATCAGATGCAGTTATCCTGCTCCTTTGACATTTCTACTGACATGCAGGAAGCATTTTTGCTTTTAGCAAGAATAAAATACTCTGATGGGGTGAAGTGGTTGCGAGATTTTCATCAATCTTCTGTTCAACTGAAAACAAGTGGCAGCTTTCACTTTCACCAGGTCTGTTTAGGTTGATGGCAGCAAACAGCAGCTGGTAGATTTTAGTTGTGATTAAACATTCATTCTTATAAAAGCAGGTTATGCCTTCCAGATATATGCAGAAAGATCTCAGTGTGTCTTGCAAAGACAACTTTGCAAATTTCCGCCTGTTGCAATCACTGTAATCTTATTGGTATTTTATGTGGCAAACCGAAGTTGAAGAATGATGGTTTTTAATATATTTTAGACATAAAAATCCAATGAGGTGGATATTTCTATTCAGCCCCGTTTACTCTGGTAACCTAAAATAAAATCAGTGCATTTATTTCCTTTCAGCATTCACCTAATTAGTGAATATAGTACCCTTGTGTGCGTTCCACACTTTCCAGATGTTCACTGGAAATCGAGCTGCTCTGTGAAGGTTGTAGGTTTGTTGGAGGACAAGAAACGCAGCAGACAGGTCAGGTGATAAACTTCTGGAGAAGCTCAAGGCGATATTTAAACATTTCACATTTCTCCTAACATTTCCAATATGTCATAGTGATGTCAAAATTCAAAAGAACATTCAGTGTGTAGATGTCCAAATTTGGAAGAGGCATACATTTAAATATTTGCTTCTGCAATTGCAATAAAAGATGCTTCAAGGAAGTTTTGTCTACAGGAAGCAGTATACAAATGCATGCCACACTTTCCAGATTTATCCAAAATCTGAAAACGTAAATGAATACTTTTGCTAAGCAAGTTTCAGAGATTTTTCAAGCTGATGTGAGACCTTTAGCACTGCTGTCTCTTAATCTTTTGTAGATGGCAAGATAAAGATATATTTCCATAAGAACTGAACACAGCTATCAAATGCTTGTATTATTTTATATGTTTAAACAAAGTATGCAGAAATAAAGACTGACCATGAGCCTGTGAGACCTCTTCTTTTGGACATCAGGTCATGCTTAGTGTGTTCGGTATTCTCTCTCTTTCTTTTTGAGGATATGAAGGATATTTGAGAGCCTGAATCTCTTCCCAGCCGCGCTGATGATTGCTGGGGGTGAGAAGCAGGTTAGGCACGTCTGGATGACACTAAAAATGACAAGTGAAACACGGCGGAGGAGAAGCACTTTTCTCCCTGCTGTTTGGATTAATTACATCATATCTGTGATGTATAAGTGCCTTTGTCAGTCAAACCTATTGAGATTTATTAAGGCGTCTTTGCATTTATCATACATTAAGCCTCTGTTAGGATCTAATTATCTTTTATTGTAAATATGAAGGTGTTTTCTTGACTCCGAAAGTAGCTGCAAACACCTGTCAGGCAGTGAAGGCTGCAGACTGAATTAATCAATACATCAGGAATCCTGTCTGGAATATAAATAATGTATTTCAAATATTATTCAGCTGAGGAGTCGTCATTTTAGCGAGGGAGTTCGGAAAAACGCCAAATACACTGAGTTTCTTTGTTGGGGAAAAGGAGATAAAATTTATTATGTGTAAATTGTTTCCCTGTGATTCTCGTTTTAAAGTTAATCATAAATTTTTAATCTTTTTTTCTGGAAAGTTCCTCTCCACTGGAGTTGCTGACAGAATTACCTAATATTAAATGTGGAATTACCATAGTATGCCCTTTTGAATCAGTTAATTTGAATCTCATGCAGGATGTTTTTTAAAGCACGTCCCAGATCGCCAGCTGAGCTGCAGCTGCTGTCCGCATTAGGTTTTTTTTTCCTGTTCTCTGTTCAGTGTCACATTTAGAATCGCATTGCAATCATGCTGCTGTACGCCTCCTCAAATCAGCAAGGTCTGTTCTGAGATATGAAATGTCATTTCCTAATTATTCTATTTTTTTATACTCTTGTGTCTAAATTGATTTATTTGTTTTTGTGACCTTTTCAAACATCCAGATCTAATCAGATAACCCTCGGTGTTAAGTGGGTATTTGTGTTTAATATAAAGAAAATCTCAGTAAGTATTCAAACAGGCTTTAGGGAATGATGTGGATAAAGTAAAAAAAGCTGTAATTTTGTTGCCTAGTAATAAAAATAAAAAAAGAACTCGTCATGCCGTTAATGTTTATGAAATAAACAATAAATACAGCTTAAAATTAAGAGAATTTAACATTTTAAATAAATTAGATATTATTGAGAATGATGGGTAATATATAATTTAGCGTGACGTTAGCCACAGTGGTAGCTCAAAATATGCTAACACTATATATTTCACCCTGATTTACTAATTTTCTGTTACTTTAGATTAGAAAAATGCAAGAATCTGTCAAACACCAGCTCATACATTAAAACTCTTTTTTTGGTACTTGTTTAGAGTCTCATTTAGGCAAAACCAGAATTAGAGAGAAAAAGACTTCAGGCTATGCTAATTATTTTAGAGAGCCAGACTTTCTGGCTAGCTAGATGGATAGCTGGGTAGATACTCCTTTTGTTTGATTCTTCAAAATAATTGGGTGTTAACCTTCATTCTGGCTCTGGCATCATTAGCAATTGTAAACATGAACTCATGCTGTGAGGGAATGGTAAGACATTCTTTGGTTGTGAACCTTTAATCGGTGGCCAGTGGATGTAAGGTTTGACACTCACTGGAAGCCAATTTGCCACTTTCACCACCAAAAATGACCTTTTGCAAAAATTAAGCTGTCTGACATTTTCTGGGAAATTTGTGCAAAGTGACTACTGCTGCAAGAGACAACCGACTGTCCTCTTTTGGCCTGAAATACTTTCCCAGCTGTCTCTTTTTCCTCATCCTCCTTCCCCTCTTCTCCGTCTGAGTCTGACTCTGACTCTAGTGATTATAACGGGAACAATTCGCTGATATTTCTCATGACATGATTCACCTGCAGCAGTAAATCGTGCTGTCTGACCTCTTCTTGTCCACAATGAGACAGAGGTTACTGTAATAACACATTGGCACCATGTGAGAAGTCCTGCAGGATTTTGTAAAAAAAAACAAAAAAAAAAACATGTTTTTTTTTAATCATTTTTATCATTAATGGTTCTGGATTAAGGTATTTTCTTAGCCTTTATGAAACCCTGACTAGGAAGACAGTAGTAAATCTGTTACTCCTAATTTGTAAGTTACAATCCCCTCCAAATGTGCATCATAACTTTGAGCGAAGGTTTTACAGAGCACATTGTTTCTATTTCTGTCTTTGTGAAAAGCACAGTGACCCAGACGATTTTAAAAAAAACCGAGCTATTTTTACTATAAGTACCCTCATAAAAGTCCTGCTGAATGTTCAGGTAGGCCCTTTGACTGAAATATCAGTAGCAGATTCATTAACATGTTAATTTTAGGTTCTTTTTCCAGTGTGATCTCTTTTATGAAAGAGATGAAAGACCCACTTCCAGTGGGTTTATTTATAGCCATGTGTGCTGAATTTTTTCTTCGAAAACTATAAGCTGCTTCATTTGATTTTTTTTTATGGTTGCTACAGACATTTATAGTTGCCAGGTAACATGTGAATCTTGTCAGTGCGCTGTTCTAGCGGCCTTTCACATGTCAAACAACTTCAAATATTTGAGTTTCTCTAACATATTGTTTTACAACCACCAGCAGAACTGCTTCCCATCTGCCTTTTCTCAATATTAGCTTTGCTTGGTCTTGCATTAACCAATGTGCCAACTATGAAATGTACTTTCCATTCAACTGCCAGACAAACTTTAAGGAACATTTCAGGATGTTTGAAACAAGTAATATCAAAGCTGCCATAGATAACTCTCATGTTATCGTCACATACCATTTGCTCCCGTACATTTTCCTAATATTCTTCCTTCTGTCACTGTTAAGTTGTAACCTTTAGTATCCGACAAACATAACCTAAGTGAATGTAAACAATACAATCCAAACTGACTTTATGTGAAAAACTAATTGGCCAAACGAGTAGTTGTGCCTCCATTGGTGAGAAGAAGCATTGCAATCACTGTCAATAACTCTTTTATGTCACTGTGGATGAGTTTTGGCCCACTCACTTTTGTAGAATAGTTTGTTCCTGCCCCATTTGAAGAAAGGTATTGTCTCTTTAAGATCATGCCACATTATTGCAAATGGATATTACTATTGTTTTGAATTGATCACTGTCCAGCAGCAAAATGCTAATGTTCTTAAGGTCACCAACCGACAGCCAAACTTTCTTCTTCAGGATTTGTAAAATAGAGAGGAGAACTCTCTCAAGTCTTCCTGGTCTTGAATGAGCCAAAGAGCCTCCAACCATCATACCACTTTGTTTGACTGGATGACAATGTCTTTGGTTGAAGTGCTATTATCTCCAAGCCAGATGTTGCAAAACTCTCAGTGTTTTACCAACTAAAACCCTCAGTGTTTGACTAACTGAAGAAGTCAACTATTTACTGTTTCTAATGCAACTTTTCATCTAAGTTCACTTTCAAAACTCCTGAAAAACCAGGCAAATCCTTCAGAAGGAATACTATTATAGCATAATTTGCATACATCTGTCTCTTACCACTATGCAAAAACACTGATTACTATCAGGTAACATGGAGCTACTTCCGCATTTTCAGAAATTTAGCACATTTATTTCAACTAGAGCTTTGTTTGTTGTCATTAAAACTCCCTCGGTTTTCTGTCAGTCGTCAGTCAGCTTGATCAGGATCTCATGAACAAATTTTAGCAAAAAAAATCAATGATATGAGGAGAGCTTTCACTCTGAGCCTTTATTGAACTTGCAAGCTGCTTCTAAAGTTACCATCAGAGGTTTTGCAAAATCCACCAGCACTTCCAGCTACACACAGTGAAACTCAATAGCTAGGAAATCATGCATTTATAGCAAAAATGCTTTTTTTTTCAGTCATAGAGCAAAAGCAGTCTGAGCCCAGGTGAAACAGACACAGTATAAGAAAAACTGATTCCCAACCTTCAGATTGTAGATTGAATCAGTAAAATCCCTCCCTAATTAAATGTATGTTTCCTTGCACCCATACGGCAACGCTTGCACCAGCTGCACAACGTAAACACACCAAGGTTGAGTCATTGAAATGTGCAGTGCTGCAGCTTGAACGTGAGTTTTAATATTAATGCATATCGGCAGCTCAACAAATGGAGCTGTCTTATGTATTTATCCACTCAGAACATGATAGTATTGTGAGGGAAAAACCTCTCTGCTCTCTTTTCAAATACTGTTAAAAAATGTTCATGTTTTCTTCTTCAGTTTTGCATTCACCGGTACTTTGTCATTGCCAAAAACATCAGACATGCAGCGATGTTTAAAGCATGGGACGTTCTCATTTTTAGATGTTGCACTGAAAGGAAAGGCCATATCAAAAGAGAAAGTTTAATAACTTTCAGTAGCTCCTAGACTTAGATAGAAGAACGTTATACACCTTAAATCCACTTATAAAAGATTCAGTACCCTTCATTCACCGAACATATCCATCAGCCACAGCCCAGTTCTCCCCTAAATCACGAAGCAGAGGCAGAAAAGCAGAAATAGAGGGACTTGTGCTGTGCTCTAGCCTGAACCGTGGCTTAGCTTTTATCTTAAGTGTCTCAGGGGGTTGATAACACAGTCCGCATTCAGAGCATTGATTGCAGAAGTTCTGCAAATTTCCCAGCTCAGTAAAGTGAGACCCTATCGATGGTTTTCTTCGCAATTCCAACTATTGCTTTTTTTTCTGTCTGCTGGTCATGCAGGGACGGCTGGCAGCAAGTTTGCAGTGCCACATTACACCTTAGAGATGTTGAAGGATGAAGAAACGGCATCTAAAAACGATTTATGTTGTTACACTAATTTTATTATATATGCAACTTAGTTCTTTTTCCTCACAGATGGAACAAAAGGGTTCCCTTAATGACGTATGTACTTTTTATTTTTCCCACACTTTGACATTTAGTCCGACAGCGTAAAATTAATTGGACTCTTTGTTGAGAAAAAGAAAGTTGCACTTTTTTCCCTGTGTCAATTTCAGGCAAATGTGAGGACAAAAGTAGAGTGTTTATTTTCTGTGCACACAAAGGTCTCCACACAAACTGCATCATAACATTTATTCGAAATGTCAAAAGTTTTGGGCCTGATGACCTTCTGTGCTCACTGAATAAACATCTTCTTATATAAGTTTTGGATTGTTTGATGTGCTTATGAGCAGAGGATATGTTTGGCCCACTTCAGTTCAAGGTTCAGTCAACATTTTCATCTTTCTTGTGATTCAACAATGGTGGGCACACTTTTCCAAATAGAGGAGTAAACTTCTTGTTTTGCTCTTTTGCTTTCTACTTTCTGTGTACTTTCTTAGATCTTGTAGGGTCCTTTTCTTGATCTTAAACACATTTACAGGGAACCTTTTCAGAACATTCAGGTACTTTCCTGAATAGTGTAGGATGCTTTCCTCACATGGATGACCTTTTTGAAACATACATGGTACTTTCAAGTACTTACTTGTAACTTTCACAGCTCTTACAAGGTCCTTGCTGGATCATACAATGTACTTTCCTTCATGATAAGTTCAGCCTTTCAGAACGCAAATCATACCTTCTCAGAGCTTACAGGACACCTTGAATATTTACAGGATACTTTCCCTACATTTTTAATGTGCTTTTCCAGTTTTCACAGTGTACTTTCCTGGATCCTGATCTGTACTTTTCTAGATCTTATAGGTCCAGTACTTATTCAGTATTTTCACAAACCTTCAGCAGATATCCTGGTACTTACAGGGTACATCCCTGTGTCAATGTATCCCTTGTCCATGTGGTAAAACTCCTGCCTGTGCATTTATTATTAATGCGAGATGCCTTCAATTACAGTAGCCGTATGAATACTCTAAAATGTTTATGGTAGATCTCGTCATGTAAAGTAGGCAATTACAATGTCAGATCAATGCCGTTTCCTGGAAGATGTTATGGTCCATTCCCCAAATGGACTCATCAGGATCTATGGTTACTGTATCTGCGGTTACAGCAGCAGTCCAGACATGGCCATTAAAAACTGCTAGACAAATTATATTTCCAATCTCGTCACCAGAAAGGCGTCATGTTCTTTTTAATGATAATAGATTATCTGACCAACACGTCTATTCCCTCAGCTGGGTCTGCTGTCTGAGAAGTTCCTTCTACTGGTAGGTCTTTACTTAAGAGGTAGCTGCTGCATATTATTGGGCAACAGAAGATGAAAAAATCTATACCTTTTTTTTTTCTTTGCACAGCTTTTGTTTTAAACGTCCATGAATGAAAATGCCAGATTATTTAAATATTATTTAAAGATTTCCATCCTTTTTACTTTGAAATCCCTGTGTTTTGTTGTAGTGATGGTCTACATTTATAGAAGAGCTAAATCTAGGCCAGAAGTTTGCATACCCTCGTCATTAGCATGCAAGTCATATTATTTTGATCTTTTACTAAATTTTTTGTTAGTTCATTGCTGTACAACATACAACTACAGTGAATCTTAAAAGCAGGTTTGAATTTGTTGTGATCTTTCTTTATTTGAATCCATTTCCTTTGGATGCTGGACCAATTCATGTGCTTTTCGTGTGCATCATCAAAATTCTGGTATAATTCACGTAAGATATTTGACTCCTACTCTCATCAGAAATACTAAAGTCCATGGGCTTAAGGTTATTCCAGATAGTTAATTTTATCCTGTTTTATCCATTCTCAAACCAGTTTTGATGTGCTTTGGGGTTTATTGTCCAGTTGTAAAATCCATCTGTCTCAAAGATTCAGAAATCTAGCTGTTGAGCTGAGATGATGTTTAAAGATTTGGAGCTAGTCATAGTCCTTCAATATCAACGTTCTGCAATTCAAAAGGATTAAAACTGACCTTGACAAATAGCAAGAGGAAGCTAGAATCACACCCAACACCTTCAGTTTGCAAGACAACTGCTAATTCATGAGGGTCCACAACATGTATATTTTGTCTCTCAATAAAAACTCAGATATTTAAATTTAATAGTTTAAATTTAGTCATTTAAATATCAGGGTTTACTGATTTATTTGTAAGGAGGGAAGAAGTTAAAGTCATTTGCAGAAGAAACATCTCAATATACCACCCAAACTGAAAAGGAACAGTTAACAAAGCACAGTGAGGAAAGTTTCCCTGTCAGAAACAGCATGTTTATATATTTAATATTTTTATGTCCCTTGAACATCAAAAGGCTCTCTGCAGGCTTTGGAGTTGCTGATTCCTTTTTTATTTTGAGCCTTGAAATGTTTGAGTCCTCATGCTTTTCAGATTTCTTTGTGATGTGTTTTTCCTTGACATATCCTGTCCTTAGACTTTTAAAAAACTATTAATGTAATGCTCAATGTATGGTATGAATTTTAGCTATGTGCCCAAAACATTGCTTTGTGAGTTTGTACACAGCAGCATAAAAACAACAAACATCTTAATCCTGGTTGTTTCTTGCAGCAAATAATTTACCAAACAGTGAAGCTGTAAAACTGAAATAAGAGCAAGATGATCTGAAACTTATTTTACCCACAAAAACTTTAGTTTTATGTCACAATGAATTTGAAAAATGTGCCTTGTATTTGTATTTTTGTCCCCATCAATTTGATACCCCTAAATAAAAAGTGGAACCAGCTGTGCTTCAGACGTCAGCTAATTGGTCATTAGTCTGTTTGGCTGTTCAGTGAAGGCCTCAGATGCTTGCTAGGAAACATCAGAAAAATGTATTTTTCAAAGAAACTTTCCTTACACCTAACCACTTTTGGAAAGCACAAATCTGCTTCTCTGTTTTTAGAATACATACAAGTTCTCTGATTTTAGATAGGTAAGGAACAAAATGGCGGCTGAGTAAAATTTGTAACCTTTAAAAATATTCAGTTATGATTTTAAAGTCTGCCCTTCCTACCTTTAAGATCTGTCGGATTTGTTTTGCTTTATTGTTCACAATAACATTTGGTTGAGAATGTAATTGCAGCCTACAAACGCTATTCAAGGAGGTGTATTGTTCTCCCACAGTGTTAATTTGATTTTTGAGAGCAATTCAGATTTTCTGAATACAATAATTTGTAGTCAATGGGAGTTTATTGTGCGTGTGTGTGGATTCAAGTGAAATCAGCCAAAATTTCTTGAACTTTGAAAGAATACTAGAAACTCTACTTGGCCTGAATCCTTCATATTCAAACAAATGCATTGAAGCATTACTTCTAAAGCATTTTTCAAATTCGTTTGAATGCTTAATTTATTCAGTGCTTATAGCTTTTTTCAATATTTGAATTTAATGAGTTTTCAGAGGGGGGAAAAAACTATAAAACCAAAGGATTTATGCAAAGTGTTTGTCCTTTTCATTTTGTCTGATCTTCCTACAAAGACACACAACGATCCATGAATTCAGAGGATAGCCAATCACATCTATTGTTTTCCTTAACTACGTCAGGGAATAACCAATCAGATTCCCTGTCACGTTTTCTGCTCCGCCCATTGTTTTCCTTTCCGTTACCAAGGTGACCGCTCAGCCGAGTTACCGGTTGGCGGAGCCACTGTTACATCAGAGTGAAGCCGGGATTTCCTCTCCCCCTGCCGGGCTGTGTGACCGCCTTAGGTCGTTATGTGACGGAGGAGCAGAGCCGTGGACACCGCTGGGAGGAAGCAGCACGCACTACATACACGTGAGGCGGAAAGTTTGCCATGTTCAGAGCCAGTGTTTCCATCTGAGTACCGCGGCGGCTCTAAAGGGAGATGTGTCCGCACGGCGTCGGAAAAGTTTAAAAAGCTAAAAGAGGAGGCGTCATGACCAACTTCAGCTGCCTTTTTTGATTTTCAGCACACTTCACATTTGAACTGCTACCAAAGCGACCCGCGACTGGCGGAACTAAACGTAAGTGATAACAAGTGGAAATGTACAGTACTCAAAACAACTGTTAAGCCAGTTATACATTCTCGATATTATTCCATAAAGAGCTCATTGTAAAAGTGTTGTTGATGAAGTGATCTCTGGAAGCCTTCTGAAGTTTTTAAGTTGGACCTTTTGACTGCCTGGGTTAGACCTGATCATGACAGGACTGAAGACTCTGTTGACACGGTTTCTTCATGTTTAAATTTCACACTCATACAAGTTTCTAGAGTTTTTAGTGCATTTTGCCTGGCCCAGTGTCAATAAAATAGCTTAATATGAGTTTACTGCACAAGCTAGAGGTTGGATGGGTGCAGGGACAAGTAGTTTTAATGAATGAAGCGATGGATGGTCAAGCAGTTTTACAGGATGGATGAACAAACAAGTTATTATAATGGATGGATGGATGTCAAGCCATTTTAATAGATGTATAATACACCCATGAAATCAGTTTTATTGATTCATCCTGTTCTGATTTAGGCCTGAAACTGAGAAATTACCCAAAAAAAAAAAGGCATATATCAGATTAAGAGCTTTCTAATATAGTTGTTAACATACTGTACAGAAACTCTATGTTCAGTGTGTACTTCTCAGGTTAACAGTATATAAAATACTTTTTTTTTTTACTGAACACAATCCATCCAGGACCTGACAAAGGGCTTCTTTAGCTGAGTATCTATGTTATGTTTTCAGCTAACATTCCTTCGCATATCACTGTTTTCCATGTAAAATGCTATTTCTGCCTGTCAAACTGTTACCAGTGGTACATTTCTCTCATGTTGTGTGGCTCTTCTGTTGAGTAAAAATACAGTGGTGTTAAATTAAAACATCACTCAGTTGTTTTTATATAAAACTAAAAATAAACAATTAATCCTTTTGCTAAAATAATGAATATTGTTATTACAACTAGAATAAAATTATATATAACACTAAAAAAACTACTAGGATTTATCCTTGTATTTTTTTTAGTGTTATTCAAATTTTCATGTGTTCACATGGAAAGATTTGCAGTGACACTTGAAATATATCCAAACATTCCAGTGCTTTCATTGAAGGACTTTAAACTCTAGAGGTGCAATGAAAAATGTTAAGTGTTTTTGAAATCATACTCTATTACTTAATACCAGAACATCTCCCATGCTTTCTATAGTTTAAGCTATAGGAATGGAAACAGATATAGATACTCTTTAAAATCGGTCTTTTGATAAATCTTCTGTGTATATACATAGGTACGTTGATTAATCGACGGAGCAGAAATATATTGCTTAAAGTGAAGCTGGACAGAAGTTGAGTTATAAAGCTGTCAAACTTCAAAAACTTGCAAAAAGCAACATATAATAGACTTTAACAGCCTGACTGATTAAAATCAAGATATAAAGACATAAGAATTTACTTTAAGATCAGATCAGACAACTAATTTAACCCAACTAACATTGTTAACATGCAGGAATTCTGTTCAAAATTCTTAAGTGTTTTTCCCTGTCCATTTTTCAGCTGGAATGTTTGTTTTGACACACTGTCTACAAGTCAGCACTCAAGTTAGTACAGTGTGTCAGAAACCTGCACTGTCTGGTTTCTAACCAAACTTGACTAACAGGAACGATCTTTTTTTTTTAGATTATTTGCTTTGTTTAAAACACTGTCATTGCATGAAAGCAAACTTTGGCTGCCTTAAGCGCACATTAAGTCGCCGCCGCGCTGAGTCACAGCCATTAGAGAAGCTTCGCACACGAGGGCTGTGGATTTGCGCTTTCCCCTAACCTCTAAACTTTGGTTTTTTCTGCATCAACAGTGACTGTATATTTCTGCATATTTCCCAACACTACTTCTGGTATCAGTTTCTGTTTTGCCCCAGCTGAGCTGTCAGTATTGAATCTCCTCACCGACTGCTTTCCCAGGACAGTATTGTGGCCCACACCAGGCCAGGCTGACCTTGTAATGGAGCTTTTCTACAGAAGGGATCAGTGACTGTGTACAGGACGCGCTGGCACGGCTCAGACACCTGCTTCTGAGCACTCACAGCGGCTGGCAAGCCGTCTTTAAATAGATAAGCTCTGCATGCTAGAGAGAGGTGCTGACCTGCGAGCAAGGTGGTGTTTTTTTGTTTTTTTAATAAAAGACTATCTGCATCGCAGAGGGTGATTCAGCAAAACACTGCTCTTCTGTAATAACTCTTGGGGTTAAAGGAAGACAGAGCAGGTGGATTACTGTGTTTTATCTATTCCCACTGAGAGTTTGGCTGAAAATGTCAGCTTAGGAGTGATTTTTAAAAAAAAGCGCATACCATAGCATTTCAGACCAAGATAACCTGTTGCCTGTTAGAAAATACATCAGTCCGTTAGATTTGTGCATTTCTGTGAAGATTAGTGAGTCAGCTGACAGAAATGTGGAGAACAGTGAAGCTTTCACAGCTTTCAGCTCATCATATGTTAAAATGTCTACAGGCAAAACAAATCCTTTAAGGCTGGGCTTTTCATTTGGCATAGAAGCACTTTGGCATTATTGCTGCGGTATAAGGTTACGCAATCTTATGTCAGTGATGAGAGAGTTGGACCACATCATCATAGTTTGTGTCAGTACATCCTAAAGATTCTCAAAAGATCTCTTACAGCAAGTCGGATTTGTAAGGTTTTTTTTGTCTTAAAGCATTTAAGCTGCAACTGAAGTTGTTTCAAATATTATTAATATCCTCTTAATATATTTGTATTCGATTTGCACCCTTCTTGTAACTCTGTCTTCTGAAGCGAACATAACATTTTATGTTTAAAAGATGATCAGAGGTTTTTCCTTATTGTTATTTTTACTGAATAGCTTTCAATTTTTGTAAAGGCAATGCAAATTTGATTATGAGAGTTTTATTAAGCAAAAAATTATTGCAGCTGCATCGTAAAACAGGGGAAATAATTGTCCAAACAACCCAAAAATGATGAACAGAAGTCTACAAAAATAACAAATCAGCAGCAAATTATGCTGCCATCATGAGCAGCGTAGTCACTAGAAAAAACGTTTGCAAGGGTTATTTTTATGGCTGTCTCATTATGAAAGTGGAAATATTTGAAATCTCCCAGTTCAATCATTTGGCTATTTAAAGTAGCTTTTAAATAACTCTAAAAGTCACTTAATGTTAAAATAACTTAACTTTAAATAGAGTTCTGCGCTACGTTCTTTCCTTCTGGTACTATTAAAATGTTCAGCTTTTAATCAACTATCTCCCATTTCTATCTCCTTAGTTTTGTTTGTATCAAATAAAAAAAAAAATCCATCTTAAATCTCCTTTTTCATGAACGCATACTTCAGGACTGAACGACGAGTTTCCAGCTTGCACATATCAATACCTATTTGCTCTATGGCATGCAGTGTATAAATATTGACTTATTGAAGAATTTTAATAAAAACATGTCATTCTACACACAAAGCTCCTGCCATGATCCAGCGCAATCAGTTTTTAAAATTGACTAGTATCTTGAGTAGCGGTGGTAGTTGTTGTTTTATGTCAGTAGCTGATATAAAGCATTTGATTTATTTTTTTTAATCGGTCTTCTTTTCTTTAAATCTGCAGAGGCCCCGCCATGTTCGATGATGCCCTGGATGCAGCTGGCCGGGTGGAGGGCCTTCCACTATCATCTCCACAACCGCCCCACCTGGATGAGGAGGACAGCGAAACATCGATAGAGAGGGGGCCGAAGAAACGAGGCCGCTACCGCAAAAGCCTCCAGCTTTTAAAGCCCTTCAGGATAACACACAAGTCAGTCATTTATTTAATGTTTATGTCTTTTAACATTTGCGACAGAAGTCTGAAACAGAAATATGCACATGCATGAATCATGAGCATCAGTTTCACATTAATGTTGTGCTGCCAAGCTTCTGGCATATTTTTTACCACAAATTTGACCACTCTTCTTGGCAGAATCGCTGCAATTTATTTAAATTGTTTTGTGACCTGGCAGTGACCCAGCTTTGAAGCGTAGTCCCCCAGATTCTCTGAATATTTGAGGTCAGGACTGTTGGGCTCCTTGTTCTGCTGGAACACCGAATACCGCCTGAATTTCAACAGTCTCACCCAAATTGTGATGCTCGGATTGAATAGAACTGGTTTTAATGTCCAGAAACAATCAAAGAAACAGCGAAGTTTAAGTCAGTCATGAACTGAAAGATATTTGAACGTCAGTGTCACAGTTTCCAGTGAATAACTTCTGCACCAACAGGGACTGAAAACATAAAAACCAAGAAAGAAGTTTCAGTCACAATTGCAAGTTTTGCTGGATGATAAGTTGTCCAAGAAATTATTGTGATAAACAACAACATTGCTGTTTTGAGAGCATTTCCAAACAATATAATTATAAGAATGCAAGCTTGCCCTCTTAATGAATAATAAACTTGAATTTTGTAAATAATTATTTTGGACATTCTTAATATCCAAAATAATTAACAAATAAACAAAGCGACAAAAAACAATATATAAAGCAGAAATAAGAACCACACACAACTGAAAGCATAAATGAAATGGATTATAAAGTTAACAAAACTGCCCTCCCAAAAAAATGTTTGTTATTGAAACAGAAATGATAGAGCTAATTTTAATTTGTCATTCGATTAGGAGATTTATTGCTTATTGTGACGGGCTTTGTTCCAGTTTAAAACTCCACTAATGTATAAAAAATGCCGGCATAGACAAGCCCAATACTTTCTATAGAAGGTTTTAAGAAAGTACAGTCTTTGGTAAAGTCAAAGGAAAGTTTTGAAACCCTAGAAAACTCTTAGCAACGGCCGGCCATGCTGATGGCAGCATCATGCTGTGGGTTTGTGGAAATGGAAGACTGTCTCTAAATTTGTCAATATTACTTTAAAGTTTCAGCTTTGTGATTTAAAATTTGACACAACTGTGTTCCAACAGGACAATGAACCCAAACACACCAGCAGGCTGGATTTGGAATGCATAAAGCAGCTAACATTAAGCTTTTTAAGTCTTGACCTCCAGTATAATGCTGACTGCTGGAACAAAGCTTATAAAGAAATGTGGCTTTCTCATGGGATTTAAACCCCCGGTTATGATTGTTTTGATGATGGCACTCGACAAAATGTAACATTTGCCACTGGTTTCTCAATTTGTGACTGTATATTGTAATTTTATAATGTAAAGCACTTTGAACTGCCTTGTTGCTGAAATGTGCTATACAAATATGCATAATTGATTGACTGATTGAACCAAATATTGATGGGGAAGCTGAGTGTTTAAACTTTTCATCCTGTGGATTTAAAAGAAACAAGACTAAATTCAAACATTTAATGTTAATGCTTCTCTCTATGACATTATTAAACGCATGTGACATACATTGTGTGTGCTGTTCACTCAGTGGTTTTCTGCTGACTGTTGGGGTGTAGCAGGAGGCCCTGATAAGGCATGGGAACTTATCCCTCGGTGACACACAGCACCATGTTTGAGCATGGCTCACCTGATAAACCCCTCCTGCCCTGCTGTTTTTCACTGCTTTCTCAGATTTCTGTGACGAATGTGCAAATTGCTGTCCAAACACTGCAGGCAGGGTTCTCCCGTTGCTGACTCTGGCCATCAAAGTCACCTCGTCCATGAGAAATAACATAGCATCTCCGTGTCAGCGCTGCACTTTTAGGGCTCTCACAAATTTCCACATCTTCTGCTCTATTCCAGGCATCAGCACCCAGTTGATAACGCCGGCCTCTTCTCTTTTATGACTCTGCAATGGCTCTCCCCGCTGGCACTGAAGGCCTACAAGCAGTCCAGCTTGTCTTTAGCGGATGTGTGGGGATTGTCATGCCACGAAGAATCAGGGGTCAACACTCAAAGGTGAGATTGTCCTCTTGAAAGCGACCGGAGGTGTAAAAAGGCAGATTGTTCCTGAAATACTGGAGGCTTTGAACACGTTAAAAGATGGAACTGAAGAAATGTGAAAGTTGTTCAGTTTTCTTTTGCTATAGAAAGTACGACAAGGGCTGATGCCATCTAATTTAGTTTTAGACTTTAACCTCAATATTTGCTTTATTTCCCAAAAGACAAAAGCCTACTGGGATTTTTCTATTTTGAGTGGCTGTCCTATCATCTTAGTCTGGATAAATGAGGAGAAAAAGAAAAAAATAGCAAGAGGAAAAAAATCAAGTTTCCTTTGATTATTTAAGAAAAAATGGTGTATCAACTTGAGGAGGTTTTAGATTAATTTATATATTGATAAAATCCTTTATCTTTGATTTTCCACCTCACAGTTGTTCAACTCAATAGTCATTCTGATTTTTCAGTTAGTGGCAGAAAACTCACAGAGTCAAAGAAATAAAAAGATAATTTGTCTCCTTTTAGAGCCTGTAGACCCTCTTAGATAAAAGTGTCTGGTACGTGCTATGGTTTTTTTTAACTGGCTGTGGTTTAGATGCCAGTAAATGCACTGATATTTCAGGTTTTTATTTATTTTACCAAATGACATGAACGTGTCATGGAAGAATTCATTTTTAGCTTATTGTCATCCAGCCCAGATTCACCAAATTTAAGTTCAATAGATTCAGGCAGGTAGCTTTTCACATTTTGATAAAAGAATTGACTCAATAAAAAACTGAAAGCAAAAACACCAACTTGCTGGTAGCACGGAAAGCAAGCTTTGAGAGAAAAGAGCAGGCTAATGGGTTTGATCATGATAGATTTTGAGTGGATTTCAGTGGATTGGCTCAAGCTGAAGGTTTTGACATGACCAAAATAGTCGCACAAATCAGTCAGAATCTCAGACCACAGCAAATATGTGAAATGAGACGCTCTTCTGAGATGAAAAGAATATTAAACTTTTTGGTCTACATGCAAATTACTACATGTGGAGAAAACTAAGGCTGTTTAATACCAGAAGGAATAATTATCCAAAACAGCAATCTGACTGAATGTGAGCTGTTTTACAAAGAAGAATGGACAAAAACTTCAGTGTTTAGTTCTGCAAAGTGTTGAAAATTTACCCCAAAGGTTTTGCAGCCATTATTGCAGCAAAAATGGGATTTTACAAAGTATTGGCAGAGCTACTAAAAACTAATGCGTAGCACAATTTTTCACTTCAGTTGCACATACGCACTAGTTTGTGTCGTTTGAACACATAATATTCCAACAAAATATACAGAAGTTTGTCTGGACCAGAAATTGTTGAAATATTATTAACCTTTTCCCAATTATTTTAGACAATAAAATATAAAACACAGTATGATGGTAAGTCTTACACATCATCCTTAACTTAAAATTCTTCTGGGAAAGATGGCCACCTTCAACTCACAGCTGGTGGTGCTGTACTTTTGTTTGTTGTTGTTGTTTGTGAGATGTGCTCAGTGTGCTCCACGAGACCTAAGTGGCGATCAGCCTGTCTCTCCTTTACACTGACGCAGGAACACTGTGCTGGGGTCGGGATGGGGCGTCTAAGTATAGCAGGGATTAGAGATTACAGTGAGAGTTGCTGCCTGACTTGTGCGCTTATGTCACTCCTCCACCTGAGTCTCAGACAGACTCCCTGACTGTCATTATAATTAGCTGTCACTGACTGTCTCTGTTTGGCTGCCAAAGCACGGCTTAAGAAATAGTGATGCTCACATTTACTGAATGAACCATCAAGACCAGAAATAAGCGCATTAGAGGGCATTTAGACCCTCACGGAAAACGAAGCGCCTTTTTCTTCATTGTTCTTGTGCCGTCACATCTCCATGACATGACTTGGCAATAGAGAGGAGGGTGACTTTTGAGGAAGTTCTTCTGAATCTGGTGACAACTGCGTGACTTGCTCTGCATCAAGATTTGTGGTTCAGTGTCTGGCGGTGCATTTCTACTTCTTCTGTGACTACTCAAAAGGAGCATTTGTGAACCACTTTGCTGCCTCTCTGCTGTGTTTGTATGCTTTACGCTATGTCATACACAGCGGGAATGGTTATGCAATCATTACAGAGATGATGGAGAATTTGGAGGGGAGAAAAAGAAAGTGAACCCTGGGAGAGTTGACACTTGTTGGTGCTCGGTGAGGTGCAAACCTTGATCGCGATGTCCCGGCCAGCACTTCCTTGATACATCAGCATTGCTTGCCATCTGGCCGATGGCTGCTAGGAACATTTCATTCCTGCTTAAAAAGCAAACAGTCCCGCTTACGGAGCACACATTGTTGCCCCTGTGCTCTCATTTACATTTCAGCGGCAGTCTGCGGACGCACGAGAGCTTGTGTTGCAACGCAGACGTCTTTTGACTGTTATGTTCATGTTAGGGTTTTTATTGTTGTGCCAGATTTTTACTAAAAAATGTCGGCTGTTTGTTGTTTTTAGAAATATTTCAACGGTTCAGTGATTGAATTAAAAACATCTGTGATTTCTCTGGTCTTGTGATCAGGTCTTTGTTTGTGCACTCAATTTTGGTCAATAAAGACGTTTGTTCCCTAACAAAACATCATTATGAACAACAGTGAACAGACTAGACAGGTCAGGGACGAATTTGTACAGAACATCAAATCATTCTCAGATTGCTAAACAGCAGCCCAAAATTTTCCAGAAGGCTTTTCAAGCCATCATCCAAAAACACAAAATTTTATCCAGTATTTCTGCCTAGTTTTTGGTGCAAATATCCTGGTACACTTGAAACAAAACACAATTTATATATGAGCTTGTTTTGAAGTCAATAATTCCTTAGTACTTATTTTAAAAAGTTCTACTTCCAACGGCAGATTTTTCCACTTATAACATTGGAAAAATATCTTGTTATAAGTGCTTTTTTTTTTTTTTTTTTTACAAATTTTATCAACAATTACACAAAGAATTAAATAAAAATGCATTTGACATTTTTACTTTTTATTCCACTCTGTGTCAAGTTTAAATAGTGTGGCACTGTATGGCAAAGTCTTCGCATGAAAGTAAAGCTCAAATAGTGGCCATATTATTAAGTGAATTCATATTTTGTCATCTGTTTTTTAGAGTACTACAGTGGGTATTGATTTTTTTCATTTAAAAGTTTTTCTTTTCTTTCAGAAGCTTGCCTATTTTTTAATAGAATATGAGGCATTGCATCTCTAATTCTCTCTCACACACTCAGCTAATTCAAGTGTGCTGCTTTTGGCTGCTGTTTAATTGTAATTTCCTACATTCAGCACCATTTGACTTAGAATAGTAATTATCAGGCAGCGTGAACGTGTAGCTGCCTTAATGCTCCGTCTATCTCTGATACGTTTTTAATAAAGTCGTTTGGGGCGTAAATTACCTTCTGCAGCTGCTCCGCTGCTGCTTTATAGACTCATTAGCCGTGAAACATTTGGCCAACAAGATATTTATCCACTTCAAGCGACATTCTGCAGCCATTGAGGTACTTTAGAGCATCTTCAACATGTTACCTTCCTTTCTTAGACTAATTACGTGATGCATCATTCATGATTCTATATTGTAGGTCACCTTCTTTATTATCACCACTAGCTGCTTGTCTCTTGTGGTTTTTACATAGAATTATTGCCTGCCAGGTTGTTTATCCCCCCCGGGGGATTCTTGGGATTCTGATACACTGCCTGCACATAATTTAAGACAAAAGAGCAATATATAGAATACTCTCTTTTACTTAATATGATCTCGACTTCTGTAAAGGCCAAACTTGCATGCTTTAATATGGCAATAGCAGTGAACCTTTCTCTTATTTTTTGTATTATTTCAGACTCGGGTTGTTGTGGCACAGTGAGCTGAAAATGCGTGGACGAGAGGGAGTATCGCTGACAAGAGTTTTCTGGAGGTTCTGCCAAACCCGGATGCTGGTGGCGATCTTCTCTCTCCTCCTCACAATGGTGACAGGCTTCGTTGGACCTGTGAGTACCATTCAAATCCTCTTTATGTTCATGCTCCTTTGAGAATAAACCCTCACCTGCAGGGTTCTTGTTTGCACTTTAAATCTCTTCATTCACTTTTTTTGCTAGACTTGCTATTTTAAAGCAAAGCAAAGCCTTTGATGGTGATGGAGAAACTCAAAATAATTTGTGGTCAGAAATGTGTAGTTCTTTTTTATGTCTCTGCTTGTTTGTTGTTTTGTTTTTTGCCTATTTGCCCTCAGAGAAAATATTCAATAGGTGCATATTTCTAGTCTTTCCATATCAGATATTTGAAATAACTTCACAACCTTGTTTAAAGTTTAAATTTACTTCTTATCTAAATTCTCTTGCATTGTTCCTTTTTATCCTTAGCAGTTTATTTTTAATGCTGTGGTAGGTTTGCCTTGTTTCATCAGTGCTGCCAACTTTTAATAGCATTAACTGGATTTAGCTTTTGGTCAGTGACGCATTTCTCTGCCATTGCTTTCTAAACTGCTTGCTGCACATGATCACACAGCAGCATTGTGTGGCGTTTTTCCTGCAGTTTAAGATGTGATAAAGATATTTAAGTGGTCTTGGATTTTATATGCATCACTGGCCACATTTATTTGCACACACTTCTAAAGGTATGCAGAAAGTCTTTAAAATGTAAATGCATTCATGCAAAGTGTGAGTACCTGACAGAGGACTTATATTGTCTTACTGAATATTGAACCATTTGTTTAAATGTTATATTTTCCTTTTCTTTAGTTGACCATAGTTTCTAGAGGTTTCTGGTTCACTTCTAATCAGTAACCTGTGGCGTTCCCTGGGTTATACATGTAATATGACACTGTGTCCAGTACTTTTAGCCCCTGGCCACTAGGCTGAATGAGGATCCATATTTATATTGACATCTTTGTGAACAGAGTAGTGAGGGTTGCAGATAAAATACATGACTCCTGTTAGAAAAGTGCTGCATTGTAGCATTTTGGGGGTTGACAATGGTTTTCGTAATAGGCATTAGACACCATCTACATGCCAACCAGTTGTTTGTGTTTTTTGGACAGGAAAGGCTTTTCTGAGCGTGCCTGACAAATTTAGACATGTGGAGTTTGTTGAGCTCTACTAGGATTTTAATTGCAGTTGTGTTCTTTGATCAGATGAGATTAGGGCTAGTTTTTTCATGGCTTTAGTGGTTTTATAGATCCATCCACCATTATACTGCTTAATCTAGGGTTGGGTCACAGGGACAAGAGCCTAAGCAGAGAGACGCAGGCTTCCTTCTCCCCAGACACTTGGAGTAGGACCTCGTACCCGACCCGGAAAGGACACTCTCTCCTTTTCTGGTTCACGACCATGGTCTCTAATTTGGAGGTGCTGATTTTCATCCAGGCCGCTTCACACAGGTATCTGCAGAAAGCAGACACCTGATTCTAAGGTTAACAAAACGGATCCTATCATCATTTGACTGCTCCTACAAACGCTAGGGGGCTGAGAGTGGGCCTGGAATCAAACCCAGCATCTCAGGGTTGAACTGTTGGGTAAAAAACACTCCAGGTGCATCAGGTGTGAAATGAAAGCACACCTCATACTCACTGCTGAGCACTCTGCGGGACTTGGGAGGCTGTGGACCTATTATACTTCCAAAACCCATAGTGAACCTTGTTACAGTGTGTCGTGGCATCATTGATGTTTTAAATGAGAAATCTAATGGAAAGTAAACTGGAAATGGGTTAAAAAGTCAAATATGGGTTGCATATGGACAAAAAAATCAGGTTCGGGTCCCATTTGGCTGTTCTGTGACTATGTAGCCTAAGTGTAGCTAGTATTGAATTAACAATTTTACTTTGGAGCTATTATTTCTCCTTTTATTTCTTTTCAATAATACACTCTACACTATCATATTTTCTAAACTGTACAGTTTTTCTTCCATGTCTTTCTTTTTTCGCTGCTACATTTTCCCTCCTCGTTTCTGTCCACACTTAGGCTCTGCTGGTCCGAGCTCTTCTGGAATATTCCCAGAGCTCCCAGATTTCCGTGCTGTACGGCCTGGCTCTGGTAGCCGGGATCTTCCTCATGGAGCTGATGCGCTCCTGGTCTCTGGCGCTCATGTGGGCTGTGAACTACCGCACCGCCGCACGCCTCCGTGGGGCAGCACTCACGTTTGCTTTCCAGAAGATCCTCCGCCTGCGCAACACTAAAGACATCACCCCAGGCGAGGTAGGCGGCATTGATGGTTGAGATGGTTGACCAGTGCACCAGTCCTGATCATTTAATTACAAATCTCACATTTTTAGGGCGAGATCGACTAAAATTAGTCACACAGCTTAAATCAATAAACACAAGGAATTGTCTTTGCTTTCCCTGCCCAGCTGATCAATATCTGCTCCAGTGATGGCCAGCGGCTGTATGAAGCGGTGTCAGTGTGCTGCCTGCTGGCTGGAGGGCCATTGGTGGGAATACTCGGCCTTTCTTACTCTGCCTACTTCCTGGGCCCCACAGCTCTGCTGGGATCAGCCATTTTCATCGTCTTCTACCCAATTATGGTAGGATTTCTTGTTGAGGCAATGGAGAATGTGATGCTTTGTGTGTCAGTCACTGTGTCTATCAGAGTGCCTTAGAAAAATCTTTATGCTCCTTAAATCCTGTCATGTTTTGTGTTAAGCTTCAAACTTTAAAACTCTTGACTTATTAGCTGATTTCTGAATGCTTTGGTTGCACTTATTCTTCTTTAATGGCCTCAGAGTGAAGGGGACTGGACAACAGATGCATGCAGATATTTTATACATTTTATTTGTAAAAAAGTTGAAAAACTGTCATGTTTATGGCTGGCTTAGAGCCAGACCCAAATGAAGCGCAGACAGAGATATCTCAGAGCAAATGGGATAAGTAGTTGAAAGAACACACAGGAGCAGAATATAAATACCAAAATATAGAAAATCCAAAGTCTGAGAGACCTTGACAAAAACCATGTACTGCTTTCCTTTCACCACTTATTTATAGACTACTCCGTGTTGATCTGTCACATACAATTCCTGTAAATTGCATTTAAATTTCAACTTGTAATGTGAGAAAATGTTAAACAGTTCAAGGGGAACAAAGAGGAAATTGCAAAAGACTGAAGAAAAAAAAACTCTACTGCTGACTAAATCTTTTTTGCAATAGTTTCTACAGACTTTTCAAGAACCCCACCAGGACTCTTAATAGCATCATAACTATGTGACCATAAATCTCCCATCACCTTTTGAGCTGTTAACGTCAAATTACACCAATTATACCTCAGGCACAGCCGGAGACTTTGGTGTTCATGTGAAGGGCGTTTATCACTCTGGTCTCCCGGAGAGGCCCTACAGCTCAGCTAATACAAGTGCGTCTGCTTTCATTTCCTCTCCTGCCACTTATTGTGTCATCGTTTCCCCCACTCTCCCTCGCCGTCTGGACAGATGCTCGCGTCGAGGCTGACGGCGTATTTCCGCAAGAAGTGCGTGGCGGTCACTGACCGCCGGGTGAGGCTCATGAACGAGATCCTGGTCTGCATAAAGTTCATCAAGATGTACTGCTGGGAAGACGCGTTCTCTCAGAACATTCACAGTGAGTGCCTGTCGACTTCCTACATGACTCAGCGTTTACATGCAAAGGCCTGTTTCCCGTTTTCTGTGCTTTTCTGAAGAATCCAGAGCTGCTTTGTTCTTCTGTGGGTTCATGCTCACTTTATTTTTAATATCAGTCACCTGCAAATGACAGGAGATTACTGCCAAATGGATTTGGGGTTACTCAAAATGATGACCTATTACAGTGATACATAATTGGTATTCAGTTTAAATACCTATGTGTCTTACGGGTTACAGAGCCATTCCTTTCACTTAAAGGCTTCTCATTGAGAAGCCTTTAAGTGCTTCTCAATGTTTTCTACCTCTATGTAGGTGCTAATGTTTGGAAAATCTGGATCGTTTTTTTTTTTTCCACTAAAGCACTTCTGGTTTTTCCATAGTTAAGAGTGATTTTAGCCCACCCAGGAACTACCCTCTTTCTTTGACGAGTGTGCTTTACTGATTCTTTTTATTTCAGCTGTGAATTCAGGTCAACTCACAGGATGAATGATTGAACCAGTTTTTTATCATCTATCATGAAAAAAATCTCTTTTTTGCATATTTTTATGCTTCTGTTTGGGACCCACGGCTTCTAAAAACAGCTTGAACTCATGATGAAAACCACCCAGCCATTTTTTAGTGTCTGGAAAATGAGCCATTTTCTAGACTTCCCAACTAATGAGTCACACTGAGCTGCTACCTAGCAACCGCATCCAAGCCCTACCTGTCACCTAGCAACACAAGAGGACCTCCAGCACATTTGGTCAGCTGGTTTTATGGCTGTATGTTCTGTATAATGGCAGATTGAAAATACAAATGTTTGGTTGTTGATTTATCATTCAGAAACCACTTGCTAAATTCTTGTTGATTGTGCAGGAGACCCCACTTCTTCTTTCCAGAGAAGTACGGTTGTACAATTGTGCATATGTTTGTACCCATTTTCACATGCAAGTGTAAATGTTGAATGGGAGGCGTGGCCAACAGCAGCTTATTTGGATTTAAAATGACAAGAGGCCCTAAAACGGATCATTCTGAAAGGAACTCAAAGAGCAGACTAAAATGTCATTATTTAAGAATAGTTTTGTTCAAAAAATGTAATAAACATGTTCTGAATAGCCTATAAATCTATCCTAAGCTGTTCAAGGAAGCACAATAGAGCACCTTTAAGGACAAAGTGAGGAAAAAAATGGTTAAAATTGCAAATCGAGTTTTTCTAAAGAAAACATCCAAGATGTTATGTTTAAACAATTTTGCGCAGCCTTTCTCCCCATGTGATATGTGATATGTTTACAGATAAGGATCTTTTCCTCCCTTTTTAATTGTTCTCCAAATTAATCAAGGGGGGCTCAGTTTTACTGCTGTTCTGTGATGACCTATTACAGTGATAAATAATTGGTATTCAGTTTAATTACCTATGAGTCTTACGGGTTACAGAGCCATTCCTTTCAATTAGTATTACCATTACATGGATGATCAGGGTGTTTGGCCTGGGTGTATGACTCATTCTCTGCTGCTCACACAGAAATTCATCTAAAGGGAATCCAAACGGGGAATAAGATGTTCCGGGAGGACTCGGAGGAGGGAATTCTCATATTTCATACACTGTACTGCTGGAGCCTAAGATGCTGAAGCTTTTTTGTTCCTGCGTTGGCGCCTAGTGCGCCCGGGTAACAAAGCAGCCAGCGTATGCATTGAGTAGATACAAACATGGAGGAAGGGGTCAGTTTTTGGGCTTCAGGCCCGGAGCGTTATCAAGCCTCAGCAGGTTTTTAAGCTCCTGGAAGAGAGAGGCTCTTGTAGTCCCTCTTGGATCCGTTTTTCCATGCATGTTGTGCTGGTTAGTGACTCTAGGGGTGCTGTTGATTAAATGTTCATTGGCAGACCCTTTGGGAGCCACTCAACTCCTACTGTACTGTTTTTTTTCCCTGTCCTCTTAGTCATCTCTCTTTTTCGTGTCTGTCCCACAGAGGTGCGATCAGAAGAGAGGGGGATGCTGGAGAGAGCCGGGGTCATCCAGAGTCTCACAGTGGGAGTGGCTCCTATAGTCGTCGTGATGGCGAGTGTGTGCACTTTCACCCTGCATATGGCCTTGGGCTATGACCTCACTGCCGCTGAGGTATTCATACCAAGTCATGAACATAACTGTACATTGTCAGCTTTGCACGTGGTTTGTTTTTTAACTGTTTTTAAACAACATCTCTGTCACTTGCCTAATGAATCCATTCAAATTGCTTTGTTGTGTTTGTTTTAGAGTCATAACTGAGAAAAACATGCTGCAAGTCACTTTTTTTTTTCTTTCTGTTATTCATAAGGCTTTCACTGTAGTTGCTGTTTTCAACTCCATGACCTTTGCCCTGAAAGTCACACCTCTGGCTGTGAGATCCCTGTCGGAGGGGGCTGTCGCAGTCAGTAGATTTCAGGTGAGAAAGATGAAAACGTCTACAGAAAATATGCGATGTCTGTACATGGGGATTTTTGTGGTAGACTAACCTTTAATCTAAACAAAATCAAGCATAACTAATGGAGCACACCAGAAAGATCTGAGATAACATGATGGAGAAGTTTAAATCAGAGTTAAGCTACAGACACAGCTCAGGTGGGAGAATCTGTTGACAGGACAGGATTTTGTGGGAGGACCAAACATGATTTGATCCTCCCACAGAATGCTTACACATCATTTTATTTGATTCCAGATATAAAATATTCACTTAAGAATTGCGTGAGAAGTGTGGGGGACTTCCGGAGTGGTCTCTAACCTTTTCAAATCTATGTAATGCTTTTAATGCCAGCACAGTCATGTACCATCTTCAACGTGTTTTTATCTGCATCCTGTTCTGCTGAGCAAACTTTTCCTAATCAGATGGACTCTAGAAATTGAAGCGGTTTGTCTGCTCTTGCTGCGCTAACTACAGAAGCCTGTGGTTTCTGCCAATGTCTTCATTCTGTATTATATCCCTGTGTCACATTGTGTCATCCAGCTCCGCAGGTGGATCAGCGATTCAGTATTGGTAGGATGACTAATTTCCGATTCTCTGTTCTCTATCTGGACCTTACAGTTGATTTCAGAGATGAAGAACACATGGCTTACTAACTACAAACCCTACATATCAGGTCTTTATATGAGAGTGGTATTGTTAAAAGAAGCCCATAAGTAGTCATGCTTCCAATTTACCACAAACATCCCCGTGGTGAAGCACTGAAACATACCACTGTTTTTTATTCACAGATTTTTATTTAAAAAAAAAAAAAAAAAAAAAGAAATCCATGTTTAACCTTTGATTTACTTTACAAATATCCACTATTTTGTCAGGCTGTCACATTAAAGCCCAATAAAACACACCAAAGTTGGTTAAATGGGGAAATGTTCAAACAATATGAGTAATTTTGCAAAGCATTTTAAAATGTCGTGGTACATATAAAAATGTAAAAGCCTTTTTTGGGGGTTGAAAATCTAAAATAAACCTAGAATGTTGGTACTGTGTGAGAATCGGCAAGTGGCCTCTACCTGGAACAAATGAAAAGGCGATCTTGTTGCTACAGACCTTTCCACCTGACCCGCATACTGATGCTTTGATATCATGTTTCCCAACACACGGTGAAAGTCACATGTTGGTGAGAGGTTTCCCAGAGCCAGCTGGGGTTAAGTAAGCAGACATTTCTGCCAAAGATGCATCAGAGGGTCCAAGCTCCTTTCTAAATTCACTCCAAAGCATGAATTATAAAGGGCTGAAGAGCTTAATGACAGGCCAGACTGTACTTAAAAGCATTAGGCTCTGTAATGCAGTCACCAGTGCGGTGCAAGTCCGTCATTATGTAACAGAAATAATGATAAATCTCATGTGAAAAACTTTAAGGCAACCTGCGATAAATTCTAGTTTTGTTTAACCTCACAGAGGCTCTTCATGATGGAGGACAGAGAGATCATTTTAGCCAAAACGGAGGATCCAAACAACGCAGTGGAGTTTGTGGACGCCACTCTGGCCTGGGAAAAGGCGCGGCCCCCTGTTAAAAAGTCAAATCCGCCTCCCAAGAAGCGCAGTGGGATCCAGCGAGTGCTGCGCAGGGAGAAGCTCAGCCTCTACATTTCCACAGACAACAACAAGGCAAGTCAAGATGCTCCCAATGCGCAAAGTCTCCTCACAAACATGGAGCAGGAGAGCCCGCAAAGCACCATCTCCTCCACCCAGAGCATACGGCCGCCGCTGCACAAGACCCTGCACCGCATTAACCTGCGAGTCAAAACGGTAACTCCACAAATAAGCCCAGGGTATTTGTAGAGTTTTGCAGCTCAACAAACCCTAATGTTAAGTTTTCTGATCGAAGGGATCCCTGGTTGGAATCTGTGGAAGTGTCGGAAGTGGGAAGAGCTCACTACTGTCGGCTTTACTTGGACAGGTTTGATTCAGTGGCTTCGTTTAATTAAGCACAATAATCCCAGAAAAAGCTGAAAATGTATCATTTAGTGTTTTCTTTGCTTCTATTTTTCTGCTTTTGTACAACAGATGACTCTGGTAGAAGGTAGAGTTGCCGCAAGTGGTGGCTTCGCTTACGTTTCCCAGCATGCCTGGATCCTCAACGAGTCTCTAAAGGAGAACATCTTGTTTGGAAATGAGTTTGACTCGGTCAGGTAAAAATCTCATTTTGAGTTACAGTAAAACAAATCTTAAGATTAAATTTGGGGCATCTGAAGGATTTTTTTTTTGCATTTGTTTCCACTTCAGATACAATGCCGTGCTGGAAGCATGCTGTCTTCTCCCAGATCTCGCTGAGCTTCCATATGGAGATATGACTGAGGTTTGTGTATTTCCTCACTTACGGGACGCCTCGTACTTTATTCACTGAATATCACAGGTTTGATACTTGTCATGCAGATTGGAGAACAAGGCGCTAACCTGAGTGGTGGGCAGCGTCAGAGGTTGAGCCTGGCTCGTGCTCTCTACAGTGAGAGACCCGTACTCCTCCTGGACGACCCACTCAGTGCAGTCGATGCCTGCGTGGGGTCGCACATCTTCAGCAGGGCCATTCGCGGGGCGGCCAAAGGGAAAACGGTTCTGTTTGTAACACACCAGCTGCAGGTCAGAACCATCTGTCAACCTCACTGCATATTTGTGATATAGCACAGACTTCCATTACACTTGGAGAAAAGTCTGAGATCTACGTCCATATCCACTACACAGCTAATATCCAATTCTCCATTTTTAGTTATGTGATTTGCCAGAACAGTGGCAATCTGAACCTTTATTACCTTAGCTATTGCCAGAAGTCTCGCTTTCTGGCTGCCAAGCGAGGGTTTGTTTTTTTCTCCTCCTTCTCCTTCCTCCGGCATTTACTGAAATGATGGTGAAGGTAAAGGTTGGACTCCAGGTGCATGACTGGAGTGTGATAGGATTTGGCTCATTTTTAGTCTACCTGGTGATAATTTTCTGCAGGCATAGCAGTTGATGCTCGACTGGGACTTGAAAATCATTGAATGCATCTTATCAGAATACAAGTAAATTATTGGAGCGTGACTCAAAATTGTCTCTATTGATTTTCGATGATGAAATGTTGCCATCTCACTCTATCCCAGTCCTCCTTACAGTCCATTTCCATGTGTTTTTATTGTGTTCTAGGTAAAAAGTGCCACAATTCAATGCATTAAGCAGTTGTTAAGTAAATATTTATAGATGTGGTCATTTAAATACAATTGTAAATCTGTTAATTAATTAATTAATTAATAATTTAGGTAAATAAAATAATTAAGAATTGTATTATTCAATTAATAAAATAAAGAAAAGTATGTATTAAAATTAGCTTTTAAGTTAAATGTATATAAAATTATTCAACTATCTTATGTTTAACTGTTCCATATTTCTGTGTTGCATCACATCATAAATTATTTTAACTCTTAGCCTCACCTTTCAAAGTCAGTGGGTGGCTGCTACAGTCTAACGTTGTGTTGCTATGCAGATTAAGGAACCATTTGTCTGTTTCAAAAGACTTAATAACAGTTTAAATAACATCTGAGTGGACTGTCATCCAGAAAATATGAAATTTAACATTTCATTATTTCAGTATTTTATTAACTGTGTATCTAAGTGCATAAACATATTTTACATAATGCTAGATTTTAGCTTATTTACTTATATTTGATTATTTTATGAATGAAACTAATGTATTTCTTTTATTTTACAGCAATTATTTATTTATCATTACTGCCAAATTCTCCAAGTGTTCTCACATGCATTTTGCAGCAATCCTGTGGAATAAAACTAAGCAGCATCTTTTGAAGGACAAATTTAATTAAACACTTACAAAAAACAAAAACGATCAGTGTCAAAATAACTCACTGGGCCTTATGTGATGTCATCAGTCGTATGTGTGCGGCAAAGTCTGTTTTTTGATGGGCAGATTTTGTCTTGATTAAATATCGACTTATAACAAAACAGCTAGAGAAATAGAAAAACTGACCCTGACTTGTTGTTCTTTTATAAGATGAATGACATCTAAAGTCAGCGCCATTGATTTTACAGAAAAGTTTGGCCCAGTAGCTTAGAAATGTTCTTTTACGACCCGTTTCCTGTTTTTATGTCTGTTTTACATGTCTATTAGCAACACCTGCAATCCTTTTGCCTTTTTATTTGTTTCTTTTTCAGTATCTGCCCGAGTGTGATGATGTCATCCTGATGAAGGACGGGCAAATTGTTGAGCACGGCAACCATGCACAGCTAATGAGTAAAGAGCGTGACTACGCTACCTTATTCAACAGCTTGCAACAGGAGGTAAGGCCAGGGCCACGCGCGGGACAAAGCCTGCTCCTTTGAATAAAGGATCTTTGCCCCTTGATGCACATCAATACAGAACATTACAAGCTGAATAATGCATGAGTACAGATAGTCGGGCCCGACAGCAGAGAAATGTTAATGTATACATGGTCTTTCATTATTTATGTTGAATCGTTTCACTGGTGAGTTGCAAAACGACCTTGTCACTTATATCTCTGTTTAAATTCAGGGTGGTATTATGGCACTAAACTGATTGTTTTTTTTGTTGTTTTTTGTTTCAAATCTGAGCTTTTATTTTCACATTTGTCTTCCAGAATGTTGTGAAAGAGAACTTAAAGAATAAACTGACGACGGAAGAAGTGAAAACGGCTGACGCCGCTGCTGAAGTTGCCAAGGTTGAGCCAAAGGTGGAACGCAAGAGCGGAGGTGAAAGACGCTGTCTATTCCTGTTACATGTGAGGTTAAAGCTGAACGTTGATATTAATAATTCTTTTATTCTTGGTCTTTTGTTTCAGAGCGCCTGATGAAAGCAGAAGAAAAAGGCTCTGGTGCAGTCGCCTGGTCGGTTTATGGAGCATACATTAAAGCTGCAGGAGGGCCACTGGTCTTTATCATCAACATGGTCTTCTTCCTGTCCACAACCGGCAGCATAGCCTTTAGCAACTGGTGGCTGAGCCACTGGATCAGGCAGGGCAGCGGGGTAAGTTAGGAGGCCGTTTTTCATAAAACAAAAATGTAGTTTTATATCCCGTATATGTTATAATTTATTTTCTCATCTAAAACATTCCTGGAGTGTTTTGGCTCATTCATGCATGTTTGAGAAATCCTTGAATTTTGGGAGGCCTTAATGCTCATACAAAGCGACGTCGATTTAGTCTCCAGGCGAGCTCCCGACAATGTCAGTTCTGTTTTGATTTTTAACAGCATTGATTAAAGTTGATCAAGGCAACAATAATTCTTGTCATAATAACAAATTTTCATAATAAAATTAATTGGTTAATTGATTTCACTGCATCTATCCAGGGGTATTGCAGTAAAAGGCGCTGAATAAAAATGTAGCCCACACTTTTTAGAGTTCTCTCAGATTTGCATTGCTGTGTCACAAAAAATCACATTAAAATACATTGAAGTTTGTGTTTGGTTAAACATTTGTTATGACACAGAGATATTAACCTGCAGCTCTCTTTGACAAGCCAATCACACACAGGTGTGTTTGAGAAGGGATAGTTGATCTGTAGGACTGGACTTGGCCTTTGTTGGTTTAAGGGGTGGGAATACTTTTGCAGAGGGATTGCAGACACCTCTCTTTAGCGTGCGTTTTGGCTCCCAGAGGAAAACTAACTACTCTGCTTCAGTGAGTTACAGCAACAGGCTGAGCATTAATCTGAATGCGCGTGATTAAAAAAGTAACGGCACCTCGGTAAACTTAATTAAAAACAAGCACGAGCAGTCGAGAGACAGATGTGCAGCAAAGCAAGGAGTCGACGCCGCGGAAGCGATGTGCTCCGAATAGTGAACGTCACCAGGCCGGCTGGATTTGATGTACTTTTTTGAAAGCCAAACTGTGCTTTTCTCAATTTCATTAGGGAGCCAAATGGGGAATTTTTCTTTTTTCTTTCTGTGTTTGTAATTTGTTGCTCCATCTGCCCTCAGAACACATCATTAATCACTGCAAATGAAACGACGGAGAGCAACAGCATGAGGCTCAACCCCCATATTCAGTATTACTCCACTGTTTACATCGCCTCCATGGGAGCAGCGCTATTTCTGAAGACTGTGAGGGGTTTGGTGTTTATCAAGGTAAGCATCTTTAAATCATTCTCTTTCTTTTTAAACACCGAAGATGAACTTTAATTTAAAATCTTCACGTTATTAGTGTTTTACAGTTTAATGCTCCTCTTGTAATTGTGATTTTTCACGCTCGCATGAATGCAGCGGCGTAATGGAAAGTAGCTGCAGGCCAAATCCATTTAGCATGTGTCCACTGCTGCTTTTCACAGCTTTGCGAAGGCAGTGCGTGTCTGTCTGGGATTGAATAAAAAAAAAACCCAGAAATCAACAAAAGAGTTTGTGCTTATGTCAGCGCCCCCCTCGGGTGCACGTCCACTTTTTCACGCTAACCCATTCTGACACGACATCGTGGAGATTAGTCCCCCCCGACATTAATGCGTGCCACTTGAAATTGCAAATTTTTCAAAGATGGATGATCTTTTTTTACCTCTAGCTGCGATGAGATCTTTGTGAGTGTTAAATATTCCATTAATAGACTTAATTTGTTCTTTGCTGCCACTTGTAATTTCTGTCCAATCGGTGAAATGTCTTTTGCGAACTGGGTCGCAACCTTTACGTAGGCCTCCCAGAAACTCATTATGAATTGGGATTTGACAGCCGAAGGAAAGCGGCCACCCAGCTCCTCACACATGCTCAGCATATGGAGCGCTGGTGTTGGTAACATGTGGCTACTGCTGGATTGAGCGACTCGATCGCTGAGTGATTTCCCGCCTCCCCCCGACCTATGATTGCTGTCGTCTGCTTGTTCAAGTTGTTTGTTTACATGTCAGGTCTCATGTTCAAACATGACTTGTCGTCTGCATTGACAGTGCACCGTGAAGGCCGCCTCTGCTCTCCATGACAAGCTGTTCCACAGCCTCCTTCTCAGTCCGATGCAGTTCTTCGACACGACGCCTCTGGGTCGCATCCTGACCCGCTTCTCCAGGGACATGGACGAGGGTGAGGCTTGATTTGCCTTGACTGAGAACCTCTCCCCCAGGAGGGCTCTCAGTCAGCAAAGTCACCGTGGTTGACAAGGTGTAGTGCAGAGACACAGTGTGATTTAGCAGAGTGTGTTTCCCTTGCGAGTTGCTCTCTGTTATCCACTCAACTTGTCTTTTCTTCGTGTGTCAAGTTTTTCTGTTTGCATTTTTGGCCTTTGTTCAAAACCCACTTCGTTCTTTCACTTTTTTATTGAAAGCGTTTGTATATAAGAGCATTTTGGCTTCATGTAAAATTCAGTAAGGGTACAAATGCAGACCTTTTAACACTGCAACTCCAAGGGCATCTTTTAGTAAAAAATATTTGGAAAGTCTAACTTTTTTTAGTCTTAGTCAGGTTGCTTGATCGTCGCCAACAACTTTTCCACCCATATTTAAACATCGGTAGACTTAAATGTGCAGAGCAAGTGCATTTGATTAAATGATCTGTCCACTGAGTCTGTCCACTACTGGAAAAAGCAGGACTTTTGTCAGCGTGCAAGTCTAGAACATCCAGTTGTGTATTTGACAGAATGCCAAAGGAGCAAAGGCATCAGCATCAACCTGCTACCCATCAACCTGGGACAAACATGGCATTTTATTTAGAGAATGAACTTCAATATTTAGCATGTCAGCCGAGGCCTACAAGATGAACATTTGGTCATTTCTGAGCAAAAGGAAGTTGAAAAACTAGAAAGAAACTCCAAAAGTGTTCGTCTCAGACTCTGTAACCCTCAGCTGACATGTTAAATATTGAAGTTCATTCTCCAAAAAGACTGTAAAATGCCATGTTTGGTTATAGAACCCAACAGATTAGGACAAACCCCTTAAGTCATCAGTCAAGCACGGTGGTGGAGGGACGATGATCTGGGCTTGCAATCTGACTCGTAAGCAGAATGACTGGGGGAAAAAAAGAATAAAAGTATTATAATGGTCCTATTAAAGTTCACACCTCAGCACAAACAAATAATGTGGCGGCCATTTAAGGGAAAACCACATCAACAATGTCCACATAATTTTATCAACTGATTTTATCAATTGATCCAATGGTAAAAAGAAAAAAATGGCAGCAAAATTAATCTACAACAATGTGACGACTACTGCCATGAAGAAAACAATAACTTTACTGAAGCTGCTTCTGTTGCTGCTTAAATTGATTCTAAATGCTTTTCAGTCAAATTAAGTGAATGTATTCAGACTACATGGCACATAAGAAAACATGAAATCATTTTCAAGAGACCCATAACTGCCTGAAAAAGTTTTAAAAAGCTCTCATAAATACAAATCATGCATTATTTAACAGAGGAGCTTTCCTTTTCCCGACTTGTTAATCCTACTGTAGTTGGTCAAAGTGCCTCAAAACATGTTCATGACTAAGAACCAAACTGGTCTTCAGTTGCACAGAATGCCTCTAAACATCTGGCACCACACTGGGCCTCTGATGTGGATCCTTTCTCATCTTTACAGTGGATGTGCGTCTGACCTTGCAATCCGAAATGCTGCTGCAGAACCTGACTCTGGTGCTGTTCTGCCTGGGGATGGTGGGCATGGTCTTCCCCTGGTTCTTGATCTCCATCTTACCCCTGGGTGCCTTCCTCTGTGTCATCAATCGTATCTCCAGGTCAGACTCTCATCTCTCCGGTTCTTGGAAAGGTTGTCTGGGAATTTTTCCCACTGGCAGCTAAGCGTTTTTTTGTTTGTTTGTTTTTTTTATTCCACATGAAGCTGATGGCAGTGGTTACACTGTGAGGGACAGAAAAACATTTAAAACGCAAACATTTTGCCATAACTGAGAGATGTATGTTTTGTTTTTCCACATGAAGTTTGGTCAGATTTAACTTCAAATAGTGAGGAAAAAATGTGTGTGTGTCTTTTTATTCTGCGTATGTAAACTTCTGGTTTCAGCTGGCAAAACGAAAACAACTATAAGGCACTTCATCTTCTCATCTTTCCATATGTTTCTTTTAATACCTGAACTTTAGTATTTCTTTAATCAGCTCTGACTCCAGCTGGCCTCTTCAGAAATCACTTTAATTAAAAAAACATCTTCATTTGGAGACACTTAATTGGTGTAAAATGCAAGAGGAATTAAATATAAGCTGTAATAAACAGCAGACTTGAGCTGATTCCCGGCGGTCAATAGAAAGTAGCGATAACCCTCGGCAGCGCCGATTAAAATGGACCACCTTACCCAGTCGCCACATCCCAGGCAGGATATAGATGGTTGTTACGTAAAAGTGGATCTCCCATTGAAATTACCCACTTTTAAAAATGCTTTATTTCTGGGATTTCTGAAGTTAGACTGCCCCGGGCATAAACAAGTTTGTGTGCGTAGCTGCCTGGAAGGGAGCAAGTGTCATGTTCTTTCCTCGTCTCCTCAGAAGCTTTTATGAGGAAGAGAAATGATTCATGCGAGACTTGTAAATCCCAAACTCTCCTCTTCTGTCTTGGCAGCCAAAAGTAGTAGACAGAGCTCTGCCTTTGTCAGTAAACCTCTTCTCCTCGCACTTTTGCGTCAAAAACTCTCTCGTCTGCAAAGAGCGTGCCGCACCGTTGCGTACCTCGCAGTCGTCAGCGGTGAGAAAGAACCAATCAGGAAAACAAATGCTGTGTTGTGGGGCGCATCGCGTCTCATCATTACCTGTCTGCTGCAGCATCATTAGAGCTTAAGCATTTTCCTCTCCTTTATTCACCAGTTTTCCTTCGCCTCCCTCCTCAGCTGTATTTCTGTGTTAATATGACAACGTGCCTTTTGGGGTTTTTAGAAAACTTCCCATACCAGTTCAAGGGAAATTAATCATGCATTAGTTTTTAAAGTGGTTTGACTCACCGTCGCAAAGCTTCATGTTTCATTCAGGTTTCAAGCTTCCCTCTGCGCTTTGGTTTCCATGATTCACTCTTCTTATTATTTAGGGTATTTTTAACCCTTTTCACATTCCCACTACAAATTTTATTGGGTTTTAGTGTAGGACCTTCCTTGTCCTACACTAAAACCACAGTATAGAACCACACAAAGAAGTAAATATTTACATACACTAAATAAAAATACTTTTTTCTCACTGTCTGAAGTTAAACAAAGCCAAACTTCTCTTGTTTAAGACCATTTAGTTATCAAAATTATTTCTATTTGCTAAATGCAAGAAAACCTGCATGTTTTAGAGATTTTTTTGTAACTGTATTTAAATTCAGAAGTTTACACAGAGTTGGTCTGTATCAGGGATAATTGTCTTTTAAACCGTATCACTTGGAACAATCCCTCTTGCTGTCCTTTTGTCAGTCATCACTGGGAGAAATGATGGTCAAAGTTGATGGAAAGATGAATGGAAGTAAATATTGGGGGCATCCTGGAAGAAAACGTGCTACATGCTCCAAAAACGTTATCCTGGATCAGAGGTCCACCTTACAGCTGGGCAGTAAACCTTAAACATCCAGCCACATGTTTAAGGTTTATGCTGGAATGGTTCATATGCTTTCAATGGAAAGCATATTCATGTTTTAAAATGGCCTAGTCCAAGTCCAGAGAGAATCTGTGCTAAAACCTGGATATCAATTCTTATAAACACTCCAACTAATATAAAAGTTGAAGTGTTTATAAGAATTGTTTCCTCTAACAGATTATTTCCTGGCAAAAAAACTCTCAAAATTCAATAATGATGCTTTATTTTCTTTTAGCTGTTTGCTTGTTTCTTTGTGTTACTTTATCACTTAAAATGCAAATAAATTACATTCAAGTTTGGGCAAGTTTAAAGCTTTAATCTAATTACTTACACATTAATCAGATATTTTCCCTCCAAACGATAGCAGCAGTTCTGGTGTGTTTTCGGACTTGATGATGATTGAAGTGAATTTTCATGGGAATTCAGGGAAACAAATCCAAGCGGAATAACGATTTCATGCTCCTCCGGTGTTTTAATCAGCATGATTTTAGCTACGTGTTTTACCAAAAAATGATTAGTTTGTTTCAAGTTGAAATTAAAACAGCGTCCTTGTCTGTTCTCAGAGTTTTCATTCGTGAGCTGAAGCGCCTGGAGAACATCAGCCAGTCACCGTTCACCTCTCATATAACCAGCAGCCTGCAGGGACTTTCCACCATACATGCGTACGGAAGAGGGCGCAGCTTCCTCGACAGGTGAAGTCAAGGCTATTTGTCCTCGGCAGACGTCATTAAACTTTAAGTTCACGTTATCTCCTCGTGTAGTTTCTCTCTTTGCTCTTCTCCCTATAAATATATTAAACCGCATGCCAGACGTTTTGCCCTCAGCAAGCACTGCAGTGCAGAGCCATGCTTGCTGAAATAGATTTACAATCACTGTCTTTTTTTTTTTTTTTTCGCTCTCTGTAGATACCAGGAGCTGCTGGACACCAACCAGGCCACCAACTACCTCTTTAGCTGTGCTATGCGCTGGCTGGCTGTTCGCCTGGACCTCATCAGCATCTGCCTTATCACTGCTGTGGCACTTCTGATTGTCTTCATGCAGAATCAGATACCTCCAGCCTACGCAGGCCTGGCCATCTCATATGCAGTGCAGGTCAGTGAACAAATATGGAGAAACATAAGCCTCAAATGTGTCAGCAGGGCCTTGCAAAAGTATCTATTGGATGACAGAATTTGAATATTTTGTCACTTTTGCAACCACAAACTTTAAATGTATCTTTTTTTGATAAGATTTGAAGAAGGAAACTCGTAAATGCTTTTTGGACATTTTACATATAAGAACTGTAAGTGTGTTGTTCATTTGCATTCACCCACTCAAGTGTAAAGTGTTGACAATGTCCAAATCATTATAAAGGACTAATGTTAACATTCTGTGACTCGAGGTGGTTGATGTTACCGCTAACTAGCTGCTAGTATACACATGCTAGCTAGCTTTTTTCGTCTATCATGGGTAAGAGCAATTTATTGCCAGTTGGCTGGAAGATGTAGCTGTAGAGAATCTCATAAGAAGCACCATGACTTCCTCCATAGTTTTCCAAGCTTATAAATATTTTCAGCATTTTGTCTAATGGTCTTCAAAAGTCTTAAATTTGAGTTGGTGAAACCTGCAGAAAACCTGATACTTTGCAGAAATGTCCTGAGCTACAATTACAGCTGCAGGTCTTTTTTAGGGTGTTTCTATTTAGGGCTTTATATATCTAGAAAATCAAAATTTTAAGCAATTTTCTTTGCCAACTAGCTCAAGTTCCATTTTTCAGAAGGATGTTGTCTCTGAACATCAGTTTTAAATTCTTACCACAGATTCTTAGTTGGATTTAGATCTGGACTTTAAACCGTTCTATTACATGAGTATACTTTGATCTAAAACATCCATGGCACTATGTTTATGGTCGTTTTCCTGTCGGAAAGCAACTTAAAGTCTTTTTGAAAGGTGTAGCTCTTAATTTACAAGTCGAGCTACATTTGCGTATGACATAAAATACCAAAATAAGACACAGAGGTTTGCTATAGGTATGAATTTCTTTATATGTGTGCTTGTGTCAGTGTGTGTGTGAGCGTGTGGAGGAGCTGGTTTAAGTGTGAATTTTGCAGCATTTTATCACATGTTCTAATCAACACAATCAGTGCAGATAATTAAGCTCAATTAGCAAGGCTGTGAAGGAGGCATGTCAGCGAATCTCTGCTGATGATGCCTAAGCAGGCAGAGCTTTAAGGTAATTGGTGTGACAGTGATAATTATTAACCTTTTCACTCCCTGTTTGTGTTTCACCTCCAGCTGACCGGCCTGTTTCAGTTCACCGTGCGGCTCCTGTCCGAGACCGAAGCTCGCTTCACATCGGTTGAAAGGATAAATCATTACATCAAGGTAAAGGAGCGTTAGTCTGCGGGATCACAGCAGGCAGGGCTGGGCGATGTGGCTTAAAAATAGAATCTCTTTGCTTGATTTCTTTTATAAAAACGGAAAATACAAATGACAGAAAATATTTTCAAAAAGTGGCTTTTATTTCAATCATCCGTTCTGTAAGTTCTACTACAGAACTTACAGGGCCAATCTACAAACATTTTTGCTTTATGACAAGAATGTAATCTTAATATTAGCAGAAAAAAAGATGCAATTTTACCAGAAAAACATCTTAGAAGCTCTTCAATTATAAAAAATGCTCCTAGAGTTATCAGGTTCTGTTGTTTTAAAGTCTTGCTACTACTAATAATAATAAGAATAATATAATAATGTGATGCTGGTATTTTGAAATATGAAATATTATCTATAAAACTCATACCAAAGTATAATTCAACATTTTACATTTAAATTTTTTATTTTCTATGTTGGATTTCTCATAAAATTACGACTTTTTTCCCCAAATATTACGACTGCATTCTTGTACTATTATGACTTTAGCCTTGCAATAAAAAAATAAAAATCTTAGCCTGGCTCTAAGACTTTGTCGCAGAGTTGAGCTGAATTCAAAGTCCAAATGAACTGACATGACTCTGAACTATGGACATTGGTGAAAAAAAATCCACGTTTTCCAAAAATTATATCTTCAGAAACCAAAAACTTGATTAATCGATGAAATCGATTTATCGCCCAGCGCTGACAGCAGGTAACCAGAATGACGCAGCAGATTTCATCAGGGCAGCTGCCGAGTTTTGTTCATGTTTTTGTGTTATGTGCGTGTGATTTGCACACACTTCGTAGCACATGACAGAGCTTGTCACGCAAACCACAACTTCTTCCCCTTTAGAGGAAAGGGGGGGAAAAAAAGCTTATAGAGCAAAAATCAGTACAGATCAGTGGGGGGTGGGGCGCTCCTCTTCAGGAACTCAGTGATTCATAGCAGATACCATCGCCTCTCCTTATCTCAGATACTTGACAGTGAGGCGCCCAGACAGAGTCCTGAGGCAGCCGCTCCTGCCCCCTCCTGGCCTCAGCAGGGAAAGATCAGCTTCCAGGATGTGGACATGCGCTATCGGGATCATCTGCCACTGGTGCTTAAGAGCCTGTCGTTTACCATTCTCCCCGAAGAGACCGTCGGCATCGTAGGCCGCACAGGATCAGGTACAGCTGACCCCTTCTCTGTTCCTCAGCCAGCAGCGTTTCCAGCTCACATTTACGTCTCTGTTTCAACATGTCCACATTTGTCGGCACAGCATCTTTTTTCGTGTGTGTGTTTGCAGGGAAGTCCTCTCTGGCTGTAGCTTTGTTCAGGCTCGTGGAGCTCAGCGCAGGCTCCATAGTCATTGATGGGATCGATATTGCACAGATTGGCCTGGATGACCTGCGGAGCAAGCTGGCCATCATTCCCCAGGAGCCAGTACTCTTTATTGGGACCGTCAGGTAATCCAGTTACTATTACTGGGACTCCTGCTCCGTTCAGGGATGTAAAATGAATTTTGATCAAAAATACCCTACAAAAAAACAATTACATCCCATTAGGTCTGAAGCGATGAATCAGATTAATTGTGATGAGTCTGTTATTGAATTAATAGTCAATTAATTTAGTAATCAATTAATTCTTAGCTGGCGCATACAGACTCAAAAAAATGTCAGTTGCTGAAGGAACAACATTCTCAGAGCTATAATTAAACCAAAACTGTACAAAAAATGTATATATTCTGGTAAAAAATAAAACAACAACCTTTGTTCGTAAGTCCGTTTTACCCACAACTCCTCAGAAGGCTAGAGTGCTATCAAATAATTATTTGGTTCATCCAAAATTAATGTACACATCATCCCTAAACTGTATTAGTTTTAAGTCAAACAGAAAGGTGGAGCTTTTCACATGTTGCCCATAACTTTTATCGAAATGTTATTTTCCGTGCTCATCTTTCTGATTGGCTGCCAGTCAAATCTATCAAGAAACTTTGCTTCTCAAGCTGCTGTATCAAGCGCAAAAAAGAAAAGTTTCTGACAGAAAAAGATTGAGGTGGAGGACATTACTGCAGAAAACCCTAAGAATTCAAGGGCAGCTAGAAAAAGAAAGCAGCATTTATTCTAAATGCATGTAATAATAATTGAATATTGAATAAAAGTGAGAAAACAAACATGTTTATTTACAAATTTTGTAGCATTGTTTTTGGTGCGTCTGTGCTCCAGTACATTACATTTTAATGATTGCATCATCTTCTCAGCGTGCCATCAAGTGCTGCAGATGCCTGTTAGTCACCATTAATTAAAGTCAGGTATGGAAGCAGGGAAGCAAATAAAACATGCAGGTCAAAGTGAGTCCTGAGGACCAGAGATGACCGTCGCTACTCTAGACTTTAACATGACTCACATTTTTCAGGAACTAATTTATTTATTATTTATGTTTTTTTTTTATTTGCCTTGAAGTGAAAACAATCAAAACAAACAGAAATAAGTGCTTGACATATTTTACTCTGAGTGTAATGAAACCATTTATAAAATATGCGTCTCACATCCCAAGTTAATTTACTGAAATAAATTGCATTTTAAAAATTATTCTAATTTATTGAGAAGCACCTCAATATGCAGAATATGAACATGATTGATCATTTGTAATACTTGCGGAGTCTGACCTTTAAGCTGAAAACTGGTTAAAACGGCAGTTTAACCAGAGAGGAAAGAGCAACGTAAGAACAGAAACCTGCGGCGTGTTCGTTGGATGTTTCTGACTGAGTAAACATTTGGGAGGGCAGATGGGAAGAGTAAAAACAATTTCAGGTAATGGCAGACATAAGATCTGCTTGCTGCTGCTTATAGGCCTCCTAACGCTTCAGAATTTACAGCCTGTGGATAATTACACTGTAAAATGTATGTCAGCAGCAACTTAGAAAAATATTCATTAAAACCGGTGCAAAGAGAATCCAATTAAGCTGATAAACTGGGTGAAGATTCATGTCACTTAAAAATGCATTCGCAAACAGGAAGCAATAAACTTCGGTCTCCTTTATATACAAAATGCAGGATCATTATTATGCGTAAACATCATTCTGTTTACTTGTAATGTCAATTTTAGATACTGAAAGGTTTCCTGAATGAATTTGATGCAATAATGTGAAGTTATTTAATCTTTGTTATGATTTCTCTCCCCCCCCCAGGAGCAATTTAGACCCGTGGGATCAATACTCTGACGAGCAGATCTGGGAAGCTCTTGAGAAAACCCACATTAAAGAAATGGTAAGTTATTTGATCAACAGGTTGCAGATTGCACGCAAAGCCTGTCCTCACAGTTTGGCTCCTGTGTGACCCTCCACAGGTCTGCCAGCTGCCTCATTCCCTCCACTCGGAGGTGACGGAGAACGGGGAGAACTTCTCGGTGGGAGAACGGCAGCTCCTCTGTGTAGCCAGGGCCCTCCTGAGGAACAGCAAGGTGCCGATTTCATTGTGCTGCCATCTTTTATTTACATCCTCAACTTTTTCTCTGGATGAGCAATGATCTCCTCCGGTTCAGTTAATGAGAAAATAAGAGCCTCCTTTCATCTCGTTTTCAATGGGATACCAGTGCCACCTAGTGTTGGCCACCTGAACTGCATCTTTAACTATGTATAAAGGCACAGGCTGCGAATAGCTGTTTAAAGCTGCAGCTTTCATTGTTTCTCTCTCGCTCTGAAACTGTTTTCAGATTCTTATTCTGGACGAGGCTACGGCGGCCATCGACAGAGAGACGGATCGTCTGATCCAGAAGACGATTCGCACCGCGTTCAACAGCTGCACAACTCTCATCATCGCACATCGTCTCAACACAGTGATGAGCTGCAGCAGGGTCATGGTCCTGGACAATGGCCAGGTGGGTTGAAAAGCGAAGCGTGTTTACAAACTGAAGCAGCGCTGTGGCTTAGACCTGATGCGTAGAAAGTTGTTTCTTTTTCTGCTTGAAAACGACCTGTGAAGCGTTTAGAGAACATGCAACGTCCAAATGTGATTATTGGTTTATTGAGAACATAATTTTTGGTACAAACTAGAATATGTTTTTGATATTTTACTGTTTCTAGACAGCTTTTATTGATTAACTAGTCAAAATTTTCACAGAAACGTACAGATAGAAACCTTAAGAACCAATTTAGACTGTGTATTTGCAAAAAATACTTTGTGAGTTTAGTCACTCTTTAAAGAGGAGCAGCAAAAATAAATGAGGCGATGATCTGAGCTTTCCAACAACTCGTAGAGTTATCTAGGCCATGCTACTGTGAAATATCTGTTGCCCTGCCTGGATTTTGAGCTGTTAGCATGTCATGATAGTCATAAGACTGTCATACAAAAACAATGTTCAGTCAGAGGCGTTTTCAGATTTGTTGCAACACTGACTGCTACCAAAGATTCTGCTGCCAAAGATTGATACTTGGATAATATGAGTTACATTTAATTTCTCCTTGAAATAAATATTAAGTATGTTGGAGTTGAATTCAATAAAATAAAATACAATGAATATATTTTATATTCACAGAGTTCGTGTTTATAATACTCATGTTATAGAATAGTTCAAACAGTTAAAAGCCCCAAATTGTCAGGGTTTCCTGCCGATGATGTGTGCATGCAAATCATTATTAGAAACTGAACCGCATCAACTCTCCCCGTCTGAGTCTCAAAGGAAAATCCAAATATATGTTATATACACTAAAAGAAATTCAACAAAACCAAGGAATAATTTCGACATATTCATTCTTTGTATTACTCTGCTTCTTACAAGGTTTCAATACCGAGTGAGTCTAGATGTAATTCACTGACACTGATCGTGTCTTATCTGTTTCCTGCTCACAGATTCTGGAGTTCGACTCGCCGGCAGCCTTGCTCGCAAATGAAAACTCAAGATTTGGAGCCATGATAGAGGCGTCAGAAAGCAGCCAAAGCAGATAAAATAAAACACTCTGAAGACGACAGCCGTGATCCTGAAAATATATGCAAATACGTCATTTACATGGCGAATACACACACACACACACAATTATAATGTGAAGGAAAATAATGGGTTGATATCAGTTCTCTGAGTAACACTGTCTGTTATTTGCCACATTAAAGACCCAGGGACTATATTTAAACATTAAGCTCATCAAGTATCAGTATACAAATTAAGATTCAGCTAACTCTGGATGTTTGTTGCTGTCAAGGCCAAATAATTAACTCAGACAATAGCACTTTATGTTTGATGTGGTGCTTCCTTTTTCTTTGGAGGTCGGTTAATCAGAGTTTTAGTATTTTGTTTTGTTACTTAAACCTCAGAGAGCAGGAATGTACACATTAACCAGAGAAAAACGTAATATCTCATGTTTCATCCGTATGTTTTCCAGGAATGTATTAGCTTGAGACCATGTTTCAACAAAAATCACCTGTTCTTCATTCCCATCAGGTACCTTTTGCTAAAAATAGGAATTTTTTTGGTGTAATTTTAGTTTTGTTTTTTAGCCGTGTGCTGTTTTAACACTTTCAGGTTTTATGAAAGAGTCAGCCATGTCGGCACGCTTTTTATGACTACTTTCATGTACAGTACTGTGATTTGAACTGAGCTAATGTTTCCAAATGCTGGAGTTTAAAATCTGCACCTTTTTATTGCGTTTGTTGTAGGCTGGAGGGACCGTACGTAATGTTTTCACAAGCCAGAGGATTTTAGACATTTGCCTTATAGTAAAGTACGTGCTGAACAATCAAGAAAAGTGCAATAATACTTTTTCAAGATTGCCTTTATACACTTGAGATTGTAATGCTGCAATAATTTTGTTAAATGTCAGATTTTTAATATAATGTTTTTTAATAAAATGTTTACATAAATGAGTGTCCACAGTTTTTTTGTTTTTTTTACAAGATGATAATCTTGGGTGTAATTTAATGTCTGTACAAATACATTTTATAATAATATAACGTTAAAAATATCAAAAACAAGAGCTGGGTTTCTGATTTTAAATCTTCACTTTTAAACCATAAATTGAAAAGTTAACATTTTTCCTTTTTCAACCAGCAGACTCTTGCAGAACCTCTAAATGGTTCTCAGGCCCCCAGGGAGCCTTTTAGCCTGAACACCCTGCAGCGGAATAGACGCTAGTAAAGTCATCTGCACACCAAATGCTGCAATACATTTTAAAGCAATCTTTTTAGTTAATGCATTGCTTGTTGACTTTACTCAACCATCCATTCAATGTTTTTCTTTTTGTTGTTCAGAGCACAAGCCTTAATTAGCACCAGCTGAAGAAGAAGCTGTTGAAAAGAACAGCCACAATAGCATACATCCTTCTCTGTTTCTCAGTGTCATGAGCTAAAAATGCAAAATGCTGTGCAGCAGAAAACTTAACACTCCACATCAGCCTGAACACACCATCCTCACAGTGAGACTTGGCAGTGCGCTGTTCTTCAGCAGGAACCCTGAAAACTTAAAACATGCTGGAGGTTAAAGACTTTAGGGTGGAGATTCAGCTTGTAGCAAGATGTCAACTCTGGCTTGAGGAAGGGCGTTCGGCACGTGTCGAACATGTTTTCTAATTTTATTTATTTGTTAAAGAAAAAAGGAGACCATGTATCATTTTCTTTCCCCTTCACAATTATACACTAAAATACATTGTGGTTTTATTGTGATTTTTATTGTTTATTTTTTTAACCAAACGACCCTTTTTTTTTTTTTTTAGATGATATGATACGGTTGTACCTGTGGGTAAGAAAGATAAATGTGTGAAGAGCTCACATTCATCTCAATAGGTAACCTACACTCAGACAAGTTCATGGTCAGACACCACCTTTTAACAAGGAAGATAACTGAAGGAATAAACAGAAACTTCACAATCTGAGTGCCAGGGTAGAGCTAACACTAACAAGAGCAACACGATCAGAACCTTGTAGCAATCAAGTCAAACAGTGTAAAACCCTTATCTCCAGGAGACTCTGACTGACAAGGATCTGCTCACACCCTCCTCAGTACTGCTAAACCAAGAAATCCACTTGTTCAGCCCTTGAGATCAACACCAGAAGTAATAACATCTGCACTGCATGACCTGTCTAACTGGAAGTCCTTTCCTGCAGCAGAAAGCTTCCAACATTGTGATTTAAAGCATCAGTGGCTTTTGAATCGGTTTAGAAGATGGTCAAAATCCAGAATTTCCTGAAGCTCTTTAACCTCACAGGTCATTTAATTCATTGTTTAGTGAACCACCTATTCCTGGCATTGCAAGCAAAAGCAGGAAATGTGAACACAAGTCACGTAGGGTTCATTTGCATGGTGCATTTAAAAACAAATGTTGCTGAACTAACCTGTGGATATAAGAATAAAACAGAAACTGCCTTTATTGTCCTGCAAAAGGGAATTTCTGGTGCTACAGCATCATCAGGTAAAAAGGTTCACATAAAGTTTGAAACATAATATCAAAAGCAATATCAATGATAATAGTAATAACAATAACATACTGAAAATACTGTGCATTTGTTAGAAATAAAAATATCGGACTTGTGATCCGTTGGACGTGCAACCGAGTTGGAGCACTTTTCCAACAATGTTCATATTGTGCATGCATATTGAATATCAAAAAAGACAGACTATTTACAATTTACAATACAGCTTATTGATGCAGAAATGCAGGTGTACAATAATAGCAGAAATTTTCTTTAAAATACATATTGGTTTTGTTGGGAGCAGTGATGGTTGCAGTCTGAGCTGCTGGGAGGAAGGGTCTCCTCTAAGACTCCTTTCTGCACTTAGGATGCAGCAGCCTATCACTGAAGGAGCTCTGCAGTTCAGCAACAGCTTTAAGAAAGAGCATAAAACCAAATACACAGATGATGGGAAAATATGTTTTAAAAATAATAAAACCTCTATAAAACTGGAACATTTACGTGTTCTGTTTGTTGTGTTGTAATCTGCGTGATAAGTTATATGATTTCCATGCCTTGAAAGGTTTGGTACCTGTGTGCCTGCCTAGACCTCATGCCTGACCTCTGAGATGTTTATTCTCTCTTCTTAAAAAAGAAGTTTTGGATCTCAGCACCAAGCCATACTTTCTGTCAGTCCTATGCATAAAAACCATAAAAATACATGAAACTCTGTGGTTGCATTAAAGAGGAGTCAATGGTTTTGAAAAGCACTTTATGTAATCTGGCAGCCTGAGCACGTAAGGCTCGAAGAATAAACAAGGTGATAGGAGCCTCCGTGTTGTAGGGATCAGTTATGTGATAAAAATCAACACAAGCAAACAGAACCAGTGAAGTGGAAAATGTATAGGAAAGAGGTACTCTTGCTTTCCTGTGTGTGTTTAAAAGACAAAGTGCAGCAATCTGAAGCCTTACTGTTGACAGCAAAAAATGACATGAAGAAAGTGCATTTGCCTTAGGTAAAAGTACGTTTTTGAACTTTACTTCTAATTTCCTGCCAAATTTTACACGCAAAACTCTCTTCTTTGTATCGTAAGTGAAACTGCTGCAGATGTTCAAGACATCAGGCGCAAATCAGAAACACAGTGCAGTTTCCAGAGAAACTGCTGTGGTTTTACTGGGACTGTCCACAGTTTACACCTTGTTAAACAGTTCAGGCTTACTCAAAGCTGAAGAGGGTGGAGACAGACCAAGCTGTCACCAAGAACCATCAGCTGTGACTAAATATAATTCTCTTTGGAATAACCACACTGATTTGTAAACATTTAAAGCAAGATAACACAAGAACTGGGGACCCAGAGTTTCTTCTGCTACTCTGAATAATCTTCAAACCTTCTTGTACCCTTCAGGGAACGTTCCTTATGAAGGATTTTTTTGAGGCCAATCCTTGAACAATTTCAGGGTTTTTAAAAATTATCTTTCGGGAACCTTGGCAAAGTTGCCTGAAGGTCCTCTAAATGTTTCACAGAATACACACAAGGGAACGTTCTTCATGGCTTCTCCACAGTCCAGTAAGGGATAAAAGTGGGATTCCCAGTAACTGCACTGGTTATAAAAACTGAAGACAACATGTTCCCGTTATAGTTTCTGTCCGTGTCCTACAACAGGAATAGTTTTTACACATTTTACATAACTGAATTTGCATTCCCTTTCTCATTTTCCCTCTTGTAGGATGAGAGTCAGGTGATAGTCAAAGATTTAGAGCAAACATTGGAGTTGAACTTTATGAAGGACAAAATATAAACTACAAAATTAAACAAGACCCAGAAATCTTAGGGAATTTTGAAATTAACTTGTTGAAGTTTTTATTTCTGAAATTATCTGACAAGATTTAGAAAAAACAATGTAACTGTTCGATGCATAAATATACTGCTTTCTATGAGTATTCATGCACTGGATACCACAATTCAACACATTTGATTTAAGATTTTATCTGATAGCTCAAGATAGATAAACACAAAATGGAGTGCAATTATGAAGTGAAAGGAAAACAATTCATAGTTTTCAAAAGCTTTCAGAAATAAATAAAACCCAGTGGTGCCTTATTAGTAAATGGAGTCCATTTGTGAGTAATTTACATCAGTTCTGTAAAGGCTTTGAAGATTTGTTGAAGAACTTGCGTGACAAACATCAACATGAAGACCAAGAAGCAGCAGACAAGGCAGGGAACAAATAGTTTCAAAAAAAGGTTATAAAACAAAATCCCAGTTCTTGAACATCAGAACACTAACTACTAGTCTGTCATCTGAAAATGGAAAAATTGTTGCAAACCTACCAAAACATGACCAGCATCAATCAAAGAAGCAGCCAAGAAGCCAAAGGTAACTCTGGATCGCCTGCAGTCATCCACAAACTGGGTGGAGGAGAATTATGAATCATGCGCTCCACAAATCACTGTGGCTTGTGACAAGCTGGCTACAAATGAGACTTTTGTAGTTCCTTCCTTCAACAACAGCTTTCCTCATACTGTGTTTTTATTGGTAGAGTGCAAAACCAATAATGATCCTGTCAAAAGACTCTCTTCTCTCTCCTACTGGATTTGCCATGGGCCTCTTGGCCATTTCTCTGATTACTGATCTATTTAGTCAGCCTGTCAGTTTATCCAGGGAGCAATGTCTTATGTTCTTGGTTTGCAGTTAAGGTGCTCTTTGCTTTTATAGATGATGGACTGAGGGCTGTTCCATGATATGTTCAAAGGAGAAGCATATTGTTTTATAATCCGATTCTGCTCAGGGATAAAGTGCCCACAGCTCTATCCCTGACCAGTCTGCTGTTTCTTGATCCTGATGGTGCTGTTTGTTCACTAGATTTCTCTAGCAAATCTATACAGTGGCTTCACAAAACACCTACATTTACAATAGAATTCAATGAGACACAGATGCACTTTATTTGCTAATGAGATGTTTTCTAAAGGCAAGTGAGTGCACTGGATTGTATTTAGGGGCGTTGGGAGAAGGATGAATGCACATTTTTGTATATTTTGAAAACCAAACAATATTCTTCTTGCATTTCCTTAATTTATACGTTGCTTTTTGTTGGTTAATGTTATGAAGCATCCCTAAACTTACTTGAGTAAACCTTCTGGACAGCCAAGTTACTCTGAGTAACTTCACTAAACAAATAACAAACTTGATTAAACCAAAAATTCACCAGAGGCAGACACAATCAGTTTACATGAATGTGGGACCTCTTGTTTGTTTACAAATATTTTTGTTCTGCTATTTATTTTTAATCTGCTGAGTATTTTGCCATTTACAGGTCAAGAAGATACAGTAAGCAGTACGTTTTCTCTGGAAGAACAACATCCTGTATCCATACCTACTGTACTCTATGTACTTAGTTTACTAAGTTTTATGTTTTAAAATGTTAATTTTTGTGAAGTGTTCATTCTACCTTAATCTGTTATTTTGTGATGTCTGAAGTTATCAGTAAAATTTGTTACAGTACTCGAGTAGCTTTTTTAAGAAATACTTGTTTACTCTTACCAGAGTAATTTCTTGAATGACTGCTTTTTATTTTTACTTTTATTTGCGTAAAAATGTGTTTAAGTAGTGCTACTCTTACTTGGGTACAATTTTTGTATACTCAACATTTAATATCCATCAATACTTAAAATACTTACAAATTCTAAAAAATTAAAGTATTTTTTAATTAATCTGTATCAACTTAATGTCAGATTAATAGTCTATCGACGTAAACAAATCTGGAAAAAGTCATTATGTTAGACGCAGTTATTTGCCTCTAACATAACGCAAATAACTGCGCTATAAGTGCACGTTTTATGTGGACTTATAGCACATAAACATTCTATAAGTGCATGTTTATGTGCTAAACATGCTATAAGTGCATGTTTGTGTGGACTTATAGCACATAAACATGCTGTAAGTGCATGTTTATGTGCTATTATTTTGAAGTTGGCGTTTGAAAGCATCCCGGAAGCTCGTTTGCTTGTTGTCGCCCCGTGCTCAGGCTGCTGCTGCTGGGGAGGTGGAAAGCCCTGGCTGTGATGCCGCTGGATGATGGCTGCTTTCGGGATCTTAAGTTACGAACACCGGCCTTTAAAGCGGCCCCGCCTCGGCCCTCCAGACGTCTATCCCCAGGATCCAAAACAAAAAGAGGTAAGGACCGCTGCTTTGTGGAATATAAAAACCCAGGATCAATGTTTTAGTGAAATAAAATGCCCTAACAGAGCAGCGGAGCTAGCTAGCAGCTGCTAGCCTGCTTAGCAGCCCTGCAGACGTTTCGGGCCTCGCAGTAACAATGAGCAGCAGCAGCTTGTTAACCAGCTCGGTCCGGCTTAAGTTTGGAAAAACAACCCGCTGCTGTCACGACCAGTCCAGCTGGGCTAGCTCCTCAGCTAACAGATGTGGGTATAAACTGCTACATTTCTTCTGTTTCGTGGAACAAAACAGAAAACGTCGGCTATTTAAATTCTGCCTGACTTGTTTGTTTGGGTTATTTAACTGGTTGCTACACAATGACGTTAGCTGAACTTGCTAATCTAATCCTTTTAAAATATTCAGAGCATGTTTAAAAGAAGTGGTCAAGTTTAATTTATTCTCTGGGACGCTAAGTACCGTCTATTAATCTGACATTAAGCTGATACAATTCAACTCCAAAAGACTTTACTAATCCCAAAGGGAATTGGAAATATTGTAACAAGAGAGTATACAGAAATTGTACTCAAGTTAAGAGTAGCACTACTTCAACATATTTTACTCAAGTAAAAAGTAAAACCCGTTAAAGACATTACTCAGAAGTAAACAAGTATTTTAAAAATATGACACTCAAGTACTGAGAACATATGACTCAATACTTAATGATGGAATCAGTCAAAAATCTAAAGTTATTTACAGATTCTGGTATTTTAAATGTCAAAATGACAAATAATGTAATTACATAATAACCTATTCAGACAGAAGGGACATTTTTCTAAATCAACATTTTAAAATATAAAACCTACTAAATTCATACTTTCTTGTAGGTGTTGTTAGTATGTTGGAACCCATTTCCAGTGACAATGTACTGCTTTTTATAACTTCTCGGCCTGCGAATGGTGCAAAACGTTCAATATAAAAAACATTAGAACATAAAAGGTTTTAAACAAACAATAGCTCTCAAATTAATGTACACTGTAGGCATGTGTCTACCTCTGTTGTATTTTTATTTTAAACATTTTTGCTTTATTTAGTGAAGTTACTACCAATGGGCAGAGTGTCCGGAAATTTTACTTCAGTGGGAGAAACGATACTTTGTGACAATATTCCTCAAGTAAAAGTAAAAACTTTGTCAAAACTCATGTGCATTTAACTAGTTACTATTAATCTCTGGTTTTAACTTATATTATTTAAGGTTCTTCATAGAGTTGTTGTCAATGCTGTTGGCTGTGTGAAGGAAGGTTCTCCTGTAGCGGTCCGTGTTACAGCGAATTTGAAGAAGCCTCTGATGAAAGACACTTTGTTGTTGTATAACAGTCTCATGAAGAGAATACTCTATAATTTACTTTATTGTATGACGAATCCTTCTTTGAATCATAATCTCCAGAGGTTCCACAGTCGTCCACAGAACAGAACCGGCTTTCTTTATCAGGTTGCTCTTTAAATGCCTGGCTCTGATGCTGCTACCCCAACAGAAGAGATGACTTTCTCAACAACAGACTTGAGATATGCTCAGGTATGCATACTGACATACCTGAGCTGTTCTTCGTTGTAGATGCCGTCACTACAAGAATCCATATGTGCGTGTAGAGTGAGAAACTTCCGTGTGTTTACAGATCTCTACTTTAACAATTTACCGACTTTCTGGTGTTTATGCAATTATTGATTCGTGGTTTTGGCAAAACAAATCTCCTTCTTGTTCGGAGTTTAAAGCCTCCCAATAGTTTTTAGCATTGTGTCGTGGGCAGCGGTGGTTTTTGCACAGCACAGCCTGGTTCACCCTCAAAAACTGGAAAGTTAATCAAATACATTTGTGGGTTATTGTCATATTATATTTTAATAAATGGGCAAACTACTTTTTACATAAAGGATGGTTATCATGCATAGAGTATTCCTTAATAAATGAAACCATAAATGAAAAGCTTTTGAGTGCTTGTTTCAGTTTTAGGCATCTCTCTGTTTTCAATGTGCTTAATTGCTAAAACACTTTTTGTGTTTTTACAAACAAAATAAAAGTTTCATAAATCAAATATTGGGTATATAAAGAAATCCAGTTTAGGTTTTATCTGTATTTTAGATTTTGAACTTATGATTGAATGTAGTCCAGACATTGCAACCTTTAATAGCCTTTTAAAGTTGCAATAAAAGGGAAACTGAATCAAACAATAACTACAACAAATGATATCTATAATTTTTCAAACCAGTCGGAGGAAAAGCTCTGCAACTATGAACCAGAATAATCACAATTAATCATAGTTATAGGAATTTGCGCCTTGCCTAATTTTTGCAAATAATATTAGTAATCCAATGTTTTGGTTTGGAGAACTTTGTTCGTGTTTACTGGTCACATCTTTAAGCTGGACTGCTTTTCCCAAAGAAAAGTTTAATGTTTTTTGTCGCCAAAATATAAGAAAAGGATCTTTAAATTTCAGTGTCCGTCTGTGCATTTATTGTCGATGTAATGCCATTTATTCTGGACATTTAATTGACTCAGACAATACACAGTTTAATTGTTCCCTGTGCATCATCTTTTTGGAAAAATGTCCCTTTGCTTTTTTTTTTTTTTTTACCATTAAGTCTAACAAAAGGAGAAGATGGAACATTTCAGTCTGAACCCTTCTTTGCGTTAAAATCTGGTTTCTATTAATGTAAAATTCACTTATCGGGACCCGTAAAGCTTTTTAGTTTATTGACAATTCAGGTCACTGTGACCTACTTCTACATGGGATTTAACTTTCCTTTCTTCTGCCCTAATCATCCATCTGTCTGTCTGTCTGTCTGGTGATCCGAACTGCCAGCCTACAAAACCGTTTTGAATCTTTCAATTTTAATCAAATTTCTGGGTTAACCACAACCACACTGAAGGGTTAGTTTGCGTTAGGGTTTAGGAGTTTATAATGAATTATTGTTAAGTAGTTGATTGCATGATGAATTAAAACGAGCTCGTAAGACAGAAACAGTATTTCTGTGTTTAGTATTTTTGGAAAGGCAACTATGTTTACAGCGACATCAAAATCCGTTTTTTTTATGGTTTCGGTTAGAAGTGGTTTTTTATTTCTGTTTTATTTATTCTTTAGGGTTGTAATGTTTTATTTTGGATATTTAAAGTATCTTCCAATTCTTAAAATTTTCATAGTATTTGGAAATGGTCTCCAAACAACAACTTTATCGTTGATCGCAATGATTTCTCTCACAATTTATTGTCCTGCAAAAACTGTGACAAGATTCTCTCCTTCAATCTTATTGACCCAATGTATGCTTTCATTACTTTTGCTTTGCATTTTCTGTTTCCATAGCAACCTGCTTTGAGTTTTCCTTGCCTCCTCTGTGGTTTTCCCTTTTACGACCTTCTCATTTTGTTGGGTTTTTCCGCACTCCAGTTTACCTTTTTAGAGAACATTTGTAATCCTTTCTGTTTCACCTGACAGATGTCTTGTTGCGGCTGTTTCCTGTCGCTCGGTCGGGTGCAACAGCTCGTAAAGGACTGAAAGCGTTCTCTTTAATCTGTAGACTCATTTACGTGGCTTTGTGTGTGTGTGTGGATTTGTTTTAGAAATTTTGAGTTTAGTGTGCCGCCGTGTTTGTTCTTCCTCAACACTGTCTAAGACAATAACACAATGTCATTTAGTAGTTCATACAAAGCCAGAATACTCGTTTAATCTTATTTCTAGACTTTATTTGTGTTTGCTACAAGTTAAAGTCTTTTAAAAGTGGGTGTTCCGTTCTGATGTTTGGATTTTTATGCAGTTGACACACATTTACACATATTTTTACATCTTCTGTTTATTTACATGTGCACCTGTTTCTGTGTTTCAGGATGAGTTGACTGCCCTGAATGTGAAGCAAGGCTTTAACAACCAGCCTGCTGTGTCCGGAGACGAACATGGCAGCGCCAGAAATGTCAACTTCAACCCGTCAAAGGTGATTATGAGCCAGTTCAGTCAAAATCATGCACCTGAGTGATTGAATGATTTGTTGTTGATGATGTCATTTCTCCACCGCTCCACAGATCAGCTCAAACTTCAGCAGCATCATCGCAGAGAAGCTGCGCTGCAACACGTTTGCAGATACAGGCAAACGCAAACCACAGGTCAACCAGAAGGACAATTTCTGGCTCGTCACAGCGAGGTCACAGAGCTCCATCAACAACTGGTTCACAGATTTAGCTGGAACTAAACCGCTCACACAGCTGGCTAAGAAGGTGAGAGACTGAAGAAAATCTTCTTTGCTGGTTTTATTTATTGCCGTTTATAAGAAGTATTTGTAGCAAAGTTAAGCGTCTTCTTCATTTTTTTATCCTTTGTGCATGACATTTATCTAAACTGGACAACCCAGAATGCTCCCAAGAGATTCTACTTTTAAGCTAATTAAGCCAGAGTCTAAATATAGATAAAATAGTTTGACAGAGCAGGATGAGATGGAAAAGAAAAGCTAATGAAGTCTGACAGAGCAGCCTCATGGCTGCGTAATTTGACCTGCTTTACAGAGTACATTTAAAGTTTTATGTATTTGACCCATTTGTTACATTGATATACAGTTATATATTTTTTAAAATCCTCCTTTTTCTTTTAACCTGTAAGCATTAAAATTACTAAATAGAAACATTTCCAGTCTTTCTTTGCCATGAATATTGAATTGGATGCTGAATTAGTCCTGGTGCAGCACAACCGAGTTTCCTAAAATGTTAAATATGTTATAGATTGTAAATAAAGCCACATTACAATGGTTTGCAACTCATTCACAATTTATTACAGCAGTCACAGTTTTACACTGAACATCAAATGTTTGCATTTCTATTAGAAGAAAATCTTTAATTGTTACTCTGACAAATGCTTTGCCAGCAATGAACCACATTTTCTTGAATGTGATTCAAGAAAAAATGCCTTAAACTGAGCTGGATTTTCCTTAAGTTTTATATCACTGAACAAAAACAAATCTAAATAATGCTTTGTTTTTATTCAACTTTGTTTACAAGGCAAGTCTTTGGCCCGTTTTTGTTGTATTTTCCCAAAAAACAATAACTGTCATTGTTTGTCGAAGGCAACAGCTTTTATTGTGTTTTTTTTTATTATTATTACTTTGTGATGTCTTTTCTCACACCAGATTATCTTTCCATTATGTGTTCTCACAAATAGTAGATGTTTAGTTTTTGCTCACATGGATTGTTTTCTTTCTCTTTTCTTTGCTTCACTCGAGCTGTGCAAACATGTTTCTTTGTTTGTTTATAGTACAAGACATTAAGCTTTAACAATGAATAATACAAATTAAACGTTTTCTGATTTTCTGATTAAACCAACCGGTTGCATAGAAAAATGCTGACACAATCTTTTGAAAGCAAGCAAAATCATTTATGGATTCAGGATTTTCTGCTTTGTAATGTTAAATAAATGTTTATTATTTTCTCTGTTGCTAATACACATATAACGTCTCTGTTCCAGGTACCAATCTTTAGCAAAAAGGAGGAAGTTTTTGGATTTCTTGCAAAGTACTCTGTCCCTGTCATGCGTTCAGCTTGGATGATAAAAATGACATGTGCATATCATGCAGCTATAACAGAAACGAAAGTCAAGAAGAGGCATGTTATCGATCCTTGTATTGGTAAGAGATAAAATTATGTTTTGATTTGATTTGATTTTTTTACCTTTCAGTTGATTTTATGACATTTGATCTAAAGTTTGTGGCTTTGAAGAAACTGTTGTTGTTCTTGTGTTTGTAGAGTGGACCCAGATCATCACTAAATACCTGTTGGAGCAGCTTCAGAAGATCGCCGAGTTTTACCGCCAGTGTCCCAGTCAGGGCTGCAGCTCCCCCCTTCCAGCCATGCCCGCGGACGTGGAGACCGCCATGAAGCAGTGGGAATACAACGAGAAGCTCGCCATGTTTATGTTTCAGGTGAGCCGAAACTCTCTGTGCTACTTTTTAGCACATTGAATTAAATTATTTGTAATGACTGAATTCTGCTAAAGTCAACAAAAAATGGACTTCATTTACACTTGCGACCTGGCAGAAATTGCAGATGTGTTTTGTTTATGTGTGCAGGATGGCATGCTGGACAGGCATGAGTTCCTGACCTGGGTGCTGGAGTGTTTCGAGAAAGTTCGTCCAGGTGAAGACGAGCTTCTCAGACTTCTGCTGCCCCTCTTACTACAGGTAACAACACCTGCAGTCGCATCCACACATGTGGGAGGCACACAGTGCCTCTTAAACATGTTCAGATTTTTAAAAATGTTTTTCATACTTGAGTGCATTTAATTGGTAATTTTGTAATGAACCAGATCCAAGTATTGCATGATTTTGAATTCAAACAACAAAAGATTCAAGGATTCCAAATAACAATAAACATGTTTAGCGTACTTATTGGCTGCAGCTCCAGTCTCTTGTTTGGGTTTCTAGCAGCTTTGCCTCATTATTTTCAGGTTTTGTCTGACTGTTGGAGAGCCATTGTGCTCTTGATTCTCAATTATATTTCAGCCTGGACTGTGACTTGGTCATCCTTATACATGAGCATGCTTTGATTTAAAGTATAAGACAAAGCTAACTTACAAGTAACTTTAGCAAGATTATTTTAGGTCAATAATTTCTTAATATTGATTATAAAGTACTAGTTTCAGTTGCAATTTATTTCTTTCATAGCATGGCATAAATGTCTTGTAAGTAAAATAGTCTTCCACTGGAACCAGCACTTTTGCCTGTATGTTCTGGTTTTTACCCCTGCTATAGCGCCCTCTGGGGGCCACAGCAACCCTTTGTGTTTCTTTGAAAGCTTACTGGTGTTAATGGACACAGAGTGGCCATGGCTAATGCTGCAAATCTCTCCTCTGCGCCTCAGTACTCAGGAGAATTTGTGCAGTCTGCTTATTTATCACGAAGACTGGCTTACTTCTGCACACGTCGCCTCAACCTGTTGCTAAGCGACGGCAGCCTGGGCCCCGGCGCAGGGGGTCACGCGGCGCACGGCATCCTCACGCAGCAAGGCAACGCTCTGCCCACCACCCCGACCTCCCAGCCAGCCGGAGGAAACCAGGCCCAGACGGCGTTCACAGATTTCTACGTTTGCCCGCAGCACCGGCCGCTGGTTTTTGGTCTCAGCTGCATGTTGCAGGTGCTTCATCTCACTTCACCTGCTATTTCGCTGCAATATTATGTCAGATTTTCCATCTGTTTGTTTGTTTGTAACTACATTTTCCTTTCCACCTCTGTGTTTGTCTCTTCAGAGCATCGTTCTGTGCTGCCCCAGTGCTTTGGTGTGGCATTACTCATTAACAGACAGCAGAAATAAAACTGGATCGCCTCTGGACCTGCTGCCTATCGCCCCCTCCAGTCTGCCAATGCCAGGAGGAAACACTGCCTTCACACAACAGGTACTTATTTATAACGATTGTTTTCGTAATTAGTTATTCTGACGATTAATTGGATAAAACATTTGGCACATTTTCTAGATTTCTCATTTAACCACTCATTTAACTTCGCAGTGAAGTACAGTACAGTGAAGAGCTAATCTGTTAATTACTTTTTAGGTTAATTGGATAGCAAAAGGTTTTTAGAAGTAGTTTTTTACAAAATTATTATGAAGTGAAGCTAAAAATTCCTCTTGAGTTAAACATATTTACCAACAAACGTGTTTTTGGTTGACCTTAAATGTAAAGTGTGTATTTTTTGTACAGTTTTGACTTAATAACTTCTATTACTGTGTTGTTTTTTCAACGAATGGCTTTTTTCTGAATTCTCCATTTAACAATAACCTGATTACTAAATTAGATAATTATTTCAATAATCGATTAATCCAATTGCTTCATTACTAGTTTACAGCACGCATGTACATGAAGTTGTCAAATAAATGGTTAAAACCAGCAGAAAAAAACAACGTACAATGGATTGATGGAGCAAAAGAGAGAGGAATAATGTAGCATTTGAGGAAAAAATTGACAATCTTTCATTCTCAACATTTCTCACAGAAAGAAATGTTCTGCATGTCTGTTCGTCTGTGTCATGTTTTAATCAGCATCCACTTTGCAGGTTCGAGCAAAGCTGCGAGAAATTGAGGAGCAAGTAAAGGAGCGCGGCCAGGCTGTGGAGTTCAGGTGGTCGTTTGATAAATGTCAGGAGACAACAGCAGGTAAGTCGGATGCACTCCTTCACCCTCGCAGACCTGTTTTATCTCTCTACATGTGAGAACAGGCTGATGTCATACATTTCTTTTCCCAGGTTTTACTATTGGGAGAGTTCTCCACACCCTGGAGGTTTTGGATAACCACAGCTTTGAGAAATCAGACTTTAACAACTCCCTGGATTCACTGTACAACAGGATATTTGGTTCCGGTCAGAGTAAAGATGGCCACGAGGTGCGAACAGATTCCCTTCATGAGCATCTCATTATGCATGTAATAAAACTAGAAATCTCTTCAGAGGGGTTTAGACTAATGGGAAATATATGGCCAGTGTTAAAGCCCACTTCATTATTTCTGAATGAACTCAAAAGCAATTAAATGAGTTTTCCGGCTAGATCCTGTGACAGAGTAACTAGGTGAAAATATTCTCGTCTGTCCTTGCCTTTAACTCCCGATTGTGTCCAGATGTCGCCTGATGACGACGCAGTGGTGACCTTGCTGTGTGAATGGGCGGTGTGCTGCAAGCGCTCAGGCAGACACAGAGCCATGGTGGTCGCCAAGCTGCTGGAGAAGAGGCAGGCTGAGATAGAGGCAGAGGTATGAGGCACAGCGTCCTCCACAAAGCTAAATATACACATCAAATAAGTACAGAGCGATTCTGCAAGACAACCTTTTGTAAATCTAATGTGATAGACTGTTCGATTGGAGACCAAAATTGCAACACTTGTTGCGTATTCAGCCTGTGTGGTTTGCTTTCGCACTGCACTGTGTCAAGCGAACCAAACCCTGGTGGTGGCGCTGCACCAAGAACGACTGAAGGAAACGACACAAAAAAGAAGAAACTGAGCACAACTTCCTTCTTCACTAAACAAAATAAAAATGTAAATGGGATTTTTTTTTTGTTGTTTTGACCCATTTCTCCTGCTGGTAGTAGACAAATGCTTTTCTGGGGATTTGAATCTAAATGTATAAGGGATGAAATGAGCATAACTCGAAGCTGAAAATCTTCCCATTTTAGATAAGAAAATATGTTAGTTCTCAGATTAAAATTAGCTTAGGAAAAAGGGAGATTTAAATGGATCATTTCTTCTAATTGGCTTGGATTTCCGAGTTTTTTGGGAGGATATATACAAGGTCATTAAGTGTAAAGTGGATTTAGACTTCCAATGATTTTAAAATAATTGTGAGCCCCATGCTGGGAATGTGAGCACAGGGATGTTTTATTCTGTTTTTGGCTCTAAAATCATGTTGCTGTGTTGTTTTGCAGAGGTGTGGTGAGTCGGAGGTGGTGGATGAGAAAGGTTCTGTGTCGTCCGGCTCGCTCTCAGCCGCCACCCTCCCCGTCTTTCAGGACGTGCTGCTGCAGTTCCTCGACACGCAGGCCCCCACGCTTAGTGAGTCTCTTTTTACTTCCATTATTCCCTGCTGTTCCGATTGCCTCCGACTGCTTTTAGTCTGCGTTACATCATATTTGATCCTTGCATAAGATTTGAAGAAATGCAATATCCTTTTTGCCTGTTTTAAGGATTTCATAAACTGCAGAGCATATATACGTAATGTTTCAGCAGGGGAGAGTCGATATTAAATTATTCAAATGATCTTCTCTCCATTCACAGCGGAGCCGGGGAATGAGAGCGAGCGAGTGGAGTTTTCCAACCTGGTCCTTCTGTTCTGTGAGCTCATCCGACACGACGTCTTCTCCCACAACATCTACATGTGCACGCTGATTTCCCGTGGCGACCTGGCGTCCGACTCCCACCTGCCGCGCCCCCGTTCCCCTAGCGACGAGCCCTCCGATGATTCAGAGCGCAAAGAGCAGGATGCGGGTAGCAGTGTCAAGATGGAGGTGAGTTACATGCGTCTGTTGTGTCAGGAAGCTGCTGATTTATGCAGAAAGGTAACCAGGCTTCGTTTGTCCTACAGGATACGGGTCTGTCCGAGTCCATGGAGACGGATCACAACTCCAGTGCAAACTTTGATGAGGTAAGTGATGTGTATTTCACCATAATCGACAAACCTCGCTGGATGAGATTGAGTTCGGTAATTTTAGGTTCTTGTCTCCCGTAGATGTTCTCGCCTCCGATGCATTGCGAGTCCAAGGGGAGTCCGTCCCCTGAGAAACCTCCGCAGGAGCAGGACGGTAAGAGCAGCTGCAAGGACAAAGGCATGGACCCCGCCTTCCCTCAGCTGTACGAGCAACCGCGCCACATTCAGTACGCCACCCACTTCCCCATTCCACAGGTGAGGACCCTCGCTGTTTGTTATTTAAAAAAGAAGGAAAAAGATTCCTGAACTTGATGTTGGACATTTCATTACAAATATGTAGCAACTTTATTTTTTATACTACTAGTGTAGTTGTAAAAATGAAAGATATTAAGCAGAAAAGTGAGTTTCCTACAATGCCTAAGAAGGAAAAATAGTCTAGATAAAGAATAGAAAGTGGAACATGATTCATCTTTCTTATTTAGCTCATCTTCAAAATAAAAGCAAGTAAAATCTTTGCAAACGTTAAACTTCTCAATCATCCTAGAAAACTGCGATTAAGAAACATATCAACTCTGTTTGATGCATTCTTGATATAAATTGTGTTTTGTTAAAGTGTAAAAAACCAATGTGAAAGCATAACCAGACAAATGATGAGCATCTCTACCAGTGGGCGGAGCCAAGAAACATGGAAGGGCGTGGCCAAGTCTGAGCAGTGCGTTAAATCAGGGGTGTGGTCAGGATGAGGGAAAGCATTGTAGGCAACTTAGCAACTTTATTGCTATATCGTGTGACTTTTCAGACTCTAGTTAAATTTTTTCAAAAAAGTATCCAGCGTCCTTTTTCTTTATTATTGGAGACTTTTACGATAACATATGAAGCATTAGTTGCTTGTTTGATACCTGAAAGCGGGGTTGTGACGTAGAAAACGACCAAGTTGTATCGTTGTGGAAAAAATTGACTGCAGTAACCACAGTTTAACCCAACGAGGGCAGCACTGAGACAGATATTTCAGAATTCAAAAAGTTTACACAAAAATTTGTGCAGAAACAAAGACGGCACCACTAAGAACCAATTTATTCAGTTTAACTCCAAAAAAAGAGTTGATTTGGGATTTAGTTACTCTTTTGAAGTAGTTTTAGGCAGTGCATTTCGAAGCAGAGAAAAATGATCTTATTTGTAAAACAATATAAATGTAAAACATTTGTAAAATGATCCCCTGCACCCTGCCAGCTCTGTTTTCCTTGAAAGACAATGTTTCTGTCTGTGCTACTGCTGAGCTACTGATGCGTCCAGTGCGGTTGAGTCTTTGTTTTGTTTATGTCTGTAGGAGGAAAGTGCCAGTCATGAATGCAACCAGCGTTTAGTCGTCCTCTACGGTGTGGGCAAACTGAGAGATGAGGCGCGACACACCATCAAGAAAATTACCAAAGACATCTTGAAGGTGCTCAACCGCAAAAGCACAGCAGAAACAGGTAACAGCGAAGCCCGGGTCTGTTTGCGTTTGACGGATGTGCCTGTTTCCACTTTACTTGTGTTTTTACAGCTTGTACTTCTTCTTTTAGGAATATGTTTTAGCAATGTTTTATTTACTTTTCAAGGTTCAAAACAGATTTAATGAGAACATTAAGGCTTCGTCTCCTTTGACGGTGTGAATTATTTTGTTTCGCAGACTAAATTTGTTTTTAAGATAAATTGTCCAAGCAATATATACTGAGGAAAAGCACATGTTGTATTTTAATGTTTGCAGACTGTGCAAAAATTCAAGCTAGTTTGCCACGATATTGCTCCATTTGCAGTTTTCTGGTCTATTGTTCATCATCAGAGGAAGAGGGATTGCGTCTTTCTATTTTCATCCCACCCAAACTATTTTCATTCTTGGCCACATCGTCTTAGGTAGAAGAGACCATTTTAAAAGCAATTTATTTTCAGAGTTAAAATGTCGGTGTTTTTTATATGAAAAGTGTGACTTTCTTTTTTTTTTTTTTTTTTTTTTTTTGGTGATCTTTACTCTAATGGGGGTTTTTTCCTGTGAAACTTCAAATCAAAACCACGATGACAGACCAAATGCTTGAGTGGATTTTACAACTGGTGTGTTTTGCGGATTGAAAATAACACTGCCAGACTCTTTTAGCTCATCTTGTCCGTTTTTATTTTCTGTGAGTACAGGTGGGGAGGAAGGACAAAAGAGGAAGAGGAGTAAGCCCGAAGCCTTTCCGACTGCTGAAGATATATTTTCCAAATTCCAGCACCTCTCTCACTTTGACCAACATCAGGTCACCTCCCAGGTAGGAAAAACCGAGCCGAGTCTGAAATTTTAAATAGAAATACTATGAAAAACACCAAACTAATTCTGGATGTGTAAACAGTTCTGTGGGACCTTTGCTTTATGGAAATTGACAGCAAAAGGTGGTTCTACGTTGCAGTCAGGGAGGCTGAATGGAGATCCACGTTGGATTTCACAGAGCAGGAGTTTGCTAATTAAATGAATTTTGAAGGAAACTGGTGGCCAAACATTTTATTTAGGGGTGTCTGAGTTTTCAGTCAGAGGCCTCTTCATATTTTTTGCAAGACTATCTGCTTTTGGTGATCCGTTTTGCTCACAGTATCACAAACCACGACGACTCTTGGATGAAATGAGTTACGAGATTTAATTTCCTTTGAGAATAGATAAAATACTTTAGGATTTTGAATTTAAATTGCAACCTGACAAAATGTGGCAAAGAAAAAGGGGTATAAATAGTTTTATACATTCAGCTTGTTAAAGAGAACATAGTGTGATTAATACAAGCCCATGAACGATGAAAAGATTCTGGTTGTGGATGTAAAGGTGGCAGTGATCCCAGAATCACGACGTCTCTTGTGGCCAAAAGCTGCTTCTTTGCTGTCTTGGGTTTAAAATTCGGTTAATAACTTTCTGGGTGCAGCTGAGCTTCAGACTCTTTTTATATTAAATGCATATTTTGCTTTTTCTGGATGCTTAGCTGTTTATTTTCTTGCGGAATGTGCAAGAAGTTGATACGTTTTTTTTGTTTTGTTTTGTTTAAAGCTTCACAACATTTTTCCAGCAGGCAGGTTTTCTGGTTCTTTAATCATTTAGCTTCTACTTGATAAATCAATCTCAAGAATTTAAAATAATATATTTTTAACTTATCAAACTGTTTCATCAAATTATAATTCTGTTGTTAAACAATTTTTTTTTCTGTCTGGTTTGTGCGTAGGTGTCCAGAAACGTTCTGGAGCAGATCACCAGCTTTGCCTTAGGGATGTCCTATCACCTGCCCCTCGTCCAGCACATTCAGTTCATCTTTGACCTCATGGAGTATTCCCTCAACATCAGTGGCCTCATCGACTTTGCTATTCAGGTAGCAACAACATTTGTAAAGGCAAATTTGATGAAATCCAGAAAAGTTCCTCTTTGTTTGTTTTTGTTTTTGAAACTTTTGTGACTTCTTGGTGTTTGCAGCTTCTGAACGAGTTAAGTCTGGTGGAGGCTGAGCTGCTGCTGAAGTCGTCCAGCCTGGTGGGCAGCTACACCACCAGCCTGTGTCTCTGCATCGTAGCTGTGCTGAGGAGATACCACTCCTGTCTCATCCTCAACCCGGAGCAGACGGCTCAGGTTTTTGATGGGTGCGTCACTCACAAGTCTCAGACTTTCTCCATTTATTTTTAAGACTGGCTTTGATTTTATTTTACATTTTTAAATGTTGTTTACATTCAATTAGAAATATTGTGTTTTTATGTGGATATTAGTGAGGATTAGAGCTGCTATTAAACTTTTAAAAGCAGCTAAAAGGATGTTTAGATTTGCAGCGGGGTAATAATAAATAATTACTCTTGTGCACCAACACATTCTGACAACTTTAATCTTTTTTTTTTTATAATGTTGGCAAGTGTAGATAATTAATTTTTCCTGAATTGCTGAAATAGAAGAGCGGCCTCCTGAAAATAAGCAGAAAATTGTTTTTTCACGTATTTTCATTAGTTAGCTTCAGAAGTGGTGGATGGTAGAAACTATTACCTTCAGAGTAGAAGTTGCACTAGACTTTTTTGTTCTCAGTCATTTTGACTGACAGCTTCAAAAATATTCCATCATATTCTATTTTTTCCGTCATTTGTTAAATAATATTGACATGGACTATTATCTTGCACTTTTACTTTTTATGCGGTTTAACAACAACTTGACCAGAGAATCCAGATCCTGTCACACATTAATCCAGCAGATGAACACAACTTTTTTTCTGCGGATAAAAAACTGCTGACAGAACCATAAAATTAAACGACTCCACTTAATTATGAGAGCTTCACCTGCTGGGATCTGAAACGTCACAACTTCCTCCTGGTTCGAATCTGGAGGAGAAATCTGCGCTAAAGTTTAGATGAGACCGAAAAAATCCAACCCGACCTGGACCGAGTCCATAGGCATAGTGTCTGAGCCTGATCCACCCAGCTAATTAATTTTAATTAGAGGCTCGAGCCTGAAGTAAAACCAAAATATTATTTTAATTAAGATTGTACTGCTTTCGTTTTTCAGAGCACCATTTGAGAAGCGGTGCAACTTCTCCCAGATTTCATTCGACATCTTCCAGCTCCATTTTGTCGCTTCTTCTAATGCAGGATAAGTCAAATGCAAATCTTCTGGGATGATTGACCCGTCTGCATTTATAGTTGTGTAGCGCACTGCGCTTGTTACAGTCTAATTAGCTCATTACTTTCTTTCTTTAGCAAGGTACGCTGTCTTTTCCTTGAAACGGGTTTACATCTTTGCAAAAGTTATGACCTTCTTTACTGCGTTCATATAAAATAAAGCTGAAATTGAAAATTATTGCTCAATGGGAATAAGTGAGGTCTTTTATTTTGCTCTCATGTTTTATTGATGCATATTTTACATTTTCAGTGTTTTCATCAAACTAAAATTCTGCATTCCGCGTTAGTTTGTACCATTAAATCACCCACCCAGTATTTGTTTGAGTCCAAAATGATTCACATTCTGACATTTTTAGATTGAAAACTACATTAATTCAACCAAGACGTTTGTTCCTGATAGGAAACAAGATATGAGAATGGAAAACTAACTTTTGTTGTTGTATGATTTGTGAAAAGTTTTAATAGTGTAGAAATTTAAATCAGGGCAAAATACAGAATTGACCTTTTTTAACATTTGTTTAAATTCAGTATCTTCAATTCTACTGTAGTTACATTTCTGAGAATGTTCACATGAGGCTTTGGTCCAAACAACAGTGTTTTATTTATTTAATGCCTGTAGCTGAAGAATCTGTGTTGATTCCTTTCTGTAAACCTTTGACTAGGCTGCGGATCGTGGTGAAGTCAGGTGTGAACCCGGCAGACTGTTCCTCTGCGGAGCGCTGCATCCTGGCCTACTTGTACGACCTCTACACCTCCTGCAGTCACCTCAAGAACAAATTTGGAGAGATATTCAGGCAAGTCAGACAATTTCCTGTAGCCTCCGAAAAGTTGCATTTATCTTGGCGGTGGAGCGTCGTCTCAAAAGTTATTTTCTTTTTGAGCCGGGTAATTTCTGAACATCCCCTCCGCGCTTTTACAGCGAGTTCTGCTCCAAGGTGAAAAACTCCATCTACTGCAACATTGACCCGTCTGACTCCAACATGCTATGGGATCCTGGGTTCATGATGGAGACAATCAGCAACCCTTCAGCCAACAACAACCACTCCATGGTGGGCAAAATCCTCAACGACAGCCCGGCTAACCGCTACAGCTTCGTGTGCAACGTGCTCATGGAGGTCTGTGTGGACCACAGAGACCCGGAGAGGTGAGTGGCGGTTATATTCTGCACATCCTTGTTTACTGGCATGTTTTTTTTTCATCGGTTGCTTTTGTGATTTCAGGGTGAACGATATTGGGATCCTGTGTGCAGAGCTGACAGCTTATTGTCGCTCTCTGAGCGCAGAGTGGCTCGGCATTCTCAAAGCTCTTTGCTGCTCTTCCAACAACGGCAACTGCGGCTTCAACGATTTGCTTTGTAACGTTGACGTAAGTCCTGCGTACCTCTTTATGCCACTGCATGTTACCTGACGCATCTCTGTGTCCTTGATTGTTGCTCTTTTTTTCCCTCAGGTTAGTGATTTGTCCTTCCATGACTCGCTGGCGACCTTTGTGGCTATTCTGATTGCGAGGCAGTGTTTGCTCTTAGAGGACCTGGTCCGCTGCGTGGCCATCCCCTCCCTCCTTAATGCAGGTAAATACACATACTCACCATGAAAGGGTTTTTTTGCTGATGAGGGATGTCAAAGTAATCCATCTTTCGTTAAAATCAATACCAAAAAATTTGAAAGGGATACGTTTGTGTCAAAATCTGACCCATTTTTATTTGTCCAAATTCTGGCACTTCCTCCATCATCAGTACTGCAATAACAGAGCTGCTGGAAATACAGCCAGAAAACAAACAAAAAAACATGTGACCCTTTTTAGCTGACAGGCAAACACAACAATGTTGTTGAGAGATACTTCCCTTGTCAGGCAGATGGACAGGAAGCATGCCATAGGCTGAGCATAGCTTTGCTACCTCTATAGGCTAATAATAAATGTATTTTGTTGTTGGCTCTGTCTTTCTGTAGTTTATCCTTTTTGTTTTCTCCCACTATAGAGAGAGGGAGCCTCGTTCAGCCATGCTGTTTTGTTATATTGTTACTACACCTTGTAAATGCCAGGTCCTGTCACTTTTTGTAAATATTTTCTCCTCGCTGCTTTTACATCCACCCCAGTGAATGCAATATGCTTTCTTGGAGGAGAAGGTTTAGGATAGACTTTAAGTTAGTTCATTGTGCAGCCTATCTACATATACTCTAAAGGAAACTCAGCTCTAATCTCTACCCCAGCTTGCAGCGAGCAAGACTCTGAGCCAGGAGCTCGACTCACATGCAGGATCCTGCTGCACTTGTTCAAGACGCCACAGCGTAACCCTGTCCCCCAAGATGGCGTCAAGTCAGGTACCCGACTCGAACACAAACACATTCTTGTTTTTCAGCTGCTATTATTTATTAATGGATTGGTGCGATCATTTAACTTTGCAGACAAATCTTCAGTTGGCATCCGGTCGTCTTGTGATCGTCACCTTCTCGCTGCTTCGCAGAACAGCATCGTCGTCGGAGCGGTTTTTGCCGTTCTTAAAGCTGTTTTCATGCTGGGTAGGAGTCTCTGCAGTACTCCTGTCCAGTTCTGTAGTTTAGTTTTGTTCTTCCCTTTTTCTACATCGCCGTCCATCCATACATACCTCTGTGTGTGCATCCATCATCTGCCCATTTATTATTCCGTTTGTCCATCTAATCCCTTTGTTTAGACGTCCCTTTGTTTGTGCATCCTTCTTTGCCCATCCACCCATCCATTAGTCATCTGCCCACTGTAGAAATGCCGTAACCTCACTGCCAGCTTTGTGTTTAAATAAATATATTTGTTTATTTTTATAAAACTTGCTGTAAAATAGTGAAAACTCTGAAAGTTCAAGTCTGGATAAAAATCCTGAAATTGTGAAATTTATTTTTTGTACCATCTTATGTTATGTTTGAAGTAGATTATTGATCAGTGTTACTGCTTCTGCTACTTCTTACTTGTTTCTAATGTTTCTCCAGGCGATGCAGAGCTGAGAGGTTCAGGTCTGTCGCATCCCGCCGGCCTCGACGACATATCCGACGGGCGCAATGTTTCCATAGAAACGGCCAGCTTGGATGTGTACGCAAAGTACGTCCTGAAGACCATCTGCCAGCAGGTGAGAACATGAAACTATGAGCTCCCAGTGGTTGAATCTGCATGGGAATGTGCAGGAAAAATTAAACCTTTAAGCCTATGAAACTTGTTAACTTTTTTTGCGTTTCCCAAATTGCTGTTTCATGTTTTTCCTTCTTTCCCAACTGCCTGCCTCGTGTCGTGTTCTTGCAGGAATGGGTCGGAGAACGCTGCCTGAAGTCTCTCTCCGAGGACAGCAGTGCCCTCCAGGACCCGGTGCTGGTAAACATTCAAGCCCAGCGGCTCCTGCAGCTCATCTGCTACCCTCACCGCCAGCTGGATAGCGACGATGGCGACAACCCTCAGAGGCAGCGAATCAAACGCATCCTTCAGGTACAGGAAAAAAAGTCAGAAAAATATTAATTCCAAGTCAAACCCATATGTATTTTCAATCTATTTAGTTGTTTTTACTTAAATAAATTTAGTTTGGACCATGGATCATTGCAAAAGTGAAGTTTTGCTGCCCTCTGCTGGCTAATTGTATTAATTCTTGCAGTTAAAGCCCGTAACAGCCCAAGTTTAAACTATGAATAAAATGAACGATAACTGTCTCTTTTGCAGAATATGGACCAATGGACAATGAGACAGTCGTCTCTGGAGCTGCAGCTCATGATCAAGCAGAGCACAAACAATGTAAACCCAACTTCAGAGAAAATATCGGTATTTAAAGAAAAAACTTTGCAGTGTTTTATGATGCAAGATACAACAATATTTTCCTTTCTGTGATGTAGGAGCTTTGCTCTCTCCTGGAGAACATAGCGAAGGCAACAATTGAGGTTTTCCAGAAATCAGCGGAGATGAACTCCAGTAACCCCTCAGGAAATGGAGCCGCAGTCCAAGGAGGCTCTGCAACCAATAGCAACAGCACTACAAGCAAGATGAAACCTATTTTAAGGTATGTCTGTCGGTTTTATTTTTATTTTTTTACCTAAGTTTTCTAACACATTTGTTCTAAGTATTGTGACAAAAAGGTATCAAAATGGGTTACATCTTAATTTCAGCTCTAAAAGATCTAAATGTGTCCACATTTTTCATCACAGGCATTAAATCTCCTAAGTATAGATGGGAACGACTTCTTCCATTTTTCTTTTGTATCTGCTGGCAGCAAGCATTTATTTTGTGTGTTGTTGTTCTGAACCAGGAAGTAGATTGACCTCAGGAAATTATTGTGTAACATTCAGCCTTTTAAACAAACCCACTGAGGAAATCTCACACTGGCTTATTTTTGATGATTTTTAATTACTTATCACTTGAACAAGCTTGTTCACGACAGAATCTACTTCAGCAAACATCAGAAAATCAGCCACCATCTCTGGTCTGACAGAGAACTGACTGACCGGCTCACCAGGTCACAATAGTCATCTCACTGTTGCCAACTTAATGACTTATTGTCATTATATTTAGCAACAAACAAAATCATTATCACCCAAAATGGCAGTTGGTGGTCAGGCTTTTTAAATATTGGTGATCGGCCAGAAAACTGCAATAATTGCACTCCTAGCTTTAATTCTCACGGTGACGATGTGTAGATTTTAATCGAAGCCGACATGTTTGTTATTTCCACCAGCTCATCAGAGAGGTCGGGCGTTTGGCTGGTCGCCCCGCTGATCGCCAAGCTGCCCACTTCAGTTCAGGGTCACGTCCTGAAGGCAGCCGGAGAGGAGCTGGAGAAAGGTCAGCACCTCGGCTCCTCCTCGCGCAAAGAGCGAGACCGACAGAAACAGAAAAGGTAGATTTAATGTCTTTCAGCTCAGAACGCTTGTGTTTGTAATATTTACTGATACTTAAGCTCCACGTTTCTCCGCCTGCAGCATGTCTCTGCTGAGCCAGCAGCCCTTCCTGTCTTTGGTCCTGACCTGCTTAAAGGGACAGGACGAGCAGAGGGAAGGCCTCCTCACCTCCCTGTACAACCAGGTCCAGCAGATTGTCACCAACTGGAGGGAAGACCAGTACCAGGACGATTGCAAGGCCAAGCAGATGATGCATGAAGCACTTAAGTTACGGCTGAATCTCGTAAGCATCTTCTTTTTTTTTTTTATCACTTTACAAGAGCAAATGAATATGCCTACTCATGCACATATAAACACAGCCTTCCAAAAAGATAACGTCCGAGGTAAAACGCTCCGTTTTGATTGCTTTGCTCAGAACAGTATACATATAAACTGTGTTTTTCCTGTCTTGAAAAGGTTGGTGGCATGTTTGACACAGTGCAGCGGAGCACCCAGCAGACCACCGAGTGGGCGGTCCTGCTGCTCGACATCATCAGCAGCGGCACGGTGGACATGCAGTCCAATAAGTGAGTTCGTACGATTTATTTAGCTGCACATTTTTTTCACAACTTCTCAGGCTGCCTGGCTCTTACTTTGGTCTCTCTGTCCCAGTGAGCTCTTCACCACTGTGCTGGACATGCTGAGCGTGCTGATAAACGGCACGCTGGCTGCTGACATGTCCAGCATCTCTCAGGGCGGCATGGAGGAGAACAAGAGGGCGTACATGAACCTGGTTAAGAAGCTCAGGGTAAGACGGACACATCCGTGTCTCCTCTGCAACTGGTTTTAAAGTTTCTCATATTCTCCCTATACGTAGATAAATTTACCACAGGCCTAAATCAAATTGAGAAAATATTAAAATACTTTTAGAAGGTTTTATGGCTTTTTGAAGACAACTAAAACAACAAGTTTAAATGATAATATTTAGTAGAAACTGGCTAGAAAATGTGACTTTATCCCATCTAAATGACTGTTTTAACCTTCTGTCTTTCTGTTTCTTTTTTTATTCTTGCAGAAAGAGCTCGGAGACCGGCAGTCAGAGAGTCTGGAGAAGGTTCGCCAGCTGCTGCCGCTGCCGAAGCAAACCCGTGATGTCATCACCTGTGAACCTCAGGGCTCGCTGATCGACACCAAGGGCAATAAGATCGCAGGCTTCGAGAAAGAGGTAACACAGGGTTCTGGCTCGGTCTGACCCCAGTGTGGGATTTGAGGTCAGTGTTTTCTGGGTCAAGATAAATATGGAAAAGAAGACTATCGGGAAAATATTTGTATTTTTCAGATTTTATTCCCTTTCAAATTCTCTTCATGTTGTTCTTCCTTTCCAACTCTTTTGCTCCTTCCCTCCCTTTCTTAAGCCAATCCTTCCTCTCTTGGGTTATTGTTTCTTTCCTTTTTTATGTTCTGAGTTTGTTCTTTCTGTCTTGTGCTTTGTTTAAACCCATGTAACTGAATATCTTAAAGACACATTTCTTATTTATTGAAGCCGTTCTCTGATTGGCTCAGGGTCTTCAAGTCTCAACTAAGCAGAAGATTTCTCCATGGGATGTGTTCGAGGGTCTGAAGCACTCGGCGCCACTCTCCTGGGGCTGGTTCGGAACAGTGCGTGTGGACCGCAAGATCGCCAAGTTCGAAGAGCAGCAGCGCTTCCTGCTCTATCACACCCACCTGAAGCCCAAGCCGCGCAGCTACTACCTAGAGCCGCTTCCCCTTCCCCCCGAGGAGGAGGAGCCTCTGACGCCCATCTCTCAGGAGCCGGAGAAGAAGATGATGGAGGTTGTGAAAGCGGACAAGAGCGTAGCTGCTGTCGCCTCAGAGTCCAGCAAGAAGAAACCGAAGAAGAAGAAGACTTCGACCAAGGGAGAAGTCAGTGATCTCTGAAGCTTAAATATACTTTTGGATGATTTTGATGCTATGATTTCTAAATATAACTGTTTTATTTTCCTTTGGTAGGAGTTTTTGAACCGCACACAGGCCAACATGACCTACGTCCACAACGTGCCAACAGAGACTGTGCAGACCAACCTGTATAATCGGATTCCCTATGGTCAGCAGTCCATGGGCGTTTTCCCCCAGAATCAGCCCCTGCCTCCAGGTCAGCCCACAGAATACTTTCATCCCAATCGTACGTCCTGTTCTGGCTCTCAGCAGCAATCCTCCCCCTCTGAAACCGCAACACACTCAACATCCTCTGACATCTAGGCCCTTTGTTTCATACAGGAGGTCCAGGTTTGGAGCCCCCATACAGGCCAAACCGCAACACACAGATGCCCAAGATGATAACCACTCGACCCAACTACCCACCCATGGACAAGCTCTACCCAATGTCTTACAAGCCTCAACCTAGCATGCCTCAGAGTAACCTACGGCAGCAGTTAGTGGTCCGACTGGTGAGTCAGTTCTGTTAGCCAGATCCAGTATCATTGACTTAAAGGGTTATTACGATATTTTGTGGTACTATTGAGAAAAGTGACAATAAAAACTATTTATTGTTTCTTTTTCGGGTAACAGTATGGTTGTGACTGCATGGCACAGCAATAATAGCCCCACACAAATACTGCTCTTGAAAAACATTTCAATTTGTAATTCGCTTCTTTAGGACACCAGTCATATAAAGAAGTCTGGTCATATTTTCAAATTTATTGGTATTTATTGATACTTTTATTGAACAAACAGCAGCGAAAATAGTAAACCTAACAATCCCGTTAATATGGACAGCTATATTTTTTTAAACATCAATTGGAATTTATCACAAGAACGAAATGTATTGTAATAAATGCAATAAATGCCTACCAGCAACTCATTTCAGTCACATATGGGTCAAGCAAAACTAGTGAAAGAAATGTTTCTATTTATTTAAAGTGTTGTTTTTACTGTTTGAATAGCTAATAGGGTGTTCTTACTTTATTACAAATCAAACAAAGCAAACTGTGCAATTTATTAAAAACAGACAATTAACTGTTATTTATATGTATATGTTCTACCCAGGGCTAAAAGTTAAAAAATAGTTAATAATATGTAATAATTCATGTTAAAAAGATCATTGCGTTTAAATACTTCTATAAGTTGGTATTGGTTTATCTGTATTTTATTTTGAAGGAGAACTCTGAGGTCGCAATGCATTATGGGTAGCAGAAGCATTAGTCAGTTGAGAAAACTTTTTACAGGGAAAACCTGCCTGTCCATGTAAAAACTTCGCCTTCTGTGCCCTACATCTTTACTTACACATTCGAAATCAATGGATGTAAGTATAATCTGTGTTCTGTTCGAAATTATATGTTTTATAAGAACTTATTTAGAGATCGGTTTGTGAATGCGTTTGTCCCAGGGATTAGCCTTATCCCAAGGACTGCTTCTCAAGTTAGCAACTACGTACCTACATGAACAGTTTAAAGTCCTTTCCTAGCGAGTTCACAAGGTCGCAGTACGCTAGTTCTCCAATTGGATCAGGACGTTCTTGGTGATGTGAAGAAGTTGAGGAGACAGTGAAGAGGATAATGGCAGGACACGGGGATGCAGAGAATCTTTGGGAGCTTTTGAGAAGCTGGATGTAAACCTGGAACTAGTCTGCTCACCTGAAGGGCTGCCTGCATAAAACAGTGAAAAATAAGAATTCACTGTCATACATGAAATGCCTATCTTAGGGACATGTGCTTATTTTTCTCTGATCATTCTATCTAAAATGGGGGAAAATGAGTTTACTTCAATTCTCCAGTTTAGTAGAACAATTTCACATTGGTTTTTAGTCAATGGGGCACACATTTGGAAGCTACTGAAGAAAACATTATTTAATATTAAAATGATTTAAAATATTGAATATGACTTAACATTTTGATAGAGGATAGATAGTGTGTCTCAATTAAAAACATAACTTTTTTGTATCAGTTGGTCACAAGGCAAGGCATTTATTTACATTTGTTTGACTTTAGTGTTTGGTTCGGAAATTTGTTGACAGTCCAGCGCTCGAGGAGGGAGCTAGAGAACGGCTGGCCGAAATTAGCGTTCATAAATCGGATCAATCTTGAGCTAAAGGCCGCTTCATAGATGAAGCTATGAGGTCTACTTTCTCGCCTAAAAACAAATTTAAATTACTTGTCAAATTAGTAGTCGTAAAAGCGGGATATATTAATGTACTCGCGTTTTCTATTTATCGCTGCTGGTGGCGCAGTGGTTCCCAAACTTTTTCTCCTGGGCCCCTCCAGTGGTTTCCAAGCATTTTCTGCCCCCCCTATGGATTACAAATAGCTGTCTAGTTGAACGACTTGGAGCCGGGGACGGTGGGGGGAACGACTTTTTTGGGGGGCAAAATGAATGCACGTAGCTGAACATAGACATCAGTAGCCTACAGGCTACTTGTTAAGCTTAAGGTGATGTATTGATATTAGCTAGTTATCTTTTAGCTAACTTTACCTTCATCCAACAGCTTTACTCAACAGTCTGTTAGTTTTGGAGAAACTGAACAGTCCTTTGCGTTTTGCTGGCTTGCTGCCATGATTCTAACACACACCTGTGCAGCTCCGGACAGCAGCAGCAGGTCTCCTTCGCGCACAGGTGTAAACCCAGCGCGAGCGTCGTAGCGCTCATGTTGCGTTTAAAGGCGGCTCGGAAAAACAGGTTACCACATGTTAACAACGGATTAAACAGTTTTAACTGCTGATAAAAGTGACAGAGGAGACAGATATGGGAAGTGTGGAAGCCCCTACTGTATCAAATCGACATGGCAATAACAGAGTTTGCCATTCTAAGGTAAAAACCCAGCGCATACAGCGTTCAGTTTTTTTTTTTTCATCCAGACGGCTTCTTGCGCGCCCCACAGTTTAGGAACCTCTGCATTGTGGGATATCTTGCTGGTTCAAATCCGCAGAAAGATGCATCGACGCATCCTTGATCAAATGGGCGGAGCAAGGACTTCCGGGTACTTTGAGCGTTCTTGCCTGGATGTCTACTTGGGCCGCTGTTGATAACGTTTCACAAGTACGAGAACAAGTACAGACAAGAACACATATTGAGAAATCTTTGCATAGTAAATCATGCTAATGATCCAATTAGCATATGAAAATATCTCTAAAACGACTGTTTCTCATTAGTAACAGCTAAGGTTTGCTCTTATCCATGTTGTTTGGCACTAGCAGTTTTATTTGGTGTTTTTATTTCACATAAAGATCTGATGCATATTTTATTTTTTGTAGTTTCACTCAACCCTTTCATTGAGCTTTTCAAACAACATTTGTAAGCTGTCAAGAACACTGTAATAAAGGAGCAAGATGCTCTGTTTCCTGGCTCATGAAAATTGAGTTTAGCTTGCTGTTGATCTGCGTTAACATACACAGTGTATCTAACATGTAGTGATAACAGTAAAGTGTGTATACACTGGTAAATCCCTAAATCCCTCGTGGATCATGTTTGATCAACAAAAACAAATGTTTAATAAAATGGAAAAAATCCCAAGTGCTCTGTCTAGAAAATGGAAAACCAGAAATATTTTTTACAAAGCAGTGATTTTATTTTAAGAATTACTATTGAATCCTGTTAGAACAAGCAAGCCAAAGATATTTCACACCAGCTTTACTCTTGACTCAGTTATTAAAAAGACAAACCACAGGAACAGTATGGCAGAATTTAAAAAAGAAAATCCTGTTTGAATCATTTTAATACCTTGATGCTGTAACCAGCTCAGGCCTATTTCTGGGTTTTGTCAAACTCTATACATATTTTTGGACTTTTCATGTTTTAATTTGTCTCATCATTTCTCTTAGCAAAATCAAAATGCAATGGGGCCGCAGATGAGGCAGATGGCACCGAACCAACCGTATCCTCAAATGCAGCCATCACAGGTGCGTCTGATTGGTTGCTTTTCTTTTTTAGTTCCCATTTGTTGGAATTATCTGCAGAGTCACAATTTGCTTTATATTTATATGTTGTCAGGGCTATAACACATATGTATCGCACATGGGCATGCAGCATCCTACTCAAGGTGGCGGTATAGCTCCTTCCTCCTACGTAGCCCAGAACTTCCCAGGCGCTCATCCAGGAGCCAACCCGGGTGTGGTGGAGCCACTGAGGCAGATGCAGCAGAGGCCTAGCGGTTACGTTCACCAGCAGGCGCCAGGGTATCCACACAATATGCAGAACACGCCCAGGTTGGTATCACACTGCTTTATTAGAGTATCAGCAAGACCAGAATATCCAAATAACAAAGTAAATATATATTTTTATTATATTGCTTCAGGCATTAAACAATTTTGGACGGCGATGGCTTTCAAAAAGATCTCAATACACATCGATCTACTTCTCTAATAACTGCTAATATCAAACATTAACTCTGTTGCGCCATGGAGATTGCATCAAAGCAGCTATCAATACTTATGATTCGTAATTTATATTTGATAAAATTAACAGAGTTTGGGTTACTTTTAAGATAATAAAAAAAAAGTCAGGACACCACTCATTGATCAGGAATCATTAGTGTAACACGTCAGCCTCATGAGTTCAACTCTAGTCAGTAAAAAATATATTAAAATAAACTTCTCTCCGATGTATGAAAATGTATTAACAAAAAAGGATCAAAATGTTCAGCCAATAAACCATGTCCTGGAACTATCTGGTCTATTTGGTAACTATATGATCCAAAGACGATGAAGTGAGATGATCAGTCTGAGAGTCAGTCTTATTTATAAAGTTTGTGATGGTGGCTTCCAGGCTTATTGCTGCAGTTCAATCAATCTGGTGTAGGAAAATGTGGCCCAACAACATACTACAGTGGTTCTGAAGCACAAAGTATTAAAATATCATTGCTAAAGAAGCTGGCTGCTCAAAAACTAGATTTCATGACTTAATCTGAAAGTAAAGATTATTCTTCTTTGTATTTGGCCAGTTTTCCAGTTAGAACATTTATCCTCATCACTACCTGTGTCTTCTTTCTTCTTGTAATCATCAGGTTTCCCCACCAGCCCATCCAACAGGGTTCTGTCATGCACGGCCTGGGTCAGATGGGAGCGCAGGGGATTTATACAAACCTTCGGCCCAATCAGATGCTGACAGAGCAGCAGCAAGCAGCACAGCAGCAGCAAGCAGCGCAGCAGCAACAGCATTCATTCCTCAGACAGCAAGCACTTAGAGTATGTCACAGACCACAAGCAATACCCTCATGCACATTTAACCTGCAGGTTTAAATGTGTACTTATGGAGTGGAAAACAGTCCTTCTGACTCATGCGTCCTATTCTGGTCTGCTTTGTTTCAAGCAACAGGCTCAAGCTCAGCAGCAGCAGCAGCAACAGCAACAACAGCAACAACAACAACAGCAGCAGCAGCAACAGCAGCAGCAACAACAACAGCAGCAGCAACAACAGCAGCAGCAACAGCAGCAGCAGGTGCCTCAGCAGCAACAGCAGCAGGTGTCGGCTGTTCCCCCTCCTGGCCAGACGCAAAACCAGGGCCTGGGCATGCAGCCGCTGCCCCCACAGCAGCCCATGGTAAGACCAGACAGAGGGTAAAACAGTCTGGGTTTCTGCCTAGTCTTTAAAAAGCTGGAGAAGTTTGGACATTTTATGGTTTCTCACATTTAATTTCCTGTATCCGATTGACTAAATTTGAATCTCTATAAGTAAATTACCTAAACAGCTTGAGTTGGCTTTAAAAATGATTAAATACAAAATAAATTGGTCCATAAAGCATTCTCTGGATAATACGGAGCCCACACTTACTGACTGCCAAATAAGCAATCCTAAAACTGAAAGTGTTTTTTCATTTGTTTAGCTTTTTTCTTTATGGGATGGCAGCAGGATTAATGACCCAAACCACCACATAAATCATGATCACCATAATTATGCCTGTCTATACAAAAGCTACAAAAACACTTTACTGTTAATAAAAAGGTGGATTTATGTATCTATTTCTTGATTTGATGATTTTTCAGACCATAAAATCTTTTTGTTTTTTTAATGGGTGAACTTTTTTTTTTTTTTTTTTTTTTTTTGAAAACGTTGATGCATTTTTCGTCCTTTTTTCCACTTGGATGTTTTCATTCAGTGTGAAATAAAACTTTTATTTGATTTTATTAAAAGCAGTTCCTGTTGATATGAGAGACACTTTTTCATTTGAATCTGATGCATCCTAAAACCAACAACTTTAGGGTTAGTTTTTAAGCTATGATAAATAATTGAAACTGTAAATGTAGACTATTATTCTTAAATTATTTAAAATAAGTTTGATGACACAATAAGAGTTTTGGAGTAATTAAAAAAAAATTGCAGTGTTTTGTGTGCAGATATCCACTGTGTTCCAGCTGTGCTTGCAGTATGAAATGTGCAAAACAAACAGCCTGACGGATAAACTTGTGCAAATCTGTTGCAGTTTCCTCGACCGGGGATGCAGCAGACCCAACAGCAGCAGCAGACTGCAGCGCTGGTCCGGCAGCTGCAGCAACAACTCTCAAGTAAGTCAAAACCTTCGTCTGACACCTTGATTGTTTTTCATCCCTGTTTATGAAAGAGCATCAGGGTCTGTAGGAGAAAAACAGTTATAGTCTTTCTTTCTTTCACAGAATAAAGTTAGAAGTCTAAATTCAGTTTAAATTTTGAGAATAAAATATACGCCAAAGCATGTTTTTTATCCCAAAAGCATTTTAAAATAGTCTTTTTGACTTCATTGTTGATACTCTTTTTCACTTTTTCATTCCTTTTCAACTATTTGGGGTCATAGTTTAAGTATTTGAGCTTTTGAGATGCTAATCGGACGCACCCAGTTGCAAAAGCAATACCTTGTTTCTATGGTTACGAGTCTTAAGAGTCCAGACGTTAATTAAAAAAGAAAAGTAGGAGCAAAAATGCTTCCAGCTGCACAGCAGTCAAAGCCAGAGGGAAGAATTGGCCAAACATGCAGCGTCTCAACCAGAAAAATGAACTGACATCTAAACAACTTGTTTAATAAAGCAAAACAACTTGTATCACAATTGCATCATCTTTTTTTCTCTCTCGTCATTTCAGCAACTGTAGAAAAAAAAAAAAAAAACAAACTCCGCAATCCTCCTCCATAGTTCCTGAACTTCAAACATTTGGCTAATGTTTTTCTCTCGTTTCAGATACACAGCCAGGACAAGGCACCAGTTCCTACTATTGATCATGCTCGTCTATAGTCTTGTTGGGGGGGGGGGAGTGAATTCTTGTTGTTTGAACAAAGATCTGTTCTGTAAGTTAGTTAATTGAAAGAATCAGGAAGTGAAGACTGGGAAGGACCATTAAATGATCATGATGAACCAAACCCCTGGCTGCAAGATTTCAGTTGTAAAATTATGAATTTTCAAAAGAGGGAACCTGATATAACATGTTTAATGACTAAAGAGCCTATGTAAAAAAACAAAAAAAAAACAAAATACAATTAAAAATAATGTTTTTCTTTTATTTTATTTCAATTTGTACAATTTTCATTTCCAGTTTTGTGTATTTCTCATTAAAAAATCATGTCAGTTTTTATGTCTTGTACTTGTGTTGGCTGTCAAAGAGCATCTTTTTTTCGGGGGGAGGAGATCAATCCTAGAGGACGCACAATGACAAACATTATTATTAAAGTAGGAAACCTTCGTGCCATTTTAAAATCTTATAAAAATCCTGAAATACATAAACAGAGTTTCGGCATTTTATCTACAGAAATAAAAAGAGTTAAAAAGCTTATTTATTCCAGTAATTCAATTAAGCTTGCAAAAATTCACTACACACAGCGAGACACATGTCAGTGTTTATTAATTTAGATTATCATTGAAAACTCCAAAATTGTTTCTGAAAATGTTAATTTTTATAACCTACGCACCGATATAAGACTTGGAGTCCAGCAGACAGTCGTTGGAGAAAAAGAACTGCCCCCCAGGCAGAATGTGAGCTGCATTCTATGAGTGCTGTTTCTAGATGGCTTCCACTAATGGGAAGTTTAGTAGAAGGAAAAAGCAGGATAGAAAAAAGTAAAACCTTACAATTCTAAAATAAATGCTTATACTGTACAATACATGGACATTACCCAGTATGCTATTTCTGTTTTAGGAATATTGTATTCAGATTTTTATTTACTGTGAACTATCAGAATTAGTGGAAACTAGGAAAAAAATGCATTTTCTTAATAAGCAGAATGCTTTTGGTGAAAATTGCAGAAAACCCTCATTAAGGTTTGAATTATGGTTGTATATAGGGTAGAGATGTGCCGATCAGGTTTTTTCCTGCCGATACCGATCACATAATTTTTTTTTTATCATAAACACTACCGGTTACATTATGTGGAAAAAGGAACCATGAATTCACCTTAATTTAGACAAAAACTGGTTTTTAATAACTTTTTCCAAGAAGAAAACTAAACAAAACAGGCATTCTGCAAATTGTACTGCTATCGGTAATACTATGTTTAACAGACTGATAACGTATGAAGGCTCTGAAGAGGCTAAATAATTCAAAGAGCCAAAATAAAACCTCTCAACATATAAAACTTAACATTCAAAGGCAAATACAGGATCCATTACAATAAACAATCCAGAGTTACTGAATGAAAACTTCCTGTTAGCATGGCGGCTAGCTGATTACTGCTAGTTCTGAGTGGCTGTTTCTGACTGAGCGGAGTAATTATGCAGAACATGGAGGAGATCGATTTTTTTTTAGAGATTATCTGTCTCATGTTAGGACAGCGAAAGTTTTAATACGTATGTAAAATGTATTTTTTTAGGTTAGATGCTGCAGCTTTAAGCAGAGGTTCCGTGTGAGAGTCACTACCAGGTGGAGCAGAAGCTAGCGCGTAGCAGCGGTTCAGCAGCGAGAGCAGAACCAGCGTCTTACATCGCAGCTCGAAGACTTAAATAATTTTGCGGGTTATTTGTTTAGCTTTCTGACCGTCATGCTAATCCAGGTGAGTGTTTGTAGCTGTGCGCTGCTTTACCTGCTGTCTGATCCTCCATATGTCTTTTTTACTGCAGTGAGCCTCGATGTAGCCAAACTCCGTCAAGTATGCCATTGTTTTTATGTCATATTAGATTCGTCATGTTGATGCATTTTGACGTGCTTCAATTTTCCGCCGCAACACGCAAACGTCCCCATTCACTCAGTGTGTTATATTTCCACATCGCTTAGGATTTGTTGCTGCGCGTTTGCGCAGTGTGAAGGAAAGAGGAGACCAGCTGCACAGGCAGGCTGCGAAATGAGAAGCAGGTGATCGGTATCGGCAACAAGAGACAATGATCGCCGATCACCGATCATGCACTTTTTCACGAAAATCGGCCGATTATGATCGGTGACCGATCGATCGGCACACCTCTAATATAGGGTTAGATCCTCAACCCCAACGCTGCTTTTCTGAAGACGAAGCATAACGCAACCAAAACCTGAAGAGGAATTTTATGAAATCTGTAAAACATAAGACAATAAACAAGTGTAGTTGAAGTATACATTATAAAGTCTGAATGGTGTTTGTAGATGAAAGTACGTGTGTAAAGTATTTAGCTGTGAAAAAGTTACGTTTTTAGTAGGATGTTCCATTAATTTCAATGGGGCCCAAGATAATCACAAAACGCTGAATATTTTATAAACAGAAGATATCAATAGCAAAAGCCATAGCTGTAATGTCCTGAATGAACAGAATATTTTTAAAGTTGAATAGTTGAAATAACAAAATATGTAGTAAAGTGGTATAAAGTGTATGGAAAATAGTGGAGGAACTGACGAGGATGAATGCTCTCAGCATTCACACTAATAAGCTCTTGAGATACATTTCACTCTGTATTTTATCTACTCTTTTGCTGTCACTAATTTTGAGATTCAGCTTTTACTATATCTTTTATATTGCCATAACGAATAGTTTAACATGTAAAGCATAAAAAGGTTCTGACAATGTTGTAGTTTAAGTCAGGATATTTTATTGTAACAGACAGCTTGAACATATATTTTTGTGTTCCAAGGTTATTTGATATCAGTTAAAATGAAACTACTACATGAAATCGGTCACCTCTACTATGCAGGTTTTTTACTTTTCATTGTTTTTTGTTTATCTCCACTCTGAGTTTCCAGTCTGCTAAAAAGCAACCCACAGTTTGACCCCAATGGCCTCCCTTCAAACGAACAGTCCGTTCCGAAATATCTCCCCAAAAAATCCAGATCTTTCCAGCTTCTCTCTTGTGACTGCACACCGAGTCTAGTTAGCAGCCTGTCGGAAATCTCCGGCACCACCGGCTGGAGGAGAGTCCCATAAACCCTCAAGCATTCGAGAGTCAAGTGGATGATTGTGTCTAACCAGCGGCCATCTTTGCTGTCCTTCCTGTCCAGTTTCCAAGGTGTGTGACGCTGAATAAAACCGTTAGTCTGTCTAACGCATGTGCTGATGGCTTCCAAAGCTTTATACACCTGCATGCTCTCGTAGTGCTTCTCTACCACAGTGGACAGACTTCTTACAGTTTCCACCATGTGATAATCTTCCTCCACCGCTCTGCCGCGCTGGTCTCTGGGGAAGGAATGACTGCAGAAAGCAGGGTAGACCTGAGCTGGGTTGAGGGCTGGAGCTGTGCAGCGGTTCAGCAGACCACCTAAAGAGTCTGCGAGCTCCGCATTGAGAAGTTTTAGCACTTTGTCGTGAGTGTAGTCGCAGTCTGTGTCTGGGACGCCCTGACGCAACAGGAAGTACCTCAAGCCATCATTTGTAAACATCCGAGAGTGCTCAAAAGGATCCACAACGTTACCCAAACTTTTCGACATCTTCCTCCCTCCCACAGTCCAGTGTGAGTGAACGTGGATGACCTGCGGCAGAGGCAGCCCAGCTCCCAGAAGGAAAGCAGGCCAGTAGATGGCGTGGAACTTCAGGATGTCCTTTCCTATAACATGGTGGGCAACGTGCCACCACCGCTCGTGTTTCTCGGGGTAACCGACAACCGTGAGGTAATTCACCAGAGCGTCCAGCCATACGTAGATGGTTTGTTCGGGATCTCCTGGGACCGGTATGCCCCACTGAAGACGGCTCCTCTGGCGGGACACGGAGAGGTCGGGAAGGTCTTCCTGCAGCCACTGCAGAACGGCCTGATGGAAACGCTCCGGCTGGACGGCACTGGGATTTTTCACCAGCCAGTCGAGGAGGAGAGATCGAAACGAGGATAGACGGAACATATAGTTCTCCTCTTTCATCCACTCCACCTGGAAAGCAGTCATATAATTTATAAAACCTCAGTAATGGAGTACTAGTATAGAAATCTGATCTTGTCAAAATTGGCAGTGAATAAATGAGGAAATAAATTAATAAAACTGTAAATAAATACATAATACAAAAAGTGTAAATGGATAATTCCAACATATTCCCAAATTTATTTTCAATTTAATTTCCTTTAATACAATTTACAATTTTATTTTCACATTTATTTATTTGTCAATTTTGGCAGCCCGAGCCCGCGACATTCACATTTCCATTTACCTTATGTCCACTCTCGAGTGACACTTTGACCTCCTTCCCCGATGGGTCCAGAGCATCGCCGACCTGCGATGGCGTGAGGAAGCTTTCATCTTGTGTGGAGTACCAGCCCTCATAGCTTCCTTTGTAGATGAGCCCTTTGTTCCAGAGCACTGACCAGAAATGCTCCACGGCCCGACGGTGTCTCTGCTCTGTGGTTCTGATGTAGTCGGTGAAGGACACGCTGCAGCTGCTGAAGAGAGTTTCAAAACGCTGAGACACTTCAGTACAGAAAGTCAGAGGATCTTTCCCTGCAGCGTCAGCCGCTTGCTGGATTTTCAGGCCATGCTCATCCGTTCCTGTGATTTAAAAATATACATTGGTTTTATTATATTAATCATTAAATCTGCAGTGTAACAAAATATGGAGAGCTAATACTATGAAGAAATAAAACAGCAAATACAGGGAATCAGATTGAAAATAAAATGTGTAAATAAATAACATTTGCAAATATGATAATTTTAAATTTTATTTCCTTATATTTAGACGTTTCCTTATTTTAAATTTCCTCACATACAGCTTCAGAATTTTTCTTATTTATTTTCTATTTAATTTCCTCATTTATTTGGTTTTATTTCCTCTAATTTATCCAATATTTTATTTCCTTATTTTAAATTTAATTTTCAATTTTGGCAGGATCAGTCTTCTATATCAAGAAACTCATACGGTTCGTCTTATGTGTCAAATAGGCCGTTTAACGTTTTCATAAAAATTATGAAAATCAGTAGGGAGACTAATGATAACACTTTGGATGCACCAAAGCTTCAGAGATATGCTCTATAAAAAGCTGCAGATGTAATTACAGTAAAAGCTGGTTCTACGAAAAGTTTTTATACAGCATTTTTTCAGATTTCTATAAATAAGTTTGAAACTTGTGTCGTGTGTCACGTTTTGTTTCAATCCCCAACTATGCACTACTTTGTGCTGGTTTATCATATTCAATCTGAGTCAAATACTTTGACTTTTTGAGGATGTAGGGTTTACCTGTGGCAAATCTTGACTCAAATCCCTGCAGGAGTTTCCACCTGTGTAGGCAGTCAGCAATCACGGCTGAGTAAAGGTGGCCCAGATGAGGAGCAGCGTTTACATAGAAGATCGGGGTTGTTATGTAGAAACACTTTTCTTTGCACAACTGACTGCTGCTCCTACTGCATTTCAAAGCTGAGCTCCACAGTCTCTGGTCTTCTGATAAAACTCCTCTTTGCTGAAATCTATGAAAAGTCTTCCAGCCTCTGGTGACTGTATGAAAAGGAAACTTCATCGTTGTATCTCAGATGGCTCCAGCAAGACGAGGAAACTCAGTCCAGGGAGTGAAGAGCTGAAAGCGGCTAAGAATAAGTAGCCTACATGGCAGATGTGACAATATTCGTGTAGAAATGCTTCAGTTAAAGAGATTTTAGTTATTAAAAATTCCTTTGCATAAGTGTACTGTGCATGTGTTTAGCCTGCTGCTCAAGGTTAGCGCTGCTTCCGGTATCTGTCGACAACAATCCGCCAACCAATCAGAACGCTGAAAAGACTGCACCACCAATCAGATCACGGGATTTCTATTGACAATTTTTTTTCAATAACTTTATTGGCAAAATTAAGAAAATACTTTGTAAAATACATTTAGAAAATATCTCTGTTGTTTAGCATAAAGTTAGATTTTATTTTTATATAATTAAAAATTTTGTTAAACCTTTTTATGTTAATTAGAAGTTAAGCTTGAAGTTTAGAAACTCGTAGTAGACTTTTATGATATTCATATTGCCAATATTATGTTTTTTTATTTTCAAATCACGTATTTATTTGAAAATAAATAAAAAATAAATTTAATAATACAAATTATGAGGATATGTAAATAAATTATTACATTATACTCTAAATATAAATGTATTTCAAAATAAAATTATTATTTATTTATTTAATAATTTATTCAGTGCCAATTTTATTGATTGCGTGCGCTGCTTGCGTCGCCAGCTTGGAAATGCTGCATACACAGACGCAGGCTACTTGTCTTTTCGTTTCCAAAGCAAACACCAGGAAGTAGCGCAGTTACCGTTCTCGGCCAATCGGGTGCACCATTTCCTGTTGTCATCTAAATGAGGCCAAGTCGACAATCGAGGTAAAACATTTTATTAACAGTTTCACTCTTCGGTTGAACAATGCTATTTTCAATGTAATGTGGTTAGAAACAGTTTTTTTTTTCATCGCAAAGTGACTTTAATTTGTTATAAAAGTTGGTTAAACTAGTCGGGGGTGTCATCTAATCATGTGATATCCACACATGATATCTGTTGCTTGACTTTCATACTCGTTTTTTTTTTGTTTGTTTTTTTTTAATCTGGTTGTAACTCGCGTTTTTTGGGGTTTTACAGATGGAAGTTAACCGTTTGGACTTCTACATCGGTCTCTCTTTGGCTGTGAGCTCCAGTGTTTTTATCGGGTCAAGTTTCATCTTGAAAAAGAAAGGCCTGCTGCGATTGGCCAGCAAGGGCTCAACGCGAGCAGGTAGTGACAGTCCATGATAAAGGTCGAAGTGCTTAAAATAATTAAACAAAACCTTAAAATGTACTATAACTGAGATACAAGTTACCTCGGAAGAGGATTAAAAGAAGACTTCTGACTTTAATGCTCCTCCAGGAGGAGAACAAACCTTCTAGAGAAACATGTCGGATTTAAATATTTTTTTATGTGGCCCCTTAAAGTCTAAGAATTCTAAGAAGAAGAAAAACGGGGGTGGAGGACATGAATTCTAAGAAAAACAATTCAGAATTTCCTACAAAATGGCTGATTAATTTAAAGTCTAAGTCTTTTTATAACCCAAGTCACACTGTGTGTTTTTCAGCACAATGCTTTTGTCCACAAAAGAGAAAAATTATTTTTTTTTAAGGGCTTTTGGTCCAAATGTTATTTTCTTTTTTTTTAGATGCCCAATGGGTGTTAATAATATAATAATGCTAACATGCCAATTTTATTTGTTCATTCCTATACATGTATGCTTAAAGTCAGTAACCGCAGTTTAAACAATTATAAATATTGTGCCTAATGAGGATTTCATTAACAAAAGTTTCCAACGAAATACAAGATTTTAGATTTTATTTAGTAGACAGCAATAGTTAAGGGTACCATATATTGATTTAAGATTTTAAGATGTTGTTTTGATACATTTTTCTATACAAGACAAAATTACAAGCCACATTAGCATGTGTGAGAATATCCACCCACTGTGGATTAGGTGTGTTCTAATGCACCACTGCTTCTCACTTCATTATACAAATTGCCACTAGAACTTTTCATTATTGAAATGAATAATGTTTCAACCAGTACCATGACACTGCTGCTTTTATGTTACAGGGCAGGGGGGCTACGCTTATCTGAAAGAATGGCTGTGGTGGGCTGGGCTCATTTCAAGTAAGACGATGATTTACTGTGGTACAGCTATGTTTCTCCACTCTGCGTGTGTGTTGTATTGCCGATCAGCTACGACCAGAAATGATCTCATCATTGTGAAATGTTGTGGTTTTGTTTTTTGTTTTTTTTGCTTACTGGTATTCATATTCCCGTAAATAGCACATTTACACATGTGGGTTGAAGGAATTGTAATTTCTCAGAATTTAAGGTGACAATCTAATGGCGTATCTGATGTGTTACAGTGGGAGTAGGAGAGGGCGCCAACTTCGCTGCATATGCGTTTGCACCTGCCACACTGGTAACCCCGCTCGGAGCGCTCAGCGTACTTGTCAGGTATCCATCTCTCAAATTACTCAGTTAGGTTATGTTTTTGGTTGGTTTCATTTAGAATTGTCAAGGGAAAAGGGCTTAAAAAGATTCCTGCCACACTTTTCAGATTTGTATTTGTAGAGCAGTTTGAAAACCATAAATCATGCCCTTCCATTTTATAGTTATCTTCAACTTTTTGTGTGTGTCAGTTCAAATGGTCTATTTCTTTATGAAGAATTGATCCTACCAAAATTGGCAATATCTATAAATTCGTAAATAAATACATGAGAAAATCAAACAGAAAATAAAAAAAGTGCAGAGATGAATAATTACAATTATCTGCAAATATATTTATTTTACATTTTATTAAATCATATATTCATCCTCATAAATATAAATATTTATTTTCTCTTTGTTTTACAGTTTAATTTTCCACTTATTTATTGACAGTTTTTGCAGGATCAGACCTCCGTACATCTATAAAAGGAATATGAGCAGATGATTAAAAATTTACCTCCTTTACTTTACCTGAAATTGAGAAAAAACTAATAGAATATTTGTTCATTTTATTTTGCATTTCCTAAAAAATGCTTTGAAATATTTGTGCAAAAGTTTCACTAACAACACCATAACTTTCCCAGTGCTGTGCTCTCGTCGTACTTTCTAAATGAGCGGCTGAATATTCACGGGAAGATTGGTTGCCTGCTTTCCATCTTGGGCTCTACGGTCATGGTGATCCATGCGCCGCAAGAAGAGGAAGTCGCCTCGCTCAGCGCCATGGCTGAGAAACTGAAGGACCCAGGTAGCCTCATGTCTTTATCTGTGACTGTGGAATCTTTTGACAACTTGTAGACTTTTTTGCAAATTGGCCTCAAATCACCACACAGCTAAGGTGTTGTACATTTACCACAAATACCTGTTGATGCTTATATTACACAAAGCTTGTGATTTGCACTTTGATGCCAACTAGGGGCCAGTTACTCCAAGTTGGGCCTAAATATGCTCCTTTCCATACTTAATAGCTAAATGTCACAATAACAAATTTTAATAAATTGTCCCAGAGGTCATTGCCATAAATTATGTTGTTTTGATACAATTTTCAAGTAATATAATAGTAAAGGCATAGTAATGTAAGCACATCCTCTCAAAGATTAATAAACTTTAATTTATAACGACCATTTTAACATTGTAAGTGGAAGACATTTTAAATACACAAAATAATGACAACAAATAAAATGGACACTGAAATCTCTGTAAACAAAATTGCAAAAAGTGAGACTTTTATCATTCAGTGAGGTAGAAACCCCCCCCCCCCCCCACAAAAAATACTATCTTGCAAATAGAAATGATCAATCATGTGATTGATTTAATACTTATTGTGACAGGCTTACCTAAAATTTTTTGTTTTTTGATCTGTGATCAAATTACCCAAGTACTTCATTTTGGATCTGCTTGACGAGCAGACATTCTTTGTATCTTTTTTCTAACGTTCCCTCCGAAATGTTCCCACCAGGTTTCATCGTGTTTGCCGTGTGCGTTGTTGGAAGCAGCTTGGTCCTGATCTTTGCCGTGGCTCCTCGCTTCGGACAGAAGAACGTGCTGGTCTACATCCTGATCTGCTCCGTGATTGGCTCCCTCTCCGTCTCTTGTGTCAAGGGTCTTGGCATCGGCATCAAAGAGCTGTTTTCAGGGACGGCGGTGCTGAAGAACCCCCTGTTCTGGGCCTTGCTCGTCTGCCTGGCGATCTGCGTCACCATTCAGATCAGCTACCTGAACAAAGCGCTCGACATCTACAACACCTCCATTGTCACGCCGATTTACTACGTCTTCTTCACCACGTCTGTCATGGCCTGCTCAGCCATCTTATTCAAGGAGTGGTTAAAAATGACCATTGATGGTATAGTGGGGACAATCAGCGGCTTCCTCACCATCATTTTAGGGATTTTTCTCCTTCATGCCTTTAAGGACATTACGTTTAGTGTGGACTCCCTCCCTTTGTACATGAGGAAAAGCCCTTATTGGTTAGTTGGAGGCCAGCAGCCTCACATGGCTCTTCCTGATGATGATGACTTGCAAGCAGATAATGATGGAAAGTTGTCAGCCAGAGGTGGTGACTAGAAAGGAGCCTCATGAATAAAAAAAAAAGCAGCAGTATACTCATCCATACCTCTCAAACTTTTAAAACTTTTTTCAAGCAAAGCATCCACTGGATGAGGACATTGGCTTTTTTTTACCTTAGCATTGCCATCTCCGTAATGGATCTCATTTACTTTGGGACAAAATATTCTTTACATAATTTATTTTTGTTCACTGCTGTCTTTGATATTTCTGTTTTTTTAAGTGTTTGTTTTGCTAATGAAAGCTTCAACATACAGAAGATAAAACTTTGAACACATCACAATTTTTCATAGTAAACATATTTCTGAAGACGCCATTGACATGCAATTTTCCCCATATGTTGGTAGCAACCCAAGTAATACATACATAGAAACCTAAACAAGTTATTGTGATGTGTTCAATGCTTGTTTTATTCATGGTACATAGTTTAGCACTTTTTACTGTAATTAGAAAACTAAGACTTAGTGGATCAAATGTTTGCCCTTAAAATGTTGGTGAGCTACAGTATTACCTCAGCATTATGTTCAAAATCTAAACCACAGAATGTAATATGTGCCAAGGTGTATATTTAATTTTAATGTAACGTCTCATTAAAACAAAGGGCTTACAGTGGATGTAAGAAGTCTGGTAAAATGTCAGGTTTTTTGATGTAAAAAAATAAATTATTTCACAACTCTCTCTCTCTCTCACATTTCATTGATTATGTGAAACAATGGCACCAAGAAGAAAACTGGTCAGAAGCAACATGCAACAAGTTGCAGAAATTTCTGGTAATCACCGTTTTCCATATGATTGGGTGCCAAGACAAAACCCTTTTTGAATAAAGATAAATATCTAAAACCAAAAAGACATTTCGCACACTTTTACAAAATACTCAGTTACAAAAATAATCTCCAAAAAAGCATGAGAAAATGTTATAGTATGATACTAAAGTTGGTCCTACAAATGGGTTTGTTGCACATTCCCAAAACCCACAGTGAAGCATGGTGGTGGCAGCATCATTCTTTGGGAGTGGAACTAGCAGAAAATAAGTAGTTTCAAATATCAATCGGTGTTGACAAAACCTTCAGGCTTCAGTTAGAAAGTGGAAGATGGAGGAGGAACTTCATCTTTTAACTTTTTTTTTTATCACCTAAAGACAAAACAAAAACATGGCTTTACCAGATGATTAGCTTGGAAATGATCTCTTTCTACATCACAAAAGTCAGGGAATTTAGAAAGAGTGTGCAGATTTCTTACATATATTGTACAAGCATTTTAAAAAGGATGCACATTCTTATTTGGCATTTTGTTTATTGCATATTTACAGTCCAGTCTGTTGAACACTGATCTTCAGTCAAGAGGTTGCAGGGTGATTTTACTGACATTGATTTTTGGTCCATGTATCTGAACAACATCTCCTCATAATCAAACTTCACAGTCTGAACTTTCCACTTACATGAATTCAAAAAGCTGACAGAGTCAGCAACAAACCACCAGCTCAATATTTTGCAACACTCGTCTTCCTGTAGTGACAAAACACAACCTTAAACTTTTACCCAGGTCTGTACACGGTTCAGACGTCAGGCACTTGTTTCCAAGGTAACACTTGTTGTGGTCTGTTTCCCAGGTGACTGGACTCTTCTTCAGCTTACTGTACAGACAGCTGAGTCGGGACCAAACAGCTTTCCCAGTGAATGCAGAAAATGGGTCCTTTTTATTTTTTAAACTTTTTTTCTATCAAACTTCCAGTTTTTAGTCCAACATCGTCTCGGAGAATCCACCCTTGCTCTTCTGAGTCTGTTCCAGTCTGTTCAGGATGAACTGGCTGGTGTCTATAAATCGCTCCACGCAGTTAACGAAACAGATTTCAGTCCTGGAATCCAGCTTGGGTCCCGGTTTATCCATGCATTTTTCCTGAAGACACAGACATAAACTATTAGAAGAAACATTTTTGAGACCGATCCACGTCAAACAGAGGGAAAAATCCTTCACTCTATTATATTCTACTAGAGGAAAGCCTAGTTTAACGAGACAGAATACGTGCACACGTACATTTTACACACTGGTTATGACAGGGATCTCCCCTGGAAAGCCCTCAGTTTAGCAAAACTAAACTTTTGTAGCTGCAAATGTTACAAGACCTTCCATAAAAAATAGCTTGTAATCTTTGATAAGTATCTAATGTGTTGTCATTTGTACAGAATGTTTATTTTACTTCTATTTCTGAAAGAGATTAAAAAAAATTAAACATTCACAAAAAGTGGAAGGATACATATTTAGAAAAAGCACAAAGGTTCCAACTTGGTAAGGAAAACAGACCAAAAAACATTACTGATACTGACAGTCTAAAGAGACACTTGTGGTGTTGTTCTGTGTCATGTTTATGAATAGATTTTTATTTTTTAAAAATAATTTAAGTACAAGCACAAAACAGTCTAATGAGCAATAAACTGTCACATATTCAAAAGGTTTTGCACCTACATTAGTTTGATAAACTGCAAAAGATTTGATCAGTTTCATATGAACATATGCACTACTACAAAATTGCAGCAATGCATGTTCAATTCATTCAAGATGCAGATTACTAAAAATAAACTAGAACTCAAATATTAATACTTGTACACAGAAAAATGAATGCAATAAAGATATTTGTCCTTCACAGATATTTGATTCTATTACAACAACAGAACTATTTTAGTGTGAATAAAAAATATTTCCGGAGTTTAAGACAATTTAGCTCAATATTTTAAAGCACAGAAACAGAAAAACAAAAAAATGGTCCAGATGAAACTTCTTATGCCTTACACTGCCACCCAGAGGCCTACGGGTGTAATTACAACACATCTCAGTGAGAAGTAAACTTGTTGCGGCCAGTCGGTTCTAAATTCGTGTGAGTCTGAAGTTTGTGAGGGAAACCGACTCGACCTCAATCATTGAATGTTTTGAGGCGGATGTGGACGCAGTCCAGTACGTAAACCGGTCACCGAGGCAACCGCAAACAAATTTAGAAGTATAATTAAAAAACAACAAATAATAAACAAACACACAGTTTTAAAACAAACTAAGAGATACTAGGATATTTAACATTGAAATACAGTTAAAAAAAAATAAATAAAAAATTAAAGGCTTTTTTAAAATAAACCAAGAAATTCATGTATTCTACAAAAGTAAAATGAGACCAAATTTAAAGAATTGCAAGTTCTGAATAGAATATTTTCCACAGAACAAATTAATTAAAAATTCTATTGTTTATTTGTAGTCTCATTCAAACATCTGTCAAGACAGGAATATTTGTAGATTAAGAACAACATTAAAAGTCACTGCTAAAAGTGGAACAGAAATATAGCCTGTCTGGATACGAAGAATGATGTCGCCCTCACAAGTTTCCACAAGAGCTTGATGCGCTAAGTTGGCTTTAGTTGATAAATCCTGTAGTCTCTAATCTCGCAGCAGGTTCAGTTGATCCCCAGTCTTTTAATGGTAAAACAAACACCAGTCTGTTGGTGTAAACACCTATCAGTCAGGACAGTACAAGTCCCAGCTTAAGATGCTTAAAGGAAAGCCAATAATACTGCTCACCTTTCTTATCTTCTGATAATCCCGAGTACAACGTACAAGGTTTTAGATGAGTTTGTGGTCCTCATCAGAGAGAGAGATTGTTAAAAGAGCATAAATTAAGTGTTTTTTCAGTTTGGGTAGATATTATTAGTGGTGCTTTACCCTTCAGACCACCATGATAAATCTAGGTAATAATATCTGAATAATGTGGCTATTATGTAGGAGGCAACAACACTGAGTGGTAATAATAAAATAAATCAATTAGAGGGTGAAAATGTGCAGCAAAATGATCAATAAAAAAACTGTCTCATGGGTTTGTAAGTTAGCATTAAGATTTTTATGGTATTAGTATTTTTCTAAATATTGCTTAAACAATTTTATACACAAAATTACAAACCAAACAAGTCTCATGTCACACAGACCTGGCTGGCTGCATCAACAGTTTTCACACAACAACAAAATGCAGAAACTCCATTACAAGGCCCATAAGCATAAGATACTAAATTATATCTTATAAAAGTGTCTCAAAGATCGATTATTTATAAAATCAAGAAAATTTTGGACAACCCCTTTATGAGACTGCTTTACAGCAGCACAGTGTCATCAGTCAGAGGCTTCTTTAGATACGCTGTAACACAGCTTGCTACAGAAAATCCTTCCTAACCACATACATCAGACTCTAACACGCTTTAAGGAACATTGGATGATATGAGTTTCAACATTTAATTTCCCTTTGGTAGTAAGTATTTCTGAGTTGAATTGAAGCTTAACTGTTGAAACACCACGTGGCTTTGGTTGTAAGTGACGTAATGTGACGTTTGAAATAAGCGTTTTTAAGTGGCGTTTTACTCCTTTAATTGTACCTGCAGCCTGCGTCAAGAAAACCCTATTTTTGTGATTTGGTGATTTGTATTTACTTATATTATGCTAAAAAGGTACCGAGCAACAAATAAAAAATTAAATCCAAAAGTTTTGCATTTACGCTGTTTTTCTTGTTCTTACTCAGCCAAGTTATTAGCCTATTTTTATTTTACAGTGGGAAAATAAATATAACCAATTTCTTTAAGGTCCATTCAGCGCAGACGGAAAGTAAATATGTGAAGATAAAACTAAGCTGAGAAGCGGCGTCTAAGTTTCCCGTATGTCTATAATGAACAATATGTTCAGCCATCAGTTTATTAGGAAGCAGCGTTTACTTTAGGAAATTACTGCATGTTTACAACAAGCACGACATGTAATCTGTCTATAGCTGCTCCAACTGCACAAGTCCCTGTCGTAAAGAAATTGATAAAAATCAACATGCTGAACTGTGTTCGTCTCTTACCCAGCAAACCTCAGTCATTTGATGCACCAGCTGCTGAAATCTCTGTTTCTGAGACTCGATTTCGATGAAATGTTGAAGCTGAGGGTCCGCTGAAGCTCCTTGGCCGTCCATATCTGCTATAAAACGTCGAAGTACCGATATTTATTCTAATTATAAACGCGAGGAGGCTGTTTCTTGCTGACCTTCACGTGTGGGAATGAACAACGGGAAGCCGGAAGTCGTTCAGCCAATCACGAAGCACGTTTGTGTAGCAGAAGGTCACGTATGCGTAACTTCATGAAAATTTGACTAAAAAACATTTTTTTTAATTATATTGTATTATATTTCTAAAAGAAGACGTTCGGCACATTTTTATTAGTCTTTATTAGCCTGAAATTGCAACCACTTGTGGATAGTAATTTGCTTCATTTGCTTGAGAAAAATGTTTTTTTTTTTTTAAAGGAGTAGTTTTAATGCATTGTTTTTTACTTTCACTGTACTTTATCCTAACAGGGTAAAATAGAACACTGTGTTAATACTAACTTAATACTGTGAGTATTAATTTCATATGTTCTATTTTGAAAGAAATTGATTTAGAAAGTATTTCCACCTTTTATTTTTTGTGATTTTGTAATCATGGAATTCGTTTCTATTAAATTTCACATTCTAGTCTTTACATTTTTAGAATTTGCACATAGCTTTATATTTTTCTGTTTGTCTGATGACATTTTATATTACATGAGATGTTATCAGTTACTCAGTAAACGAGTAACTTTTTACAGAATATTGTTTTACTCTTTCTTGAGTAATTTTTTGAACAGCTACTTTTTACTTTTACTTGAGTAAAAATATTCAAAGTAGTGCTGCTCTTATTGAATTACAATTTTTGGTGACTCTGTCCACCTCTGACTGTTTAATTATCCTATTTATTGCATACTATTTTGATGTTTATGTTTTTTGTGCTATTTTATTGGTTTTGTTGGGGGAAAGCAATGGATGGATAAAGGAGGAATTTCTTTTTAAGTTCAGTAATGCTCCCAGATATTTTTCTATGCTATTTTTTTTTTTTTTTAAACCTGCCATCTGCTTTGTTTAAAAATGCTTGTGCAAATAAACTATAAACTAAAAATTGTTGATATTTGTATCTCATATATATTTGCAAGCCCTTCTTACTTGGTGTTTATTTGTGCAACACATATTAGCTTACAAAGCTTATTTTCACATACAAAGGTGTTTGCAATGATTTCACAGAGTACAAGAAACAAAATATCATGTTTTAATTGAGCAACCTTCAGTATAATATATATAAAAAAAATCTAAATATAATTCATAGGACTGCATTTTTATTAATGTGATGAGAAAGCTAGTGACTAAAAGTGACATTTGCATTAAACCTATTCACATTCTAGATAAGCCTTAAAATGCTGCTCACTCCCACATTGACGGTTTCAATTGTATTAACGATGCTTTGTCTTCAGGGATCCATGAGGAGCTTTTCTCTGGGGATCAGAGAGGTTTTTTTGTGTTGCATAAATTATTCTCAGGTCTATTGGAGTTCATACAGCAAATCCTGAACATTCAGTGCCAGCTCCTGAAAGGTGGGTCTCTCATCTGCTTTCTGTAAAACAAAGGCAAATATTGATTGTTAACCCTTTTTTTAAAATTTCAGTATTTTCTGAGGCTCAGAGTGTGAGAGGAAACGAGCTTACATCAGACCAACAGCTTGTCATGATGCTGTAGACCTTCTCATTGGCCAGCTGTGGACGGAAAAGGCGCAGGCCTCGGGACACCTGATCCACTATTTCCGTGTTGTTGAGGCGTTCATATGGAAGCTTCCCCAGAGTGTACACCTCCCACATTAAAACGCCTGATAAAGAACAAACAAAGAGGTATTTAAAGAGTCTAAACCATTCTGAAAGGATGCTTTACAAAAGTCCTGATTCATTATCAGTTATAAGTTCAGGGTTTTAATAGATTTTACAATAGTGTTTTATTTTCCTCTTAGTACCTGACAGTTTTCAGACATTTTTTGTCTGTGTTTTCAGATGGAAAACTAGCACATAGGCCTCAATGTTTCATGCAAACACTGCACCAGATACTGTCATAATCAGACACAAAGTCCATGGATAAAGTTTGCAAAATGTATAAACAGATGATAAAGTTCACTTTTAAAGTTTAAAACCACCACACTTGTAATTTCACTGGCAGTCAATGAGAAGAAATGAACAGCTGCGACTTCTCACCGTAGGCCCAGATGTCAGACTTGCTGCTGAATTTGCAGTAAAGCAGTACTTCTGGAGGTGACCAGCGAACTGGGAACTTTGAGCCTGCTGAGCTTGTGTACTCGTCATCCAAAACATATCTAGTGGCATGGGAAAGGATTTTTAACACCACATTGTACACTCACATGCCTATTTCATTTTTTTTTTTTCATTTTGTTACACATTAGACGCTTTACCTTGACAGACCAAAGTCAGTCACTTTCACTGTGCCATTAGTATCTACTAGACAGTTCCTGGCAGCCTAAAGATAAAACAAACAACACATTGTGGATCGAGCATAATCATTAAACTTCTAGCCTTATCATGTAATACCAAACCACAGGTTATTCTGTCCCCAATTGGAACTGACTGAGAGTTTTTGCCACTGTTTATTAATAGAATGTCCTTGTTGCTCACCAGGTCTCTGTGGATGTACTGCTGTGCTTCAAGATAGGCCATTCCCTCCGAAACGTCTTTACACATCTCAAGAAGCTGGACGGTTGTTGGGTGCTGCTTCAGGCCTTCTTTTAGGTATGTCAGAAGGCAGCCATTTGCAAGGAACTCAGTCACAATATAAATAGGTCTCTGTTTGGTGCAGACGCCGTACAGCTGCACCAAATTCTCATGGCGAAGCTTCCTTGTTTGAGCAAAATTAGAAGAAAGTTTAGGCTTTTTTTCAAAGCATTTATGTGGTATAGCTTTCCTCATTTGACACATAAGTTCTGAAACCTTACATCATGATTTTGGCTTCTTCAATGAAATCATCCTCGGACATGGAGCCCTCTTTAATCATCTTAATGGCCACATCATGCTGGCCCTGCCACTTTCCATACTTCACCACTCCAAACTGGCCATTTCCCAGCTCTTTGATGAATGTTAGATCACGAGGGTCGATCTCCCACACACCTGAAGAAAGTAAGATGCATTTCAGTGCTTGAAACTTGGCAGCACAAGCTAAGAAGTAAAACTGACAAGCTTTATTTTTAACTCCCTTGCAAAGGTGTGTGAAAACAGTACGTCAGCTTGACCAAAAGATATAAGATTAAACAGCTAATTTGTATAAAGATAATAGCAATAACTCCATTTAAAATATTTTTTATCTTCTTATTTCATGACAAACTAATACTGTAATATTAAACTCCCCAACATTTACTATCATTAAATACATTAGCAGGTAACTACATTACTAAGAAACGTAACTCAACCACAAACTGAGACAAACAGCAGCAAAACACATCATATTTTAGTCATTAGTGGGGATGCTAACAATCATATTTCAATGTTTTGCTGTTACAGAGAACAGAAATAGAAGATGTAATACCTGAAAATGAATTTAAACTTATACATATATATTTTAAATAGCATTAGCTTTGGAGAGGCTAGCTGGCAAAACATTTCAGTGGTTTTTGATTTTAGCACTAATTATGTTTTTATACACTGCCAAAAATTACCGTACTCCTGCTCTGAGTGTCAATACTTCCAGTTTTTGTGGCATCAACATTCTGGTTTCAACTCAGAAAACAGTTGGATTCTCTAGTTTTTTTGGTGCTAACCATTGTTAGCAATTGGAGTATGTAACAATATATTTATCTCTGTTTTGTGTGTTCAAAATTGAATGCTACATGTTCAAGTGTAGACATTTTTTCACAGATTGATTTAATGAGTCACAAACTGTCAATTTAATGTTCCCTACTTTCTTTGGGTTTATATTAATTTTATAGTTGCTCGGTGAGCTCAAGATTTTTGATGTAAGGACTTCTTATTTTTCTGCCTGTGAACTTTGGTAATCCAAATTCTGAATAAAATGTGGATACTCTATGAGGCAATTAGGACTTATCTTGAAATAAATTATTCTGTAGAGAATAAATTAAGCAAATATGGAAGATATAGAATGCTTCCTTAAAGTTTGGACATCTACTGTTTTTTGGTTATTTCATATTGGCCAGTTTGTCTTCTTTGGCTTCAGTTTTTTAAGACAATTTTATACTTGATATTGCACACGATACAAGCTTTTTAAGTGCAGCACAAAGAGAAGGAGTTTTAGAGACAAAAGTCTCTCATATCACATATGCCCCAACGACATCAGCCGTTTTCACACAAGAGCAATTTAGGAAACTCTATTATAAAGCTCCTAAATATGAGAGACTAAGATGTGTCTTATAAAAGTGCTTCGGAAGTGGTTATTTTTATTTTTAGAGTACAGAGCAGATTTAGGGTCAACACTCTTTAATTAGAAAAAAAGGTGTTGTCATGTGTACCTTCAGCTTTAAAACATTAATAACTGGAACTGCTATGTTTTGATAGAGAACACTGAATATTTAGCCAGTCATGCCAGGTGAATTATTTGAAAGTTTGACTGATTGTAGTTCAAATGTGCTCTTACCGTAACCCAGTCCTGCTGTGGATGGAGGTCGTGCCCGATTGGATACAATGTGCTTCAGCCTGCTGACCATACCTGGTGATTGGAAAAAAACAAAACCACATTGGCAAGTAAAAAGAGGTGCATATTAGTGAGCCTAACGTCTGCTGATTTTCCTGTACAGCTTAGCTTGAATCAGCATTTTTTATTTTCTGTATCTTATGACTAGGAAACCATCCCCATTATAGCTCCTGAAGACAACTTTATGTTGGCCGTGACCTATATAAATAAATTAAACTGATATAAAGAGTTTAATTTAACATCATGCTATGTATGTCAGTATCTAGTAAGAGTAATGAGCTTTACCAAATTAAACCTGCCGCTGCACCTGGAGGGACTCTGGAACCGAGTTATCGCAGAAAACAAACATGTTTGTATGAACATGCAGAATCGAAGGAGAGACATGATTTATGGTCATGTAAGCTTCCTGATTCTGCTGCCCAGTTCTAGTCTCAGTAGTACTGACTATATTTTAGATTTATAGCAAATTTAAAACTTATTTATAATTTCTGCAATGATTCTTTTACTGGTATACAGCCCCTCAACAACATCTTGAACTACGTTAATGTATAATGCTGCCAAAACTGATGGTTTTCTTATCAAATAATTTCAAGAAAAAAACTATTTTAGGTATAAATAAACCATCCAATGAGATTTGAAGTGGTATGGCACAACCTCACATATCCTGTTGATCTACTTTAGACACTTTTAGGTTCAAGTACATCCTGCCAAATAATGCCGTAGTAACATATTATAAGACCTTGAGCCTTAAGAAGAAAAATAAAAATAAGAAATGTAATAAACTTAACAAGAATAACATTTAGAGATGCATAAAACTACTAGATGTTTGATTCTCAAGACAGATGGAAATGGATGTTGCAGTTTTCAACAAATGTTTGGAGGCAAGTGAACCAAACCAGTTCTAGAGTTCTTTCTGCCAAAACATAATGTAGAATTGACAAATTTTCTCCTTATTAACTTCATAATTGTAGGTTAGTGGGTCAAATACAAAAAAAAAAATCTTGATTGTCTAATTTCTAGACAGTCCTGCAAATTTTGTTTTTGATAAATCAACCAAGACCATATAATGTTGCACTTTTTTGGAGTTATGGCATTAAACGCATGTAATGTGTTGCGTAAATGAGGAATTTCTTGTAATTCCTCCATTTGCTGTTACAATCAAAACTGCTACCACGTTCAGATTTTTGCAGCACATTTTTAAAACTATGATTGTTTGATTGTAATGAGTAAAAGTCAGAACCAACAGGTAAGGCCACATAACCACCCTAAAATCAATCAGGAAAAGCTTATTATTTATAGTTTCTTTTGCAATAGATGTCAGGTAAAGATAGTTGCAGCTTGTAAAAGGAGTTATTTTAGCTGTCACGGTAACCAGATGTAGCATTGACCTGCTGCGTTGTGCTGGTGATAGTTGATCAGCTCTGGGATAGTGTTGAAATGATGCTTTTCTGCCAGGTAAAACTGGCCCTGTGGGGTCGTGCAAATGTTATAATGTCTGCAGCTTCCACCTGTTTCCCTGTAGAGAAAACGAGAATATCACATGAAGCCTGTCTGGTTTTAATTATGGCCCTGCAGTTAATATCTCCTCACTGTTATCCACAGTTGGCTTCAGACTGAGATGAACAAAAAAAAAATAGTTCTGCAGACAGATTAGCCCAAGTTTTGCATGAATAATTTACATCTCCGTCCCTCTGTGGTCTGCAGTTTCCGCTTTCAGTACGCACAGTTCTTCTTTTCATAGGTTCATGCATGAGTGGAGCCAGGGGATGAACTATATAAATGGCAGTAGTGTTTTAACCCAGTGAGGTTACTTACACGCCACCCTTGGTGAGCAGCGACACAGTGTATTTCCCGGCTTTGCTTGAGTCTCGTATCAGGAAACCTCCGTCTTTGTTCTGAGAAGGGAAACCCGCATTTCATAATTTTAAAACTTCTTACAGTTAATATGGGGACGAACAGATAAATCAAGCAGTTATTGTGTCTACCTCAGATTTTAAAAAATGCTCTGCTTGACTCCGATTCATGTTTTTGCAGTACCAGCTGTGAAAATAAACATCACAATCACTTTAAGAATGTACTATCAGCCGTGGGGTTACACAATAAAATTCAGATGATTCAAACAATTAAGCTTACTCTTGAATAAAACAGAGACATGTACAATATCAAACACCATTTTGTGGGCAGAACAGTATTTTTGTACTCACTCAAATCTTTCAAGCCCCTTTTCTGCTTCCACCACATAATTACTTGGTATGTAACCTTCTTTCCTACAGAAAAAAAAAGATGCCCACAAAAGTGTCAAATCATCAAAAAATATGTCTTTTGGAAGCATAATGCATTTTATTTTTAAAGTTCAAAGTATTCAGATATTCTGAGGTTGTTCCTTTTTCTTTGCACTCATCGTGGTGCAAAGGGTTCCTATTTCACATTCTCATGGCCCAAAGGATGAAGACGCTTAGGATTAATGTATTTTTGTGTAAATGCAGGACTGCGAATCTGTGTTGTTTTGCTTTGCTGTGTTAAAGCTGCCTCACCCGTATTTGTCTCTGGCTTTCCACCAGTTGGGGTCGGACCTCTCCAGGATGGTGTACTCCTCGTCCTTCCTCAGCTCCAGGTCCTGGGGGGTCATTGGTGCGTAATCGTACTCAGCTACTACAGTCATGGTTGCAGGCTGTGCTGGAGGCTCGGGTGGTCCTGGAGGCAAAGGGCGACCAGGCTTTTCCTGAAACAATTTTAGGTTGTTGAGTAAATTCAGAACAAACTGGTCTGTAATATGACTCTAAATGAACTGGGAATACCTCTGTTGGGGTTGGGGGAAGTGGTTTCCTGGACATTCGTCGACTCGGTGAAGATTTAAAACCTGTTGTCAATGAATGCATCAGTAATTTAAAACTTCAGAAATTCATGTTTTGATTCAGTTTCAAATTCAACCCTGACAGACGTCTCGTTCTTACCATTTTTAGCAGAACTTTCCAGAACTTTGCAGCCCATAGCTTGTTTAACTTCCTGCTGGCAGCAAAGCCACACCCCATCCACCCAGAAACAGGGATGGTACTTCTGCATCAGATCTTTGTTGAAGCGGACCACTATGAGCAACATTAGCACGCGTGAATTCATGCACAGCACATTTACATAAAATCAGCATTTGCATGGGCATCTAAATCCTCTGTCACACAAGATGTTGAGATAAAGACACCAAAGCTTATCAGATAAACACAACGCTGAAGTCTAAATCTGTTTTACTCACATTCTTTTAGCTTCTTTATCCACGATGCTCGGATGTCGTCAGTTTTTGCGAAGATGTACAACGGCCCTTCGTCATAAATGACCTGTGGAAAAACCCAGAATCAGTTGAAACCACTGTTCTCAAAATTTGCTTCCAGTTCCATTAGCAGAACTTTGGGATGTTTTTAACAGGATATTCATAATATTGAAACTGTATTGGACATCATTGGATAAATATATGCTGGCAGCTATTTGTACTGGGTACCATTTGCATCTGACATAATTCTAATTATCTTCCAGTTCAAAACCCAGTAGTGCAACCCTTTCCAGACTGATATGTGTCATAATCTTTGTTTCTCGGCTGTTTTTTATAGATAGGAGCATGATGTCTTGCTTTTTGACCACTTCCTTTAATCAGAGAGATTCCTGTTAAGTGAACAGTAATTATGTCTGAATGTGACTTGTGAATTTGATACCAGCTCTCCAAGCAGGTTGCCAATCACATTTTTATTCCTAATCTAACAAGGGGAACAATTAAATGTTCACATACGATCAGGTAGTTTTGGATAACTGCTTCCCTTAATATATGTAATTATTATTTATTCAGTTTGATAAGGTGCTTGATTTGAGCATTTTTTGATATTGCGATGAAAATCATAAAATCAACAGCTTCAACAAAAATAATTTCTAATGGCATAAGAGCATGGATATGAACAGGTTTGGTTATAGATATGAAATGGAAGAAGGAAATTGACAAAATGGTGGTGCTTGGGCATGAAAGAGTGGCAAAACCTGTAGAAACACGTTTAGTGAAAAAAGTGATATGCTAGACTGATTTAATCAGATGCATATCGACAGAAGAGCAAAGAAACATGTCATGTTTTATATTATGGCAGCCATCTTGGATTTTGTTGTAGGGGTGGATGAGATTTTCCATTCATTTTGAACTTCTATGGATTTGTCTGCACCGTTTTCCAACTTCAAAACAGGAATCTTTTTCATGTGAGTAAATATTAAACAAATATTAAAGCCACATCCTTCAACCAGCTATGCAGTACAGTCGTCGTCTCTCTCTCTCTCTCTCTCTCTCTCTCTGTCTCTCTCCTTACTATTGAGACATACAGGAACCTGAAAGAGTCCAAGTCCTCCTGCAATGTTTTGCTCTTCAAGTAAAACCACCTTTACATACTTACTAAAACTGTTGCATTAGGAAACAAAATAAACAATGAATAAATGTTTCATTTTGACAGTGCCTTTTACAGACATAGTTATAAAGTTCAGTGCAAAATAAGATATGCTGGAAACACCTGCAAAAATGTGGTTTTGTAAACAGAAATAAGAGACTGAAGGTAATATTTTAATATGAATTTTGAGTTTAACAGGTTGGCCAGATAAAACTGGATATGTATTATCAAATACGACAGACTGTCAAGAAATAGCTGCTGTTTTTTATGACTTGAAAAAAAGAAAAAGCTTTGTCTATTCCAGCAAGTCAAATAAATGGGATTATACAATTAACAATCGTTTTAAGTTCAGTGGATTCAACAACTCATAACTAAAAGAAGCAAGATTGTAACATAGATTTTAATTTTAAGTTCAGAGTTTAATCAGTTTTAAGTACTGAACGCTGGACTTTGTAGAAGTATTAAAGAAATCAATTGCTTGGCTGATGTTCATATTTTAGGCTAACAATCATTGTTTCTATTTTACTTAAACTTAAAAAATTATTATTATCAGCCAGCCAGACTTTATTTATTTTAGGCGGTTAAAATCTGAGTGATACCTGCTGGAAGTACAGAAAATTAAAATATTTCTGCTCTGAGTATTGATCCTTGAGGAATCCCACAGTTTGAAGAAACTTTCGCAAGTTACAATTTATCTTCTAAATTGTGATTTTAAATGTTGTTTTTTTTTTCTTTTGAAATAGTTTATTGAAACTTGGGACATTTTAAACATGGTATTGCAAAGTTATACAGCAATTCTTACATTTTCACTTTTTTCTTAATAAATACAAATTGTCAGTTAAATTAAACTAAAAGAAGATAAGAATAGGACATTTAAAAATATATTTAAAATGTTCCTTCAAATTAGAGAATTTTTCTAATTTACTTTACTTCTCATGTGAGATATTGAGGAGATAAACTTCTTGATTTCCCTGATGGCTCATGGCACCTTTCTTACTTTCATTACTTAACAAACAGTGGCACCTGGGCTGCTTCTGAAAGCCCCTTGTTATCTGAAACAGTTTCACTTCTTAAGAATGAACTTTCACAAAATCAGACACTTGCAGTTTTAGTTTGAAAAGAAAAGGACAAGTTAAAATTGTTCGTTGTGATGCATCTTGAAAGCAGCTGATTATAACTTGATGATAATTCAGCAGTTTTAAGCTTGAAGGAGTTAAAAATGAAACCAAGTGAACTTTATATTTTAGTTTATTTCTGAGGAGTATGTTGGGAAAAGATCTACCTGGAATGCATACATGCGCTCCTGTGGGGCATTGGGTTCTGGTTGGACCGTCTCCACACACTTAATCTTCTCTAGGTCCACCGCCCCTTTCAGACCTTTCCGCTTCTGCTCAACAAATTGTGGAAGAAAAAAAACAAGAAGAATGCAGGTTTAAGGTTACGACCCAAAATAATGTCAAATGTGGTTCAGTTTGTCTTCAGGTACGCACCCCTTTCTCAGAGTCAAAATCATAGTAGGCTATTTTTTCCTGGGTGAGAATGAACCACCTCTCCTTGTAGTTTAGAGGAGAGGTCTTCTTCTTCTGCTGAGATCGTTTGATGAAGATTTCTTCCATTAGATTGTCTGACATGATTCAGTTTCGCTTAATCTGCAAAGAAGCAAGTGATCGATGGTTAATCGTTTTATGGTAGCAGAACGGAGTGAAACGGCAACTTAACACTTTAACTGTGGTCTCTTTTTGTGTTGTAAGTCACACCCTTCACCAGTGGATCTTATGTTTCTAATTCAGCTCTTCCAGTTCCTTTCACTGAATTTTTGAGTGCCTACTCGCTTTTCATAGAGTCACAGCAATGCTGCTGTAATAGATGAGAGACCGTAGATCTGCAAAGCAAGGAAGAGACTTGCATCATGAGTGCATATCAGTGACTGATTAACAGTTGGTTTGCATGAACTCTGCATTTCGTGCAAGCAGCGCCCTTTGTTTCCAGCATTTCCCCCTTTGGCATATCTGTTTTCCTCAGCTGTGACAATATGGCAGAGATGTAAAATATGACTTGCTTTGGGAATTTGTAATTTAAACCCCCCAAAATAAATAACCCGTGGTTGCTTTAGTAATTTGATTTGCAAATCAGAAACTAGTGGCGAAAATCAAACAAAAAAAAGAAGTGTTGTTTGATTTTCCTCATTTTTTTTCATGCTGTTAATAATAGAAAAAACTAAAATTCCACGCAGAAGATTAAAAAAATTGACCAGTTTTTAAATTGTCTTGGTAGCTTCCAGATAACATGAACCGTATACTTCCCGTCGTGACGTCAATGCCCATTTATAATACGTAGGAAGGTTGTTTTTTTTTTATTTGAAGTCATCATGATTTTAGAAATGTTCTTGTTCACGTATGTTGATTTTGTGGCAAAAACCTACGTGAGACAGCATGTTTGAGGTGCATAGAAGGAATTATAGAACGTTTTGTGATCAGATTTTCTCGCTAGAAAGCAGTAATACAAAGCACTGTTGTCTTGCACCAAGAAGGTCCTGGGTTTATGGTCTTTCTGCATGAAGTTTGCATATTTTCCTCATACATGCCTGGGTTTTCTTTGGATCTTCCTCTAAAAAATATGTCTGTTAGGTTAATTAGTCTCTCTAAATTGCCTTTAGGTATGAGTACGAGTGTGGTTGTCTGTCCTGTTTGTCTTTGTGTTGTCATGTGATGAACTGCTGGCCAAACAGAAAGTTATATTTCATATTAAAAGTAATGCAAGCATTTTAGAATAGACTCAAATAACTGGGCTGTTTTTTCATATTCTGCCACCATCCACCCTTCAGTTTGTACAAAGTTGAGAGTTATTGACAGAATGGGATAAACAAATAGGACAGCGGGAAAAATGCCTCCTACAGTCACAAAAGGCAATGGTTGCTAGGAATACGATAAAAGATGGGACATTTTGTACTTTTCACATTTGTATGCAATCTTTCTTATCTGTTTGCTTCTCACCCCTGGTCCTTTGTTTTCCTGTTAAGTATTTTGAATTACCCAGAGTAAGAATGGTGTTTTATAAGTAAACTTCCCTTATGTTTCCGTGTTATCCTAAATGTGATAAGAAAATCAAACCAAATTTAAATGTCTGCTTATCTGTCTTTCACAAGAAAAAAACCAAATGAGCTCGTACTTCAAATTAGGAACATCAGATTCAGAGATCCAGAACTTTATCTCACGAAGGTTCTCGGAGTTTGGAGAAACATGAAACGTGTCCACCTGGTTTATCTCGTATAAAATATGACAAAGCGACCTTTCTTTGACACACATTTATTGCGACGAATAATAAAAAGATTAAAGGTACACAGGCAAATTAAGCAGGGTGTCATTTCAGTTTATGGCAGCTGTGTGTTTTTTTTTTTTTGCCACCTTGTAACACAGAAACTGAAAGTTTCACCTCCAAAACTAGAAATGCTAACTTGTTAGGTTAAAAGGCAAGCTCCTGATATGTACTTTGTAAGAAGAGCTTATAGAAATAACACTTTTATATTACAGAAAAAATATAAAATATTGTTTTACGTAACCTAAATTTTGGTTACTTGTTATAAAATTGTAGAAAAAAAGTAATTGTGACTCGATAATTTATCTAAATGTAATAAATGTTCTGCTAAAGGCTGAGTGTTGTAAAGACTTTGCTATGGGTGAAACTGTTGCAGAACCAGAGGTGGTGCCGCATCCACAGACCCCTTTTTCTCTTGAAACACAGCAAGCTTCTCATGGTGGAAGTTCGGTTCAACAGTGTCAGCCTCAGGTTTTCATCACACAGCTGAAAGCTCACAGTGAGTGAGTCTCTGTCAGATGTGTTTGCAGTTCAGTCTAAACCTATTTTGGGCCTGTGAGCACTTCCTTTTATCATCTGAACTGGAACAGTAACTCTACAAGAAGCTTCAGTCACCAGGACGGTGACATTTCTTAACGCAGCAGCGACAACACTCGTTAGCCTTGTTTGCGCCGTCATAGTCGGAGAGTGATGTTCCCCATTCTGAGAAACATTGTTTACCCATTCCTCATTCGCCACCACCATTGTTTTTTCACATCACTTACCCGGCAGCTCAGATAATCTGATTCTGGTCCATTTTTTGCCCTATAGCATTTTAACATTTTAAACTATAAATTACAATTTGATATACACCATTGCTACCAAAAAAAGGGACTTATTTTTGTCTTTTTTTTTTTAAAGAGAGTTGACTCACGGTGGCTGACACAGGCAAACTGAAGAGGGAAGTTGCATCAGGGTTACATTGAAATATGAAGGGAGAAGAAACCCGATACCCTGCAGCACTTCTACCTGACATTGCTATCAAAAAATGGTAATTTGCACACTTTAAATGCACTCTCTGAGTCTGTAGACCTTGTCAAAGTAAATAAATACTCATACATGCTCACATTCTTTTCAAATAAAACACATTGCATTGGCAGTTTTAGCTCAATTTCTAACAAGATTTTTTATATGGTCACAAGGAATTAGCCCGTAGGAAACAATCAGTTTGAAATAATTAATAATAAATGCCAGGAAACAGAGCCAAAGCTTAAAACACTTTGTTAAACAGGAATGTCCCAAGATGCCCTCTTCCCTGGTGTTTCCTTACAGATAAGCACATTAGAAAAAAATTCCCAGTGAGCAAATATAGAAGAGACAAAAATGCTCTCAGTCACCAGTTTAACTTTGAGTTGATCTGTGAAATATCTTCTTCTAGAAATGTCACTCTTGCAGAATTGAACTTAAGTCTCTAACCACATGAAACTATCTGATCAGCTTAATCTCTTTATTCATCAGCAGATGCATTTCACAAACATAAGACACCCAAATAATTAATCTAGAATGCGCTTCAGCAGTTTTAGTGCAAACTATTTTAAAATTTGCATATAAACGTACGAGTTTCAGGGCTAGTTAAATAACACGATCAGCTGTCTCTTCACACCTCTTGAGAATTCACACCTTTTCAAAGCAGAAATGGCTGAAAATACAGGCTAACCTCACAGCGTAGCGTTTTAATCGGCGTGGTCACTTACCCCTGCACCTGAAAACAGCAAAGCATCAGTCAAACACAACGCACCTAAAAACTGTGACATGAAGCTTCTGCTTGTTCTTCATAAAATGTGTGATAGTCTGTGATGCAAGAAGTTAAAACACACCCACAGAGAGGAATCGGCTCAGCTTACTTCCTCTTTTTCTTCCTGCTCATTTTCATATCAGCCTTCTGGACAGTTTTGGTGATAAGTTTGAGGCGGGTTAAACATTATTCAGAGCCCCATATTTAGCTGCAGCATGTAGTAGCACTTTTGGCTGACAAGTTTTCTTGTTTGGTCCGATGACAATTTGAAACTGTTTAGAGAGGAAGAGATAAAAACGTAATAATGATCACTTTTACTGGCCACAGAGAGTGCGGCCTTTAGGGAAACAAGCAAGAATGTTGTTTACTTGTGTTAAATTAAGAGGATGGAGCAAAACTATTTTAGTATAAGTAATAGTTTGCATGGAAAGATATTCATAAAAGTTAACAACAAACTGGTTAAGGTATGGCGGCTATAAAAATTATTCACCCTCTTGGATGTTTTACCCTTTTTGTTGCCTTCACAAATCAATTACATTCAACAAAATTTGGCTTATTTTGACAAAAAAAATCTTTAAATGTCAAAGTGAAAACTAATTTCTACAAATAACAATCATTACAAAAATAAAAAATAAACAAATAACCCTAACCGCTTTAAATTGTCTGACCTAATTCAGCAGGGAGTGGCCTAGAAACTGTCTGAGAACAATGATTGTATTTCAAGTGACTATTTTAAAGACACCTGTGTCTGAAAGGTTTACTCACTGGTTAATCAGTATTACTGGCTACAGAATGAAGACTGAAGATCACTTCAAGCAAATTAGAGAAAAGCTTATTGAAAAGTAAAAGTCAGGAGATGGAAGCAAAAGAAAGTTTCTAAAGCCCTGAACATCCGCTAGAGTTCAGGTAAATCCATCATCAAAAAATGGAAGCAAAATGGCATAAATATATATATATATATATATATATATATATATATATATATATATATATATGTGTGTGTGTGCGCGCAAGAAGGAGACTATACACTGATGGAGTTACTGGATTCAGCAGCAGAGATGGGAGAGACTAAATCATTAGTTTACTGCCTGCACTAAAATGTAAAACACTGCTTAACATAGTCATTCTTGTATCTGTAAGATAAATAAAGATATTTCACAGATTTTGTTTTGTTTTATTATTTAAATAGATAATAAAAATTAACTGCTTGTGCTACTTCAAAAATCTATCCCCCTTTCTTAAACGTATTTGCCAACTCCCTGGTTGTAAGTAAGTGTGGTCATATAAGGAAGCATGGTTGAATTTACACAAGTCTCTTGTGGACCTCATACCAAATTAGACATGTCTGATAAAGAGACATTAGGTAATAGGTGACTATTACTTCACCTACTGCTAATAGTCCCTGTAGTCTGACACCAGAAATCTCCTTTTAACCTCCTTGAGAAAAACGTCTTATTTAACCTTTATTGGTTTCATGACTTCCCCAGAAAAAGAAAATGTTCCTGCTTTTCTTTGCCATTAGCTATGGTTTTAGTGACATAGCCTATGTTCTCCTTTTGTACATGCTCATGGATTTACTGTATAAAATTTGTATTGCGTTTCATTGTTGTAATTTCTTTGGTCTTTGAGGACTTATGCTGGTTTAATAACGTTTTTAAAATTTTCTTTACTATTCAACAGCTGGCTCAATTTCACAAAACTGCATAGTCGATGTCTCACAGCAAGAAAGTCCTAAGTTTTAAATTATTATGTCATTTATTAAAATAAATTACTACTAATTCCTAATACTGAGAAATGCTCAAGAACTAAAACACCCCTTGATTCTAATTATTATTTCAAATATGCAGCTACTTTGACATATACAATTGATGTCTGGGCTGGATGCCAGTCCAGACATCTTTCAAAAACTAGTATTTTTCAAAAACAAGTCAAATTTAATCAATAATATTAAATCCAATTCAGTTCAGTTATCTATGTAATACCGACTTACAGCAAAATGTAATTTCAAGACACATTGCAAACAAGTCCGATTCATATAGTAGGGTCACATTGAGTCCGAATTGTGATCCAGAACAATGACAATCAGTAGCGTTTTCGTCTTCCTGACACACCCCACCGCTAGGGGGCAGAACACCCCGCTACTCACCGCTGAGATCTACTTCAACAACCGCTTCCGGCCTCGTCCTTCCTCTTTTTCCTCCTCACCGGGTCGCAACCATGGTATGAAACGACTACACTAATACATTTAATAAAATCAACATCAATCCTGCTATTTAAAGCAATACGTTTTACTTTCTTTAGTTCAAATGTGGTTATAGTTTTTCGATGAATGTCAGAGTGGATGTATTAGCAGCTTTGTTTCGGTTTTTTGTTGTTATATTGAGATAAATACGAATGCTAATGTTAGCAATGAAGAGCCGCTGTTTGCTTCTTCCATTCTGCTCAAATTTTGAATTTAGTGTGGGTGAAAATAGTGTAACTTAAATATCCATTCAAAACAGCATTATGTCACTTACAGAAACGGAACCGCACATGTTTGCGATGTTTTAATGTCCAAAAGCCACCATGCTATCAGTGCTGGCCGCTAGCCTGATTAGCACAATCTGTCCAACAAGGAAAGTTTTTAAGGTTTTAGTTTCACGTTCTTTGCGTAATTCTATCATTATTCGATTATCAATTAATCTCACAGCCAACTACGTTGTTTAAAGGCTACAATTGGTCTCAAACCTGAAGTATGTTGCCTAATTCATGCTTTCTGTTACCATTTAGGTGAACGTCCCGAAGACCCGCAGGACTTACTGCAAAAAGTGCAAAAAGCACCAACCCCACAAGGTGACCCAGTACAAGAAGGGAAAGGATTCCCTCTATGCACAGGGTAAAACATTTCTCCATATAGATCTGATGCAGTACTTCGTATAAATTATTCACACTCCTTGAACCTTTTCATGTTTTGTCATAAAAAAACGTGTATTTTGCTGGAAGTACTTATAATCAAAAACTGGTGCATTATAATAGTAAATAGGCAAAACACAAGTCTTGTTCATTTGTATTTGACTAGTTTAGACTGTTTCCAAGTAAAATTAAAAACAAATTTGGTTCACAAGTTAACATTATTTTGTTTTAGTTTAAAAATTAACATGTCACTTGCTATGGAAGAAAAGTCTTGCATAAGCTTTTACTCCTCTAGATTCATTTTTAAACAGAAAATAGGCAATAATGTAAAAAAGATTTCCATGTGAAGGTGCAGCACTAGTGTGAAAATATTTTACATCTTGACAGCACATATTTTTCCACTCTTGTATTTATTTTGGCAGATTATTCCACAGATTTCCATTAAATTAAACGTCCCCTTTTTTACAAATTTGTAATTTAAGCATAACTTGAAACTACAGCAGTTCACCAAGTTGTGAAATTTAATCTCATTTTACGCATTTATGCTAATTATACACTGCTGTTTTGTGAACATTAACTATGGAGCTGCAGAGATTCAAAAGAAGAATTGACCTGTGGGAACTTGGAAAATACTCTGGTCAGATAAGACCAAAACTGCGTGAACTATATGCAAACAGTGGTAGCTAAGGCTGGAAAAGACTTTGACTGGGATGGATGTTCACCTTCCTACAGAACAACCACCTAAAACAACCAGATCTACAGTGGAATATTTGATAGCATCTTTGTAGATTAGAACGGTCCACAGAAAATTAAATTCACTTGAGCATCTGTGGGAAGATTTGAAAGTAGAGCGTTTGTAGATTTATTTAAGACTGCAATTCCAGGAAAATTAGGTTCTACAAATTGACCGAATACAAATGTGAAAAAGTTTAAGCTGTGTGAATACTTTTATAGATTGTTATATTGCAGCTGTTGTGCTTTCACTGAACTCTCAAACTGTTCTGCAGGTAAGAGGAGATACGACAGAAAGCAGAGCGGGTACGGTGGGCAAACAAAGCCGATTTTCCGTAAAAAGGTAACACCTACCTTCCCTTGTAGATAAGTTTTATTTAAAGTTTGATAGCTTTGACTCAACTGAAATATCTCTTTCAGGCTAAGACGACAAAGAAGATCGTATTGAGGCTTGAGTGTGTGGAGCCCAACTGCAGATCCAAAAGAATGCTGGCCATCAAGAGATGCAAGCACTTCGAGTTGGGTGGTGACAAGAAGAGAAAGGTACGAAGCAACTATCAGACTTTTTTTTTGCTAGAATTCAATGTAAGACATAAGAGTTTGTTAATAACTGTTCCTCAACACAATGTCTCTGGGGATAAGAGTATTAAGCACAAACTCTGCAAGAAAATGTAAAAATATTGGAAAAAATGTCAGAAGTTGATGAAATATCTTAGTATCATAGATCATTAAATTTGTGGTGCACTGCTCAACTTAAATATGTGAATATTTAAGAAAACAATTAACTAAAGAACAGTTTGTGAAGAAACTAACTTTAAATTTGAATTACTCCAGTTAGACATGCCATTATAATGCTAGAATTAACACACTTAACATTCATTTCTTGGTTATTAAGCATAATTTATTTTGACTAGGTATCATAAAACACTTATGGCATTTAAATAACGTGTGAATGTTGGTAAAAAAAAATAATTTACAAGGCTTGAATGCTGCATTTAGCTTTCACTGTCTAAAATTGCAGCAACTATCTGGTCAAAAAGTTGTAGTTGCAGATTGCTTAAAACATTACGACACCTGTAAATGTCTAAAAGTGTTGACTTTGTAATAATGGGTGAAGTGTAATCTTGCTGATGGAAGTGTGTGGGACTTAAACCCTTAGTGGATTGAATTTTCTGTAGCTATTAACCAGAAAGGAGCGTTTATCTTGAAGCATCATTTTCACCCAGATTTCCCTCCGTTTCCTCTTACAGGGCCAGGTCATCCAGTTCTAAGCTGTGGTCCGTTCCTCTGGATGAAGTTGTCACTATTTTCAATAAATGTGTTGAAACATACTTTTATTTTGTGCTTCTTTTTCATGCATGGTGGGCTATAGATGTGAAGAATTCAATTTTTGTATAAACGTTAAAAAAAAAAAAAAATGTTGAAACATTTCATAAAATCTTTTAAAATTGGTTCAGATTTCTGTATCTGTAGATCTGCATGCAGTCTGATGCAAAAAAATTAATGGACACCTTTGAGTATCATATTTTATGAAATAGAATTTGTTAAATAGCTTTTTTCCCTTTTAAAAAAAATACATTATGCATCACAAACTTGAGTTTAAAAGTTTACCCATAATTTTAGTTTAAAAGTTGCTGGTTGAGAATCTGCAGAAATATCCACCATGATTTTTAACAAAACAAAAATTGGTTTCAAATAACCTTTTGAGTGTAAAGCAATGAAGCTGAGCTAATTTAAGTTGATCTGGATGCTGGAAAAGCCCTTTACCAATATGGTGAATCAAACTCATGTAGAGCAACGATCTAGAAAAAATGTTTTTAGAAACTTGATGATTGAACCTGAGATTTAGCGTAACAATTTGATATTCTCTAGTTGGTGTCCTTCCAGTGAAGTCTGCCAAAGTCTTTGCTGATTGGTGTGACGGTCAGCAGAGCCGTTCCTGAAGGGTTTACTTTTAAGATGAGTTTGCTCTCTTTAGTCTGAACTCCCATCTCTTCGTATTGGGGGAGGATCAGAGTGACGTTGCACTGGGGGTCACAGACCTTCCAGCCAGGGACGCCGCTGATGGCGAACCCCCGAGGACCACCGATCTCCTGCAGGTTGAGCATGGCGACAGCCAGGCGGTTTTTAGATAGAGGTCTCTCCCACACTTCGAAACTATTCCTCTGCAAAACAAGCAACATTTATTAGCCTTCAGATTATTTCACGTCTAAAACCGTTTACAGAATCAGTAGATGAAGCTGAAGTCTGCTTTCTGCCACTTTTACTCCCACCTTGGCAGAGCGATATCCCTGCTTGCCCAGCGGGTCCTGGCTGATTTCTATGATTCGTCTGTTCTGCAGCAGCTCCTTGGATCGGGGACAGATGTCTCGCAGATCATTAGACATGAGCAGAGGGGCGGCCATGATGGCCCATAACGCCATCTGAGACTCCTGCTGGTCATGACTCAGGCCAAAGTTCCCAATTACAAGCTGGAGGAAGGGATTAGTATAAATATGCAAACGTATAAAAGCACAGACAAGCCAATTCTCTGGTATAAACAAGCCCAACATTGTTTGCATTGATGTTGCTTTAAAGGTGGCCCATTATGAACAAATTAGGACAAGTCTATGGGTTATACAAAACATGTACATTACATTTTTTGCACAGTCATTCTTAGATGAGATTTTAGTTTGCTCACTTCTGCCTATTTTAAGCCCCTTTCAGAATGAGCTGTTTTTGTACAAAATGTGCAAAAAGTTCATTTTGTATAACAAATATAAGTAGAAAAGTTCTGATATAGGAGAAACTTCCTGGTATTTGAATGTTTTGGGATCAAATTGAAAGATATGGCGAGTACCATATCGGGGTCATTCCAGCCCCCGGGCCCAGCTGAGGGGACAGTGATGTCCTGATAGGAAGCAGTCCAGTCCAGGATAGATTTGATCGAAATCCACGAGTCAAACACGTCGTTGAAGTTGCGCCAGTGGTTGCAGGTCTCACGGATAGCGGTGTAGTTTGGCTGGAGGCAGAGAAAAACTGATATGTTTAAAAACACCTTAAAAAGGAAACAAAAGATGAATTTTCCTCACCGTATGGAAAGGCCATTCATACAAAGGCCACTCACAGGAGTACAGGATACTTCTTCCAGTTTTGTTCAAAGCTTTTGACATCTTTATGTAGCCTAAACCAGGCAGTAAGAGAACAGAATGGGATGATAGAAATAGACACATGCTTCTTACATTTTTAGATAATGGAGTGAATGGTCATGCATGCTTTGGCAACACAGCTTACTGTTTAATTGAACATTAATTAAAATTCAGAAATTAATTCCTACCGTCTCCGAGCAAAGTCCACTTCAAGTTACAGCCATCGAACTTAAGCAGGTCCACGTCCCAGTCTGCGAACGTCTGAGCATCAGTCTCATAATAACCCAGACTGCCAGGGTATCCAGCGCAGGTTTTCTCTCCCACATCTGCATAGATACCCAACTTCAGGCCTTTAGAGTGGACCTGAAGGAGGGAAAAAAATAATAAGATGTTCAAACCAGCAGGTGGCAGTGTTGCACAGGTTAAAACTCAAAAAGCATTTGCTGTCCCTTCCAGTTAAATGAAGAGTGAAGGAATACGAAAGCTGATCAGAGCTCAGTTGAAGGTGAATGGATCTAAAATTGGGACAATACTGTAAGAAAGGCACAAATTTTGAAACTGAGGCAAAGATTCACCCCTCAAAGCACAACAACACTACACATACTAAACTTAAACTGAACTTACCATTTAAAAGTGTTAAGTTCAGGACAGATCAACACATATGCTAAAATGTGGCCAGAGCTATATCTAAACTGACATTTGCTGAGAGGAATGGGCAAACATGTCTGAAATGTGCAAAACCAAGAGAAAAATATGATGTATAACACTTGCAGTTCTACTTAAAGAATGATAACTACAAAGTATTGACTCAGGAGGGATAAATACTAGAGGTGTGCCGATCGATCGGCCACCGATCATAATCGGCCGATTTCCGTGAAAAAGTGTATGATCGGTGATCGGCGATCATTGTCTCTTGTTGCCGATACCGATCACCAGCATCTCATTTCGCAGCCTGCCTGTGCAGCTGGTCTCCTCTTTCCTTCACACTGCGCAAACGCGCAGCAACAAATCCTAAGCGATGTGGAAATATAACACACTGAGTGAATGGGGACGTTTGCGTGTTGCGGCAGAAAATTGAAGCACGTCCAAATGCATCAACATGACGAATCTAATATGACATAAAAACAATGGCATACTTGACGGAGTTTGGCTGCATCGAGGCTCACTGCAGTAAAAAAGACATATGGAGGATCAGACAGCAGGTAAAGCAGCGCACAGCCGGATTAGCATGACGGTCAGAAAGCTAAACAAATAAATAAATTATTTAAGTCTTCGAGCTGCGATGTAAGACGCTGGTTCTGCTCTCGCTGTTGAACCGCTGCTACGCGCTACAGGTAGTAATATTTCACAGACGGAGCGCCGCTTCTGCTCCACCTGGTAGTGACTCTCACACCGAACCTCTGCTTAAAGCTGCAGCATCTAACCTAAAAAAATACATTTTACATACATATTAAAACTTTCGCTGTCCTAACATGAGACAGATAATCTCAAAAAAAAAATCGATCTCCTCCCTGCTCTGCATAATTACTCCGCTCAGTCAGAAACAGCCACTCAGAACTAGCAGTAATCAGCTAGCCGCCATGCTAACAGGAAGTTTTCATTCAGTAACTCTGGATTGTTTATTGTAATGGATCCTGTATTTGCCTTTGAATGTTAAGTTTTATATGTTGAGAGCTTTTATTTTGGCTCTTTGAATTATTTAGCCTCTTCAGAGCCTTCATATGTTATCAGTCTGTTAAAGATGGTACTACTGACAGCAGTACAATTTGCAGAATGCCTGTTTTGTTTAGTTTTCTTCTTGGAAAAAGTTGTTGAAAACAAGTTTTTGTCTAAATTAAGGTGAATTCATGGTTCCTTTTTCCACATAATGTAACCGGTAGTGTTCATGATTAAAAAAACCCCCAAAGAAACAATTATGTGATCGGTATCGGTGATCGGCCCTCATGGGTGATTGGTATCGGTATCGATATCTGATCGGCACCTCTCTAATAAATGCATATCCATGTCAAATCAGTCAGGCCTTTATTCATAGAAAATGTTAAACTACGAATAGATGACTATGCTATAAAACCTCTAATGAAAGAAACACAAATTTATGATAGTAGCATAAAATGTAGAAATATTCAAGACATGTAAATACTTTTCCAAAGGATTGTGACATGCTTCACAATCATAAACTTACATGCTGGTCATTCTGCACCCCAAATCTATAAAACATCCCATTATTTTCACTTTGTGGTTTATTTATTATAGCAGCAACTCACATAGTCGGCTAACTTTTTGATGCCTCCCGGGAATCTTTTGGGGTCCGCCTGCAGGCGGCCTTGAGCGTCGCGCTCGTGGGACGGCCAACAGTCGTCGATGCAGACGTACTCGTAACCGGCCTCTTTCCAGCCCTCCTTCACCATCATGTCCGCCATCTGCATGTACAGACGCTCGCTGCCAAGGCAACAGGAGGAAATAGGCAGGGCTGTCAGTTAAGATGCAGGTGCTGAGAGTTATTGGGATGAAAACATGTCTCAAAAAACACACAAAAAAACATTGTATAACAGTGTATCTGGATGCTGCCTCATATGAAGTAATGCAGTTATCAAGATTCAACCAAGGCACTGACATTTAGGGCTTTGCTTCCTGAATAAAATGCGGAGAAGATAATATGTTTGATAGATTAGATAATTTAATGAATAAAATGATATGAATTGAAAGTAGTGCGTTCAGATAGTTTCTATGTTCAAAATCCAGTTGAAACTTGAATGTGAAAAAACTCAAATGAACATTATTGACACAATGTATTCTGCACCTATAAGGGTCCATTACAGCAGTGTTTCCCAACCCTGGTCCGTAGGACACACTGCTGTGCATGTTTTAAATGTTCCCCTGCTTTTACACACCTGACTCAGACTACAGTTCAGTAAAAACCTGTTGAGATCTAAAGCATGCCGGCCTGTGAGCCTTAAGGACCAGGGCTGGGAAACGCTGCATTACAGAACTGAGCAGTGAGAACTTGCAAACCTGTAGATTCATTCAAAATGAAACCAAAAAAGATACATTTAATTAAACATATTCTGCCTGTAATACTGAGAGCCTGTCTTTTGGCTCAGGAGAGTTGATGAGATAAAGAATGGAGACATGTTTTGATGAGTTCATTCATTTATAATCCATTCAATTTATTTTGGATTTAAAATGGCTACCTTTATCAATGAAACACTGAGCAGAATAACGGGTTTGGCCTGCGACTCACGTGTCCTAATTGCCCCATTAGTGACTGTAGTAGCTCCATTAGTGAGATTATTCTGACTGCAGCTTTCAAGGCTGATGCTTTCAACCATTTTCAGAACTGAAAAGGCATTTTTGGGTGAGAGGTCAAGCATCTTCAAGAAACAAGAGAAGTTCTTTCTACTTTAGCACTTCCAGGAAATGACAATCCTGATCATCTACACCAGAGCACAAACCTTCAGCACATTTCTTTTTCTTCTGTATTTTACAGCCTATGAAAAAAAAAACTGAATTGGTCAATAGCTTAGCCAGGAATAGCCTGATTGTCTTAATGAGCGGTAGGTGCTATAATGGTCATGATGTGATGCTTTTCTTCAACATGGATGATGCTAAATACAGTGGAATACCTAAACTAATTGTTAGATGCTGCAAAAGACTTGAGGTTCACTTTCCAGTAGAACATTTCTATGTGTTAGAATGACCTAGTCAAATGCCAGATCTAACTTTAACTGAGAATCTGACTTGGAAACTCTTGCTGTCGGTGTTTTAATTCCTTCCCATCCAATCTGGCTCAGCTGTTCTGCAAAACCAAATTAGCAAAATGTTTAGTCTCTACTTATCCAAGATAAGAGCTGTGTCCCAAAAGTCTTGCAACTATGACAAAGCAGGTGTTTCTATAAAGTACCGACTATGTGGAGTTGAAAACAAATGAATTTCACTGTCTTGCCACTTAGCAACTACACTATGTTGTGTTGATCTGTCACAAAAAATACCAATAAAAATATTGAAGTTTGTGGTTGTCTAAAAGTACAAGATCAAGGAGCATTTTTACAAGGCACATGTCTAGCCTTCATTTTGGAAATGTTGCTTCATTTGACACTTCAGAAAGTGTTTGAATTATTTTAAAGTCTTGAAATGACACTTGTTGTGAAATGGCGCTATATAAATAAACTGAAATGAATTGAATTGAAAGCAAAACCCATTCAGAAGCGCATCAAGCTAAGATGTTTAATTGAGCACAAATGAGGAAACATTTCTTTTTCAAAACCACGCTGAACTGTTATCTCAGTTTAGCAAAACCTGACTAAACAGTAATGCATCTACAAAGTTTTAAAAAGGTTTTACAAACCAGCATGTTGACAAGGAATTTATGCCTTAAATGTACATATTTTAAATCACTACATTGTATTTTTCTCTGATAATATCCTCTTCTGAGGCTGGTTAGGTTAACTTCTGCTTGACCTGGCTTTTAATGCTTATTATTTTGTTCTGCTTCACAGGAGTGAAGTAAGAAATTAACCTTTGTGTTACTTGCATGAGCACTTCTCTGCAAATAGGGTAATGCCATTATTAAACAGTAAGAAAGCCAAATAACTGCTTTTTAAAAATAAAAATCTAAAAGTTTTTTTTCAGAAACTTTTAGCCTGTAAATATTTACACTTTAAATGTCAACCATTCTGTTGCTCCAACCAAACCAGTGTGGAAAAATATAACCAAAGGAACAGGTTGTTGCCTCCTCTTTCCTACCTGATGCAGTTGTCGGGGTCTGTGTCACAGTCCGTGTTACACATGAACCTCTCCCAGTGCAACCAGCCCATGGTGGGTTTCAGAGCCAGCCCGTTGTCCAGCGCTTCAGCTGCGGGACTCAGTAAACTCAAAAGACCGAGGAGCAGCTGCATTTTGCTCATTTTCACCCACAAAGGCCGCTTTTAGCAGCGACACTGCTGACTGGAAGGTGCTTTTGTTATTTCTCGCAGCTACTTCCTCATACGGAACGCAGTTGTCCCGCCCCCTCTTCCTGATTGATAATCAGACGGACCAATAGGATCAAAATGCGCCTTCAGCTGGCCAATGGCGTTTCGCTAAAAGTCTCCCAAGAACAAACGAGGAAGAGATTGCTGTTAAAGTCAGGAAAGGTCTGTGAGAGGTCAGGTGATAGGACTTATGATTACTATTAATAATGAAAACAACAAAAAGGACAGAATCAGTTGTAACTGAGGTAAATCAGCAATACCTATCTGAGGTATTTTCAGAAGCTAGCTTTTTACTCACACGACACAAAAACACATTTAAAAAGAACTTTACCTTAGATAAAGTTGAATTAATATCATCAGATAAAACTATATATCAATAAATGTATATGATTAGGTTGACTACTTGACTTTGGTATGTGCTTTTTGCAGATGATGCGGATCTGTTGGCTTTATCACTTCCTTTATCATTTATCATGATGAATTTCTTATTGTGATAAGATTTTGATTTATCGCTGTCACAATATATTCCAATTAATGATGTTTAAAAAGCCCTGAAACGGTCAACATTGTTATTTTTACAAATTTATCCATTGTTTATCCAATAAAAGTGTATCAGTAAATATGAAAACATGGTTAAATGCAGGTACCGTGCACATTTTAGTGAAACAGATCACACTTTGTTATGTGACTGGTGTCCTGAAGAAGCGTATTATGAATGGGAATGTTTTTAAAGAGCAGTATTTGTGTTAGTGGCGCTATGATTGCTGTGCCTTGCCATATATTTACCTAAATAGTTCTTACAGTCACTCATTCTCTTCATTATCAAAGTAATACTACAAGATTTTGTGGTAGAAGTTCAAGATCATATTGCCCACACTTCACTACTTTCACGGGGAAGTAGAGTTTCATCCTTCAGGGAAGCGCTTTGTCCTCTGATTTGTGTTTTTGCATCAAGCTGGTTACTAAAGCATAAAAGTCTCAGAGTCAAACACACTTCAGACTTACTCAGGATGGTTTTTCTTCATAATTCCCTCTCCACTCCTCTCATTTAGCAGCTCCAGAGTTAAAGCAAAACATATTTGTTGTGTTTTGCAAACTATATTTTGAAAAGGAAGAAACTTTTATGCAAATATATAAAACATGCATTTTTCCTGAAGATTTGTGCTTCAACTTTGCTTTCTTAAGAGATTTTGGGAGCTCACTGTATTTCAGTCTTTTACTATTGGATAAAAGAGCCTTTATTCCTGCTTTTTATCTATTTTACCCTAACTAATTTGAGACATAGTAAAAAATTATAATAATAACAGAACAAGATAAAAGTCTATGTGTAAAGCGAAGGAGTGTAGACAATTATTAAATTAGTCTTAATCATAAAACAAACTTTGTGCTACTTTGAATGTCTTTCTCTGACCCGGCACAGATCTCTGAAAAACAATGCAGGTCTGAAGGGAAGACAGCTGGATGGACGATTCCTAGAAACCTGACAAACAGAAACCAGTTGCGGGGAATTGTCAGATCAAAGAGATGGACTGAAATCAGGGGAAAAACAGATGTTTTTTTTTTTTAAATCTCTAAAAGACCTTCAGAAGCCATTGGAGTAATTTCTCAGAACTTCTTCACAAAAGGTGGTTTATTGGAAGTAAAATAATGGTCTGACTCTGAGTGCTTTATGCTTTATTTTAATTGAAAATTTCTTTGATCTTGCAAAGGTTCTTTACAAATATTTGCAATGTTAAAACCAAAACCCTCCACACTGTTATTTACCTCCAGCTTTGTCCATTTAGAAACTTAGATGTTTACCCAATTTTCTTTGCTAAATAGCTCAAATTCTTTCAGTCTGAATGAAGAGCATCTGTGAATAGAAGTTTTCAACTTTCGCCATTTATTCCCAAACTGAATTCAAATCTGGACCTTCAATAAATTGTTCTGTTGTAGCTCTGGCTTTATGTTTAGTTATTATCTGCCAAACTCTCAAGTCTTTTGTAGATTTTAACATTCACGTTGACAAGCATCCCTATAGCACGATGCTGCCACCAACATGTTTCCATCTGTTGTGTTCAGAATCGAGGTTTTTACTTTTCTACTTTTCCCACTCTTCCTTAAAGGCCAAATTTCATTTAATCTTCAGTGTTTGGGGTCAGTCTGGTGATCCAGTGTTGTTGAAAACTCTATTTTAGTTTGGTTTTTAGTTGGTTTCACAGTGTTTTTCATGTAAGCAGTCAGCCATCACATTGCACCCAGACAAAATGACTTTTTCCTACGATCCACAAGTGTAAAAGAAGAATTTGAGTTGACACCCTGGGGGTTTATTTGTGTTTGTCTTACAGCAGGCAGCAGGACTGACCAATTTATCCCGCTGGTCCCCGAGGAGCCCGGCTAATAAAACTGCCACACACACTGTTTGTAATAACATACTGTACATATTGAAGCTGCTTCGGTCTGTTTAATAGCTGGCAATGCAAGGCAATAATTTTTCCTGCACTGATGTTAAAAGAATTATAGATCTGTTTCTTAATTCAGCAGTAAAATGGACACCCTGCTACTGAATGAAATTAATCCTGGACGTTTCCATTTGTGAAGTTGTCACAGATCTTCTCACGCAGGGAGAGTGATGAGCTTTGTAGTTATTGCTCTACCTTGCTCTATTTACGAGGAAAGCTGCTGACATTTTATTTGCAGATCAACTTTTTGGGGTTTGGCACGTTCACAAACTAGCTGAAGCAAAAACGTAGCAATGTTTTAATCAATCCTCGGATCAGCTTGACAGCGTATCATTGCTAAGAATGACTCACTGGTTGCTAAATGTAAAAATTACAGCAAAACATTTGTTCTAGTTATTCTGTTGTGTTATTAGCAGCACAATATTGGCAGGTATTGTTGTTAGGAATTTACTGTGAAATGTAAGCCATTCAAAATAAAATGGTTTTACTGGTTTTTTAACATAGATTTTAATAAGGTTTGCCATATTTCTGTTGGTTTATAAGTTATACAGGTCCTTCTAAAATAATTAGCATATTGTGATAAAGTTCATTATTTTCCATAATGTAATGATAAAAATTAAACTGTCATATATTTTAGATTAATTGCACAGCTGAAATATTTCAGGTCTTTTATTGTTTTAATACTGGTGATTTTGGCAAACAGCTCATGAAAACCCAAAATCCCTGTCTCAAAAAATTAGCATATCATGAAAAGGTTCTCTGAACGAGCAGTTAACCTCATCATCTGAATCAACAAAGTAACTCTAAACACCTGCAAAAGATTCCTGAGGCTAAAAACTCCCAGCCTGGTTCATTACTCAAAACCGCAATCATGGGTAAGACTGCTGACCTGACTGCTGTCCAGAAGGCCATCATTGACACCCTCAAGCAAGAGGGTGAGACACAGAAAGACATTTCTGAATTAATAGGCTGTTCCCAGAGTGCTGCATCAAGGCACCTCAGTGGGAAGGAAAAAGTGTGGCAGAAAACGCTGCACAACGAGAAGAGGTGACCGGACCCTGAGGAAGATTGTGGAGAAGGACCGATTCCAGACCTTGGGGTACCTGCGAAAGCAGTGGACTGAGTCTGGAGTAGGAACATTCAGAGCCACCGTGCACAGGCGTGTGCAGGAAATGGGCTACAGGTGCTGCATTCCCCAGGTCAAGCCACTTTTGAACCAGAAACAGCAGCAGAAGTGTCTGACCTGGGCTACAGAGAAGCAGCACTGGACTGTTGCTCAGTGGTCCAAAGTACTTTTTTCAAATGAAAGCAAATTTTGCATGTCATTCAGAAATTAAGGTGCCAGAGTCTGGAGGAAGACTGGGGAGAAGGAAATGCCAAAAGGCCAGAAGTCCAGTGTCAAGTACCCACAGTCAGTGATGGTCTGGGAGCCATGTTAGCTGTTGGTGTTGGTACACTGTGTTTTATCAAGGGCAGGATCAATGCAGCAGCTATCAGGAGATTTTGGAGTACTTCATGCTTACATCTGCTGAAAAGCTTTATGGAGATGAAGATTTCATTTTTCAACACAACCTGGCACCTGCTCACAGTGCCAAAACCACTGGTATTACTGACCATGGTATTACTGTGCTCAATTGGCCTGCCAACTCTCCTGACTTGAACCCCATGAGCCTTAAACTCTGGATGAGCTTAAGGCCGCTAGTATCGAAGCATCCTGGGCCTCCATAACACCTCAGCAGAGCCACAGGCTGATGGCCTCCATGCCACACTGAAGGCTGCAAAAGGATTCCTGACCAAGTATTGAGTGCATAACTGAACATAATTATTTGAAGATTGACTTTTTTAGTATTAAAACACTTTTCTTTTATTGGTCAGATGAAATATGCTAATTTTTTGAGACAGGGATTTTGGGTTTTCATGAGCTGTATGTAGAAATCATTAGTAATAAAATAATAAAAGACCTGAAATATTTCAGCTGGTGTGCAATGAATCTAAAATATATGACAGTTTAATTTTTATCATTACATTATGGGAAATAATGAACTTTATCACAATATGCTAATTTTGTGATACCATCAAATTACCATAAAAAGACTATATTATACCTTTTTATTTTACAGCAAAAAACTACAGAAAGTGTTATATTTTACAGGAAGCTACAGTATAAGTAACTTAGTTACCATAAATATTTTTACTAATCTTTATTATTAAAAATTTATTATTTTTAATAAGTTATGAAAAATTATTTAAAAAAATATTATTATTTAATAATAAAGCATTTTGTTTGTACAATAATTTTCAGTGACAAAATATGTTTTCTACAGTACAATTTAAGGCTACCAAACCAATATACTGTTCTGAAATGCATATTTATTTGGTTTTTTATGGTACATTCCTGACAACCTCATCTGCTGATTATTTATCATAGTTTCAACATTTACAGTTCGCCTCTTCCAGTAAAAAAAAAAAAAGCCATTTTATTTAATTTGCTTTGGTAATTTGTCATTTTTCCACACCGAGAATAAATGATGAAACATAAAACAAAACTAACTAAAAACGTGGAAGTTGAAGCAATGCTTTCCCCCTTAATTACTAGAAAAATCAAACAATGAAGTAAACAAGCTGAAAATTTACACCTTGCCTTTTGAATGTTTACAAGGTTTGCATGTTTTTTTGAAAAAAATAAAAATTAAAAAGTAGGTGTTAATTAAACTGATGCAAGATCATGACAGCACTTCTCAATCCCCACAGCTGGATGTATGTAAAAGAGGCCAGTAATGAACACAAAACATGACCTTTCCTCAAAATGTCAAGGGTGCCCATTTCATCTCTAAACACTATCAGAGGCTTCACCTAGGGACAAGCCTGATACAAACAATTTGTCACATGCTGCAGTTCACATCAGAGCCGGTGAGAGAAGCCTTTCAGGCTCTAAATGTCAGATTTCAATTTGACTCTGCCCCCCTTCGCTGATGGATGGGCCAATGCGGCTCATCTAAATACACTGTTTTCTTCGTGTAAAAATAAAATGCTGCCCGCTGTTGAGATAGACACCCTTGTTCTCGTTACATAAAAGAGCCGGGTGCCTGTATCTTTACAGCGGTTAATTGAGATTGTTGACAGATGGGCTGCCCCGGCGCGCCGTCTTGCTTATACGGCTCCCTGGGGATTTGACACCAATCCATCATGCTTCTTTCTTCTCCACTGTCACATAATTGAAGAGATTGTCATGGCTGACTTATGTGGGCATCTCTGTTATGAAGTGTAGTTGGGTGAAGTAAAAGGGAGAGCGTTGTTGTTGTGTGTTTTTCTTGCCAAGAAGTTTCATTATTGTATTGATCAGTAGAGACAGGTAGCAGTGCGAGTAAATGTCATCAAAAAGTTATGCCTCCGTGAATTTAATCCCCACTTCATGGCTCACGTAATCTCAGTGGGAAAATCATTTATTGTCATGCAATTAGCTGCTTAAATTGTTTATTTGAGCATCTCAGGGGAGGGAACCCACATTTACTGACGCTGCCACTTTAATTAGGCCGCTGTTGGCTTGACAAATCTTTAGAGGCAATTTGAGTTGTAGAGTCCTCATTGCTCACAATAGTTTTCTACTCTAATTTTTGGTTGTGTTTTAATATTAAATATAGACATTGTTTTGTCCGTTTTACTTGCAATTGTTTATTTTCAGGCTGGGGCTTACATGGACATCTCCAGACTTGGGAATAGAGCTTCCTAAAGGATGTGACATCTGCTTACCCAGCAGTAACTTCAGAAAAAAAACCCTGACATTTTACTAGGTGGATATGCTATCAAACATATTTTAGCTATAAAACCGTTTAGAAATAAAATAGATTACTTGCTGTTCCTTTTAGAGCAAGTAGCTTTTTTGCTGAAAGAAAACAGTACGTTTTGTAAAGTGTGATTTCTAGTTTTCAGCGTCGGCGTTGTTTATACTGGCAATTTACAACCGCCAAATTAAAAGCTTGTTTGCAAACTCTTACACATCTGGCGTGCATTTTAATGCTTCTCTATTTCTCACTCTGCTTAGTTTTGACAGGTGGCAACCATTTCGGGAAATAATTATTACAGTGTGTATGTTCATTAGATGATGTTGCTGAGGATATTGCTTTCTTGTTGCCAATTATCAGCTACCATAATGAAAGTTTCTCCTGCAGTGAGTCATGCAGGTAAAATTTCCCCTGGTTACTCTACTCTTTCAGCACTGTTTACTTTTCTTCCTAGTTAGGGTATTTTAAAAAAATAGATACATATAAATTAATAAATGTTTAAATCTAACGTAGTTAGAATTTTATTTTATTTTTAATCACACCCTATCTTTTGCCATATAGGCAATTTTACTGCTATGGTATGTAGCAACTTCACCTGCTAGTTATTTCTTTAACTGGGTCTGAATACATACAGCATGCTTATAAATAGATTACAGTAGACACCTTTATAGTATTGTTTGTAAAAATGCATGTACAAAAAGCTGGCCTCCTTTGAAGGTTGCGTGTGATTGAGTATTTAGCACATTGCCAGAGTTCATACTACTTTAAACCAATCATTCAAAACAGCAGCATTTTGTAAAAAGTTTAAACGTATTTATAAGAATTACAAGTCTTTTCATTCTGTTAATGTAGATACTCTGCACAATCTCCACCATGATTTCATTTTCAAATATGTACACTATGATTATATTACACATTTTTGAGACCTTTTTAAAACATTATTTGAAAAGAGTTGAATTCTAAAGTTGGGTAAATATTACCCAAATTTTCATCATATAATATGTAGCTACAATTTTTATTCAAGATTCAGTGGCTTTTTTAATGAAAGAGGTCCCCTAATTATATTGTGATTAGAAGGAAAGACTCAGTGCTTTATATGAGTCTTCAAACTGTGCAGTAGATATTTTAATTAGCTTGGTGGTGCGTTATTCTTCTAGGAGAAAGTGTAATTAAAACTCATACAGTAGATGTAACATCTTAAAAACACATTCACAGTAAAACACAAACACAACCTCCTTTAATTCTCGAGTTTTATTGTTAATAAAAAAGAAATCTATTCATCATTGCAAACCATTAGTAATCTGTCCTTTCACATACCTTTTACTCTTATAGGGTTTTGCAGAAGTTCTTCGCTATGACAGATTGAGCCAAAATGCAATTTTTCTTTTTGTGTTTCAAATATGCATTGTCAAAATATGCAATGTTTATGACTAAGAAACTGTACATTTAAATGCAGGAGAGTTACATAACATATTGCAACTAAAAGTCAGCAAATTTATTCTTCTAGTTTTGAGCTCGGCAAGCATTTGAAATTAACCTATTTTAATGTTCTTAAAAGAATTTGAGGTATTTCTTTTATTGTAGGTGCTTCTTTTATTACATTTTTTTATGTTTCATTGATTGCACTTTGCTAAACACAGCAAGCACTGTCCAATAATTTTGTTGCCCAACGTTATAATAATAATAATAATAATAATAATAATAATAATAATAATAATAATAATAATAATAATAATAAAGGAGGAAAATTAGGTCAGTGCTTTGGAAAAATATTTACCTGTCATTTATTTCAGCAACCGTGCCATATTTGTTTACATTTTTATCAGCAATGATTTAGTCATTTTGTAAAAAAATAAATAAATAAAATATTTTATTACTTTATTATTTTTAAAATATTGCATATTTATTGAAGAGATATAAAACAAATGTTTTAAGAAATACACTTTTCCAGTTTTAATTGAGAAAAAAGATTGTGGCCCTCAAGTGCTCTCAGCTTGACAATTTTGAGACTCCCTCGGCTTAGAGAAATTAAAAATAAAATCTAGAGCTGAGATTCAGACTCTTTTGACCTCAGATAGCAAGTCCACTGTTAAGACAGGAGAAAGCCAAATTATACAGCTGTGTATTGTTTGTAAGAGTTTTAAAGTTGCTTCTGAAGAAACAACAATACCTCTGGAATAATGTGCTGTGACAAAACGAGACAAAAAGTAGAGATGTTTGGCCAAAATGCAAAACGCCAAGTTTTGAGGAGAGATGATTATTTGGGCTTGTTCTGCAGCCACAGGAGCTGGACTCCATGCAGTCAGTGTGTCGACTCTGAGCTCTGCTGTACACCAAACCCTTAAATGTGACGCCATCTGTCCGATTGAAGCTGAGGCCAGACCAAAACTGGGTCATAGGCACAACAATCCAAAGCACAGGAGTAAATCTATAAGAGAAAGGCTGCAAAGCAAAAGGACCAGCAGTGGACCATTCAAAGTCCAAGCATCAACAGAACTGAAATCCTTTGGCAGAGCCTTCACAGGGCCGCACCAGGACAAATGTCAGTAAAGCCCCCCTAAAAACCCCATAAAAATGAAGAAGGGAAAAAACAAAATACAGACAAAAAAATAGTAAATATTCGCCTGAACTGATGCAACAAAAAGCTTCTCATTTATTAAACAACTATGTTGGAGGACAAACCCAGTGCTGGTGAAAATGGAGTTAATTTGTTAAAGAAGAGTGAAATTGCAATGCCGCCTCAAAGTCCAGAGAATCTTTGGCTACATTCTCACAGCAGGTCTTGATCAATTACAATTTTTTGTTGATATTCGATTTTTTTTGTGTGTGTGTGGTCATTTATACTGCTCATTAAATGTGACCCCAGTCAGACTTTTGTGTCAACCGTTAACGAAAGCAAAGTGACCGCCGTGCACAGGAGAACATGTCACACACTGGTTACAGAAGTAACAGTGGATGCAGCCGTCTGTGGATCAATTTTAAAGTTATTCAACAATGGGAGCTGACAGTGTTGTCACAAGATCATAATAAGACAAAACAAATCAAGAAAAAAGAAAGCAAAAACTAATAGATTGGTCTTTTGTGGACCAGCAACTTCAGTAGGAAAGTCCAAACCTGTGATGTGATGCGCTTCAATGACACAGACGTCTTTCATAAGTTTGTAATTTTCATAATTATAATTTTTAGTCATCCTGATTTAGTGCATTTGGTTTCTTTGGTGCAGAATTATGATGCATGTGTCAAGTTAATGACACAAAAATCAGATAAAATGTGACACGACCGTTTACACTGCAAATGTTTTGAAAACTATTAGGTACGTATCCAATTTAGTCCCACATGTAGATGTGGTACAGATCCTATTTTCAGTGGATGAAAAGATTGGAATTGGGTCGTTCAGACCGCCGTGAAAAACTCGGCTGCATTTGCCTGCTGCCTGAACATAATGATTGAGATGAGCTGGAGAAGGATTTGTTCTGACTCTCCCATCCTCTCCACAACTAAGTGGAAACTTTCTTAGCACCACCTCAAAATCCGATATCTACAGTTTTCCTTATCTCCACTCATGAGGGTACAGCCAATTAGTGGAATAGAAAATAAACACCTAGTATTGCGCCTATGTATTTCAGCTTCCCAAGCTGCATTTCCTTTTGAATATTTTAGATATGCTCCATAAAAGAAATCTGCGAGTAGGCAGATTTTCGTCGAGTCGATTGCCGTTGTGGTGCTGCTATAGTCACCTGGCCACTGCGATCTTGTAAGCTGTAAACGTGCAGAAAAAAAGGACAGATGGATGGATTCATGCATGTGAGTAGACTTAATCTTTTGCTTGTTATTTGTTCATTAAAGATCTCTACATGTCTGTGTAAGATTAAAATATGCTTAGTCAATGAATGCAAATGTTTGACTTTTTTCACTTATTGATTGATAACCTGTAGTTGATTATTTAGGTTCTTAGTATTTATACATGCTGTAATAAAATGATAATGTTATTCAGTTATTTTTAAGCATTACAGTGGGAAGCGTGATCATTATTTCTGTATATTTCCTTCAGTTCCCCTGCAGAGATTTAGACACAGTTCTGGGGGCAAGTTTTTCTTATCATTAGACCTTTGTAATAAATTATTTACCAAATACATTATTTACTACCTCATAGCTGAAGGGTTTTATCAGAAGAAGCTCCTTTTTTTGCTGCTCAAATATATTGAGATTTTCTTTCTTTGGGGTTTTTGTTTTTTCAGAAAACCTCAAATATCTCCTGTCAGTGTCAGAACATAACTAACAATTGTCTGATTACTCTTTTGCAAATGAATGCAAAAAGGTGCATAACAATAATCTCGTTGTGATTACATCTTAAATGTTATTTACAATGATGTTAGAGGCAGGCACAGCAGCCGACTCAGCGCAGGCTGCTACAGAACATTTTGAGAAAATCCATTTTAATACCAAAATCAATAACTGATTCAGTCTGAAGTCCTTAAAAACTTCAAGAGTACACAATCACTGACCTTTAAGCTGTCTGGTTTGGCCGGAGCACCGAGGATCTGCCAGGACTAATCCAGGCCTTAAGGAGCCTCAATGATGCTCGTTTTTACAGTAATTAGATGAAGCTGTCTGTTGTGTTATGAAGCTGGCAAACAAAGGGCTCTAAAAAATCCATAACTGGCAAAGAGACTATGTGTGTTTCTATCAAAATCACCGATTTGTTGAGGCTTAACCTGTATAGATCTGTGACATTCATCCTGTTTGTGTATGAAGGACTCTGGCAGAATCAGTAAAAGGTGTCTGAGCTGGACATAGTTCTCCATGTTTGGATTAGGGGATTTAATTTCATTTAATTTAATTTGGTTGATTAATACAAAATAGGTGATTATACATTTTCTCTATCGGCGTAGCTGTTTTTTTTTTACTGTCTCTGAGATCCAACAGATAAATATCTGAGACCATAAAGAAGGTCTCAGATGTTGATCATTTCCAATGATTTAGAGAATATTTCCCTTATCCAGAAGAGGAGAAGTGATGTAAATATTTTAGCCAGTATTGTAAGTAATGCTATTTTTAAGGAGTGCATTAAATTTCGCATGCAAAATATTCTTAAACTGATGCTCTTTATTTAAAGCAACAAAAAACTAATGATGTAAAACAACAACTAACATTTGAACTTAGTCCTTTTATCTTGGACTCGTCTTTATCATAAATCTGGGTGCTTGGCTTTTCAGCCTAAACCCAAAACTAGCCTATCAGCTGAAAGCTCTGCTGTCAGTTTTATATTTGAAAGAACTGTAAACAAAAATAAAACATAAAGTCTCTGGTGAAGCGCTCCTGTTTGACACATTGTTGGGCTTTCTGACTGACTACATGTATCAGGAGCAACTTTAACCACTTACTGTCTGTATTTCTGTGCAATTATTTAAGAAATATAAATTATTTGTACTTTTGCTGTAAATAAGACACTAAGTTCTAAAACCAGAGATTACTTCTGAAAAAATAAAAACTGCCCTATAGAGTCTCATATTTGCTATCAGGCTGCTTTTATATATTTATGTAAATGGATACATGTAAAACAAAGCATCCAGAATGTGACATCAGTAATAGATTAAAGGTCTCAAGGTGCAAACGTTTCCCACTCCGTCTGGATTCGTGCTTCAAGGATGCTTAATGTGAGGTAAAGACGGACTCATTTATGTGAACATGACCCGTTAAGCAAAATCAATTCAGTGAGATCAATAAAAAGCTCTGACAGAAATCATCTAACATCTAATAACCTGAAATAAATGAGCATTTCTTTAGTTCTCATACGTCATTGTTTTGTATTTCATTGTAGGTTTCCTTTGTGTCGATGTCTTCATGTATTTAATTAAAGTAGAACTGGATGGGAGGAGATATGCAGTTATTTCAACTGAGCTGCCAAGAAAAAATGTTTTCATTTTCAGTGAGCTCTACTTGGAGGATAAATCTGACTTGGATGATAAATCTTTTGGTACTCTTATAATGACTCAGTTGTTTTACTTTTGGTGTAATATGTGCAGCGTGTTTTTTTTTTTTAGATTTGATTGAAGACCTCAGAGGGATTTGGTGTAGATCAATCATCTTCCTGCACAGCAACAGCCAAAAGACATTTTTCAGACCTCCATCTGTGCCACTCGTTGTGCTTTTTTTCCAGGCAGAGTGACCTTTTGTTTGAGTGTTTTTTTGTTTATGAAAAAAAAACATCTGCAGGATATTTAAGATTGAAAGGGAGAGCAAAACAACAGTAGTCTGAAAACACAAAAACCTTTTTGTGGATGAAATGTGAATGAAACAACCTTTTTTATCAGTTCAAGCTCATTTTTGGTGCATTACATGTAACATCTTTGCAAGGCAGGAAGTACTGGTATTATCTTATTATTTAATATAAATCAGAGTAGCACCCTCAGCCTGAGAAAAGCCAGTATATAACAGAGTGTATAAAGCAACCATTCATACCTTCACATTCACAGATTCTTAAAATGTGGTTTTACTTTCTTTGAGCTGAAATTTCTCCTAAATTTTTCATTTGTTAAAAAATTTAGCCTGTGTCTTCTTGGTGAGACAGCTTTTGTTTTACCTGAGAAATTATTCTGCAGCTGCTGGAGTTCAAAAAGTCTCAGGTTACCATGAACCTGCAAATTGATTTCTCTGGGTCAGTTTGGAGCCCCAGAGCACATTTTGTATTCTCTTTGCTTCAGAAAGAAAAATAAATATTGTCACGCACATCATTCCGTACCAAAGGAAGAGCTTAACAATTGGGTTTTATTCAACCCTGGTCATCAAGAAAGTAATCAAATTAATGAGAAGGAATTAAAACAGAAACAGCTGATGTCTTCTTGTTATCTCTAAAGCACCACAGGACATTTATAAATACTGTGGAAAAGTAATAAATAGATTCATAAACATAATCGCGACGGATATTACATCAATAATTTCAGTATGTCTTTGCTAGTTTTAGAAAAGTGCAATATAGCTCCAGACAGTTATAGTTCCTCCCCATTAATTAATGTTTTTATTTGTTTCAGTTAATGAAAATGTTTGCTTAATTTCGTGTTTTGTTATTTCGTTAGTATTAGTTAACTGTAACTGGTGACAGATACATCTGAAGTGGTCTGAAGGGAAACAGGCTCCAGCTTCAGTGACCGTTTTCCGTTTGTAGTACTTGACCAGTATCCATGTAATGTTGGGTAATGTTGCGTTTATGGATGATTAAAAACGGCTGTTTGAAAAATTGCTGGGGACGTTTTGATAGGCTTCCTATGTTCCCTCATTACACTTGACTGTAAAACTCTGCAACACTTGAATCAAATGGCAAAGGCATAATTGGGTTTAAATGAATTTTTAACCTGTTGGAATGGATTTCTGTGTATTGAAAGGTGCTAAAATTTTAATAGGCCTGTTAATATACTAAGCGTTAATGAGGAATTAGTGTTTTGCTGCAAAGCCTTTTCACAGCACCTTAATTATCTGACATTGAGATTAAAGGTTGCAGCTTATTTTAGTTGTGTTTGCATTTCTAGGTTTCTGAACCTTCTTTAAAGGTTTTCTGTTAAACATTTGGTTGATTGAAGACTACAATTCATCTGAAGTAATAAAACAAAACAGATATGCTGAGCTGGAATCACTCCAGCAACAAAACTTAGATTTTAATAATACTTCTTTAGACACTCTAATAATTCAGTTTTATTCATTTAGTTAGTCACAAGGTCTTTAAATAAAAAGCTTACAGTTTTCTTTTATTACTTGAATTATTCAAGTTGAGACAAGGTTTTTGGATCAAGACAGAATAAATTATTGTTGGTAAAAAGGAAATGAGAAGAACAATTGTTTTTAATAAGCATGTCACTTCAAATACATATAAATATAATTTATAAATAAGTTCAAGCATAGGCGTGGGAAGCGGGGGGGACGAGAGGGACATGTCCCCCCCGATATTGAAGAGAGTCACATTCGTCCCCCCCAATAATTTCACCTCAGTTGCGAAGAATTTTAAAATCTTCCACTCGCATGCTTTTATTTTGAAGGCCCACAACAGCGCATTAGCAGAGCGCTTCCTCTCCTCTCTGAACGGCTCAGAGTAAAGGCAGCAGCAGACGAGTCAGAGAAACTCCATTTGAATGAGGTAAACGATCTGTCAGGAATGTTGCCATGAATATCGCTCGTTTATAACATCTTGTTGTCAGTTTATTTTCATATATAGAACTAAATCTTTTTGGTTAAGCTGTTTTAATTCTGGAATAGTCACATGTCCAAAATTTTACCAACTTTGTTTAAAAGTTAGCTAGTCTAGTCACAATGATTTAGAATGAGACTGAAAAAGCAGCGAAATTAGCCTTTTTATTATTTAAAGTGAGCAACACCTGATCATACTCGACCGCTTAACGTGTATTTATATATTATATTATATTATATTATATTATATTATATTATATTATATTATATTATATCATATCATATTATATTATATTATATTATATTATATTATATTATATTATATTATATTATATTATATAGATATTTAGGAGAACAGCAGTGCTAAACAGGCCCTAAACACCAGAGCAATAGAGGCTCAGATCTACCACACCAGACAAGACCCAAGGTGTAGGTTGTTCAAGGAGGCCCCTGAGACAGTCCAGCACATAACAGCAGGGTGCAAGATGCTGGCAGGGAAAGCGTACATGGAACGACATATCCAAGGAGCAGGCATAGTGTACAGAAACATCTGCATAATATGGACTGGAAGATCAAAGTGGGGATCACCCCCAAAGGTGGTGGAGAATAACCGAGCTAAGATCCTGTGGGACTTCCAGATCCAGACTGACAAAATGGTAATGACGAACCAACCGGACATTGTGGTGGTGGATAAACAACAGAGGAAAGCCGTTGTGGTGGATGTAGCAATACCAAGTGACTACAACATCAGGATAAAGGAGCACGAGAAACTGGAGGAATACCAGGGCCTCAGAGAGGAACTGGAAAAGGCCTGGAAGGTGAAGACCACAGTACCTACCATCCCTTACCAACTTTATTTATGAAGCACTTTATACACCAATAAATTGATTAAAAACAGAAGAAAACTGACCAGCAGTAGAAGGGTTAAGAACACGATAGAACCGAGCTGCAGCGCATGCTTTAGCTTTAGCACAGGACAGCGTTATCTCAAATAAAACAGGCATATGGTCTGAAAATAACGAGTCACCAATCACTAAATTACAAACTGGTAGACCATAAGATAAAACCAGACAAGACTGTGACTATGCTCATGGGTAGCACCCAGACTGCACAAAATTAAAAGAATCGGTAACATTAAGAAATGACTGAGCCATAGGTGAAGTAGGACGACAGACATGAATATTAAAATCACCAACAATGAGAACTTGGTCATATCTTGGCATAATATCAGCCAGGAAATCAGAAAAGTAATTTATAAAGTTTTTGTTGTACTTTGGTGGCCGATAGACCGCCGCACACAGCACAGTGTGAGAGCTGCCGAGTTCAAATAGGCTGATCTCAAAGCTACTAAACGAGGCCAGAGGCAACTGTTTACAAGTAAAACTGCTTTTAAAAACAGTCACTATACTTCCACCGGACCCCAACATCCTTGGAGCATTAAAATAGCCGCAGTTCCGCAGTACAAGTTCATTAAAAATGCTGAAGTCACCAAACCACTTGTCCATGATTCTGTTAATAAAACATCCAATCAATAAGTGGAAAAGAAATCCCTAATGACGAAAGTTTTATTTGTCAGCGACCTGGCATTTACCAAACTGATCCTGCCAGAAATCGGCGGGTTTACACCATCAGGTGGCGTCCGGTGCTCCCGGCAAAGAGGCCGCAGGTTGCTAGGATTCACCCTGCATCTACAGGGCCGAGGTGCGCAGGGACCTGTGGTACTGCCTTTGGTCATCGGGGCCCTCGGGGCAGTCACCCCCAAACTGGAGCAGTAGCTAAAACAGATCCCAGGAACAGCATCAGACATCTCAGTCCGGAAATGTCAGGTTCTAGGCACAGCCAAGATACTGCGCAGAACCCTCAAGCTCCCAGGCCTCTGGAAGAGGACCCGAGCTCAGAGGATGAAAGAGTCCACCTGCGGAAGGGTGAGAAGGGAATTTATATAAATATGAATAAATAAATATACACATTGTCTGAGTATCTCCAAGTAGGTTTGATTTTAACTAGCGTTTCACCTAGCAGTAAACTACATTATTTTTTTCTTATGTGCACAACTATCAAACGTTTCCCAAATACAATGTGACCCCAACACTGAAACTGTGAGTTTCTGTAACAGTATATGTTGAGCAACTGAGGGAAATAACATAAACATACAATATTTAGGGCTCTCTAACAAGCACCATGATGTGCTCACATCCCATAACTATTTCTAGCATTTGCAATGCTGCAGACACAAATTCCAAGATATTTTACAACAAAGATGATTACTTCAGATCAACACAAAGTGCTGCATAACTGTAAAGTGTAAGGAAAATAATTTGCAAACTTTCTACCTTTCTGATAACATTTTAAAACTTAAAAAATCTGACTCGTTATCAAATTTCTGGGCCTTGTCAGAGAACATGGGAACAGGAAATTTAACAAGGCAAGTGATATCAGATCCGAACCTGTCCGAACAATATCAGATGATACATAGGGTGCTCACAGAAAATAACATTTTAAGTCTGCTTTTAAAGCAGGTGTTTCTGTTTTTTAATAGAATTCCTTTAACTCAAGAATTAAAGCCAGTTCTAGGAGTTTAAGATAAATGGTGGGGTTTTTTTCTCATTTCTGCCTTTGCAATGATTCTGCTTAAACATCTCTTTCTGTAAATATTTCTGTCTTTGTTCTGTAGCCTATACTTGGTATCACAAAACATTAGGCAATATCAATATCGAATAATGGTAATATTAGCCTAAATGCAGCCAGTGGCATGTGGGCTATAACTAGCATGTTGTCTTACATTGACTTCCTCCATTCAGTGTGCTAAACATGATTAATAAATAAATAAAATAGCTAAAAAGCTTATTTTAGGAAAAATCTGAAGTTCACTTCGTGGCACTTGGTAAGAATTGTGCAGTTGGTGAATTTTGCAGAATAGTTTTTTTGTTGTTGTTGTAATTTTTCATAAATGTATTTAACACATTCAACACAAAAGTAAAAATCTCGATTTATACTTCGTGGCAGTTCGTTACCAGAAAAACCCCCGCTTATCTCTTAAAACCAAATTAATAACAAGTAGTTTATAAAACAAAAGCTCTTTCGAAATAATGCTTACCTGATTAGATACAAGACATTTACCGTTGGCACATTTCGCAAAAGTAAGAATCTGAAGTTCACTTCGTGGCACTTGGTTACCAGTAAACACACTCATCTCTTAGCAACAGATAAGCAACAAAAATGGTTATTGTTCAAAAAACATAGGATTTCTTCTGATCTCTCTCAGACGTTTACTTTATGGAACTTTGTGGACCTTGGTTACCAGAAAACGCGATCATCTCTAAGCAACAGATTAAAAGCGTAGCAACAAAAATTCTTATTGATTAAAAAAATATAATGTTTCTCCCGCTCTTTTGAAATACCACTTATTTTACACTAACAAGAATTGTGCAATTGGTGAATTTTGCAGAATAGTTTTTTTTGTGTGTAATTGCTCATAAATGTATTTAACACATTCAACTCAAAAGTAAAAATGTCGATTTATACTTCGTGGCAGTTCGTTACCAGAAAAAACCCCGCTTATCTCTTAAAACCAAATTAATAACAAGTAGTTTATAAAACAAAAGCTCTTTCGAAATAACGCTTACCTGATTAGATTTACCGTTGGCAAATTTCGCAAAAGTAAGAATCTGAAGTTCACTTCGTGGCTCTTGGTTACCAGTAAACACACTCATCTCTTAGCAACAGATTTGCAACAAAAATGGTTATTGTTCAAAAAACATAAAAACTTTGTGGCACTTGGTTACCAGTAAACATACTCATCTCTTAGCAACAAAAATGGTAATTGTTCAAAAAACATAAAATTTGCTCTGCTCTTTTTGAAATGGAGTGGAGCGGCAAAGTGAGAAGGAAGGAATAAAAAGAGCAAGGAAAAACCAAAAACTGGACACATTTTGTTCGTCGTCTTGGAGATGAAGCGGAGTTTTTGTTGTCAGCGATTCAGACCCTCCAAAACTGCCAGCCCAGCCAGGGAGCCAGGATAGTTGCAGGTAGCAACTCTAATGTTAATCACAATGTGAGTTAACTGATTATAAACTGTACCAGCCCAAAGGTTTATAGTTAAGGTTTACATTGGAGCCGCCTGGGAGAGCGGCGCGCGTGATCCGCACTGCGTGTCCGCTTCAACGCGCACAATGAACCGAGCTCCGCGCTCATGATAAATTAAAACAAATTCAATAATTTCCATTGGCATGATTTATCACTTCTCTTTTTATTCATCTTTCTTTCTACAATAAACTGTATGATAAAAGCTTTCAGGTTGGTGCTTTGGTCTCAGCTAAACCTTTTTTTGAAGGACAATTTTATTTACAAAGACTTCAAAATTCATTTTATTTGTCGTTTTTGTTTATTTATCTTGGATATTTGAAATGCCTTCCAGTTGCAGTGTTAAATGTTCATTATAATTTTAAGTTTACTGATCTTTCAGATTGTGTTCTTGCGTTATAATTTTCCCATTAACATTTATTACTTAAAAATGGTCTAAAAACAACAATAATATTGTTGATCAAAAATCAAAATTTGTTATTGTAACAGGTCTACACACATATATAGTGTAGCTAGTTTATTGCCATGGATGGCATAGTTACTTTGAAAGAGTAATTTGATGACTCAATGAAAAATTCATCCATCAGGTATAAAATGTGCATCCCTTTTCCCTCCATCGTTTACGTTTGTGTCGCTGGTGTTACATATGAAACGGATCTCCCCAAGGAAAAAGAAGAAAGCAACAACATGTGTTTTCTAAAAATAATCACAAATACTTAACTTGGGTAATTTTAATCTGATTATTGGATTGTAAATAGTAACACGTTAGATTACTCGTTACAAGGGGTCAGATTTGATGACACCATTGTTTGACATTTTTGCTCAAGCTATTTACGCATCTTTCAAGTTTCCGATATGTGTCCCCCCCAATGATAAACTTGTTCCTACGCCCTTGAGTTCAAGTATTCGTAAACAATTCGCAATTAATTGTGAATAGCAGTCAAAGCACTCTAAAATAGGAGAAAGGACCTGACTGCATGATTACTTTCAGTTTGAAATGGTTTTCAGGAACCAAAGGTGTAATCAGAGTAAGAAATGAGGTAGATTTAATGGTTGGAAGGTTTGCATTCATGTAAGTTCATGTCCTGTTTATTTGTTATATTAATCGGCACAAATAAATTGTCAAAGAAGTTCCACATTATAAAGCACCTTTCTCTCCAAGCCATTCTGCTGCTAATATACAACCCAATATTTGTGATTTTCTGTACAATGAGCTTAAAATGATTACACTGAGTACATTTTCTTTAATTACAGATAAAAATATTGCAATTCCTGAACATAATGGCTTTCAAAAACATATAGTCACTGATTCATGTCCATCAAACAAACCTTGCAAACATCAGTAATAAAAATAGAGCAGTATACAAAAATATCGCAGGTATTTTAAAATTAATTTTATTTTTATTATTAAAACCTCCCAAAATCTCTCTGATGGATGGAGAGCTGAAGTGTAAATGTGTAGTAAATGTGTAACTGTTGGGTTTCAGCAAAGCCTTTTTTCAATAATCCGACTGTGAGATTAAAAGTTGTTACTGCTTTTGCTTTATGAAAAGTATGTTTCCTTTAATAGCGCCTATGTGTGTTTGCATGTGCTTTCTTGCTTGACATTATTAATATATGTACTGTTGTTTTCATGGCCACCTGGTGATCATAACTGTATTACTGTTTTTAGATCTGCTTTAGGTCTTGCTCCTCAAAATAATAAAAAACAGCCTCATTTGCTGCAGCTGAAAGCACTGCAGGTGAACTAAAACAGACAAGTTACTATCCTACATCTGCTCTGTAGTTATTCTCATTTAGTTAAAAATCACAGTTAGTTTTTGTTTGTATTTTTGGAAGTGATTGTGTCTTCCTTCTCCCGTTTAAGCTGACGACTTCCTTCGGTTTTTAAACAGGTCTCAAAATGCTTGAACACCTAAAAAATGTCTTAGAAGAGGATTTTTTTTAATGAGATTTAGCAACTCATTTATTATCTACGACTTCTATCATAGACCATCGCAGTTGCAAAAAAAGTGGAATATACACAGCATTTTTTAAGGTTATCCAGTGATACACTGGATTTAGTGTGTCTGTGTGGGGCTGAAGGTTTCTGGCTGCTGCAGACCATTACTCAACAGAAATAGGACAGTAAATAAAAGGGATGTTGAAGAACCTGCTGAATGTTCTCCCCTGAGTATCACCGAGTTTCATTTTAGAGTAGGATGTGCTGCGATGCAAAGCTTCACACTGGGGTGATACAGAGTGATGGCTGGGTTTATTTTTGACACTCCAACAGTGAGTGCCTGCAGCAGTCATGTTAACAGGAAACAAAACTTTAGGGTTAGAAATACAGACTCAGATCGTAGATCAGGAAATATGCTGCATTTGTCATATTTCAATCTCCAACAGTGTATTTTACTGCGATTTTGTGTGATAGACAAACACAAAGTGACACATAATTGCAAAGAGGAATGGAAATTCACTGCAAATAAAATCTGAAAGTTGTTTCATTAATGATGCACAATAACTTTTAAAAAAACAGATACTGATAGTTTTCTCATTCCGAAAGCCGATAACTGATAATAATCGATAAATGATGACACACCTGTAAATAAGAGAGGTAACAAAGCGGTGTAGATGAACATATTTATTCATAAAAGTGGTCCAGTCAAAGTCCAGATCTAAACTCAGTTAATTAGCCTTGACCAGAGGTGCTCTTCGTCCACTCTGAGTTTGAGCTATTTTGCAAAGACAAATGTATAAAACTTTGATTGTGTATTTGCACAAAGCTGGAAGAGACAGACCCCAAAAGATTACAAAAAAATAAAAAATATCCACATTTTTTTGAGAACCATCATTTTACCATAACTAATTTTTACTCTGGGTTTCTTTGAACATTTATCGACTACTTTGATTTGGGATGTCAAAGACAATTCCTACAGAAAACAAAATGTTGCAAACTTGCCATATAGAACAATTCTTGGCTGCAAAGTGGTGCTTTTCTTTAAGGCAACATGGTGTTTTATTCTTAAGTTGAAAAAAAGTAGCGCTACGCAACACAAATCTTAAAGTTAAAAACCATCTTATGTATCGATACCAAAGTGCTCCAAGTAGAATATCGTCACTGCCTAAGATCCAGCTTTCCGTCTGTTGCGCTTTATTTCTTGAAACAGCCCTGCATCGTTTTGTTTACAGAGGGGCAAACTGTCCTTGATTAATCAAAAATGACAACAAACTAAACTTAAATCACTAAACTTAAATTAAATTAATCTTGGGTCACAGCAGTGATTTCAGATTTCTCATGTGGGAACTGATGAAATACCTGTAAATCATCTCATTATAAAAAAAATTATTAAAAGTTTATTTGTTTTTTGAGGCATTCTTCCTTTGTATTGACTACATTATTAAAGCTTTAAATAAAGTCTAGACTCTTTTGAGTCTTTTGAAGCATTCATTCTCAGTCTGGGGAAAAAAATAACACTGAACTCACTAACCTGTAATTAAACATTGTGGGCAATTTTACGAAAAAGAAATGCTTTAGATTTTAACCTCTTGAGACATTGTAGTTATTTTCTGAGTAGGTGGACAAGAAAAGTGCATTATCTCCCAGTAATAAGGATAAAATCTTCTTTACTGCTTCACGTAGTCAATCCATGTATTGATCATGCTTAACACAGCACTGTTATGGGTAAAAAGCCCTCTCTATGCACATTATTTGCTGCTGTGCACCTTTCAAGCACATGGCAGTAATGAGTACTGGGACCAAAGCAACTCTTCTCCATAAAAAGCCCTGATTAATGTGACTCATCTAAATGAGAAGACAGGGTAGGGAAAAAATGACACATCATTCCTCCATTTTCTGAGAACCTGGCTATTTTATTACTGATAATGGTGGACTCAGCTTGAGTCTTTTCTGCAAAGCATTGCTCACTCTGTCAGGAACTCTGTTACAGACTCAGAATTGTTCCTCGGCTGTCCAGTGTGAGGGGAAACTTCCAGAGCTTTACTTTCCACGACTCTGTCAACTACGATGTCAAATGAGGATGGTTCGCCCCCTGATGCTGTCCTCTGCATCCCTCATGTGGATTTCAGGTGGCACCTTGTTGTAAGTGGCTGACTCCCACCAACACATCCTGTCTGCTTACCCCTGACGTCTGGTGTTACAACACCGGAGACGAGAAGCTGAGGTGTGGATTCAATCCAAGAAAAAAAATAAATCCAATCCAAAAAAAACAAAAAACTTACCAAACATGTCACAGACCTGAAGGTGTTTACTGCCACCTGGAATTGTTTTGTTCATCATTTATGAGCACAACTCAAAACTGAGTTTCACTTGCCGATCTGTTCACTTTTATGTAATACACACATAATAATAGAAGTTTTTCTAACTTGATCATGACTTACTGTGTAAGACCAGTAAAGCCTATTTTGTAGCATAGTTCTAGTAGTGAATTTATTATAAACAGCAAATAATCATATGCAAATACTACTCCACAATGCACAGTATTAAGAGGAAGCTAAAGCACTAACTTTAATTCAAATTTATCTGCCTTTGAAAGACTACAGGGGCAGCAGTTTAATGTTGACATTATAATTTGCATGTTACATAATGCCGTTGAATGCATATATCTTGTTCTCTACTGCTTTATTTTGTTCTTAATTTTGGGGAAAGAAAAGGAGAGAATGTGAGAGGAAACGGAAGTCGTGCATAAACAGTTTTCATCAACTTCAAAATAAAAGCATGAATATAAACGTCTAACTTTTTGTTGAATTCTTGACCTCATCAAACTTTACTCCTCGACTGAAAGTTTATTAAACAGCCAAGTAAGTTAGTGTGTTAGAAATAAATCTAGGAGAAGCTAACTGTTTTAAAAGTTAGCAAAAGCACTAAACAACAACAAAAAAATGCTGTTAGCATACTATTTTATTAGAAAAAAATGTTTTAAAAGTTAGCAAAAGCACTAAACAACAACAAAAAAAATGCTGTTAGCATACTATTTTATTAGAAAAAAATGTTTTAATAGTTAGCAAAAGCACTAACCAACAACAACAACAAAAAATGCTGTTAGTATACTATTTTATTAGAAAATTAAAAACAAATATAAGATTGAAGAGTAACATGAATTCAGCCACATTCCACCCTTTCTCTGAATTTAATATAATTAATTCAAAAAATGTATCATCCTTGTTCTTGTATGCATGAGTCAGCAGAAATGTTTCTCTGATTAGCTTTTTTATGTAATTCGTCTTTTTTTTTAATGCTGTGAACAGATTTCCTGAGCTTGCAGATTCAGGCCTGAAAACATCAGAGGATATGGAGTGTTTTGCTTCAGTGTTATTTTCACATATTTAGTCCTTGAATAACGCACATTATTAAATATATGCAATATTAAGTTATCCAGTTCTCTGTTCTGCTTTTTATAGATATTTTTAGGATGTTGATTAACTCAAAAATAAAACTCACTGTCAGTTTTTTATTTATTTATTTTACAAAAACCCATTCTTTGAAGACAGGGAGAAAAAGAAGTCCACAGTGATCATAAATACCATGACCTTTATGCAGGACAGTGCTTCTCTGCTTTTCCAGCCAAAGGTAAATGAAAACGATCTCCCCTCTTTCTCATCTGGGTTGAATCCCATTGAGAACATGAACTTTTCTCAACAGTACAGACAATGCACTGCCTTGCAAAAAAGGTTTATACTTCACATTGTGTCACATTACAACCACAAACCTTTAATGTGATATGAGTGTAGGTCATACATGGCAGACTAACACAAAATGGTGCAAGAAAAAAAAAAGCATGATTCTCAGTTTTTTGCTATTAAAAATCTGAAAAGTGTGGTGTGCATTTTTATTCAAGCCCTTTCTGAGTAATTTTGATATAGTCTTTAGGACTGATGTTTTGCCCATTTGACTTTGAAAAATAGCTCAAGATCAACCAAATTATATCTATAAACAACAATTTTTGAATTATGCTACATAATATTCACGTCTGAATTTGATCCAAACCATTCTGTTTGCTATTTTGTGTCCCTGTCATGACATACAGAGTTCTGAATGGCTAATAGACATTAGGGAATTTCTGAAGAAAACTGGTTTGATTGGTGCTGCTGGATTTTGCATATTGGTGTGAATGGGGGTTAATACATAAGTATGCCACAGATCATAGACAACAAAATGGTTTCTCTTCTCAGAGGATCCATGTTTAATAATTTGGATTATCTGAGAGTCACATCTTTCCTTTCTTTTATCCCCAAACCTTAGGTTCAAAACAAGTGAGAATTAGAAACAAAATATTGTCTGCTTGGTGAGCATTTCAGTGTCCAGTTTCCTCTGAAGGGTTTGGCTCAGTCTGCAGTCCAGTAAGCCAGCTGTGTGTTTCTAGTACAGTCGGCCAGGCCGTGCCAAACCTGTAATCGCTCTGCTGCGCCCTAAACTGCTTCTGATGTCTGAGTAAATACACCACATGATGAGTTGAATCCAGGTGCACACATCTTAACTTTAGCACATGCTGCTTACGCACTTTTATTTCAAACACACAAAAGATAACTCCCATTACAGTGGAAGGCCTATTTTAACCTGGATGCAGCAGTTTTCATAAACACTGTGTCCAAGTCGAGTTTGAGAAAGTGAGTAGCAGCTGAAGGGCTTTTTTTTTTTTTTTCCTACAAAGAAACCGCAGGGTGCTGTATTTTCAGAGCACATGAATAAAAACTGGGTTGTGTTTTTGTTTTTGCGATTGCATCTATTGCCTGCAACGCTTTTTTTTTCAGGTATTAACTCCCTAGGCATACAAAGCATAAGTCAAGGGTCTATCACTTGGATTCGGCAGACAGAGAAGGATGGTGCTGATCTTGGTTTTTTTCTATCAGCATCTGAATCCCCACCTCAGCACTAAGGAGACATGCTAACAGTGACGAATTAGACATTAGAGCAACAGGCCAACCCTTGAGGGACATTCACTCAATAATCTCATGACTGCAGGGGTTCAGACTTCTAAAATGTTTCAAGTGTTTCTGTCACCTTAGTGCGGATCAGCCACAGATGGAATAAAAGCATTGCCGGAGGGGTTTTTTTCAGCATGGATAGCAGTGTTTAATGTGGTGAGAGAGTTTATTTCTTTGTGCCTTTTAGATTGGGAGGAGTTGGAAAGTTTTTTAGGTCTAGCATAATGGGAAAATGTAGGTCAAAATAATAGAGGCTTAGCTGTGTTGTTGTATTATTCTGAAAGCTCAATCGAACAACAAATGCATCTCCCTTATGATCTGGAGCATTAATGTGTTTCCGTTGTGTATACTTGGACGTGTCTACAGGCCGACAACGTCCTGAAGGCTCAGTACTGGTTGGGCCCGGCTCTGAAAGCGAGTTCGGTTAAAACGGAAAGGGCAACCTGAAGGAACATCACAAACATTCATTATCATTCTCCATAGCATTCCCCGGTGATATTTAACAATGGGACTTTTATTTGCCAGCCTCTAATGAGCCTAGAAAAAAATAACCTTTCTGAATTGTCAGGGCCAATGTCACCTTTCAGAGGAAATGGGAGCAGATTTATTTTTGGATATGCTTTATGCATTTATACCTATAGCTGTTTGATTAGGGCTTTGGATCTTAGAATCAAATCTACTGAAGTACTGACAATACTTTGCTTCATTTTACTGCTTTAAAAAAGACATGTATTCAGTCAAGATTGAAAAATATAACTTTTTGAAGAAAATATCCATACAGCCTTAGCTTGACTTCTTGTTTCCCAGGTATCTTTAGACAGTGATATTATAGCCACAGTTTGAGATTATTTCAAACCACAAAGTGGAAGGGAAGTCAACATTGAAAGGAAGTGTGGCTTACATTATGCTTATTATTTGGGAACCAAAATCATAAACTTATTCTAATGTTACTATGCCTCTAAATGGCTGCTACACACATAAAAAATATTGAGAGTTAATGAAACATTATCTCATTAAAATAGCCACACATACAGTACATATCCATATATTCAGAAACATTGTTTTGTGAAGAAATTGGGTGCATTGTTGTTCCTCGTGTTGCTAGTAGCAATTAGCTGCATTACAATAAACAAATAAGCTAGTTGTTGTCAAACTTGCAGCGTGAACTGCGTGCAAATGTAAACGTACCTTAACTACGATATTAATGTCATGCATGGTATAGTGCAAAACTAAAGCTTTTTCAAGCCTCCTGTGTACCAGGGGTCTGCAATAACACTCAGAATTTACAATATAAAGTATACAAACTCTATCAACATAGCTTTTAACATGTAATTCCTCCATTTTATTTTTGCCAACAACAGAAAATACAGATACACGTTTTAGCGACATTCACGTTACAAAACTAATCTGAGAATCTCTTTCACAGAACAAATAAGGCACCACTTTAAAACCAAAACCAAAGAGATAACCATGAAACCTCTACGCTGGTTATTTTTGCTGTCTGCAACTGTAAGTCACTATACTGCAGTCCAGGGCTAAAAGAACAGCTCAGCAAAATTATGAAATAATCTGGAGCAAAATTGAAAGCCCTGCCAAGAATATAAATTATTGTAACTGGTGTTAAGTGCACTGCAAAAAGATGCAAAAGACATCTGTATTAAAGATATGCAAATTTGCCCTGATGATTTTGCAGAGAAAACAGCTTTTCTCTCCAGTTTATAATGAGCATTTCCAGGCTGGACAATGACATTTAAATCTGATGAGTCTGAATTGTGAGGACAGCAGTACAAGAGACTCAGCTAAAAAGGCAGAGAAGTACTTAAACAGCAACAACAGACAATATCTATTTAAACAATATAGCTGCAACATCCAAGTAGGAGATAATTAAAAGTAACCCCAATCATAAAATCCTGATCTCAGTCCTGCTGGTCTGTAGTTTCTTCATAAAGTCGTCCAATGCAAAAAACATAGTAAGGCTCTGCAATAGAAAATAAGCCAACTACTCTAACATTTTTATATATTCTCTGGTAATGACACATGATCAATATTAAACACCCAGATTGCTTAAACATGAAATGCCTTGGCATTATTATTCTGCATGATCACACGCTGAACAGCCAAAACATTGACATCACAGACAGATTAAGTGGGAAACACAGATCATCTCATTACAATGGCTGTCGGGAGGTTTTGTGAAGGTTAGTGCTGAAACCGGATCAACACAGGAGAAGCTCAGGAGGCTTTAGATGTTTCTCACAACAGCCCCTAATGCTGAAACTTGGCTGAAGAAAACAGAGCAAAAACAGAAAGGATCATCAGGAATGCGAAAGTGGAATGGAAAATTTGTTTTGCTGCAGATCAGTCTCAGTAAGACGTTTATGCGCACATTTCTCCCTCTTTAAAAGCACTAAGTGTCAAATCAAACATAGGTTTTTAAAAATTTCTCTAACTTACAAGATCATGTTGAATAGATTCAGAGAGAACAGAAATCTCCTAAAAAAGAGGAAAGAATGGTGGGTTACTTACTGTAGTCTCCAAGAGGTGAAACAACCCAAAAGCCATTCTGAACTCATTTAAGAGTTATTGCAACACATATTGCTGATTCTGACTCACACCTACTGGCCTAATTTGTATCTCCTTTCCCTTTCAGAAAGTCTTTTATTCTTTGTGGCATACATTTGACAAGTTGTGTCCATACTAAATGGTGCAAATGAGCTGTTTCTAAAACCTCCCAATTTTATGTCACAATCAGCTGGCACTGGGCCGTTACCAAGCAACCCCAGCCGAGCTCAGCCAGTCACCTAGCAACCCAAGCAGAGCGACACATTTAGTCAGTTGGTTTTACTGCTGTATGCGCTGTGAAATGGCTGCAACAGAAGGCAACTGTTTTGTTATTGACTTACCACTGAGAAAAGACATGTTCAGTTTCCAAAATTGGTCGTATAATTGTGCATCTGTTTTTGTAGCCATTTTCACATGCAGTGTAAATGTTGAGTTGGGGGGTGTGATCAGCAGCAGCTTATTTGAAGCCGTTTCATGGACAAGAGACCATGAAACAACTCATTATGAAAGGATATCAAAATAGGCAGAACTGCCCAGACTAAAATCTCATTATCTAAGACTGACGTTGTTAATTTGTTCAAAGAGGCATCATAGGCCACCTATAAGCAATGTCTGGCCATTTTATGGCCAAAAGTGTGGAACAAATATTAGCTTTAATGTCTGTGACAAATCCTGTCCCTCCAATCTCAGCGTAAAATACTCAGAGGGCAAGAACTCATTCTTAAAATCTGATTTGCCAATTTTGATGAATTGTAAGATGTGTTTATTGTTCATAACTAACTAGAGTGGCATCTGGAGTTGTTCTGTGCTCATTTATCCCATCTGCTTCAACGTTGGACTTATTCTGCATTCATACCTTGGTTGTACTAAGTCACTGTAGGAGCTACTGCTACCTTTTTGTAATCTCAGTCTCCTTTTCCTCACTGGAGATTTTCTCTTTTTCAAGCAAGTCTGTGTGAAGCAACGTCAAACCGTTTCTCCCCTTGAAAAGCCATCAGTGAAGACCTGTGTCAGAAGTGGACGACAGAGCAACGGACATAGATGGTGTATTAAACTGATAAAACAAAACAAACAAACAAAAAATGCTTTCTTCTGCATGGCTGTTTGTACTGATACAGAAGAAGGGTTTGTGAAAAACTCTGCCCAGACAACAGATCTTCAGAAAGGATAAAAAGATTTTAAAGCTGCATTCTGAAAGAAAAAGAACAAAGACAGACATATTGGTGGGTGATGTGTGTAGTAGTGCTTCAGACACTTGAAAAGATGTTCTCCAAACATCACATCCTGCTGCACTTCAAATCCAACAACTGTCTCAGACAGAAAAGTTACTCACTCCAAGGATAAAAGACCCAAACATATGTTGAATAAAGTGGCTCATGCAGTTCAGCTCAGTCAGAAGTGCTCAGATCTTTTTATGGGAGAAACTAAACTCCAGACAAAGATCAGCTGTCCACTTAACTTGTGAAATATTAGGGTGTTTTTTTAAAGGACGGGAACACATATCTTGGGTAGAGTAAATATCTAAAAGGCAAAGATAAAAAAAACAACAAAAAAACAGCAATTTGTGTCTGGTTTCATGAATCAAACTCAGTGTTCCTATTTAGTAGTGGAGGCCATTGAAGATGTTTTGTTCAATTCAATTCAGTTGATTTATACAACAGTCACAACCCGTCATTTCTGGGCACTTTCCTAAAGAAAATCAATTCAGTTCAATCACACATACATTCCAACTGATCATAGTTATAAAGACAGTGCATTAAGCTCAGTTTGTGCAAAGTCTTCTATTTAAAAGTAACCTTTAGAATAGTCATCTGACTGCAAAGTTCTCATGCTTTCAGAATTTTGCTTGCGCTGAAAGAATTTCTGACGCGGCATGATCCGAGGGAAGAAGTCCCAGCTGTTTGTCAGAGTTCAGTTGTTTCCTGGAGTTAGTTTAATAAAATGATCTGAGAGACCTCAAGGTTAAATTGTATGCTTGTTTTCCTGGAAAAAAAAAAGTTATTTCAAAGAAATTTCACCAAAACATTTGAAAGGCTAGCAGAAAACTGATCTCAGCAAAGCAGTTCTGCAGGAATATCCTAGACTTCTTCTGCTTCACGCAAAAAGAATGAATTAGAAATGTTACCCAGCAGAATCAAGTATAAAAGAAAACTGAGATGCTGTCAGCAGAGTTTACACACCATGTTTTTTTTTTATCTTCCCCTTGAGCAAAGAAATTTACATGTCTTTGCATAAAAGAGAAAACTCTCTAGCGCTTGGACATGTATGCATTGTCTTCTTGGAAAATATCTCTTCCTGTGGTCAACCTGCAACATTAAAACAGCCAATAAAATAAAGTTACGACTTGTCTACGGGGTAATTGTGATAATGACGTCTGTGTCTGATGGATGGGCCTGAAAAAGGTAGAGAAAATCCTCAGTTTACTGAAACTGCAGAAAGAGAGGGAAAGTGGAGGCAGTGACACTCTGTCTCCTATTTATATGTCAGTGTGCAGGTGGGATGTGACTGACTGAGAGCTTTTAATGCATTTTATCTGAGCCAAAGTGGAAAATGAGATCGAGTGGACAGGATGCTTGAAAAATACTTAAAAAAAAAAAAAATTAAAGACCCGTAGTGAGGCCTGATTTTACAATTAAGCTTAACCAGGAGAGTCAGAAAAAGAAAACGTTTTTGAGTTTCTTAGAAAATACAACTTTCTTTCTACTTCTTGCATAATAATAAATGTTTAAGCATTTAATTTTCATCTCAGCTGGTCAGACCATTTTCTTCCACATATTTGCTGTTTTGTGGCAAACTAGAAAAGGAATCCCTTTAATACTGTTTTTTCTTTTCTTTACATCTTGTCCATAGTAGAAGGATTTGTGTGGTGCACTACTAGCTGCGGACCTGTCAACAAATTGTCCTTCTGTATGCTCGGCTACTGTCAAAGTATAACAAACTTGTAATATTTCACACAACTTTGTCCAAAAAACGGAGATAAAATCATATTTGTGACTCTAATTGAAATGAGTTCTGATTTATTCGTCTTACAGAAACCTTTTACTAAAAACTCAGTGAGAACCGCGCACAGCAGCATGTGTTTTACTCCATTATGGAATCAGATTTAGCTCTGGAAGGACAGGATGTTGAATCAAACCCCTGCACCACCCACACAGATGAACCATCTTTAGAAACCAGCGGGTAAAAGGAGCACATTCTGTATACAGCTATGCTTTTCAGTGTTCTGGGTGACATTCAAAAGGTGCATAAACCACTCGGGGCAAGTAATTTCCTGTGTTTACACTTACATTTAAAGGTGACATGTGCTGCATTGTCCCTCAATAAATCACTGTCAAGAGAAGCCAATATTTTCTTCCAAAGCTTTTTTTTTTTTCACCTCTACTCATAACGTTTGTCTAGCAGCTTGACATTTACAGTAACAGGACAGGTTTTTCCACTCAGGAACTTCTGGTACAATGCTTATATTTCTGTACCTGTCAAATTGAAGTTAAAGTTACTGTAGAGAAGTCCAAATAACAGTCAAAGAAGCATCTCTTGCAAAGCAAACAAAAATGTGGAATCATTGGGATTCAGCAGAAGCTGGAGAAAATGACGGTTATTCCTGAGTCAGACAGGAAGGAAATGTCTTGGGATATAATGGTTAGTTGTTCAATGAAAGCTCCCTATGGCTCATTGAAGGAGGTTTTTTTTTACCCAATTGTTTGTCTTAAAAATACATCTGAGTCATCATCATCGTTGTGCGTTCCTTTGAGGTTCAAACAAGCAGCTACAAACAAAGGAACACTGGCGGCATCTGAGACCGGCTTGAACAATGAATATTTCATGTCTTCATTTTGCCCAGTGCTTCTGCAGGGACCAGTTTATAAATCACTGATAGCTCTGTTTTCATTTTGATGTCCTCCGTTACAAGTCTTAACTCATAATGGTGGTCAATATATGTCTGTTCAACTTACTTCCCTCTTGGGATTTGTGTCAGGTATTTTCATGCATGCATCTGCACGCAAAGATTTGTAGCATGCTTTGTGAGTCCAGTTTTACTGATGTTTACACAGAATCTGCTTATGAATTTGACAACAAGAAGTAAAAACAAAATAAAACCTCAGAGAGATCTTTTTTTTTTTTTTTTACAAATTGATTTGGAGAGGGGCTACACAGTGGCGCAGTTGGTAGAGCTGTTGCCTTGCAGCAAGAATGTTCTGGGTTCGACTCCCGGCCCCGGTCTTTCTGCATGGAGTTTGCATGTTCTCCCTGTGCATGCGTGGGTTTTCTCCGGGTTCTCCGGTTTCCTCCCACAGTCCAAAAACATGACTGTCAGGTTAATTGGTGTGTGTGTGTGTGCATGGCTGTTTGTCCTGTGTGTCTCTGTGTTGCCCTGCGACAGACTGGCGACCTGTCCAGGGTGACCCCGCCTCTCCTCCGGAACGTTAGCTGGAGATAGGCACCAGCAACCCTCCTGACCCCACTAAGGGACAAGGGTGTACAGAAAATGGATGATTTGGAGAGTTTTGTTGGTGCAAAAGGGGAGAAAACATTTCAAGCTGAGCACCAGATGTAATACTGATGTAATTTAAATGTAATGACAATGTACATGTTTGTTAGAAACATTTCATTTAACCATTTAACTAGTTTGCTATTTCTGACACTACAAAATCCAGAGGAAATCTACTTTTGACTTGGCTCCACTTTGACCAAAATTCAGCTCAGCTCCCTGGTAGGAATCAAAGGTTTTTCCAAACAGTTACAGAGTTTTTAGTTATGTATATGTTTCATTGTTGTTTGGCATAAATAAGTTAGATGGAAAGTGTAAATTAATGAGCATCGGAGGTGATAGAAGGCAGTTTTCAAAACAGCCAAGATGATAACACTGCTGTGGCTCTCTGGTACCTAGAAGGTAAGAAATTAAGCCTTTTCTCCTAACTTTGATCTACTGCCTCAAGTTGGGGATTAAAATGTGGGGGAACCAGTGCCAGTGATGTGCTGCAGTCAATATTTTAGGCATTTTCATCCCTTCACACACATTTTGTTTGAGAAATCTACTTAAGCTGTAAAGGATGAATATCAGGGATATTCATAAAGCTACTGTATCATAGGTGATAAGATAGATCCTTCTATCTCGAATGCGACATATTTTACTCTGAGTTTGTGAAAGAAACAAAGTATGATATAATCGTGAAGTGGATGAACAAGGCTCCACAACTTTAAATATTTGTCAACAAACAGAAATCTAAATGACCTTTCAGATATGTCTATACCTTAAAAGGTCTTTGTACATCGATAAAAATATATTCATTTTTGGAAAGTAGCACACACTAAGATAGATTAGATGAAGAGCATCAATTCCTAAGTCTTGTCAGACAGAGTCCATTTTCAGATTGTCGATTGAGCTATTCTCCGTGAATTGTTTGTTATGCTCCTTGTATAGGTTAGGACAGGTTTTCGAGTTAAAACATGTCGATTACATTTTTTCTTTTTTTTACACAAAATTACTCTTCGATAATGAGATTTTAGTTTGTTCATTTCAGTATGAGCTGTTATAGGGCCTCTTGTTACTTTCAATCCAAAATAGCCCCCATACTCAACTGTTGCAGTAGCAATTATACAACTGTACATTTTTGAAAAACAGAGGTAGAGCCTCCTGCACAACCAACAAAAATGCGGCAAGCGGTTTCTGAGTGGTAGCACTTGTCTTTTCCAGTAGCCATTGTAAAGCTGACCAGGTTAACTGGAAATCAGCTGGGCTTGCTAGGTAACCATGCAGTGCCCATTGAATGTGACTCAATAAAATCAAGAGGTTTTTGAAATGGCTCATTTTCCAGACACCAAAAGATAAATAAAAAAAGATGGGTTGTTTTTAGAAGCAGTAGAAACTCAAATGCCCCTTTAAAGCTCATTTCTGACCGGTCTAGTGTATTGCTTAAACTTCATGATCCTTTCTGTACACTAATGATCTCTAAAAGTCCTCTGAGGCCTTCACAGACCTTTTTGTTTATAAAATCCACATGTAGTTTTCATTAAGCTTCCAAATGGTCTGATTTGTTTTGACCCATCACATAAAATCCCAAATTAATTATGAGAGAGAGAGAGAGAGAGTTCACAGTTGCACTAGCAGAATCAGGGATTTTAGTAGAATGTAAAAATAAAGTATGAGCTCGCTCACACACACGTACACACGCACACACACTAAACACACACACACTAAACATATACATGTGGAGTGACAGATTTAAACAGCCTCTCTCTCATTGACAGGGGAACCAAACAATACAGAGGAGTTGATTAGAGCTGCAGAGAAAAGGACAGGCGGCTCCAGCTGCCTCTCTCAATTCATTGTCATTAGCAGTGGAACACCAAGCCCTTTTCAAACTCATTAGTTGATAAAACAACCCTCTGATTTCCCATTAAAAAACCCATTGGTCCTCCCTCCCTGCCCTCCACACCTCACCCTTGCATTCCCACACCTTTAAATCCTTCCCTGACACTGGAAAATAAACGAGCAGCTCCCATCCATCCCATGTAACAAGAAGCTCCGTCGCATATAAACTGTACACACAAATTTCTGAGCTGCAGATTTGAGTGGACTACCTGTTTCTGTAACATTTGCATTTCAGGATTTAGTTTCTACTTTTACTTTAAGCTATGTGCCCTCTTGGGAATTTTGAGCTGATGGGAGCTATTAGTGGGCTGAAATAGGAAAGTAATTGTGCGTCACACAGTCGGGATGTGACTGAGTTTCTAATGCACTCTTCTTTTTTTTAAGTAATCGCCTGAATATTTTGATTAAAGAGAAGCGGAATCTTATCTTGTTTCCTGGCAGAATAACAATTTATTTAAATTTTGACAAAAGGAAATACATATTTGTGCTTTGAGCAATTGAACAGCTTTGTTTATATACATTTTAATACACTGTTTACATACATACATACATAATCTACTGATCACATACTTAAAATCGAATTATCATCACGTACTGAATATTCATAAATATCAAAGTTCCCATCACCCATATACCAATGTGATAATCTAAAGTTGTAAAAAATGTTCCTTTAACTTTTTATTTGTCAAAAACATTCATTTAAAGCTGCGTAGTGTCAAAATTCAAGTCAGCATGTCCATTCAGCCAGGATCAACTTTTCTAAATTCTTGAACCATCATCTGAAATAAAACCCATAGCTGTTAGCGCCATTCTGATTGATCCAAGCGACTCGAGCAAACACACGTACGAGAAGGTGACCAGTAACACCAGCGAGAAGCTACTCCTTCCTTTTCACGTCTGAGATCCTGAAGACGCACCTGAGCACAAAGTTTTTGTCATTTCTAGTTCTGGCTTTGAGAAGCGTGGATGCTTCTTCATACTTCTTTTTTTTTTAACTCACTGTAATGGGTCAAACAGGCAGTTTTGGTTCTGAGAAAAACATTAACATAATGTCAGCAGAAAGCGTTTTACAAGTTTGCATGGATGTCCTCGTGTCGCAGCACTTTGTAGGTGATCCAGTAGAAGATGTTGAATATGAGAAAGCTCAAGGGAAAGACGGCTCTGGATATGGTGTCGATCCGTTTGGCCCGGTCAACGAAACGCTTGTGAAGGACTTCACCGTCGTACATAGTGACCGGGGGCAGAGGGGAGAACACCGTGGTGGGCCCTTCCACGGCGGCCCCGTCTTTGGCTTGCAGGCAGTGACCGAGTCCATAACCACGGAAGTAAAATCCTCGGCTTTCCCGCATGAGTTCCTCCTCCTGTTGGGAGCAAACACAGGAGAAAAAGCATTTTTAGTGGTTTTTCTCTCCATATTTTTAGCTCGGGGGGGATTACCAGATGTATCTGGAGACAAGTTGCTCAAAACTGTAGCAGTAAAAATTGGTGTGAAAGCATTTTATGAAAATAACAATAAAAAACAAAAACAAACTCTGAAAGGTGACAAATGTAAACAGTTTATCAACTCGAATGCGCAAAAGAAAAACGCAGCAATTTTAAAGTTGTTGACGGAGAGTAGACACTATTGTTGCAAAGGAAGCTAAGAAAAAAATAAAATTTGCTTTCTTCAACCACTGTTTACATTTGAACTGACCATGTCTGGCTTCTTCCTGTGCAGAATTATGGTGGGTTCACACCAAACGAGATTTACGTGACGTATATGTGGATGTACGTCACGGTGTATTTCTTGCATCCAGCGAGGTGCGATTTTAAAGTGTTTGGAGTATTTTGACCGTTTGATGCATAAAGGACGTCCGACAAATCGGCAGGCAATAGAAACAGCGGCTGGAGCGATTTTAACGCATCTTAAGTGCCCTCGACGCGCCTCAATATAGACTTTGGATGTAAATCAGGTGCGCGAAACACTAGGTGTCGAGCAAAATCTCAAGCAAACTTGAAGCATTGGACGCATGAAACGCATCTGGTGTGAATGCACCATTACGACGGATGTCTAACATCAATGATGTAAAAGTCAAATAAAATGTGACATGACCGTTCTGACTGCAAATACTTGGAAAGCTATCGAATGCCACTTATGGGAGTGGCACAGGTCGGATATTTCTTGGAGGTGAAAGGATCAGAATTGGGCCGTTGAGATTGCCATAAAAAAGTCGGATATGGATCGCATTTGCCTGCTGTGTGAACAGAGCCTTAGATCAGTCAAAGTTTACTTTAAATGACAGAGTGGTCTTTGCAGTGGTAATCTCCCATTTCTACTACAAAAGGTCACTTGATAAGCCTGGGTCCATTTAGTCAAACTATTTATTTTTTAATTTGAATTCAGTTTGACCAGCTAATCTGTGGCATCTTCTTATTTCAACACATCTATTTTATTGGATTTGTTTGGTTATGTAATTAAGTGTATTAATTGATAGCTTGTTTTTATATATGCCAGAGGAAAAAAACTGACAACAAAAACATTTCCAAATGAGTTTGAGATCTGAAACTTTAATTAGAAATGCAATATTCAAAGCTCATCTTCCTTAATATCCCGTGCAGATGTTTACAAAGTCTTCTAATCACTGATCTTATAAATGTTTTAGAAAGCACAAAGCAATGATTCCACTTTTGTCCTCATGCTTTTTTAAAAATAAAGGCAACTATTTTTACAGTGAATGAGACATTGTTTCTGCCCTTTGAAGTGAATATTTATAGACACGCAGCTTAACTCTGACAGCCTCTCTGAATCTCTGTGGAGATTCAGTTTAACCGGAGGAAGTGAAGATGTGTGATCTAAATTGGATGATTAGCAGTCAGTGTGAAGACCTCTGAAAGCTCTGATCCGACCGTTTCAACTCTTTCTTTCTCTCTCACCAACACTGACAGCTGCCAAATTCTGGACGTACTCGGAACAGGGACACAGAAAGCTCCCGTCAGATATTATGCTACTAATGTGTACAAGAACTGACTCTACTCTACTTAAAGAGATACATTTGTCTTTTAGTCAATTTCCCTATAACTGGACCGCTCCGATCTTTAGAGTTTAGACAAATCTGCTAATTTAGCTTCCTATAAAGTTGATTCTATCGCAGCAGCCTGGTTGTGAATTACTCTATGGTTACTGTATGATGTCCAAAAGACAAATTGCACCACGCAGCCAAGCTATAGGGAGTCATTGCTCCTCTAGCACAGCTTAATTATTCCTCCTACTCTTTCGTAAATGATACAGTATGCCATGTGCTAGGATCTAAGAGTACGGTCCTCCAAAGATAATTATTGCTCGTAATCTGAGCTCCGTTCTCACAGCAGCAACAACACCAAAATATTTTCCTCTCTGGGAACCAGATGCTATTTCTTTCCTTAACATAATATTGCACATAACTATTGGAAAAGTGGAGGTGGCATCTTTAGGCTCCTGAAAATTACACTGAAGGATGAAACAGACTTCTGGAGGTCCACAACTTTCCCCCCAATATCCTGGCTGATTTCTTTTGCAGTTTTTGTTATGTCACACATGAAAGAAGCGTTTTTAGGGCTGACATGGATTAATTGATGATTGAAATAATTTAGTGATCAATTAATCATTACCTGGAGTTTACAGACTTAGCAAATGACCATTTGCTAAAAGAACAACTCAGAGCAGTAATTAAACTTAAACTGTGCACAAATTACATACATTTTGCATTTAAAATGAAAAACCTTTATTTGTAAATATGTTCAACTCAGGACTCTTCAAGTGGCATTTTTAGCTTCACCTGGTTCAGATTCTGTAATAAAATAAAAACAAAAACTCCTCTCTACCATCCATTTATTAATTAAAAAAATAAAATAATCAACCGATTAGTAGACAGTGATGCATCATTGGCAACAAATGATCAAACGCACACAAATCAGTTTAAATCAATCATGTTTAAGGTATTGTCATAAAATGAATCCATGGATTAGCCTCTATTTAAGTCAGATGTTGTGAATTAACCTATTATGAACATCTAAAACCATGACATCATCATCTTGGCTTTCCCAAAATAAAGTATCTTATGCTACTGTAATATATTGTAGTGTTATAATTACTTTCCATAAAGCATATGAAATACAATATTAATTTAATCTTTCTATGTTTTCAGTATAGAGATAAAACAAAAGCAGCAAACAAGCAAGAGAAACAGCCATTTCAATTCTTTGAAAGCTTTAGGAAAAATAGGAAAGAGAGCAAGAAGAAGTCTAACCTATTTAACAAGAAGCAACAGGGACAATAAAGGGCAGAAATTTGAGGTTGGTGAAATACTGGTATGCAGGATCAGAAGGCGAGCAGCAAAGGGTTCACGGAAACGGACGTGGGTTTGGCTGTGAGAAATACGGCAGGATAAATTCACGTTTGAGGTAAAACTTTCACAACACAATCAATTTGGGTGGCTGGAGGCACGGACAGAAATTGGGTTGGAAGGTCAGGGTTGACACGGGCTTCATTCGGTTTTTTTACCCTTGCACAGGCGCTGCAATGCTGACTCAGATTTCTGTAGGCTGAGCTGTTACCAGGAATGTCATTGGGTTTCCGCAAAGACTCAACGCTTGCAGCCCGACTGCCAGTCGCCTCCATCGAAAAGGAAAATAAAAACATAAGAGGGGGGAAACAACGTTACTGCTTTGACTTGAACTTTCATTTAGTTATTCAGTTTAAGTGGCTTCTGATTTAAAAATTTCAAATCAAAACAGCAAATAAAAAAGAGGCAATGATCCAGTCTAATACCTGAGGCCTTGTACACACCTAACCAGGTATTTATAAAAACTAATATTTCCGCCACATTGTTAAAAAATATATTAAATTTTCATCCACATGAACCTGCACAAATTTGGGTTCTGAGTGTTGTTTTAAACATGCCAAACCCATAGGGGGCAGTGTAGCGCAATGCTAAAACCCATGTCAGCCAATCAGATTGCTTAAAAAAAAAAAACTGGATTTCCTGTTAGGAATTAAACATGGCGCCAGGAAGTAAATTTTATGTTGATACACATATGGGTTGACCTACTTTTAAATAGCGTATTAGTATATAGAATTAATAAAACCCAAGCCTATGTTGACTGGGAATGGTGTCAAAGTAACTATGTGGAAATACTGATGCATTATTTGTCGCAAGACCCCAAATAAATTTTTCATAAATCTAAACTTTGGTCGGAGTTTTTATAAATAATTGTTTTTAATAGTATTAAATGCAATTTTGATGTGGATGAAGGGCAAAACCCATGAAAATGTATTTGTTTTCCCAGATATTTGGCTACGTGTGAGCTATGCCTGAGATTAAGAAAAAAGATTCTAAGGAGAAATGAATACTCTTCATGCGGTAAATGCAAACCGTTTTAAGAAAGACTATAAATGGAAGTAATGATTAAATATTTGATTTATTTCTAAAGAACAAGGCAAGACAGAATCTTTAGTTAATGTTTGTCTGGGATTTGTACTCTCCACTTAATTCACAACTTCCCTCCAGTAAAACTAATCGGGTCACGTGTCAATACCTCTCGGATGGATAGTTTGTGACCTCAAACATCCCTGGGGGAGTAATTGTGCTACTGATGTGGACATCAGACATCTTTTTTCCCTGAAAGACCATTACTTTCTCTCCTCTGTATTGATGGTGGATGGCAGACTGCCCGGTAAACTCTTCTACATTTACAGAGAACACGTCTGAGGCTGCCCACTCTCTAAGGCATTTAATGGGATTGTCAAGATGTCGTGTCTATGGAAAAATAAGTGTTTCTTACTTATCTGTCTTTAAGCTGGATCCACTATGGTAGGCGTATTGTTGTGTGAAAAATGAGGCCTTAATCAAAACTAAGCAAACATTTAATGAAAATGCTACAACAAAACACCTAATGTGTTTCACCAACATTTAAAGCATAAACTAAGAGCATGAAGAAACTAATCTAATTAAAAAGCTAAACAAATAAAACGGGACGAAAGCAACACAGCAACAACAATACAAATGTAAGAAACAAAGATGATGAAAACATACTCAAATCTTAAGTTGCACCAAATGTATTAAGTGGCTACAGACGCACCAATTGGAGGTTTATGGCTGAGTTATGCTTTTTTTACATTGAACCACCAATCGATTTAAAACCACTCTAAAAGCTGTTTTTCAATCTTTTGTGGCCATTAAGTTACGAATGTTACAAATAAGTGTAAACCTTTAAAACAGGGTTTTTCTACCCTGTTTTAACGTCATGTTTGTGCTTCTTGATACAAAAAGAGTCACAAAAGTTTGACATTAAATAGGCAAATAAGATATTAACTGCTTATGAACGTTTAACATTTAAATGTATAAAGCTGTGTAGCGGAACCACTGCATCCCAGTTTCTAGAGTCACAGAAAGGTTGTTTCTCTGGATCAAATGGCGTGACAGAAATAAAGATTCTCGAAGCTCCTCACAGGTCAGTGCTCAACATGAAAATGAGCCTCGCTGAGATGAGCAGATCTTCCTCATGTAATACGACAGCCAGCTGTAGCGTGTTGATGTTGTCAGGTCCAGGATACATAGCACGCCACAATAACAAGAGGCATAAGTCAACATTATAGGAGCTGACAAGGTGTTGTGCTGCTGAATGCGTGCGGTTTATCTTGTGCCTACTTTTTAGGAATCAGCTGCATCTTGTGATGGCTTGAATGTTTTATTTCCTGGAGATATCCTTCAGCTGCCTGTGTTTCTGCACAATTTACACTTACTATTCTCTGCTGCCGTTGCTTTTTCCTCAGCCTGATGAACTCCTTGTGTTGCCTCGAGACAAAGTTGACGGCTGCATACTCCAGCAAGGCGGCGAACACAAACAGAAGGCACACTGCCATCCATATGTCAATGGCCTTCACATAGGACACCTGAGAACAGCAAACACCACAGGGTAATCAAGAGCCAATCAATAAGGCTGCAGGAAAATTTGTGGGTGGTTCACAGTCCACCCGTTTTTCAGCTGTGGGTTGCTCCGACCCTCGTGTCTGGGATGACCTAGAATTGAAATGAGTCGGTGAGTTGTGTGCAGCTGAAACGTAGCGATCGGACAGGTCACGGCCAAGACTCGTGGAGTGCCCCAGCTGTGTCATTCATAAAAAACGACGTGCCAAAGCACATCAGCAGTACTGGAGCAATGCATAGAGGCTTCACTTAATTAGGCAGCAATTTACTGGCTGTTAAAGAAGCAAGCACTGGAACAAAGAAGAAGGAAATTCTGCATCCATTATGATTTTCTGTCATCATCTCCTAACAGGATCTAAATCTTGCAAAATTATGTCTAAATCCTTCAAAGTTTGTCATGCCAAAGTAAATCTTTCTCTGAATGATTTAAGAAACAACAAACTTTTGTTCCATAAATCAAAAGTACAGCTACTTTTACATGTATGGAGCTGAGATTAAGTTTTTGCTGCCTTCTTTCTGAGCCATTTCTGGTAAAATCAGAAAATAATAGAACCAAATAAACCAAACGCTACGCAAAATAGATTAACTTGCTTTAAGATATAGTCACAAGCAGTTCATCCACTAATAGTGGAGCTAATTTTTCGTTTAGTGCTTCTGCAAACTTTTTAGCCACCCCTACTTTAATTTTTACAGATAAAATCTGAAGCACAAATTTACTTGCATGTTTTGTAAACATTCAGTTGAAAGAAGATCAACCAAAACTTCAACACAGAGGATTTTATGGAGGATTTTATCAAGTATTCATGCCCTTATTTTGAAGTACTGGCAGAAGTGCTATTTCCTCTCCTCATATTCTCTCTCCTTTTTTTTCTCCCCCCAAAAAACTTTATTTCAAACCAGAAACAAAATAACACATGAATAGTAGCAAAGAAGACAAAGGGCATTATGTAATATGTAAATTTTAGTGTCATAATTACATTGGTGCTCCATGGTTGTTCAAGGCAAGATATAATTTTAATTGAAGTTAGTGCCACCATTTTCCCCTCAGCTCAAAAACATTTCACAGATTTCTGTGGATAGAATTTTAAACTACTGCAACAGAGATGTGCTGCTTTTGTCTGCATTACTGTGATTCCATCCATGTTTGTCTTGATATCTCATGCTACTTTCATGTGTTTTAACCAGAAACCAGTAGAAATATAGCCAGTCTTGCAGGCTTACCTTCGGCAGAGAAGCTCTAGAACCAGAGCTCTGCGTGGTCATCGTCAGCACTGTGGTGATACCCAGACCAACTCTGGCCGGCGCAGCGTCCATGTTTATCCAAAAGGACACCCAGGACAGGATAACGATGAGGAGCGAAGGGATGTACATCTGGATCAAGTAGTAACCCATCTGCCGTTCCAGGTGGAACTTCACCTCAATGCAGGTGAATTTACCTGAGGGAACAGCATGAAATATTAAACTCAGGCTTATGGCTCTTCTTTGTGTTCATTTTTCTTTTATTTTTTTACACAAAATACATTGAAGTTATTGGTTGCAACATCAAAAAAAGCTAAAAATGGTAAGCAAAATTAAATCTCCTTCAGTCAGTGTAACCATATCAGTGCAGAATGTATTAAAGGAGATGCACACTCTGTACCAGCTTTGACTGGGTCGTTGCTTTTTTAAGACTTTAAGTGGAATTCATTCATTCACCTGTGTTGTAGTGCTTAGTGCAGTAACCCAAGTCCTTTTCTTCTTTCAGCACAAACTGTGGGAGCGTGAGATCATCAGCCACTTGAACAGGGTTGTCAGACAGCCACTCAAAGATCAGGTCATTCATGGTGTAACCGACTGTGAAAGAGGAAGATAGGACATAAAGCAGACACAGACGACATTCAGTCAAGAGAGAACTGTTTTTCTCTTTATGAGGAAATAAATATATCCATGTTTTTTAAGTAAGTGCACCTACTAAAATAGCACAGCTCACCATTATCCATCCTTCTTCTGACGGTACTGGTTATCTGACCGGACACAACTCAGCAAACAGAGAATACAGACAAGAGAAGTGATGCTGTCTTGCAGACTGTATTGCCCCATGATTTTTCATTATCACCGGATTTTCCGAGGTCTGGAGTGGCAACAGGAAACCCTCTGACATTGAAAGTTTAAGGTCTCTCACCAGGTTTTACCTTTAAGTCTGATACCATTGCTAAAAGAAGAGATTGCTGCAATAGCTACCTCTTTATCTGCATTTCTGACAGTTTATATCTCTTTTAATTAGCTGCAGAAATCCTCCCCAACCACCGTTAATTACCCTGTTGCTACATGGGTTGCATAGCTGCAGAGGTCCACTAATGAACCGTCATTTGATTCAGGTGTGTTGAGCACCACTGTTCTGACTACAAAATAGATTAAAGTGATCTACAAGAAGAACTGCACTGATTTACAAAGAAATGTACATATAAGAAAACTAGTAGACTTAATATAAAAGTGGTTCCTATGAAATATTATTGAAATTGAGCTGTTAGCATGTCATGACCTTAAGACTGGCACACAGTAACAAACTTCAGCCAGAAGCCTCTTCAGATTTCCTTTAAAACTAAATGCTAAGTAAATTAGTGCTTCAGAATTTATCTGGAAGCATTAATTTAGGAGAGGCTAAATGTGTTAAACATTTTCAAACTTAGCTAAAGTGCTAAATAAAAAATTAGCTAAGCTACCAGCACATTAAAAATCTTAATATTACTTCCAATAACAATAAACTTGTTGATAAAACAAACTACTTCAAACCAAAATTTGCCAGAAGTATGAATACCATAAAAAGATTAATTTTGAGGTTCTTATGCAGAACACTGGCAAAAAATAATATCCTGCATTTTGCTAACAAACCGCAAAACGCAAGGATATACGGTACTTGTTGATATGCATTTATTTAAGGTTTTATGTGTTTTCAGAACCGTGTAGTTTTTGTTGTAGCAAAAATACATGCAGCATGAAACACCGCAGACTTCCTTGAGCATCTGAACAATACTTACATCTACTGGGAACCTTCTGGGTCTGAGCTGCAAAGACATCAATTATTCAAGATGCTACACCCAACGCTATACCTCACGTCTGAGAAACACTTCCACAAAAACACACTTATTTTGTTCTTGAGAAGAACTGTCATTCACACATCCTCCCACAACAACCGAGGAGAATGCCAATGCCTTCCTAAAACAATACAACGGTCAGCTTTGCTTCTGTCAAATATAACCGTAAGGTTTGGCAGACATGACCGACTCACGTAGCAGACTAAAAGAAATTTCTGAGCCAGAATGTCTGGGATAGCGAAGCGAGGTCCATTCGTCGCATGTCATCCACTTTCGTATGTTTAAAAGCCATTCGTCTAGTGAAATGCTTCACAGCCACCGTCTCAGTCTCTCTTCCATCCTTTTCATCGATCGTTGAAGATAGAAAGTAGGTTTAAGGTTACTGAATGCTAACGACTCAAGGCAGGAGAACGTCTTATTAGCTGCGTATTTGGAGCTTTGATGTGTCAGAATAGAAAAAAATCCCATGCTTGGAGCTTTTTATGCATCTCTATAAGCCAGATGCGTCAAAAGGCCAGGCAGAAGATTGGCCTTGGCTTCCTAAAATCTGGACGATTACAACTGTTTTCTCCCCTCTAACAGATGGTGTAGGCACATTTTCAGTAGTGACAGTAAAACCTATAATGTCCTCTCAATGTTATGCTCCAGCCAAGGTGATTACACCCTTGGGTGGTATACTAACACTTGTCAACACAAGGCCAAGTATTCTCACTGGGCCTTTAATCAGAAATGATTACCTCTCCTCTAATGGCAGCAGAAAGTGATACAGTAACTCAAACCAAAACACACTCACACACCTTTAAAGTCCACAATGCTCCCTTTAGTTTATACACTTGGAGGATAAAATATTTCACTTTTTTTGTTTATTTACATTATTAAGCTACATTTTCATCAATCTATTTAAATCTGTTTCAAGCGTAAAAACATTCTCGCTCTAAAACTAAAACAACCACGAGGAGATATTGGTATATTCAACAAAATTCAGATTTTAGTTGAGATCAGCTTTAACTACCATAAAAATCAAGAACTTGGAGTCATTTATATTGGGTCTCAAATACCAGTTAATCAGTATATTTTCACTACTGATTAACTAAAACCAAAGGAACAAAATTACCGTATTTTCCGCACTATAAGGCGCACCTAAAAACCTTAAATTTCCTCAAAAGCCGACAGTGCGCCTTATAACCCGGTGCGCCTTATTTATGGACCAACATTGAGCCACAACAGGTCTAGCAACTACGGTAAGCAGCTGCCGACTTCATTTTCCCCCGTAGAAGAAGAAGTGTGCGGTGCATGCTGGGATAGTTGTCAGAACGCTGGTTTGTTAATAAAGTTTGATAATACATTTAAAGCCAGGGGGGCGGAGGGGCGGGGGAAGAGAGACAGAGACTGCGGCGGCAGCGTGTCGATTGGTGTGTGTTACCCAGAAAGCATTTGGGCACAATATCGCAACACCAACACCGTGAGTGAAACAACGACTGGGGCAGCCTACTATATAAAGTACTGGGGACCATCCATCCATCCATCCATTTTCTTCCGCTTATCCGGGGTCGGGTCGCGGGGGCAGCAGCTTCAGAAGGGAGGCCCAGACTTCCCTCTCCCCAGCCACCTCCTCCAGCTCCTCTGGGGGAACCCCAAGGCGTTCCCAGGCCAGCCGAGAGACGTAATCCCTCCAGCGTGTCCTGGGTCTTCCCCGAGGACTCCTCCCGGTGGGACGTGCCCGGAACACTGGGGACCATTTCTTTACAAATGTGGATGTGTAATAACACAGTACAAACTGAGGAGTCTATTCTATGCGCCTTATAATGCGGTGCACCTTATATATGAAAAGTTTTAAAAGAGGCCGTTCATTGAAGTTGCGCCTTATAGTGCGGAAAATACGGTAAGATAAGCAACTAAAGTAAAACAATAACTGATTATAATTTACAAAGTATTGTTTAAAGACAAACAACTGATCATTAGGAAATCAACACTAAATACTCACACTGTTGTAAATAAATACAAGGGAGTAAAAGTGCAACTATGAGCTTATCTGGATTTTATAGAATTTTAAAATTTTACTTAAATATAAAAAGGCTAAGAAGTGAAACTCTCCTTTAAGATGCTGATCGATCAATTGTTTCCCTCATTATACTCAAATATTACCCTTAAAATAAAATAATGTTGTATAAATAGAGATCCAGCAGAAAAATTATGATTATTAAAGAACAAGAATAAAACGTACTTTAAAAATACAATATTTTTTTTATCATGTCCTGCTAATGCTATATTAATGGAAATATACTTATAAAATAGCAAGCTTCATTAAATTAATACTTTCAAACAAATAATACTGTAGTATACAAATTTTCTATAGTTGGTACATTATTATGGTAAAACACAAGAATACATAAATTAGACATCACAGTTTTTCAAATTTTTCTGAACTGTACATTCAAATGCTAATATTTGTAAAATATTTGAAACGAATAGATTAGGAGCTCTTGATTTTTAATAGAGCCATTAAAACGTCTCCGTTTTCCAGAACTAGAACAACACAACCCTACAAAGTCAAGCTGAGAAATGGATGAAATGGGAGTCAGACCAGAAAATTAGAGGCCTCTTATAAAAGAGTTTAATTTGACCAAGTCATAATGACAGCTATACAGGGTAAAGTTCACATCTGTTGTGCTATTTTTGTTTCAAATTGTTTGTCCTTGTGTTAATTACAGAAATAAATCATGTTGCTTATTGGAGACTGTGGAGGACAATTCCACAAACACCGAAACAAATTGTTATTGGATCAGATAAAGATATAAGAAACACCACCAGCTCTCCTTATTTGTGGAACATCCTTCTGCAGAGATTACTTTATGACACAGGTTCTTTGTCCGTTTCACCCTTTGCTAAGCTTAAATTCCCTGTGATAAAGAACTAAATCACCTCTAGGCATTGCGGTGAGTCACATAATAATAAAAGGGACACTGAAATAAAGTTTTATTATTTATATCCTGGAAATTGGTTTCATAAGGGCAGATCTTATCTCTGCTAAAGGTAAGGAGAGACTGAAAAGAGAGAATATCATTTATTCAATTTTATTCAGTGCAGTAACCTTATAAAATGTTTCAAATGTATAAATTATCCCAGCATTTAAGCATTCGAGTTGTATGTAAAATAGTAAGAAAACATCATTAATCATTCATTTTTCCCTTGTCTAACCATGTTTGTAACAGTTCCAACTGTTTAAAACTTTTAATTAACAAAAACATAAATAACTTTAATATATTAGCTAATTTCCTGCTGCCATTTGCTAAGTTATCAACATGTATCTGTCTTATTTGAATGGTGCATTTTCTGATGTTTTCCATTTTGAAGAATGACTGAAAGAAATGGGTTTGCGTGTCCCGCCATGTTTTTAATCCAGAACTCATCTTCAGTTTCTTTGATTTTATAGGAACTGTAAAGAGTGTCAGATCGAAGTAAGAGACTAATATGTCTTTCTTTTGTAACATCTTTACCAGGCCTGCTAAAAATAATATATATGCTTCTCAATCTCCTTCTTCATCTTATGGGATTTTAAATGTGAAAAACCAGGCCAAATCACAGAGGATTTTAGTAACTACATACACTTAATTGAGTAACTTAAAAAAAAAACTTTTAGTAATTTTTATAGGACCTTACTTTTTACTTCTAATTGAATATAAAACTTAATATAACCTTGAAGTAACTCGACTCTTACATTTATAACAAGTTGACTGGTTCTTCTCACCCGTCATTGCATTGTTGATTTGAGTTAACCTTCATAGTTAACTCAAGTTTATTACATGTTTTTTCCTGTAAAAAACATATTACAAGGAAGGAAGGAAGGCAGGAAAGACAAAAGTAAGAAATTACAGAATAAAAGAAGGAAGGAAAGAAACAAAAAGGGAAGGACATAAGGAATTACAAAAGGAAGGAGGGATGCAAGATGGGAAGAAGAAAGAACAAAAGGTAAACGAAGAAAGTACACAAAGTGAAAAATTACAATGTAGAAAGAAAATGTAACAAAAACGGAAGTACATCAGGACAAAAGAATACAGAGAAGCTATGGAGGAAAGAAGGACACAAGGAAGGAAAAGAAAGGAAGGTGGCAGAGAAAGAAGAAATTGTATAGAGGAAGGAGGGAGGACAAACATTTAGACAATGGGACTAGTATTAAAGTCTGGACACAAATATTTTTCCAGACTGCATGGGACTCATGTAGCTAAACACTCCGCTACTCTCCTTCTTTTGGACAGATTTGTTATGTGTATCATTCTTTAATAAACAGTGAACCCCTTTAGACATTCTTTCCAAGAATATGTGTAAATATTACCATGAGCTTTTATTTTTGTAATCGAATTTATACTATTGTAACTTGTGAAACGATGTATACTGGAATAAACTTAAAAGGTCATACAGAGTTAGTATTCCTTGGATTACAGCCATGTAAAGCAAGGCAAAGGCTGGAACGCCAAAGAGATAAAAAAAAGAGATGTAAGAGAATAAAGGAAGAGGAAGAAATGAAAACTCACAGCTTTCAAGCTGCATGGTGCAGGTCTGAATGTCCATTGGGAAATTCTTCAAGTCCATAGGGCAGGACAGGGTTAGAGTCAACCTGAGACAGAAACAGATTGGAAAAAAGAACAGGAGCCATAGGGAATATCAGAAGGCCTTAAAGAGCTCAGGGAAATGTTTCCAGACATAAGGAGACATAGTAAGATTACAGATTGAAATAACAGTCAATTTTATAAGCACAAATGTACTTTGGTTACCACTTTACGGAATGCAAATATCTATAAAGTCTTAATAAAGAAAGGGGACAAGAGGTAAACATCCCTCAATGACTGAAGATTGGAAAACATCTTGAGTCACCATTTGTTCAGTCATTGCACCACAAGTAAATGAGAAGTAATTGTTGTAGGCATCCTGACTTCATTTGTTGTGCAGTTGAAGCTTTATGGCTTCAAGGATTCTCAGAGAGGAAAGACAGAGAAAGCTATTTAGGAGTCTGACTGAAGGAAAGCTGTGTAATTACCCGCCGTAATGTATTGCCCAGAGGCGAGACAAGAGCCTCCAGCAATAAACACACTCGCATCCATCTGATAATGTGCTATGATGATACAATATCACTTCCTACAGAAGAAGAGCAAACTACAAATGCCCTACTGATTGAATTCTCACACACGGCTTAAATAGTGTCATGTATTTCAGGTTGATTTGATTCATAATTACCAAACGCAGCTAGGAAGCAAATCAGATACGTGACGGCTCAGTCGCTCAGTGGATTGGAGACGTTGATCTGAGTGACGCTGACACAAATATTTCGTCTCTCTTCAGCCTTCGAATCAGTGCATTTGTGAGTGTCATTATTTCTAAACCCTGGATTATGCTTAAACCTGGTATATATAAATTGAGAATGGCTCATTTTGGTGACGTTAAGTGGTCTTTTATCCAGGAATAACCAGCTGCTTTAAACTGAAAGACCTATTTACAGTGGGGAAGATATTTTTTGAGTTTCTTCCTTAAAAAGAGTGGAAACCTCTGTGATTTTTGTCCACAAATGTGAAAGAAAAAAATCTAAATCAAATTGTTTGATTTTTAAATAATTAATAAGCATTTTATTGTACAAGATAAGTCTTTGTTCACCTACCAACCAGCAAAAATCCTGGCTCTCACAGACCTGTTTGTTCATTTTTAAGAAGGTCTTCCATCCTCCACTAAGTACATGTATTAAGTGAAACTGTTAGAATTTGTTACCTGTGTAAAAAAATCACCTGTCCACATACTTAATCAGACTCCAATCTCTCCAATTGTCTAAAGACATCAGGGACAAACTGTAGAGCTGAACAAGACTGGGATAAGCAAACAAGTTGGTGAGAGAGCAACAGCTGTTGGAAGAAACTCAAGATGACTCAATTCCTCTCTGATAATCGTATAGAAATAATAAAATAAAATAATATTCCTAAATATCAGACCAGTAGAAATCAGTTTTCTCTCTGGTAACTTTGGAATTACTTTCTGCACTTGGTAAAAGCAGGTCTAGAGTTTATACATTATTTAAAACTGTACTTAATAAAAAAAAAAACTTTATTGTTACATAACTATTTAAATTACCATTCATACTTTGTAGATGTGTTTTTATTTTTTCTACATGCTGCTCAGCCAATCAAATCTCTTGACAAATCTGGCTGGGACTGACTGTGGAAGAATCTGTTTAAGCCACTCCCATTTAGAAGGGGCTAAAGGTTACCATAGCAACACACTACACTGTCATGGCAACACATGTCCAGGCCCTTCTGAAGTTCCCCAGTGACTACCTGGATGATCCAGGGGAGGCATTAAAGCAGGTCATGTCAGATGAGTCCGGAATTTAACTTTTGGTACAAACTCTCCATGTTTGAAGTGAGGAAGAAGAATGACAACAATCCCAAGCTGTAAAACATTGGGGTAAGCATCATAGTGCTTTTCTCCATATTGAAGAGAGAATAGATGGAGCAATGGTATTGAGAGATTTCTTTCTTCCCCCAGTAAGTGAATTGAATATGGGTCAATGTTGGGTCTTCCAGCAGGACAATGAGGCAAAACAAACACCCCAGGCATCTAAGGAGTATGAGAAGCATTTGAAGGTCCTGATGTAGCCAAGCCAGTTAGGAGGAAGCTGAAACTCTTGTTTCCTAGCAACAGCCCTGAAACCTGAAAAATCTGGAGAGGTCTAAAACGCCTGATGCAGTGTGTGAAAACCTGGTCAAGTACTACAGGAAGTATCTGGTCTCCTTGATTGTGAACAAGTTTCTCTAACAACCATGAAGTTTTATTGTTTTTTGCCTAATGGTAATAGTATTCTCAGCTAACTTCACCTATTTTTCATTTGTAGTACTGCCGCAACGTTAGTAGGTGAAAAATTAGAAGAATAGTGGTAAAATTCGCAATGAATTTACATATTTATTGTACACTTCACATTTCGTCTTGTACTTAAATGTTTGGCTTTGTCCCTTGGAAATTGTCATATTTAGCCAATAATCTTTACCTTTTGAAAACAAGGAAGGCATAATGTTTTAAATCTGAAATGTGATACTGGTGATTTGTCAGGAGTGTGCATTGCTTTTTTGCCCAGTAAGAACCAGAACGATATCCATCTGCCACTCAACATTAAACAGAACAAAATGGTTACGGAAAATAGATAAAAAGATTTAACTGTGACATCCATGTCATGACTAGAAATAAGATCCTCTTCTCTGGTGCTACGCTTAAATCGGTAAGATTTCCTCTCCCCAGTGCAGAGTGTCATTTAAAAACTTCCATCAAAGCCCGTCACACGCTTTCTGTTTGGCATTTTCATTAAATCTTTTTCACCATGCTCCCTCCATCCCTTTTGATGAGTGGACAGATGCAGAGGGTGCTTGTCTTTGGAAATTTGGCAATCCACAGAAGTCGAGATGTTCTGCATGATGGGATTTCTTTGCTGCCTGCCTGCTTTGGACCGCAGTGAGTGGCATTTTTGATGTGAGCTGTTTTTCACGTGACACTGCATATATAAATAAGTAACCAAAATCAACTCAGTTGAGTAACCAAACTCAACCGGTCAACTGACCAGTTGATTTTGGTCAGTTGACCAAAATCAAAAGTTAATTTTCGTGAAGGGAAAGGATACGACTAAGGCAGTCCAACTGGAATGCGAAATCAAAAAAGGACAAATAAAGAACCTACATTAGATTTTTAGACAACTAAAAGTTAATTTGGTCTCCAATTACAAACCCACATCCAGTGGTTTGGTTTTGCTGTCTATGTTTTGACTTCACTTACCTGATGCTGTACAGAACGCTGCCATCTTGGAAAATCCGCAGCAGCTTGTTATCCGTCGTGACCTCGTGGAAATTGGCTCCCTTCTCATTTGCGAAGAACAGATCAGGTTTCCAGATCGAGTCCAGCATGGAAGGATCCAGGTCCAGGGAGTCGTCTGGGTATTCGCTGTACGCCAGCCGAGGGTCGTTCCACTTTTGCCGTAGAAACACATTGAGTCTGTAGTCCTGTGGAAGAACTCGGCGTAGTTTATGGAAAACATGCGACAAGCAGAGATGGATTTTTCTGCTAATTTTAAAGATGTAAGGATGACAAATACTATGTTAATTGTTATAAGCACATTAGACGTAATAACTATTAATTAAAATTATTTAAAAAATGTAAAATATGTCTGGCATTATCAACAAAAACTTGAAATAATTTAAAACACTATTTTACAAATAATACTGTACGAACACTGAACCCAATGAACAAATTGCAGCAGTGGCAAACGTCACTTGTATCAAAGGGTTTCTGACTTTCATGTAATTCTACAATGTAGGAACATTATAAACTGAACTGGTATCATGTGAAAATGTGGTAGAGCTAAATTAAAAATATATAAATTTATAAGTTATTCCCCTTTTTAATCCAAAAAAAATCAGGTCGCTGCACAGTCAAGTCCAAAATTGTTCATACTCTTGGGAGATTTAGAACTGGCAGTAATATCAATAATTTGTACCCTGTAGTATTAGGGAATATTGTTTTGTTTCGTTCATGCGGCTCATCCTGTTTAAACCCCACAGCAAATGGTAATGCTGCAGACGGCCATTGTCTTTGATTCCTCAGGTGGTCAGCCTAATCTCTTTGATGTTAGAAAATCAATAGACTGTGACTCTCCAAGGTGAATTTTCTGACATACAGCTGTTTGCGATTTGCTACTAGATTGTAAACCAATCTTCCATTTGAGAAATGTTTGTGTCATTATTTATATATGCAGTAATTCCTGTAAATGGATGTGAAGTTTTGCATTTTGCAGACACTCTGATGTGTGATTTTCCTCCTCTGCAGATTATCTTTTACAAAATAGTGAAGGACTGTAAAGCACCTAATGTTGGATTAGCAATCTGGATTTGGAACCAGAGGTTATGGGTAATTGGCTTGGATTAGACAGGAAATAACTTATTTATTATTTGACTATTATATGACTTGAATTTGACAGAAAATCTGTGAAAGGAGCTAAAAAAAATGAGGGTGATTGCCAATAGGTCTTCCAACCTCAAAGCATAGGAGCCATTCATCAAACAGAAATGATCAAAACATATGCAAAAGCAGATCATCAATTACAAGAAGGGTTGCAATAGTTATTTTTTCTATTGATAAATGAGGAGGGTATAAATTAATAAAATGGATGGAATATTTTCAACGTATTGTATGTGTTGCAGTACGTAATATTAAGAACACTGCATCCATGGCTCATTAGAATATTAAAATATGAAGAACTGCTCAAAGGTTTTGATAAAACCTCTATTTTATATTTTCAAATATTTCAAACTAGTCTTCATTGTTATTTCTTTAAGCTTTCTGCAGATTTTTACTGACTTTGTTTCAGCGGCACATTGTAATCAGGAGAGCTGTCGTCCTGGTTGTAACCGGGGAGGACTGCTCCTCTGGAGCTCCCTCAGATCCCCTTAAACAGTTCACGACTGTATTGCGCTGACCCAGCAGCAATAACACTATCAATGCAGACCTCTTCACTACCCTCTCTCTTTCGTTTCAGTTTTTCAATTTTTCATTTTAATTGCTGAGTGGACAGTTCATTATCAGCATGTCAGTGACCCGTTGGTCTCTGAAGGTTGCGCTGCTGTGCTCCAGGAAACAGAAATGAGAGGCTTCAGCAGTATGGGGATTAATAACGAAGATGATTGAGCGATGGTTAATACCGATATGTTTTAACAACTAATATATTGGAATGTATTTCAACAAAGTTTTATTCTTAGAAGGTAAAAGTTGTTGACTTACCATGGTAGTTTCTGTAATAGACCCAAAGCTGTTGATGAAAATATTGCAGGTGACATTCACAGGAGGGCCTGGGGGAAGAAACAACAGACTGAATGTACACATCGCTCCCTTAAGTCGGGATTTATGAGATTAAACCGGTGCCCACGTTAAAGCCACCCATTATACTGTACCTCTCCTGAGGCTTCTGAAAAATGTCAGCAGTTTCTTCATTACTTTTCATCTTCGTGCATTGATTGCAGCTGAGAATGTTACAGGAAATTTACCTTTGATTTGGAGGAAACTGGAACTTTAAATCTGACCACCACTATGTCCGAATGCAAAAATAAGCAGAATATTGAATTAGAAATCCACTAATAGAAATGTTGGGACCGTTAGAACAACTGAAGTGCAAATGAATCGGCCGTGACTGAAATTGCTAAACTGGAAATTTATATGTATATATATATATATATATATATATATATATATATATAAAAAAAAAAAATCCCTTCTCACCCTCCGCGGGTGGTCTGTTTCATCCTCTGAGCTCGGGTCCTCTACCAGAGGCCTGGGAGCTTGAGGGTTCTGCGCAGTATCTTGGCTGTGCCTAGAACTGCACATTTCTGGACTGAGATGTCTGATGTTGTTCCTGGGATCTGTTTGAGCCACTGCTCCAGTTTGGGGGTGACTGCCCCGAGGGCCCCGATGACTACAGGCACCACTGTGGTCTTCACCTTCCAGGTCTTTTCCAGTTCCTCCCTGAGGCCCTGGTATTTCTCCAATTTCTCATGCTCCTTTTTCCTGATGTTGTAGTCACTTGGTATTGCTACATCCACCACAACGGCTTTCCTCTGTTCTTTATCCACCACCACAATGTCCGGTTGGTTCGCCATTACCATCTTGTCTGTCTGGATCTGGAAGTCCCACAGGATCTTAGCTCGGTCATTCTCCACCACTTTTGGGGGTGTTCCCCACTTTGATCTTGGGGCTTCCAGTCCATATTCTGCACAGATGTTCCTGTACACTATGCCCGCCACTTGGTTATGTCGTTCCATGTATGCTTTCCCTGCCAGCATCTTGCACCCTGCTATTATGTGCTGGACTGTCTCAGGGGCCTCCTTGCACAACCTACACCTTGGGTCTTGTCTGGTGTGGTAGATCTGAGCCTCTATTGCTCTGGTGTTTAGGGCCTGTTCCTGGGCGGCCAGGATGAGAGCCTCTGTGCTGTCCTTGAGTCCAGCTTTCTCCAGCCATTGGTAGGTTTTCCTGACATCAGCCACTTCAGTTATTTGTCGGTGGTACATCCCATGTAGGGGCTTGTCCTCCCATGATGGTACTTCCAGCACCTTGTCTTCTGTTCCCCATTGCCTGAGACATTCGCTGAGCACATCGTCTGTTGAGGCTTTGTCCTTGATGTATTTATGGATCTTGGATGTTTCATCCTGGACAGTGGCTCTCACACTCACTAGTCCTCTGCCTCCTTCCTTACGGCTCGTGTACAGTCTCAGGGTGCTGGATTTGGGGTGGAACCCTCCATGCATGGTTAGTAGCTTCCTAGTCTTAACATCCGTGGCCTTCATCTCTTCCATTGGCCAGCTAATTATTCCGGCAGGGTATCTGATTACTGGTAAGGCATAGCTGTTTATTGCACGGATCTTGTTCTTGCCATTGAGCTGGCTTCTCAGGACTTGCCTTATTCGTTGGAGGTATTTGGCTGTGGCTCCTTTCCTTGTGACCTCATCGAGGTTGCCATTTGCTTGTGGTATTCCCAGGTACTTGTAGCTGTGCTCTATGTCTGCTATTGTTCCTTCTGGGAGTGAGACCCCTTCTGTGTGGGCGACCTTCCCTCTCTTTGTAACCATCCGACCACACTTCTCTAGTCCGAATGACATCCCAATGTCAGTGCTGTAGATATATATGGATATATATATATATATATATATATATATATATATATATATATATATATATATATATATATATATTTCAGTGACATGCGGTGAGGTTCATAGCTGGTGAGGCACCGATTTAGTTCTAATTGGATTTACAAATCTAGACCCCCTGCATGTTATTGTTTACGTAAGGAAATTTTGCGCATGCGTACAATGCTGGAGGGCAAAACGACTATTCTTTAACATGTGATGCTTAGCCGCGCTGCCTCCGCAGAATAATTCCGTTATCTTAATCAAACTTAGACATGTAGATATTATTAATTTTTTTTGCTGTGCTTAACAACAAAGGGAGAAACCGTTAAAGTACAACTCAAAACCACGTCTTTCTCGCTGTCTGTGTCAGCGCAGCTACTGTATGGCTAGCTCGCTGTTACTGTCTCTTACTCTGCAGTTGTGGGGTCACAATATCTGGGATCATTAGCGCCCCCAACGATGAGGCACGAGAACTGCCTGCCTCACCTCGAAAATGTTCTCTGCCGTTTCTGATCGCTCCTTAACACACGAAACACGTTACACACACAGTTGGTGACAATAAAAACACAGTACATTAAATACATAAGCTAAATTATGGAAAATCAGTTTCCATAATGGTTTTTAACCATTTTATTGGCGACGTACAGACAGAAGGAGCATGTTCTCATAGAACGGCAACCGGTGCAGTTAGCGAGAGGTTGTGAGGCTCAGCTCGCTGCTGCCTCACCTGCTTCGCTTCTAACCATTTGAATGGGAAAATGCGAAAATTCAGCGATTTTGAAGAAAAAAAACATCAGATTTGGTTAAATTAAATGAAAAATAAGTACTTTATAGTACAAACCACAGGGTGAAAATATCTTTATAAATTATTTTATTATTATATATTATTTTTTCATCCGGGGTCGGGTCGCGGGGGCACCCGACCTGAAGCTGCTGCCCCCGCGACCCGACCCCGGATAAGCGGAAGAAAATGGATGGATGGATGGATGGATTATTTTTTCATGATGACAGGTGAGGCTCTGCCTCACCTGCCTCCCCTGACCGCACGTCAGTGATATATATAAGCTGCACCGGGCTATAAACTGCTGGTAACTCCGCCGCTCTCGGTTTTCCACAAGGATGCCCCAACGCCAAACCATAGATTCGTTCACGCCGAGTTGTGCAGCGGCTATCGATCGATCTGTACTGCCAAATTGGTAGCCCTCAACTTAAAAGCGGCATCATATGAACTTCTTTGTGTTGTTTCTATGATGAGGCAGGGGTATGACCACATTTTCTGTGGTAGGAGTTTAGAGACTTTGATGAATGAATAGCAATGCTTTCTGTTGAATTCAAAACTCTTGCCTCTATGAAAAAAAAAACTGTAATACATTTGTTTTATGGTCTACGTTTGTCACCTTTAATTTTTCAATTAAAATAAACTTCACACACTTGAGATGGAGCATCTCAGTGCTTAAAATGAAAATCAGAAACACAAATTATTTTGTCAGATTAGTGCATTTCTACTTAAAACAATGAGCTTGTATGGAGGCAGATGTATAGTTACCACTATTTTTCACCTTTCAAAATAGATATTGGTACATAAAAGTGAGCAAATTAATTTTACTCCATGCCAAACAAAAAAACAGCAAGCCTAAGAGGAGTAGCATAGAGGCAGACTTGATTAAAGCCAAATAGCTTTCAGAACATTGAAAGAAAGTTGCTCCATAACTGCATCATCATGAACCAGATATTTATGATCACTGTTGATGGAAAATATTGTGAAACAAAAGATGTACTTTCACTGCAGAGTGTTTGGAAGTGTTTATCTTGTTTTCATGTGTCTGTTTTTGGATTTTATTGATGGCTGCTGTGATAGTATGCCGGATCATACGCCGCACCTTTGAAGTTGGGTCTGATGCGTGCATCGTATCCTGATGTTCTCCCCATGAGCTTGTCCAGGAAGTCAGAAGGTGAAAGCTGTGGTCCGACCCGGCCGGGGGCCTTTGTCTCCTCCTTACAGGAGCTCAATCTGAAAGACAAAAAGACAAGGAACAAGCAAAGAGTGAGTGATTTAAAATTTGTACAGAGTAAGTGTTTTAAGTGTGTTGTAAAAGTATTTACACTCTTTGAACTTCTGTTTTTATTGTCAGGGTTCTGGCACAAGCTTCTAAACTTTGACTAGGTCACTATGTTGTCACTGTCAGGCAAAAGCCTATTTTTGGTCATTATCTTTTTTTTTGTGATGCGTTTTTACTTTCACATCTGTCTGTGGTTTTACTTTGATTTTGACCAAACGACATGAGTTTACATTAGAAGACACTTTTTTTTTTTTACTGTAAAGTCACTTTTTTTAGGTAAAAAGTTTCTGTTTGACAGCGACAACATTCTTTTATATATTATAACAAATTATTTCAAATGCGTCTCAACTGCTTCAACACACTTGAATCAGATTAAGTCATTCGCAGAAGGGCTCTGAATTTTACTGAATAAGCAGAACCTCAAAAAGTGCTCGTTGCATCCCACACCGGACTCTGCTTAGTTCAAAAATAGCTCCGCCATCTTTGTTTCTGTATCAATGGCTCTGCTTAAGGATGCAGCAGCGCCCTCTTCTGGATGGAAGCCATTCTACAACAATTTATAAGCAGAGGTTATTAGTTAATCGATTGGAACTCATTTTAATGTAATTAACCATTAATCAACAATTAATCAAAGATCAATTACGTTTCCACCCCTAGTTCTGATGTAGCAGTAAGTGGAGGGAAAATATGAGAATCCAAAAAAATTACAATCAGCAAATCTGCTAATAAAATAATCCAGCTGCCGAGAAAGGAGGATGAAAATTAGATCAAATAAGTTGGTAAAGAACAATTTAACTCTGTTGCATGATGTCTTGTGTCTTATTGCACTTGTTAGGCTACAAATACAGAGAAGGAACAGAGAAGCTGAGGTAAATGTGTCCCTTTCCTGTGATTCCCTCTGCTGCTGCCTTAGCAGGGGTAAGTCTGACAGAATGATGGCTCAATTGTAATGCTATGAACGTCACACAGGGGAGAGGAACGAGTTGATTGGAGCTCCAGAGAGGCTTAGACAACCACTGACAGGAATTACCAACAGGCAGGAGTCAAAATGAGAAGAGGAAGGAAGTGGAAGAAAAATGTTTAAAGGTAAAGGTAAAGGTAAAGATAAAGAACGAAACCCTGGATCATAATGGATTAGATTTCAGTTTGGCCCCTGCTATAGCTCAGCATGTTGCACCGCGTGATTTTGATACAACTGTAAATAGTGCACGATCCGTCTTGATCTGAAGCTCCGTAGTGGAGATGGCAGGTTCAATCCCAAGGCAGCTTTGCTGATGTACCGTATTCCTGGGAGTGTGTGTGTGGAGCCAGTTTCTGATCCATCAATCTTAGGACCTCTTAGCTCTATCTACAGTCACATGAACTGCACAGTCAGGGACTACAGGCTGGAGGTCTTCATGGAGAATATTTCAGGTCACAAAGATGCTGGATTGACATCATGATATATTTGTGCCTTGGAGTTTAGGCTGAAAATAGAAATTCAAACTCAGGACGTGTCTCATTACCTCATCATTCCTAACAGGCTTGTTTATATCGCTTCACACATTATTGGTGAGGATTTACTGTCAGTCACTATGCAGGAAACATAAAAAAAATGCCAATTCCACTGCAAGTGAAGCCGTCAGTATTTTAATTTGGAAAAAAAAAAGACAATGCAGATATTTGTGTAAAAATAGCAAACAGTTTTACAACAAAAACACTGCAATTAACAGAGTCAAAGAACACGTCTTAGACGTTGCAGACAGCAAAACAACTCATTATCCCCCCATTTTCTTTAAATTGGGATAATTATACAAGCTCAATTTCAAGAACACTAGAGATGTTTTCAGATATGCTGGAAAAAAAGCAGCATTCAATGTATTTTTAATTACTTTCAGATAGGTTTTTGTTTTTCAACAAACCAACTTTACTGCCTCTTGCAAAAATGTTAATATCCCTGAAACTCTTTCACATTTCCTGACATTACAACCACAAACTTCAGTTAATTTTATTTATATTTTATGCTATACAAGAAAAAGTGCAATAGTTTCTTGCTTTGTCATAATGAAAGTTGCTAAGAATCCAAATACAGCGAAAATGAATGCGGGGTGATGATGACACGGATAATTTATTGACTCAGAACAGAACAAGGAAATTGGCATGGTGTGTTGCCAACTACAATCAAGACATCTTATGATTTCCTGTTTGAGGCTCTTTCATACAGGTTAGATGGGTACAAAACTAAAGGTAGTCCTAGAGATTCTCCCACTTGAGTTGTGGATCTCTGCAGCTCCTCCAGAGTTACCAGAGGCTTCTTGTTTGTTACTTTGATTAATGCTCTTCCTGCCCTTGCTGCCAGTTTAGCTGAAGACTTCAGTCTTGGTAGGTTTGCATTCGCTTTATACTCTTTCAATTTTTATACAAAGTATTGATTGCTTTCTGAGATGAATAAAGCTTGGAAAATTGATCAAACCAGACAAAACTTCTCAGCTTTTAGTGAACATTTTTGAATACTCAGTTTTTCTGATGTTTTATGGTCATATGCTCTCCTTTGTTGTTCTGTTGCATAAAAGGCAATAAAATTCACTGAATTTGTAATCAGTGAAATGTGAAATTGTTTAAAGAGTTTTAAGCTATTTGCAAGGTGCTGTAAATTAATATTACAAACTTCATCACTAGCCCATATTTTGATTCCAATAACCTGCTTATCGATTGTACAGTGGCACGATTTCAGGCATCCAAGCTGCCATCTTCTTCTCCTTTCAAACAGCCTAAAATTTCCAAAAAGGACATATCAGATTTGCACACAGGTCATTCAAGCACACCCTAAGCAAGAGATTCAATTCTGGATACACTTTATCATCTCTGACACGGGACCAGATAGTATTTTACAAGCTGAGACATGGAGAGAACAGATCATTCATTTTTCATTCAGGTTTATTTTATTTCTCTATCTGAAGTAGTACCACGACTGCAGAAATCCATTGAATTTTGATTGTAATTCTTCATCGTTGAATAAAGTTGCAAATGTTGCAGTTGGACAAAGTTCAGTGATATCTGATGTGAATTCATGAAAATTGCAAATTCATGAAAATTGCATCAGTACTGATGATATTTTGTCTCTGGTGTCTTTTTTGTTACACTAATCAGCTCTTTTGTTCTGTTTGTAGACTCATTGTTGTGTTTTGTACCTTTGGGGACCTAATGCTGGTCATGGCTCATTATTTTACCTTCTTCCTGACACGAGGAGGCAATTTATCACATTTGACAGCTAGTTACTACCTTTCGTAAATGAAGTTTTCTATTGACCAGTCATTTTGCATTCTTTATCCAGTCATGTTTTACAAATCCACAGTTGGTTACAAAACACTTTCCAGTCTCTCACACCAGTTTTTATTGTCAGTATTTAGCATGCGTACCAAGTGATTAAAGGAAATTTCTTGATCTTTGAGGAAAAACTGCTTCAGTTTTGTGCATGGAAAACATCTACAAGCAAATTTAAAAAGGCTTATGGTAAAGAAAATTGAATTTTTCAGTTTTAGGGTTTTACTAAACATGATAAAAATGTTCTGTCCCCTTCATTCACTGAAAGCTGAAAACAGCTCCTCTAAAATTGCTGATGTTTTTTAGTCTTTTTGTGTTAACACAGCCGTGTATATATCACAGCAACAAAATGACAAAACTCTGGATTTTATGGAGCTACTCACCTTAATCACTGTCAGTTAATCAATACATTTTATTAACAGGAACTGCCTACTACTTTTTTTATTATCCCCTGATGCAAAATCCCTTTAACTGAAAGGTGTCTTATTGTATGTATACTATTAAGTTATGTTTGTAAATTAAAACACTAAAAGACATTGTAAATATCAGACTATCTGCTACCAACTTTAATCTGCTATGTCTCCAATTTGTAGTTAAACTGATACTGAACGCACAGCCGTTTATTTATGCTTCCATTTCTCACATGCTTTAGTACAAACAATGCTGCACAGGGAAATGGAGTGATATGGAAACGTTCAGTGGCACTATGCCATTTATTAAACTCTTCTGGACTGAAAAATAGTGAATCTTAAAGCATTTTGTTGGCTCTCCACTTCTCCAAAAATACCCTTCTGATCTTTTGTTAATGGAGAGACTGCCAGCCTGTATTAACAAGTTAGAAATGTGTGAGCTGCAGTGTAAAAGCAGACTTCTGTGAACATCAGCTTGAAACGTGACTGTCAAATAGCAGAGAAAATGTGTTGGAAAATGTAACAGAAATCGGTGACCATGGACGTCATAATGGATTTGTAAAAATGCCACTCTAGGCTGCATGGTGGAGGCGTGGGTGGCACAAGAAAGTTTGGCTTGGAAACCTGGCCTGTTTCTTTCTGCATGGAGTTTGCTTGTTGAACGTATGAGTTGTCTCAGGGTTACTCCGGCAGTCCAAAAACACAACCCCACATGCACCTTAAATATCAGTGTGCATGTGCCTGGTTGTTTGTCCTGTGTCTCTTTGTGCTGCTCTGTGATCGACTGTCCAGTTAGTGCAGGAGATAGGCAAGACAGTGAATGATTTCTACCTTTAAGAAGAAATAAAGACTTTTTTTCTCAAAACTATTCAGGGATTAATGATGCCAAACTCTTCCTGTTGAGTTCAACAGCTGAACTTCTCACCCCTCAGCAGGAATAAGATTTCCTTTTTTCTTTGCTTTCTCACTAGGACCGCTTCGACTCTCCAAACAGCATCTTGCATTTCTAATAGAACTGTTTTAATGTTGGTTACATGGTAAGAATTTCTTCTGTCTAGTCTTTCTTCTCTGTAGCAAAACTCCAGTTCATTCCAAGACATGTTATGGTCCCTGGAGTTTCCTCATAGTGGTACATGCCTGGAAAATCTCTGACAAGAAGCGACCCAATCCAACCAACAGTGGCCGTAGCGCAAGTTCCCTCTGAATCAAATCCCTCACTGTCTCTCTACGGCTGAATGTAGCATCTAATATCCAGGATCTCATTCTTTCAGTCAAGATAAATATCTCATGACCACAGAAAAGGGTATAAATGTAGTTGAAGTGGTAAATGGAGAGCGTGGCTTCTTCACCGCAATGTACTGGAGCAGCACAATCTAGAGGCCTATCAACTACGACTGCCTAATAATGTCCTGTCGTCTCTGCTAGTGAGCCTTCAGCAACCTTAGAGACTTACCTTCTGCTGAGTCCTCAGACCCTTAAAGTTCACCTTTTTACCTCTTGATGATATCCTCAGTCTGTGTCAGAAACCATCCTAAGCCCCACAAAAAGTATACACAACCTGAGGTGGTTTCTGCCTTCCCTCTGAGTTGTTGACTATTTTTTTCTAAACTTCCTTGAGCAAACTAGATAGTTTAGGAGAACTTCCTGGAAGGACGTTGCCTTCCTTTTAGTCAAAAGCAGATTTCTCTGCTGCTTAAGGAGTCCTCAAAAACAACCAAGCCTTAAAAACTTCTTTAACCCAATTGCTGCTTCCTTAACAGCTGGAGAGTTTAGGCCTCAGCTCCTTTATAGAAAGCAGCGACTGGATCCAACTCAGTAGCAGATTATATTCAGCGGATAAGGTGACCTGATATAAGGTACACTTATGAAACGCAGTGATTCCAAATGTTTAGCTACAAAGTTATCTGCAATAGGATTTTCAATTCCCTCCATAAGTACGTTTATTGGTCCTTTGTTTGAAGGATTCATTTAGTAAGATGTTCTCTGCTGACATTTAATTAGCCTGACCTTTTGCTTCCCCTGCATTGCTTTTTATTTGAGCGTCGGCACCAGACTGCCGGCTAGAATGTGCAACTAATTTCTTTCCATCCATTTTATGGCAAGTTTAAAACTGTCACAGCCTCGTTAGCGAGCGACTTTACCGGGTTACAAAAGCAAAGCTGGATCAAAGGTGAAATACAACTGCATACGGATGCAAGAAAATTTCTGCTTTCAACACAGCAACACGGTACTATGGTTGACTGTTTCAATATGAGCCTGGAAAAATATCTTGTTCTTTAAAAACACCATGGTTAGAGTGCTCAAACTTTTTTCGTTGTGGGGAAACTTGATTCTTTTCTTCTTGAAGACTTAAAATTACTTTTTGTGACTGATGTGATGCCTACACACACACACGCACACACACACACACCTTCAGAGACCCTCTGCCCCACAATGCCATTAAATTACATTTAAATAATACAGTTTAGAGGTGCTCAAACTTTTATGATTTTCTACAGTTCTAAAGTTGTGAAAGGTTAGTACTTTTAAACAGAATCAGACGCAATACGACATCTGTTTCATGCCATGTTTACCATTTATAGACCCAATCACACACAAACTAAAAGAAAACAAGGCAAAATTATTTTGTAATACTTATAGTGGTAATCAAGCATGAACTGAATAGAGTAAAAAGGATTAGAGAGTTGAAATCAAACACTTGGTTTTATCTGCAAGGTCATGTATGTCTGTTAAGCCATACTTTGAGTGAATAAAGAAAACCAATAATTTACTAGATGAGTAATTTGGGATTTTGTTTAAACTTATTAGCTTTTGATTAAAATGCAATTAATTAATTACAGCCCCTGGAATTAATTGATTAAAACTCCTAATCAAGTCCCACCACTATTATTTGACAGACACAGACCTTTCTTCTAATGTATCTTGCCAAGTTGTGATTCATGGTTTTAAAATGATGTCATTTTTGTCTTTAATGACCTGTGTAACCCTTGTCTTCACACTTCTCTATGCAGTGCCCTACGGCTGCTAATAGCCTCTTTTGATCAATGGGCTGGTAGGTGAATGAGATTCGGAGCACGCTGCAATTTAACATAAGCCTTCACCTTCGATGACATGACCACTGCCACTGTGACACCCTATACTAACTTAATGCAGACAGGCATCTGACTTAATCTGGGTTTACATATGTGAAGCACATGAGGGTAAACGTAGCAAAGAAGATATTATGACAACAGAAACAAATCGGAACAGATTTAGAATCAGCTTAGTGATAAAACAAGAACTAATGTAATCTCTTCATGGCTGCAAAAGCCAAAATTCAATCAAATTAAAGTGAGATGCAAAACTATGATGACAAGCCTTTCATACTCATGCAAGGTGGTTTATATGAAACCAGGTTCAATTCACAATGTCACACATAAATCCCAGGTATGCAGCAGTACAAAAAAATCATTCCGTATAGTATGTGTAAAATCATAATATATTTTTAAGTAAAAGACCATTTTAAATACTTGGCTCAGTAACACTATAACCTATGATAGTGTTTTGGTCTCTGTTTTCTGTGGCCTGTTGAGACACGGACTCAACCTACACATTTAAAGTTTTGCTGCATCTGCCACCAAGATGTCAGCAGTAGATTCTTTAAGACCTGCGAGCTGCTAGGTGGGGATTTCATTCTTCTTATGACTTATTTTTCCAGCACATCCTACAGATGCCTGACTGGACTAAATTTTTTTTAAGATCTGGAGATAATGCCTCAAACTAGGTGTGCACCATTCCTGAACCATTTTTTGCTTCCCTTCACCTCCTTTATTCAACCAAAAGAGGCCACCTGGAGGACATGACCTTAATGTTTCTCAGCAGAAATCATCATTCCTCTTGCAGCCCTCTAAGTGATGTAAAAGAAAAGTGATTCGTAAGACTGTACTACCTTCTTTCATTGCTTTGTAATTAAGTTCTGATGCTCATATTCCCACTGCTGGAGGTGTAGATCAAATTGCTAAAAAATACATCAGAATTGATGCTGGTTCTGACTGAAAGAAGTGGTGGGTCCTGCTTACTAAAGAGTTATTTGTGCTAACCTTTAAAGCGTCCCCCTCCACTCTACGTGGAGGGATCCGTCATTTATTGTGTTTTGTCCCGAGGCGGAGCGGAAAGGGCGGGACCAGGAATTGCCAGGGCCTGCGCGTCCTCGCTATATAAGCAGCCTGCTCCAGTGCGTGACGAGAGGGGAGAGGAGTTGAAGCTGGCTTGGAGCTGAGTCGGCTTCTCCACCCAGCTCTGCTCTACAGAGGTGTCTCTTCCCTGACCTGCCTGCCCACCCCGTCTTTGTTTGGGTTTTGTTTTGTTTGACCTTTTTCTTTTGCAGGACTTCCCCACTCACCACCAGCTTCAGAGATGCCATCGGCCACAGGGGGCCACCCGCTTGTTCCTGTTTGGTTATGTTTGTTGTATGTGTTGCTCAATAAAGAGCGCATTTCTTGTTGAAGGCCGTGTCTCCCTGGTTTTTGTTACGGCTCAACGAGCCGGGTCATAACATAAACATTAGTTTTGCTACCGCTATAGCACTACACCAACGCGTATTTAGCCAAAGCTAATGCTAAAGCGCTGACTTCAGTTCAAATTATATCTCCACTTGAAAGACTACAACCCTCAAGCCCCAATTTAATTTTGACATTACAATTTACATGTTCTATATGCCCCCAGATCAGTGGTTCTTAACCTGGGTTCGATCGAACCCCAGGGGTTTGGTGAGTCGGTCTCAGGGGTTCGGCGGAGCCTCTGCCACGGAGGTAAAGTCACACTTGTGTAAAGTCGTGATGACGCCCCACTTTGCCATCACTTGCTGCAGAGGATCAGTTACATTGCTTAGCCAATCAGTGCTATAGGAGGAGCCCTGATTGAAGGAGCTACACTCTCAGCATGGATTTGAACGTGTGTCTTTAATTCATTCAGCAAAGCTCACAGTTTTTACCAAATTCTGTAGCTTTCGGTGTACTTCTAAATCTGCTCCTTAGTCGCATCTTTTCGGGGTTGCTACTGCCTCTAGTGGTGTGAAGTTGGTAACACAACTAATATAATTACGTTACTAAATCAGAATATCACAAAGTCTTTATTATTTATTATTAATTTTTCATTCTCTTAAGAATGTCATAAAAAATCACATTTTATTCATCACTACAGAAGGGTTCAGTGAATGCGAATATGAAACTGGTGGGTTCGGTACCTCAAAAAAGGTTAAGAACCACTGATCCAGATATTGCATCTATACCTTGTTCTGTACTGTCCATGTATGTTCGAGTTATTTGGTTTTCTTAATGTGTTAACATTAACAACAAATATGGCATCAATATCAGATATCTTTGAACTTTAAGAAAGCCAGCATAAGCTACTTCCAAACATGTACGAGTGAAAAATAATTAAGGACTAATCAAGATTGTACATAGAGAAAAAAGACAAACCCACAACGAAAAGTAAACTAGTAACTAAAATAGTCAAAAAAGAAAAAAAGAAACAAGCAAACAAAAACTAGGGGTTTTTCCAACAGTTTCAGTGAGTTTATCACATCTTGTAGTTTGCCCTTGAATTTCACAGATACAAAAAAGTGGGGAAAGATAGCTTACTTTTCAATTTTAATACTTGTCCTTAGCGATTATGCAATTCAATAGCCTTACAAGTTATTTTTCTTTTTTCAGGGTCAAATTATGTGCAAAGATTGATTTACTTCTAACTTTTATATAAAGGCAGAGCCACAAGGGAGTATTGTGTGGACTGTGGTTGTGCTTGTTGATTAATCTCCATATGAAAGAAGGAAAGTTTTACAGGCAATTTTTCATCACATTTATGAAGGAAGTTGACTTGACCCAAATTTGAAAATATTTTATTTGGAATATTATATTTTTTTTATTAAAATGACCAAAGCAAATAAATTGTATATGGTTCAAGATATTAAATTCAATAGCTTGTAGCAAAAAAAAGCTAGAATCTAAACAGCCACTTCAAAATAAAAGCATATGTATAAACATCCAAGTACTTGATGAAGTCGATAACCAAAACATCAACAGAGATGTTGAATTATATTAAACTGAAAGTTTACAAAACAATCAAGTAAATAAGAATTTATCTGGAAAAATTAATTTAGAGGAAGTTAAGTCCATTAAAAGTAAAAGTTAGCAAAACAAAAAATGAGCTCAGCTCACATTAGTGAGGTGTCATGCTGACCTGCGTCCACTGCTGAAAAAACTAATAATGAACATCAGAACTGGAACATGAAACACAGAGGCTTAACCTCAGCAGCAGAACCATTTTCCCTGTTCCCATTATGTTTAATATTCTTTGCACTAAATAATAATTACTCCACCCATGAACTTTCGCTGACCTCGTAGCACAACTCTTATCAAAACGCTCCATTTTGAACACTCGAGTGTCACGATTTGTATTAATCCAGTGTAAATAACAACTCTATGCCATCGCTCATGTGAACTAATATGCACTGCAATCTTTAATCTTGTGACTGAGCTTTGACATCTGCAGAGAACTTAACAAACGGATGTTTCCAGGCTTGTGCCACGGTGATAACCGGGGCACAGCGCGCTGTGGCTTGATGACAGAATTATGCTCATGTTTCTGTGACTCTGAACTCCAACTATCACCCCAGGCTGTTCCAAGGCAGCCTTAACTAATCTTTAACACTCTCATCAATTCTGGTCTAGTGAGCTAAAATCCATATTTGTGTGAAATATAATATCCTTCTGTTTATGATTTAATTCATTTATCTGTCCGCATCCCGCTGTGTTAATTCTGAAGAAAGTGGATCAGCAGTTTCTCCAACCTTTCGTCGCTGTCACAATGTCACAGCAGAATAAAATCTTCCACCCACACACTTTACAAAGTTTCCTGCGTTGAGTTCATCTCAGAAAAAAAGTTCTTGCTTTTGATTTGAGAAACTGAATCTCCTCTACGGACGAGTATAAATGTCAAGCAGTCTTGATGACACTAAATCATACATTTTCAGATGTACTCTGATCTGGTAAAGCAACAAACTAATAACTCCACTAACTATCTCTTAAAAAGTAAGCAAGGTGATGAAGGTGCACGTCAGGCTAGATGCAGGTTTTTCTCTTTAGTCAATAAAAGTGATCAATAGCTGATATTTTAAGGCAATGTTATCTACCACAATTCTTGTGATGCAACATCTTTTTAATAATTCTCTTTTGTGCAGTAGTTTCTTCTTTCTTGTTGCTCATGGAGACATTTAAAGAGGGCGCCATTCTTGTTTGTTCTTTAACTTTTTCAGTTCCCATTCTCAAAAATATACTGTCAGTCAAAGCAAAGAAGAAATCTTATTCTTCAAAGTACCTTTATAACTAATTTGGTGTTTTTCCAGAATATATATATATATATATATATATATATATATATATATATATATATATATATATATATATATATATATATATAATATATATATATAAATATATATATTTTTTTCTTCATGTACAGTGAATTTCCCATAACGTACCTCTGACAAAGTTTGACAGATATATAATTGGCTTCCCAAGGAATTAACCACTATTTTTAAAATTTAAAGTATTGCATTTTATCTTGTAGTATACATTTTGCCCATTTTTCAGCAACTATATCTTTGAGCAGTGTGAACATCAGCACTACCAGTTCAAATGTTAGGATTCTTTATTTTTCATAGCTAATTGTTTTTATGTAGCTAAACATAAGATACTATTTTGGAGGAACTGAAAATTGCTTAAAACAATTTCTGACTGAGTTTAAGTAAACTTTCATGCTCCAACACAATACATTTTATGCATCATAAGTTGTATTTGCCACCATTACTGATTATGACTTAAATTAAAGGCTTCTTTGTCAATTTGCAAGAGAAAATAACTTGTAAATTTAATTGTGCATGCCTTAAAATATGCTAAAGTGAAATAAATGTTATGAGAAAAAGACCGTAAACACATTAAGTCCTTAACAATCCTTCAATTTGTGTGTGTAAAGTGGAGGGAAATAAGTGCTTTTCATTCATTCTTATAACTTTATTTTGCAGCAGTTTAAGTTTCTAAACCCTGAAAGGTAGATAGATATTTCCTTCCACTGTTACTCAAAGACTGACTAGCATTGAAATTTAACATAATTGTATAGAAAACCTGTTTTCTACTTGCTCTCTGGAAAGCGATGGATCACTAACTGAAGCTTTCCGACAGAGGAAGCTGCAGCGGTAGTCTGTGATCACCCCGAGGGACTGACCTTTACCCCCCCATGGGAGATGAATCTAACAGAGCCTCCTCTGACCTAGCCATCCTCACAGACTTCACTTGAAGCCGCTCTGTATTCAGGCCATCGTTTTCACTTCTAAGATCTGGTATCAGCGCTGACTGCCGCCTGTCAGTCTCTGTGAAACAGAGCCAGCAGGCTTTCTGATAGAGGAGAGAAGATACTGACAGCAAAAGATTGCTTTAATGTGGCTGCTTGAACTGGATTGCAGCTTTATTCTCAAACAAAGGCAACTGAAAACTTTTACAAATATAACAGAAGTACAGTATTTGCTTCACAGCTGTACTTGTAGTTGGTACAAGTATTCATTCAAAAAGCAGCAGCTTTTCAGTGCATTAGGGTTGTTTTGGTGTAGCCCAGAGAAGTGTGTGCACATTTTTTGTGTGACAAGCGTTTCGTCAGCTCGTTGTGGCACCACATGGGTCTCTCAGCATTGCCTCACACCCCACCGATCTTCCTCCAGATACAAAAGGCCACAGGGAAATCTCTGCATCTGGCTTCTTACCGAGTTAGACTACTGTCCAACACTATACTCTGAAAATGTAATTAGAAGGTTAGGGGAGATGATGATTTATGTTTTCAATTTTCTACAAGCACTTAAAGGGAATGTTTGCTCCTTTTACTCACCATATAAATCAAGTAATCCATCTGATGTACAGTGCCGTTAAAAAGCATTTGGCCCCTTACATCAGATAACCTCAATAAATACGAAAAATACTTTTATTCACAAAAAAATAAAATAAAATCTCAGAGGTTGTTTATACACCTGTTGGGTTCAGTCCTTTTAAAGGGGACTTACTGTGCAAAATTTACATTTTGCAAATTTTCATACTTTTTGGGGGTCTTAACTGCTTCTAAAGACAGCCCAAGCACTTAAAAAAACCCATCCAGCTGTTTTTTGGCAGTTTTTTTAGTGTCTGGAAATGAGCCATTTCAAAAATGTTGACTTGGCAAGTCACATTTAATGGGCAAAGCATCGTTGCCCAGCAACCCCAGGTGAGCCCAGCCCGTCACCCAACAACCCATGCAGAGCTCCGACACATTTGGTCAGCTGGTGTTACTGCTGTGTACAATGGCTGCTGGAAAAGACAAGTGTTTTGTTGTGGACTCCCTATCCAGAAACCACTTGCTGCTTTCTTGTTGGTTGTGCAGGAGTCTCTACTAATGCTTTTTAAAGATATGCGGTTGTATAGATGCACATTTGTTTGCATCTTGTGTGAACGTTGAGTTAGGGGGCATTTTTTGCAGCATGATTTTGTGCAAAAGATGTAATAAATATATTTTGTACCTATCCTAACCTGTTCAAGGAAGCATGATAGATCACCTTTAAAGAAAAAAATCCATTTACATGTCTCCCTTAGAGTTGAATAAATGGCTCCAAATGTCTCTAACAAAAACTGACAGAGAATGTCCAAGGTTATAGCACTTAAATGGGAGACACAGCCATTTTGTATAATTTGTAATTGATCATATTTCCTACGACTATGTTTTAAAAAGCTGCAATAGACAACTGTCCCTTTTGCATCCTTTTAAAAAGTAATACTGCTTTGCTATTTTTCATCCTCTGCTTTAAAGAGTGAAGTTTGAAGTACTTGGCCAAGTGCCTCCTCAGCAATGTGGGAAGATCTACTTGAACCTGACTTATGCAAAATGCTTCAAAACGCTCACAGCGTTGGCAGCTTTGCTTGCGTTTCACACAGTTTTTAGTGATGTTTTTATTTTAGAACATTAAAAAAATACTGAGAACTCTAAGTACAATCTAAACCTTCACAGTGAAGAAAAGAAAATAAAAAATGTCCTGGCTCAGAGCTTTTGTAGAAGTTAAAGAGTCAATCTTATTTTGACATCTGCACTATAGTTTTGGGGGAGCTGAAGGATTTTCTTTTTGTAAGGATTAAGTTTGAATTCATAAAGAAAAAACTGTGTTTTAGTTGAAGTGGATTGCGTTCAGTTATATTATTAAAATTATTGAGAAGCTCATTTATTTAAATAACTATTTACTAATTGAAACAATATACAGATGTGTAAAAAACTTGACGACTAATGTTTTCAAGTTTAGTTCTGTTAATTTTGATGATATTCCACTTAGTTAGCCAAAACCTTTAAGATTATAATATATCAGATTAATAAAACATCTTAATACAAAACGATGGCTTAGTGAAAAGTGTGTCTAATTCCTGCTTGTACATTGCAACAAATAAATCAAATTTATTGGATATTACTGTATTTTACCCAATTTGGATAGTTTTGGAAGCCTGTGTTAAGCAGCTGAGATTATACAAATACACAAGGCCATTTAAAGTTAATAAAGCTTTCACATATTCAAGGCTCTTATTGTTCAGGTTTGCCCTATTGACACTAAAAAGCAAAGAAAAACAAACCTTGGATTATTATTCAAGCGGTTTTGATAATGAAGTTAGTCCAATAAGTCTGACAAGCTGTTATTAAGCTAAACAAACAGACCAGACAGTTCTGAAGAGGGCAAACAGTCCAGTTCAATGTTTACTTACTTAGCATTTCCATTCTTCAGCGTGCAGTATTTTTGTTTTTTATTGTGTGTGTACATGTCTGCAGCTCTTACAATAAAATTGAGAGTTTATTGCCATTAAGCCTAAAAAATAATCAGTAAACTGTCATCCTCCATTCGGAGGAGAATGCCACAAGCCATTTCAGCCCTGCAACATCAAAGTTAATTGATGAAGCTGAAGAAAGAGAAAGAAAATGAAGCCGATGTGTCTGAGCGAGGGCGTAGAACTGTAATACATAGACAATGCAGCAATCTCGCTGCTTTGGCAGTTTGTGCATGAATTTTCCCTCCTTTAGCTTAAATTAACTTTAATATAAATTCAATAGTAGTTTCAATTTCTAATAGCCAATTCAACATTTTTTCTAAAAAGAAAGAAAAACATCGATTGACGTAATTTCTGTTATTTTATTTTTCACATAACTTCTCTTGGGCTGGTATAGAGTGCAGTTCGATACAATCTTGGACAGAATGCGAATAATTGATTGTGATAACACAAGTCTTGGTGTATCAAAGCACAGCTCAAACACCCACACCCCTACATGGAGTATCTGCACTCTACATGACCTATATTTTGGACATGGTACAAAGAGGAAGGAGGTTGCAGGCATAACCACTGGCCTGTTTCGCTCAATCAAGCTGCTGGCACCAACCAGCAGCATCATCACAGAGCCACCATGGAGTCGGTTCTTCCAGGGGGTTTCTGAGACCGACCCGTTAAAGAGACACCCTGCCACTGCTTTCACAAAGACTTTCTTTGGCACTTTTTTCTGCTACATTTGCTTTTGAGAAAAGGTGGCTAAAATTGAAATGTTAATTTCTGGGGTTTTTTTTATTTCTTTTCACTTCTGCAAGCATACCTTTGACATTAAATCAGACTAAACTTTGGTCATTTGCAGATGTTTATTTTTTATTTTATATATATATTTGATTAATATTAGAACTGACAAATAGGAAGAGAGAACTTTTTATTTTATTAAAACTGCCTTTTAAACTGTATGACTTGGATAAAATGTCCTCTAGTTTTTAACAACAGTTCCCTTAAATTTCAGCCCATTCCTGCTGATTATATTCGACATTCTCCTCAAGCATCCAGACGTTGTACCTAAAGATTAACCACATTTGTGGAGATCTTCAATTCTCTGCTATAGTCTGGTTTTCTATTACTTTCTTGATCATATTACACAAGAAAGTAATGTGTTTGTGGTGTTGCCATGAAATATACCAATATTTGTGCTTCCATTTAACTCAGATATTGTGAGTTGCCCAATCAGAAGTGGCCAAAGTAATGGCGTCATCCTCTAGGTTCACAAATTGCAGAGTAATTTTAGAGGATGTGAAGAAAGTGAAGGGATGAAAATTGTCAGGAAAGCAGGAAAAAGGAACCAGACTACCAAAATAAAAGATGAACTAATGTCCAAGACTGAAAAACTAAATACTAAACCTCTAAATCAAACCTAAAATACAAAACTTGAAGTAATTGAAAAAGTCTTGCAAAATAAAAACGTTATATAGAAGGACTCGTTTCTCCAGTCTGATTTGACACATTTTCAGTTGTTTTGAGTATTTAATTGCTACTTATTGTGAAGACAAAAAGCAGCTGTATTTACATGCCTTGAACATGCCTTTCAAATAATCTTGAAAGGCATGTTTTTTGTCTCTCATTTTGAAGAGTGACTGGAAATTACCTTCCATGTAAAATTCATAATTATACTTCAGGGAAACAGGAAATGATGGATTGCACATTAAAAGCTTCTAGTTATACTAATCGAATTAAAAGGTAAAATGAAGATTGTACCTTAATTTTATATCATCTGTTAAAAGTGACAGTATTTGTGGCATCTGGATTTGTAAAAAAAATAATAATAATAAATTCATGACTCAATATCTGTATTAAAATTAAAGAGTGGCTGCTCTACTGTGAGATTTTTCCACCTGCAACAAAAGGTTTTTTCACACTTTAATAGGTGTGGAGTTCACTGCCCGTTAGCACCGTTATTCACGAAACATTAAAATGAACAAACATAACCACCTGCAATGAGATCCATATCATTGCCAGAGTCCTATTAGAGAAACCTGTGCAGATTCAATTGAGATTATCCAAAATTATAATCGACTCAATTAGCAATTGAGTTTCATTAAAGGACTGAAAAAGCTTCATATAGGATCATGTCATTCCCTTTTAAAAGCACAAAGAAAACTAAGCCCTTAAAATAATAACCCAATTTAAACTTAATTCAGGGCTTAGAATTTTTTTTTCAATTTATTTAAGATAAGTTTCTTTAAATCGTTATAGCAGCAAACCCCAAAAAGCTGAGAATGAATAATTAAAAAGTTTTGAAAGCGGCAGACTGCAGGGAGATTTAAAGTTTACTATTTATAGTGGAAAAAAACAGGAGTCAAGAAAGTAATCTCAAGGTTCATTACTTTGTGAATCTGAGAATTTCATGTAATATAAACTTTCATTAAGCCTGAAAAGTCTGTGCCACTCACTAGTTAAAAATCAATAAAAACGGCCTGAGATTGTATATATTTTTGAACGTAAAACATTTAATGTGCGTCAGTGAAAAGACTCCAAGTTTGTTTATAGTGAGACTCATGCAGTGCTGACGCCTTTCAGTGCATCCCGAGCTGACAACAGTTTGGATAGCGTCAACCCCCAAATCACAGATTATGTCCCAGTAAACAAGTCTGTGACAGCACAAAGCTGATGGCAGGTAAAAAATGGCCTGATGTTTTCATCCTCGGAGATGTGGGAAACCCGCAGGCGAGACAGACTGGCTGGCTGAGATTTCCTACGAGGCCTGAGCCCAGGAGACAACTCAGGCACTGCTCCATTTGCTTTGTGCACTTTTTTTTTTTCCAGGGTGATGTCTTATTCACAGGAGCCTCTTGGGGTGCTGGACACGCATTGCATGTCTTGCAGTTTTTCCAAAGAACAAAGGCAGACGGCTATGGTAATTCTTTAGCCTGTTAGGGGAAAAAACAAGTGCAGGAGGACTACAAACTAATCCTGTTTGACATACACTCTTGTCCTTTTTTTTCCCATTTTTTCTCAACAACTATGGAGAGAAAAGCAAATCCCCCCACCCAAAAAATTATTTATATTCTGAATCATACACACTCCAATCTTAAAAATATAATAAAAACTGCATTTTTTTTTAAGTGTCACGCTGGTAATGCTTCAACATTGTTCATTTCATTTGTAACATTTTTTGAGTTTACGTCCATTAAAAAAAAAGATATTTCATGAATCAATGCCTGTGCTCACAAATTGACAGCTTAGCACAATAAAAAAGGCTTTTCCAGCCGTCATCCTGATCTTGAGATGAGGCTGTTACCTGGGAGAACATAGCAGAAAGAGATGGTCATGCATCACTAGTAAAGTGTACATGAAGTCATGCTTTCAAAACCAAGCCAACCTTGAAAGTTATGCCCCCTGGAAGAAGCCATATATCACCAAAATATCTTTTCCTCAACTGTGACAAACCCCCACATCTCAATATGCCCTCTCAATGTGACGTCATGAAAGCTTCACATTATTGACTGTCTGACCTTGAAATCACCACTGAGCAAAGCACATAATTAAATTTTACTGCCGTCTCAAGGTGATTCTGTTTGCGACCACTAAGGCTTGTTGTGCTTGTGAAGTTTCCTTTGTTATTTGACATTGTAGATGTCCAAAATTGGTCGTAACATGATGCATCCCAAATGGATTGAGTTAAAGGCTTAATTTCACATTGGATACGTCTTTTAAAATGTACTGTTTTAATACAAAGACCCACATCCTCCTGACAACATAGCATCATCATAAGGAAATAAATCAAATGGATGTGTACAGGCTGACTGGCAATGCAGAAAAAGTCTAATAGCAAGTGCTTTTGCTACAAAGAGAAACAATTTCTATTCCTCACCCACCAGAAACAGTCTCTATTGCCCCAGAATGATGAAACAAAGGAATTTTGATTTAATGGAGGGAATAACACAAAAGTGAAGTGAGAGGACAAATTAAAGGTAGCTTGAGAATGTTGTTTTTTGTTCTATATATTTCCCCAGGTAAGAGAATACTTTTTTCCAATTGTATTTCATTTTTATGAGTCAATGCAAAACATCAATTGATGCCTGTGACTCACCTTATTAAATAAAAGATGACCCATTTTCTGCAAATCTTCCTGCAAAGTTAATTAGCGACACTGATAACCTTTTGCTTTCCAGGTGTTTTAGAGCCAAATTAAGCGGAGAAAACATTACTGGAGCTCCCATCTGAGAATCTTAACTTTCCTTTTATCCACAACATGGGTACAATTAGATTTAAGTGACTACTTGGAGACAAAATTACATTTTGGGGGAAAATGAAGATGAAATTCACAGTTTGAGTAGCGTGACAGTGACTTTGGTGTAACATTTTGAGCAGGTCCTGGTACTCAAATACAATTTTTTGCATCGTTGTTCATATTACTAATAAAGTCCAACTGCAATCAGACATCTGTTTGAATTGTTTACACCCCCTAAAAATAAATAATGGCTATCTATGGACAGATTTTAAAGTTGAGCAATGGAAACAGAGTATTGTCGAAAGATCACAAGACGAAGGAAGCTAATAAAATAAAAAAACACCCACATTTATTTAGTGTATTCAAATAAAAATGAGTAAAACACAGATAATGTTGAAAATAGCAGGAGTTTCACTACCATATTATGAAGCAGATTTTGCTGGGGACGACGCAGTTAGAGAAGTGGAAGTGCTGATATCTATCAACATTAGGTTAACATGTGAAGAAGGGCAGAGAGAGAGGGGAAATGTATGCATTAAATGTCCTGGGGTCGGGAATCGAAGCCTGGATAGCTTCATCGGAGACAATACCCTCCTCTTCATATGGTGCCCCAGAGTTTTATCTATAAACCTCTGGGGTTTATAAATGTATCATTTCTGGTTGCAACACGATCAACTATGAAAAAGTTCAAAGGTTGTAAGAAATAATTTAATAAGACACTGTGTGCATTAAGGGTATGCTGCAATAAGTAATACTCAGCCAACGTTGCGTTCCGATATTCTTTGAGAGCAGATCCCATTTTTCTTGCTCAAATGATGAGCAGTGTGCTGGAAATGAGAGAGAATATCAAATGCCTTAACATTTCACCAAAATTACTCCACAAAACTTCTGCGGGAATTATTTTAAGAAACCACACTCGGTGAAAGCTGGGTTATTTAAGAAAAAAAGAAAAAAAAATCCTTCACTTCAACTTAGAGCATCCTTAGGGATTAGCAACAGCATTTCTCCAAGTTCACACTGATGTGTTCTCCTTCAGCAAACTTTTTTTAAACTTAAGCATATTATAGTTTGATACTGCTTCACCAGTCAAGGACAACAAGTCATCCTGCTAATGTGGGGAGAAAAGAGTGTGCCAGTGATGCAGAGGTCAGAGTGGGGATTTGTGGAAATACATGATCTGCAGTGTTTTACCCTTGAAGCAGCTTGGCACTCTATAGAAAGAGTCACATATCCACCACTTATACAAAAGAGTCTCAGACAACGTCCAACTAGCAATCAGCAGAGCACTCATGAAGCGTCTCAAAGCTTTATGCTTTCTTTCTATGCACTTCTGTGAAGATTTAAGGTGAATGTAAAATGTAATTCTTTATGTAGAGACGACTTACACATTTCGACCGCCCTCCTTTGACGCCACCGAAGGAGGAGAAACCCTCTCGACCAACATGTTATCGGACAAACACAGCTATAATCCCCCTTCAACACCGCTCCCAGCCCCCTTTTACCACCCGATGGATTCTGCTCCGCTGCTCATGCGTGACTTCGGCTGAGGTAAAATACAGGATGTGGAACAATTTGTTGTTTAGGATTTTATTTTCTGACAGGAGCAAGTCCTCTGTTTCCTCTGTGCGAGTGAGCAGAATGCTGAAAAGTGGCATGTTTGAGCGGATCACGGTTTTTACATGAGCCACAGAGGCTTTTTTTTGTTATAGCTCTCACTGGGTTTACTAGACTGCAATTTCTGTCATAATTTAATATCAATAGCACAAGCAGATACAACATAAAACTTTTTTTTTACCAAAGAGCCAAGACGTTTTTACAAATATATAATTTGGATTTATAACAAAACCATAAAAGTAAACTAAACCTAACTTGAGCTCGTCTGATAATATATTTTCCTGACATTCAAAGCTTCTAATGCTGATGTTAATCACCTCTTTCTCTTTAGCTCTTACCGCACAGTATTTGATCCACAAAGAAAAATTGCTAACACTTTATTTACCATGCCAGCATAAGACTGACGTGACACTGTCATAAACATGACATACCATCTGTCATCAACATGAAGGAGTCTTTATAAATGTTTACAACTGTTGTCATGAAGTGTCATTTGGTAAATAATGACACTTTTAGTGCAAATGTTAATAGAACTTTGCATTAAAAGGGTCTTTATCGACCAAATAATGCAAAGTTTACACTAATAATGGACATTTAATGCAAATAAAGTGTTATAGGAAAAAAAAGAGCTTTATATTACGTTATTCCCTCATCAAAAACAAACTTGGAGTGATATTTAAGATGACTATTATGTATTATGTATATATTACATATGTATAAGATTTAGAGGCATCAGATAAAACTATAATCAAAGTCAAATTTATTTTAAGATAGCAGGTACACATTGATTAATATTAGCTTTAATCTTTATCTTTTAGTAAAGTAATAGATTTTACTTGGTGTTTGATAAGCAGCTGGAATAGTTGAGCTTTAAAGTAATTTAAACGTGTTACATAAGTTCAAAATTAAGGAGGAAACCTCTACTTTTCTGTCAGCTCTTGCCTCCAACACTTGGCAAATAAACCACAGAGATAGAAAACTACTTACTGATTATTGAACAGTCATTCATTGGCTCAGTTGATGGTGTTTTTTATCCAGTTAGAGCAGACCTCCTGTTGACTAAATGTCATATTTCTACTCATCCAACTGTGTATTGGCTTTCAGAGAGAACATTTTTTCTGCCTGCTGGAAGTGAAGTTTCATCAACATGGGCCCTTTGGGGAGAAATAATGACATGATGGAGAGTTTCATAATGGTTCCCCACTTCTGCCCTCTAATTGTAGGTTGTGAACCTCAGAGCTAAAGTGCTGCTCTAGTCAATAAGTGGCCATTTTAATCTGCAAACGCCAGAGAACAGGAGTGGAGAGGTCAACTTAATTGCATTACCTTTCCACTGTGTCACATACTGTGTATCCTGGATACCGAGGAGGCTTACCAAGTGATACATTTTTTTTTTTTTACACAAAGTCATACTTCTGCATAATCATCACAAGAACTGCCTACCCCTGGCTTTCTATATATATTTTTTTCCTTTTAATATTTTTTTGGGTTTGCACAACTTGCACAAAAATTAATCATGAGAAATGTAGTCTGCACAGTTTAATTAAAATACTCCACATCACAGCACTGGGATCACAAATAGAATAGAAATATGCTTTATTGTCTCTTAGTGGGAAAATTCAGGTGTGCCAACAGCAAAATGAAAAGCAAATGGAAGAATGCAGATTTACACAAGGTAAAACATTCAAATAGAAAATTAGAAGGAAAGTGTCAGGAGTGGGTTTGAGGTGGTGAGGAGAGACGAAGGTAGACCCAGGATGTAGAAGAAAAATGGTGATGAATTTAATGAAGATGCTCAAAACAGTCCAGATCAGGCGGCACGGCAGAGACAATGGCACACAGCTAAAAACCGGTAGCAACTAACAAAAGACTGTTCACGGAGCAAGGTAGCCTCAGGACTATCCAGGTCAACTGAGAACTAGCGATGACAAATGACACTCAACGTTAGACAAGGACCCGACAAGAGACAAAGACAAGACGTTAGACCCGACAAGAGACAAAGACAACAGGTGGGTTTAAATACACAGGGAGGGTAATCAGCTAACTAGACACACCTGGGAAGCAATCAACAAGGAAGACGCAGAGACAACAGAGACTCACAGGACAGAAACTGAACACAGAAAACCCTTAAAAATAAATACACAAACACAGATCGTGACAGAAAATGTACAAGATAATAAAAAACACTGCACATATTAAAAAATAGCATATTCAGATTCAAAGAAATGTGTTTGAGGAGAATGATTTTTAAAATGTACAAAATGTACTTAGAAACTCTAAGTCAAGTGCTCTGAACATTTAAGCCATGCACACAGCTGTTCCTCCTTCATTCATTGAAACATTCCTACATTCTGAGCAGTAGTAAAAAGTTCAATTACACTCAAAAACAAGCAGAAACAATAAATGGCTTGTACTTCTACGGCGTTTAATCCAGAGGACTCCAAAGTGCTTTACACTACTTTCAATCATTAACCCATTCAAGCACACAGTAACCCGGTGACGGTAGTGAGCTACTATATTGTAGCCACAGCTGCCCTGACCACCATAAATCCAGGTAGCAAAGTTATCTTTTATGCTTTTAATACCTTCTATCAAGAAAGATCAATGGTATTGGCTTCATTTTAAGGTAAATAGATTATTCTCTATAACTTATCACCTACCAGATTGTTATACTATTTGTAAATAATGGTAAGCAATTCTGGCTAATGTTGCTTATGTTGGTACTTGGCCTTTATTTCAACTTTTCCTGACAAAAACTGAATGAGTTGTTGCAAAAAGGTCTGAACACAATGCTACCATCAAAGACGCAGAGGCAGCGCAAAGAGGAAACTATTTTACAACATGTTCTAAAACAACTTTATCCAACATGAAAGACAAATTTCCTTCTTGTAGCTTTATTTACTCTGTGACTGGAAAAAGCTGAGCTTCATGAGAGAAAGAGACCAACATCCATGACCAAAAATAATGCAAAATGGGCCAAATAAAGTGAGATGAGGCCAATTTAAAGTGTTAAGGCAGCTTTTGTCTGCTGGATACATAGAAATTAAATGTATGCAGTTCCTTGTTTCTTTTTATCTCTTTATCTTATCACGAGAGAAGGCATCCTAATCCTTCTTGTCATACTAACCATCTTGGTCTAATTTCCCATTAGCGCTGGGGAGGTAGCAGATCTAATGTGGGTTTTATCAGAGCTCTTTAACTCTAATTGAGATCTGAGATTAAACCAAAACAATGAAGTTTAATCCTCCCAAAGGAGAACTGTAAAATTCAGTGATCTTCTTAAACAGATTCAAGCAACAAGAAATTCTTTTCAACATTAGAGTTTAATATTTTAGTCATTTTAACTTGGGTTTTTGTCAGTATCTTTGCACTAATTTTCCGTTTTGTGTTCATTACTTTGTTTTAATATGCGTCAATGTGATTTCCAAGCAAATGCACGTCATGCACAATGCTGTATGATGAAACTGTTATTCAGCGGGTCAGAGCTTTCAGTTATGATGGCAGCAGCTCGTTTTTATTAAAGTAACACTGTGGAAAGAACAAATATAGACTATAAAATGTATCTTTCAAAACTAAGGATAATAACTAATATTTAGAAAATCAAAGGGTGAGAAACAATTCCCTTCAGTTGACTGAATCAGAAACTATGGACTGACAAACAGTATTAAGGAAACCAGAAAGTATTTCTATAGAAGATAATCACTGATCAGGTGCAGTGATTACAGCAACTTGGGAACAGGTGTGTAGGAGGTTGCAGAGAGCAGAATGAAGAGAAGAAAAAGAAAAAAAATTACATAAAAGCAGAACATGAAATCAAGTTGAAAGATAAGTAAGAAAAAACCCTGAAATTAAAGCACACAGACCATAATGTGAAGGCAGTTATAAAAGACTCGATATCCAGCTTGATGTTTAACACATCCTACAAGATCGCCTCAAGTTGTGATTGTGGTTTCATTTAAACGTGACAATATTGCTCGAATCTGTTTTGCACAGTGTTACCTTTCAGTAGAACTTTCTTTGGCTACATTGAAGAAGTTTAACACATTGTCAGTCATCTGTAGGTACTTGGTAGAAGCAGTAAATGGCAAAAAGCAGGATAAGAATGTTACATATGTACTATGAAGCTGCTGTTACGCTATTTGTTGTTTTCCAGTGAACATAGTGTATAGACAAAAAGGGAATTTTGTGAAACATCTCCTGACATGTCTTGGAAGCAAGTGTGATTGAAGCTTGTCTGATTAGTGTGTGTGTTGTAGGATTAGTGGTGTGAAGTTCACAGTGTTCTGCTGCATCAGGATTGGTAACATCACTTTTGCAAATGTTGCAGGGAGACAATATTGGAGAATCATTTTTCCTATGATGTAAAATTTTTTTGTTCATTGAAGGAAAAAAGAAAGTGTGATAGAAGTACCAGAAAATGTTGCCACACAAAATAGCAGAACTGGGAGACGGATTAGGTGCTCAGTGACTATTTTACCTTTTTCAAGGAATATGGGTCTAAAATACCTGAAAGGAACAACCTGAGCTGGATTATTTTACATTGAATTGAGAGAAATCACAGTTTGAGATGTTCAAATTGCTTTTCGTGGATTTGTTCCACCCTTTAATGGGGCCCAACTTGAAACAGCAATATTTAGAGAAATCAAATCTTTACTAAAATATTGCACACTGCGTACAGCTTATTTAAAATGCAGTTTGTGATTTGTAAAACTGCTCCGTCTATTTGTGAAGAAAAATGGGATTCTTAGTTTTCTGTAAAATATTTGTAATATTTTGTCTTGTCAAATCATGAGCTGGTACATTATTTCACCCTTGGATATGAGTAAATAAAGTCAATTTGCTGGTATTTGACACTTGAGAAGATAATTTATTTCAATGTTCTTTGTGTTTTTGAATACTAACATGATCTAAGTCAGCTGCTGTGTGTTAAGATCAGCTGTAGGTCCACAAAAATGTCTGTTCATGTACGAAAAACAAAGGAAAATCATACTTGGCAGAAAGCAATCACTCACGGTTCTTAGCCATCAGCAACCTGTCATCTTCTCTATAAATCCAGTCACTAATATAATGGGCCGATCTGTGCCAGGCGCTTTGATCATTAAGATTATTCTTAGAATAAATATGTGTGGTTACAGCTTTTAACTAAATCCTATTTGCTACGAAACCAAGAATGGAGGTTAGTTTAAATGAAAGATGCAATGACTTATTTTGAGCACTACAAACTTTTACAATGCAAAATTAAAGGACTTTTGATGAATATAAAAAGACTTTCGTAAAGGAATGAGCAGACGGGAGATAAGGTTAACTGTTTTTTTAAGAAAGTGGAGATAATTAGATCTTGCACGCATCCTCAGTGGATTTTAAAGCTAAGAAGCAGAAACAAACCGAGTTGTTCTTTATCTTTTGATGAATCTTCTTCGTGTCTCTCATCGTCATAGTTCATTGATAAGTACACCAGGGCTGCTCAGAGCTGTGCTGGCTGTGGAGAGCAAACCGTCTGTTCGACTCCCCTCGTCCTACTTGGCTCATTTTTTAGTCATTAACTCACGTAAACATCCCATCTGCTCCTCTTTTGCACTTTTCCTTGTTCACGCAGTCCTTGCTGCGTATCAACAGAGTGTGTTGGGAGTTTCCTGCATTTTAGCAAAAAAATGTCTGAGTGCAACTCAAGGAGAAATCACTGAGTGGTATTCCTGTTTTCTCTGACAAAAACAACAAAATAAGTCATTGTGTTTAAAGCTTTAGTTGTTTTAGATATGCAAAAGTTTGCATGTTGAAATGAAATGCATTTAAAAAAATACAAGCCAGTGGCCATGTTTTTTTTTTGTTTTTTTAGATGAGTAGCTCAAAACGAATATTCTGCAAAGCGGCTCCTTTTCATGTTTATTTGCCTCCAGATATCAAGTTAGAGAGCAGATGCTACTACACCAGCTGGGACAACCATCTAAATTTAATTAAACCCATTCCAAAAAGATTGTGTCTCGTAACTGGATGTTTATACATTGGCTGAATTGTGTTTACTTCCTTCCAGTATGTTTGCTGTGAGAAACTGTTTTTTTCTCTGCGGCTTTACAGGTGTTTCAGAGGCTCTTCACGGGAATGTACAGCTATGGGCTACGCTGTGTATAGATTTAACATTTCAGGCACATACTCCATTTTTAATTTACGAACAGCCTTATTTTGATGTGCCGAGTCCAGAAGGAATTGAAGTTTCAGCAACCAAACAATATTTCGCTCATTAAAACTGGATAAAACAAAAATGTTTTTCTCTCACAACACAAAAGCTTCATTATAGATGGAGGGAGGAAGAAATCTTCTTCAATCTTTAAGTGAAAGCCGCTGGCAAAATGATTTATTTTCTGGTTCTTTCACAAGAAGAGCCACAGATGCACTGATTTCTGATCTCCAGTTTTTGTGAAGCTTTGAGCTGCTCGTATTGTCAATATTGTAGCCGATTCAGATTTTTCTTTGATATCTTTAATGTATGATATGGGATGAAAAAAAAAAGTACTATTATGAGTGAAGTAGGGTTGGAATATATCGCATATCGTCAAAATATGAGCACTACTAAAATCAAGCTTATTTCAGCTGCTTTAAATCAAGACGGTTTAAAAGTTTTTATCTGTAATGTGATATTTTATTATTTTTCTATTGTGGACAAAGCTATTAACAAATTGAATTTCTTTGAATAAATGTTGAAATAGCAGAGGTACCATCTTTCAAACCTGAAGGCTATTATTCTAGCAGGCGAGGAAGCAGCACAGAAAAACGTCTCTGCAGTCCAAAAAATGAGAAACGTTATGTGTCTGAAATTCAGTTAAACTCTAAAAAGAACAAGTCCTTTGCTTGTTTCGCCCATTTGTGTTACTGATTATCTCTAAAGATCTCTGCAATATAACTGAAGCAATTCTGTCCGAGGCCGTATTTCATGAAAATATGATGACGTTGGGTTTATAATCAGTGGAGAAGCATTTAAAACATTTACAGTTAAGAAGAAAAGCCTCCCCCAGGACAAGGTTTCTCTGAAGGAAGCTTCAGGCTCCGGAGTTCCCAGCTCAATGGGATGATAAACCCATTTCAGATGTGAATCGTGATCTCTCTCTGGCTAGAGGCAAGGACAGCCTGCCTGTTGAGATTATCTGTCTCTCGTTCCAAGGCAAACTACTGCTTCACTCTGCAATTCACCAATGAACAGATACATATCTGATAACCGGGAAGCGTGGAAGCATTTCCATAATTTATCCTTCATCTGTTGTGAAGTTCAAATACTTATGAAATGAGTAAAAAAGAAAGTTTTAGACTGGTACTACTTTTTATGAAGCATCCCACACTGCAGCAAGATGTGCATGTGTTTTATGTTAAGGTGCAAAGTTTCAAACAAAACCAAATGTAGCCCATTCAACTGCTGGCAGCCATTTATTAGTGCTGGGCTAAAGTTAGCTGTGCTAACCCTAAAATACTAATCATAAATATTTTAGCTATTGCTAAATCACTAAATTATATCTGCCCTCAAAAGACTAGAAACCTCAAGAACCAGTTTCATTTTGACAATTTACAGGATTTATGACGTCCCTATATTTATGCTTATATCTTCTTTACTGCTGTCCATGTTTTGCTTTCTTCCAGGTTGTTTCTTGTTTGAAATAAAGTAATTGAGGGCAGGAGTAAAAAAAAGAGACATGAGGAAACAGAGCATTAGCATAAACAGTCTTCACCCTCGATAATCAAAAGTTCAACTTTATTTATTTAAACAACCAAGTAAAATCCATCTAAGAAGTCCATCTTTAGCTTCAGCATTCAAACAGAAAACTGAAGGGTTAAGGCCGAAACTGATAGATATTTTTAACCATATTTTTAAAAAAGGGAAAACTAACTCTTAAGAACAATGGGCAACCAGTTTCTGCCACATCTTTTAAATAATTTTGAAGAAACGCCCAAGCTCTGTAATGGTCACATTTTTGTCATTTATTGATAACTGTCACCTTGAGGCATTGTTTTTATACGTCATGTCAAAACACACTATTGGTACAATCATATTTTCGTGGCTGAAAGCCACTTTATTTAATGTTGAGTGAGGAAAAAGTGACTATACCAGGAAATTACAGATAATTTAACATATTAACACTGTTCTGCTCTAAAATAATTCAAAAATATTCTTAAAAGTGCCTTAATTTTTTTTAAATTCAAGCTTAGACTCTCCTCCAGCAAATCAACCGGGTGGCTGAAAAAACTAAGGAAGTCAGACAGATTCAGGTTTTCCCTTTCAGCTGGCACTGAATTTAAACTGACATGAAGTGCAAGGTGCAACACTGTCTCTTTGTACACACACACACACACACACACACACACACACACACACACACACACACACACACACACACACACACACACGCACACACGCACACACCCACACACACCCCCCCCCCCTCCACACACACACACACACAGATTGATGCATGCAGTCTGCATTCGCAACCCTCTCAGACTGCATACTTTAACTTTGATGCAACCTGTAATATTCATTTCATTCTTTGTCCCCGTTTCCTCCTGTTGACAGGCAACCAACACTTCTACGTCCTTCCAGTCTGCGAGCTCTGCTTTGTACATTCAAAAACGGCAGAGAGCTTCTTATTTCGGATCTCTTCTTCCGCCTCCAGTTGCTCACATTGTCTCCGTTTCCCAGCCTGTGCCACATTTCTCCGTCTCCAAACCCCATTCTAGCTGCTGCCTGCAGCTAAACATGCCAAACCCTCAGCTTCGTCTTCGCATACATCTCAGTACGGTTCTTTCTCAACGTTTTCACGTTCCCCACCTCCGTCTGATTCTGCCTGTCTTTTACACCTGCCCTCGTTCCTTAATCTTTCCCCTTTTCCTTCTTGCCTCCCTGTGGCTCCCTCCCCCCATCATGTAGTGAGCAGGAAGGCCAGCAGGAGAGCATATAATTTCTCAGAGGAGGTGCTGTCAGTTGACTGCCTCTCCAGGCTGAGAGTTGCTCTCCTCGCCCCTGGGTTCACAGAGTCACGGCTCTGTTCCGCTCCGGGATTATGCAGATCTTAATTCCCTTCCGTTCACACCTGAGGGTGGCAGGGCATGAAATAAGGAAAGTGTTCAGTGTGAACAAAAAAGTTTTTTGGCACCGAGTGGGGAAAAGAAAGAAGCTAAGGAAGTTTGGAAAGCAGGAAAGGAGAATAGGCTAAGACAAGTGGGAATTAATGATGAACAGAAAAATCAAGATGTGTTTCTGCTTCTGGAACCAGAAATGCTGAACACACCTTGACTGATGCGTTCCCTTATTGCCTCCAGAAGCAAAGCCACAATGACCCCAAGCAGTAAGCAAGGCTGGCAGCTGTGTAACAAAATTAAATTCAAATACAACAGGTTGATAAATGCACCAGTTGCACACTTATAGAGAAAACCTAAATGGCCAAAGTTCAACTCTTATCTGCAGGATTTTCTGACAAAAAGAAGTACTGCTAATCATATTAGTTTGTCCGAAAGAAAGTAAAGCACTTTGCTGCAATGAGACAGTCGCCTGACAAACAAAACCTCTTTGACTAGTTTAGCTAGAAGAAGATATTGATCTTAAGCCATTTTTGAAGCCTGGTCTCTAGCTGTTTCCTTGTAAATCTCTTCACAATCTTCCAATGCCGCAGTCATCACTGTTTGTCCACCTTTTAAACCATACACTTTTTCCTTCCACTAAGCCTTCCATTACTATACTTGGACGCAGCTCTCTTTGACTAGCAGATTTTTGTGCTAAAACCTCCTAGTCCACTGTATTATTACCGATCCGCAATAAACACAGAACCACAAAGGCCCCATCATTGGTCTGTTTGCAAATGTATTTTTACAAATCTATCCACAGATCCTGTGTAGAAGAATGTTTTGCAACATCCTCTCTGTATTATTTGCATAACATTCTGCTGATCAATGTCTTATTTAGTTTATTTAGTGCTTTTCCATCAGATAGTGAAGCTGTGGAAATATCCAAAGATACAGCAAGTTACTGTAAAGCTTTACTCTCAAATCAGACGTGCAGTACCCCCTCAGCTCTCTACAGCTGATCTCAAAGTCCCATTCATCAAAGCTCTAACAATCATCACCAGAATCATTACTGTCAGGCATGCCACTGCCCTCTTCAGAAGCTGTAACTATACAAGCAGCTGTAATTTATTGTATCCATAAAACTATCCCATCTACCACGCTTAAAGCACAATGTACAGAAGTTACTGCAATGCCCACTAAAGAGATTCAAATCTGAGACACGAGAAAATTCTGCTCAGTGATTCAGAAATGTCCTGCCTGAGACACCCCCACGTCTCCCAGTTTGGCAAGCGTAGCTAAATTGTTTTAGCCAATAAGTTTTTGCAAACATTGGTACATCCAACTTCTATGCACCACAGATCTGGAACAAACTTCCAGAAAACTGCAAAACAGCTGAAACACAGAGTTCCTTTAAATCAAGGCTAAAACCCCACTTGTTGCTTTCGAGCCATAATCACTAGAATATCGATTTGATGCGTATTGATGATTTTGATGATGACATCGACAAAATGTAATGTTTGTTTCTTAATTGATTGTAAGATGTTTTTATGACTTATTTTTATGTTTTTGTGATGTAAAGCACTTTTAACTAGCTTGTTGCTGAAATGTGCTGAGAAATTAAACTTGATTGATTGATAAATGGTATGGGCTTCAATTTTAAAATTGAATTCATTAAATAAATTGTCTTTTTTATTTAAATTATTGAGCCGCAATTATCGAGACAAGTTCAATTTAAATTTGGGTTTGAAGTTGATTAATTTTCTGATCTTGTACCCCAGTATGACTGTGTCTTGCAATGCTCTTTATGTATCCTAATATTTTGGGTCTGTGCATGTTTTGGTAATTGGATGTTCTCATGAGAAACAAAAAGAAAGTGGTAATGTGATTTCTGTTTTAAAAAGTGAAAATATTAAATTGAAATACAAGACGTCTTTACTTTTTTTAAAAGCCAAAGGCAGGTAAGAATGAAAGAAACATGAAAAGGCTGAATTTCTTTTCCTGTTTCAAATCGATAAAGTATAAAACAACAGGCATAGAGAAAAAAATATTTTTATATTTCTAAGCAGGCACCTGATTCTGCAACCATTATATATTGAGACTGTAGGAGGCACTGTTTCTTCTGGGCACCCTAAAGGTGTCAGACCACTTTTTTTTAACCACAAAAAAGTGCATATAGGCAAAATTATCCACCCATTGTTTATACCACCTTATTCTCACCCTACGTCCATCATATGGAACATAATCATGCACTCCTAATGGCAATATTGGACAGAGTTACTGCACAGAGTTACTGTGCAAGGAAGCCAGAGTACCCGAAGAGAACCCACGCATGCACAGGGAGAAAATCTATGCAGAAAGACTACATGCAGACTCGGATTCAAACCCAGGACTTTCTTGCTGCAAAGCAGCAGCAGCAGCAGCAGCAGCACAGTGCAGCCCTGAATAAGAGCATAGTGAAAGCTATATAAAACTAAATAAATATTTTTGAAGAGTTGGATAAAAAAAGCCTCTTTTTAATTCAAGGGATGTAAAATACTTACCGCCACTCATAAATGGGCAGTGACATCACCAGTTATTGAAGGATACACTTTTGCTAGTAGACTGATGTTTAATTTCTGTTTATTTTTCTCTCTTTTTTTGATAAAAGAAAATCTAATTATATTTAAGTTTGTATTTATCCGTTTTTTACTGTACACCAAAAAAAAATCATGTTTGCATTTTTAAACAAAAACAGCACTTTTTAATTTTATTTTATTCTAGTTTCTGAAGAGAAAATCCAATTACCAAGACAAGGATTTGCGGCTTAGTAGGGAAGTAATTGTTTTGCCAATGAGCATATTGCTCAACCACAATAAGTAATATATCTAAAGTTTTAAGCGACTACGCTTCCTTAAGTCACTGAAGAGGTGTATTTTCGGAGTTGTGTGATTTCTGTGTGCGTAAAAACCTGGAAGAAAAAAAAAACACGCTCAACATGGTTCCAGGTTATCAAAAATATTAAACATAAGTTCAGTTTTCCCTCTTGGTATCTTATTGAATCCATATATGATTTCTGAGAGAGATTAAATGGACTGTTTATAAGTAATTCAGATTATTACAGCGCACAGTTAATGTCCAATTTCGAAAAAAGTTTGTGCCAATCAAATTCCAAAAACAGGAAGAAAACTCGCATCGCTTAAATTTTTTTTTTTTAAATCTTACCTGATGAAGCCTCCTTGGAAGACGCAAAAAGACAAGACATACAAAATCCGAATGACTTGTGGGAGCATCCTCTGGCTCAGAATCTCTCCCTGTCCCCGCTGAATAACTTGGAAAAATAAAAAATAATAATAATTTTTAAAAAATCAGCAAATCCACAGAGCCACCTGTGAGACCCGTCTAAAGGAAGAAGGCATCGTCTCTCAGCTGGATCCAGACTCGTCTTTGGGGAAACTTCTCCCCCTTCCACCCAGAGCAGGGGGGTCTTCCACGCATCCACGCAGCGGGAGCTGTGCTACTGGCGGCTGGTCAGTCTGCTAGCGTGTTGCTGCTGATGTCGGCTCGCCACTGTCTGTATGAATGTGTTTTAACATTGCTTGGTTTCCCTTGTCTCCGTATTTCCCTCCCTCGCTCCAAAAAAATTAAAAGTGGGGAAGATTTAAAGGAACAGACTCATATTTTTACCCCCCCCCCCTTTTTTTTTGTGAAGCCTGACTCGTTTTTAATAACGGTTAATACTAAGGAATAGTTGGGGTGAGATCATTTGCTGTACTTAATTTGAATCTAAGATAATAATAATTTAAAAAAAGCATAAAAAATATTGTTGGAAGTTGTGAATGGAGATTCTGTTAAATTTTGTGTTTGTGAGTCAAGACTTGCTTGAACTGCTTAAGTAGATAATGACTTTTGAAGATAATGACTTTTCTTGTTAAAAAAAGAATCTACATCCACTGGCCACTTTATTTGATGCCTGACTGTTTCTACTATTCCTGCAGTTTAAGCGTTACTTAAACTGCAGGCCACTGGCCCATCCATTAGTTCTTAGGTGATTCTGCATTAAGTGTATAGACAATGGATGGATGTAATTATTTTGAGAAGATGCTAGCCCACTTTTGTCTTGGCTATAGCCTTTCTGTCTGGCTAATCTGAATTCATGCAAACATACAGATGCAAAGGCAGTTCACTGTTTGTAACCTTTTAAATGAATCTCACTGTAAAAGATTTACTGATTCTTTTTTGTGTCAAATTTTGTTTCAGCATTCAGGTGAAATGAAAAAGTAACCTTAAAATTACGTCCATCTCAACCAAAGCTGCTGCTGAAATCACCTCATTTTTGTCAGGAGCTCTCGTTCTGGTGTGATTAAAATTATACATGGGAAGCATTTTCCAGCCTGACGACCGACCCAGACCGAGGGCATTTGTAACCAACAAATGTCAGGTCTAAAGTGGACAGTTTGTGTTTCTAATATGTACCGGATGTTGCAAACATTTAACGCTTAAACTGCAGGAATAGTAGAAACAGTCAGGCATCAAATTAAAAAAAAATACAATGCACAGTATTATCGAAGTCCAAAGATTCATAAAAATGCTGCAATTTTCAAATCAAGAAAAAGTCACTTATTAAATTAACAAATAGAGTTCTATGTCCTCAGTTAGGTTTTCAAACACCTTTCAGCTATGCTCTGACCTTCCCCAGCTTACAGCTAAGCTTTATAGATTTTTATTTGCAATAAAATATTGAAAAACGACAGATTATAAGGAGGACATCTTAGTAAAAGTTCAGAAGTCGACATTTCTTCAACCAAAGCTATTGCTCCCTCATTCATCGCCATGAATGAGGGAGCTCTTTTAAGAATTTTTAATGTAATTCCTCCTTAGATATAATTTCTTTGACTACTTTGTTTTTTTTTTCTATTTTCAGCTTCTTTTAAGTGATACCAGAAATAGGAAAATGAATTGTGTCAGCAATATGTGACAAGAAGCAAGATTTTAATCTAGAGCACATCAGTCAAACTTAAGGCCCACGGGCCAAATCTGGCCGCCATAAGTTTTCATGTGGCCTTTAGACTAATGGGAGGCTATAGTAACCAGAACCTTCAAGCTAACAGTTGAGTGCTTACATGTGATTTTATCAATCAAATCAAAGGAGATTTTATTTGCATAGGGCCAAATTGCATCAATGTGAAAATATGTTCAATATTATGTAATTTCAAGGAGTACTCATTGAAAGGAGAGAGATATTTATTAACCTTAACAGTTTGTTAATATCAATACGTTCTGCCATAACCAGTTCTTTAAGGACATTCATAATGTTGATGTGAAAGAAAATTAAATGCAAAACAAAAACAAAAAAATGAGAGGTTTATCTACTGTTCTTTTTCTTTTCAACAGAGGGAATTTAGGCTGCATATATGAAATATGGTATATGTGGAGCCAGAAAGTATGTTGCTTACAGCAGGTCACTGTCACCCACAAGGTTTTCTTGAAGGACAGCAGCGCTGACAATGTGGAAATGACTATTAAACCCCATTCAAACTTGTCTTCCTTTTCATTACTCTGAGGGTGCCCAAGCGTTTCTGCTTCATGTCTCCAGTCACCATTTCTGTAAAGTTGCAAGTGCAATCATATTTTTTATCTTGTAATATTTAGGTTTTAGCTTGCACATGTCTGAACTGCATGTACTCACACCAGCTGTTTAAAGAAACTACTTTTAGTGACAACCAGCAAATGGCCTACACTGAGCTATGATTTTATTTTTGTAGCACTTTCCCAGCAATGATTCATTTAAAAATGCTTAACAAGTTAAAGAGAAATAAAATAGTAAAAAAAAATGCCCTCTGATCCCAAGGTTTTAAAATGATGAACACAAACTGAAGCAAGCAGTGTGTGATAAATGACTAAAAGCCACATCAGTGATCTGGTTTGTCTTTTGTCACCACTATGTATGGAGGTTAAGAGAGATGGATGGTCTAGTTCTTGCCTTCAACAAAAAGCAAGACAATTTGTTAATTTATCAGAACCGTACATTGTAGCACATGCTTTCCAGCGTTGATTTTGTGCTGACAAGCTGTAGGTTTACATCTTTCTCACCCCATCACCCACCGCCGCATAACTTTTCCCGTCCTTTTCTCAAGCAAGGAGCACTCAAGTTGCTTCAGGTTTCTGTGATTACAGTGAACGCTCAGATTGTCCCGGAGCTGATCAGCTGAGTCAACCAAGAGCTTTTTCTGCTTCTTCAAACAACAGTTCCTCCTTTTTTTTAGTCTCCGTCTCACACATCTATTGTTCTGGCTATAAAAACCTACTGAAAAAAAATCACTCAGTTGTGCAATTTTTGGTTGATTGTTTATGAGGAGAAGTGTGATTCAGAGCAGCTAAATAGTAAATAGATGTCAGAGAAGCAAATGTGCGCTTCTACGTAACTCCTCCATGGAAATTCTTTCCAGATCTTTCAAACTGGAACTGCTGTCTGCGGCAAGTGGTCTGCTGCCTGTCATCCAGGGAACTGACACTTAGATGGTGAACTAGTATAATATAAATACCTGAGTATCCACCTGAACAACAAACTGGACTGGAGTTACAGCAGTGATGCTATTTACTGCAGGGTTAAGAGGAGACGCTCCCTGCTAAGGCTGAGAGCTTTTGGAGTGCATCTCATGCATTCTTGTTCATTCTATTTACCTCATTTTGAAGTTGCTAATTAAAACTATTTGTGGATTTCATGTAATTACAGTCATTAGAGAAACAAGTTTTGATACAGTTACTGCTTCCATAGGATTTTAGATGGAAATTAGCTGCCAGGCTGAAGTAATCAATTCGGCCTCATTATTTCATCTTTAGCAAGACTCTGCATTCCAAAACAATTTTTTTAATGCATTTCTTAGCATTTTTGTCTATGTTCAAGGGCAAATGTCTTAGTGCACTTGAAATAAGACAAAACAATCTTTTAAGTAAATTTTCAGAAATATATAGTAGCTTGACTTAGGTCAATAATTTCTGAACATTGATCTTTCTTTTTATAAAAACAAAGAACTAGTTCCACTGCCACAGTTTTCTACTTATACAATGGGAAAAAAATTTTTCAAAAGTGAAACATTCTGCCAGTAGAACTAGTAATTCCTTTTAAAATCAATATTAAGGAATTATTGACTTAAAACAAGCTCCTATATATTGCTGAAAAGTTAGTTTCCAGCTAGTTTTGCTTATTTCAAGATACCACAGAAACTAGATGATAAAAATACTTGGTAAGATTTTGTGTTTTTGCAGAGTAAAAGCTGCTCTTCTGGCATTTTGCTTCGCTAAAACATAGAAGAATATGTGCCACAATGACAAAAAGAAAAGACATCAGTAGGTAGAGAAGCAGTTGCCAAAAAAGGCCAAAAATAATTTATTTTAACAGATACTGAGAATGAACAGGTATTGCTAGTTTGGCAGTGCTGCCAGGAAAAAGATAATCCTTCAACCTATATTTAACTAGGATAAAACTATTTGAAATCAAAGATGTCTTTTGCCAGTGTTCTGACACGCTTGTAAAAGCATAACAAAGTTGCATCAAAATGAACCACAATACCTGTGGAACAATATCCATCAGACCGATGAGACCGAAGTGAAGCTTATCAGCACCTTTTACCAACAGTAACACGACTGAGGTAAGTTGTTTTTCAACCACAGCACCAGGACACATTGCAGTAACAGATTCACCCAGAAACTCCTCTGTATACCAAAGTGTGACTCAAACTGAGTCATCCACAGGACAATGGATGCCAAACACAGCAACAGATATGCCACAGGATGGCTGAAAAAGAAAAAAAATCAAGGTTTCAGTGGCAGGTAGGACAATGATGAAACCCTGAGAAAGCTGAGGATAAATGAAGCAGAACTTTGAAAGACCAAGGAGCGAATAAACTATTACAAAATTAATATTCTATGAATCCTTTTTGTATATCAAGCTGCCAATATTTCCAGCCATTGTTTGCGAACAAGCACAACAATGTAGGCTGCACCTCCAAGGGTTTTTACACCCTTAGCCCCTGAAAAATGGCTGCTTAGCCCAGCACAAAATCTCTAATTCTCTCCCTTAGGGACAGACCTGTGGTTAGAGTACACAGTTTCTGGCCCTAACCTCGTCTTTATCCCCAGCTGCTCAGTAAAGACACATCCTGCACAGCTGTTGGTTTAGAGGGAATACAAAAAGCTATGTGCAGTGGTCCATGCTGTTAATAGCCTAAAGAGGTGATTATACTAAAAATGTTCTGAGCAACTTACATTGAGACGAGAGTTAAGGTGCTGCTGTCTGAATTTTAAATCTTTTCCTCTTTTGTTCCCAGCAGTCATGTGTCCTATTTATTTGTGAAATTCAGTTCACAGCAGTGTGTGTAAAGATGAATTATTTTTGTCTTTATATTCACAAGGTCAAGGTTTCTGTCTTCTGGGTAAAGGGGTTCATAAAAAGTAAAGAACGATACTTTGTTTTTACCCAGTAGTTGAACATGTTCAGTTGACACACACACGATGGGCTTGAATGTCATTTTAATTTTGGGCTTTTGATAATGTTGAAAATATATATACATATATATGTATATTTTTAGTAAAAAAAATATGCATTCAAATTATCCATCCATCCCAACTAACATTTAATTAAAGATACTTTACCAAGTTGTTGTGCTACTTAATTTGTGGGAATCAACAAACTTTTGGCATAATGGTGGCCGGTTTTTAACATGTGCTAAAAATCTGTTGCTCTGTTTTCAATACAAATCTATGCAAAGCTTTTTCAATATTCTGCCAGTATCGAAAAAACAAAATTTTGAAGTTGTGTTGTTTTTATTAAATAAGAAATGCAATTAAAATCACATGTTAGAAAGTGTATTCGTGCAATAAGTCATTAAAAATCATAGCAGCTATGGATGTAAACACTTACATGCAAGTGTTTCCATTTTGAAATTTGAAGATGTTTCCGTCATCACTTAACTCTCAAATAAAAAAATGGTTAAAATGCATTTTTACAGGCCCCTGTTTTATACAACATTCATGTGAATGCATTTAAGCATCTTAGGAATTGTAAATAACTTGTGGTATTATTAAGTTGTTTTTATTCACAGGAGTATCATTGTATGAAGGATAAATGAATAAATTGAGGTATTTTTGATTTGGATTTATCAGGTTTCAGAATGAACCTTTTCAAGAACTATCCACCATTAAATGAGGAGCGTGCTTGTTCATATCTTACCCCTTCTCATACATAAATATCTCCCTAAACCCATTTAAACCTAATCCTTTTGGCCTTCACTGTTTACTAAGCAGACTTTTTGCTCTAAAAACTTGATTTAAAACTTTAAGAGCAAAGTGCTATTTGAGTCGTATTTTTTAAATGCAAATGCGGGACAAAAGAAATCATTTTCTCCAAGTATGTAGAGACACACACGATTTAAAAAGTTTAAAAAGTGGAGGAAAAATCCTGACAGACATGACTGTCTGTCTGTACGAGTGAAGCGTTGATTCAGTTCAAACCACCACCAAGAACCAGACAGTCAAACCAGAAGGAAGAGAGCTGATTGACTACGGCAGACAGACACGGCCACCACAGCATAAATGACAAGGCAATACTGAGTCAGTGAGAATCAGTCAGGCAAATTATTGGAAGATTATGATGTCAAACCAAGTTTAACACAATATGGACTCTTCATTTTATTCATAGAAGTTGCAGTCAAAGGTTCTTTTATGAATCACATATTTCTCTTCAGCCGACTGTTTAAACGTAGTCTACCTTAAAAGACAGTTTAAATTTAAATAATATGCCATTTGATGTTTCATATAAGAAGATTATATGTGCTGTGCTTCCCTTAAAAGGTTAGGATAGGCCTATACAAAACATGTTCAGCTCCTTTTTTTGCAGAAAATCATTTTTATATAATGAGATTTTAGTCAGTTCTGCAATTTTGAATAAGCTTTTTTATAGCCTCTTGTCACTTTAAATCCAAATAAGCTCCTCCCTCCCCAACTTAATGTTTACACTCACATGTGAAAAGAGCTGCAAACAAATGATTATACAAACTTACATCTTTGAAAAGCAGAAGTAGAACCTCCTGTACAAATAGCAAGAATGCAGCAAATGGTTTCTCAATGGTAAGTCGACAGCAAAAAACTTTCTGTTCCAGCAGCCATTGTACAGGCATACAGCAGTAAAACCAGCTGAAATGTGCTGGAATTCTGCTTGGGTTGCTAGGCGACGGGATGGACTAAGCTGGGGTTGCTAGGTAACGACACTGTGAGACTCAACAGCTTATTTTCAAGATACCAAAAACATTGTCAAAAAATGGCTGGGTGGTTTTTGGAAGTAGTTGAGATTCAAATGGATGTATAAAGACATGCAAAATGTAAATTTTGCATAATAGGTCCCCTTTAAGATTTACCCTTGGCAAACCGTTTGCTTTCCACTCTCTTATTTGAGCCTGCAATATTATAGGCCAGAAACACTGTCTTAGGGCCACAAAGCCTACAAATCTGAAAAGTTTGAAGCATAAATAAACCATCATCAGCCTTTCCTTTTTGCTGCCATATTTGGATGAGTGTGTGTTTGTTCAGAACCTCGCCATCTGGAAATCTTACAGTAATCACAGGACAGAATGTACTTTTGGATAAAAATAAACAACAACAAAAAACAATGTTTAAGCTACTATCCTAAATTGATGTGTAGTTGATTATCGTCAACCCACAATTTAATACAGAAAATGTATTAATACCAGTAGATTAGACAGACACCAACCAAAATCAGTCTTTTTACTGGGCTGATCATAAAATTTGGGATTTTAGGGAAGAAGCAACCAAAGGTTGAGAGAAGAGAACACAATATAGTTTAAGTAGACAGTCAACAACATAAAGCTTATATATGACAGCTAACAAAGGGCCCAAATGTCCTGATTTTGGTGAGCCAAGGCCCAGAGCTAAACAGAGGCTGGATAAAGCCTGGGTGGCGTCTGGCTTGTGAAGAAAAGGTAAGATTGTGATGTGAATCTGATGGATGTCCTGCCAGCTTGATTGAAAAGATTATACATCACCTATCTGTGCTGTTCGTTTTCCAGGCCATGTAACGCTGCAGCACCTTGATTCAAGCAGACACTGATACTGTAGTTTTACACTCAGTAGTGGAGTAAAGATAAGAGCTTCAGCCCTGAGCAGACGCTCCGCTGTCGACTCAGACACAGCTGTGCTCTTACTTCCACAGTGAAGAGTCTGTCTTAGCCTCAGATAACACAACCAGAGCTGAATTACAATACTGGACACCGTGTACTTTCTTTAAAATGGCAAATTCTGTTAACCTCATCTTGCATCCTTTTTGGAAAGAGTAATGTAACCTGAAAATGGGTCTGGGTTGAGTCTATTCTAAAAAGAATAAATTGTTTCAAAATATCCTTGGTGACATGTTATTCAAAACAATATCATTTTGTAAATGTAATTTTTCTTTATACCAAAATGGACCCTTACTTTTAGTGTTTGATAATTCCACAATATCCAGGTTTGTTTAATTTTTAAAGCAAGAACTGATATAAGATGTCATATTTTGTGAGATTGTATTGAGCATTTAACTGCAAGAACTGGGAAATAAATACAAGACCTGTGTAGATATTTAATTTCTTGTTGATATGAGATATAAAAATCTGTCAGATTTTTCTTTTAAAAGCGAGTGAGCACAGCAACACTGCTTTCCTACGTTTTCCTTTTCAAACATTGCTGTGAATATTGGTAAGTTCAGTGACGGGTGTCAAGCAAATTCTTTTTTGGGGCAGAAAACAGAAACTACCAGCTGCACTCAGTCACGATTATTTACTTTGTCAAGTTCAAAGACATTATTGAATTAATAGAGTTATTAAAAGATTTAGGTGGGTTTTTGTTTCTATGAATCATTGAATTTGTGTGTTGATTGTTCCACCATGGAAAATATTATGAAAATATTTGTAGATGTCTGACCAAAGCTGTAGATTTCCTCCGAATTTGCAAAAACAAACAAAGTACTGAGTCTTTCAGCTGATGCTCACACTTCTGTTTATTGTTGTTACACAAACTCAGAGACTCATCCCGACTCTCCAGAGATCAATTGTACTGATTTGTTTACTGACTAGATTAGAATCGGTACGCTTTGAGTCGTGTCACAGCTACATCGCGCTGGGTTTTAATTGCTGTATCCTCATGATATAAGCCAAAGTATCAAGGAATTGTAATGATGAAATGTAAGTCTGGCTGTGCTGATTTGAATGCGCAGCTGCATGGCGTCTTTATGTCTCAGGAGCGTGCGGCGCCCATAAATAAGGTGCTTCTATGTTGTATTTGCTTCCTATAACTCACGCAGTGGAAAACTGTTTTTAATTGGCCAAGAATTATGCTTGCATCTCATGTTTTTGTTTAATAAAAGAGATGCTTGAGGAGAGCAGCCTTTTCTGTGACTCATTGCAGATTGAGAGAAATTTGAAGGAGCGTTCAACCGCTGTCCTATTTTCCACGTAGCGCCTGGGACATGCAGTGGTGGAAACGGTGAGAGATGCCCCGTGGCCTCTTTTATGTTGCTGTTGTGAGTTTTGTGGTGGGAATGAAAGGAATACTGAGCAATGTGGTAAAGCATAAAATTTTAATTAGCCAACAGAAGCAGCAGGGGATCTTCTGGACTTTAGTACATTCATTTTCTGCAAACATCTCGAAGATTTGTGTTTTTAAAGCTGCTTACTTGATTTGTTTATAATTAATGGTGGATGCACTAAATATATATTTAGTTTCTGAAGTGTAATTATGACCGTGGCCTTACAGAAGCTTTCCCACTAGTTTGTAAAATCTGTCTTCAATAACCAATTTTAGACACAAGAATGTTGAAATTGTAGTGCAAGTTGTTCATGTTTATATATATATATATATATATATATATATATATATATATATATATATATATACCTTTAACAATCCACTTAATATTTGTCATCAAATATTTAGAGGGGATTTTTGTACATTTTTAAGCCTTAATTTTTTTTACAATCAATGAAATAATAGTTTTAATGTAGGTCAAATGTTATTTTATTCTTAATCCAACACAAAACTACAGATAATACACACATTTGAGTCTACAAACAACTACACAAAAAGAAAAGTAGAAAACTGAATGTTAAAATATTGTAATCTAACTAAATATTCAAAATATATCAATTTTTAATTAGTCTCTTAGGAGTCTAAGAAAACAGTCTGTGGTCTGGCTTTGACTAGGAATGTCTACTCTAATTCCAGGAGGGATTAGAAGGACAAATTCAAAGAGTTTCAGTACCAGAACCGCCACTGAAGAAGGAACTGAGTGCTTCAGTCAGAGTTAACTTGGACTTTAGCTGTAAGGTAAGACTGACAGCTGTCAATTCTGACTCAGGCCATTGGAGGCAGTTCTTCAGGCTGGATTAAGAACCATCTTGAATAGGAAGGAAAACACTACTGTACTTAAAAGACGTTATGAGTTGATAACATCCTGCATGCTGAAGAGAAATAAAAAATAACCTCACTGGAACTTTACACTACAAATTAAGTCAGAAGCTTATGGTGCAATAAACATATTTGTTGCAATCAAATCTGGGTAGTGAAAAGTCCAACTGGTTAAATCTTAAAGCCTGTTTCCATTATGGGTTCCTAAACTTTTCCATCCATCCATTTTCTTGACACCCTTGTCCCTCGGTGGGGTCAGGAGGGTTGCCAGTGCCTATCTCCAGCTAATGTTCCAGGCGAGAGGCTGGGTTCACCCTGGACAGGTCGCCAGTCTGTCGCAGGGCAACACAGAGACACACAGGACACACAACCATGCACACACACACACACACACACCTAGGTGCAATTTATACAGACCAATTAACCTGACAGTCATGTTTTTGGACTGTGGAAGGAAACCGGAGTACCTGGAGAAAACCCACGCATGCACAGGGAGAACATGCAAACTCCATGCAGAAAGACTGGGGCCGGGAATTGAACCCAGAACCTTCTTGCTGCAAGGCAACAGCTCTACCAACTGCGCCACTGTGCAGCCCTTCCTAAACTTTTATTTTCCAAAATTTAACTTCCCCATTCCCTTTCAGCTATCTTGGCTGTTTTTGTTTGTTTCCACAGATTACTCTCACTGACCTCCTCTGACTGAGCGCCTCCTCTTTCTGCAGGAGAGCTGCCTCAATCTGGGGACACACATCTCCCCTTAAAGTCTGACTTTAGACCAAAGCCTTAATCTCAGATTGTTTCTTAGCATTCATAGTTTGTAATGGTTTATATAAAATAAAATAAAACACTCCGAACTGTGTGCCACTATAGTAGGATACTATACAATTTTTTAAAATAGTTTTGACTCAGAATAAGTGCAATAATTCACTGCTCTTTAATTATTAAGGCCTGTGAGATGCATGGACAGTAACCACAAACATACAAGAACCTTCTGCTGCTGCAACGTGTCTTCTCTATTCATCCTTCAAATCAGTGAATCATCATCATAAATGCTTGAAAATATCTGACCTTTACCAATCAAACCCTTTTATAAAAGACTTCACATTCAACCCCTCTCATTCTACTAAGGACACAGACTCACATTCAGAGTTTCTGACTTTAAGTAACATTTAAAGTTATGACTAATTATATAATTAACAACAATAAGGTCAGTGATATTTGAAGGACTTTAACATCATGTTGACAAGTTTTCTTTTGAACACAAACTTGTTGAGATCATAAACCTATTTATATTTTGGAGATTCTGGGAGGCCACCTGCAGAACACATGCATTTCACTTGGCTAGGAGGTGCATTATGTGTTTGTGTGTCTGTATTAATAAAGAGAATAATCTGGCACGGTCTGATTGAGAGGCGGCCTCGGATGGGGAGTGGACTGTGTTGTTTGGAGATGAATAATGGTTCTGTTTGGCCATGCAGACCTGCACCGATGCTGCAGTAAGCACCACCAGACCAAATGCACCTGAAATTGGTTTAGCTCTATCCTCTCGCTTCAGACTTGTGAGCAAAATAAATGTATTAAATCTGGCTCATTGCTTCCTTTTCCAGTCACCAGAGCACAATAAAACAACAGGGTTGTTTGAAATTATCATGTCTTATTTATTTGTGAATTATTCATTGTAATTAATTGTGAGTGCACGCTTACTATAAACAATTTCATAACTGATCACTGATTTTTTTTTTTTTGTAATACATATCAGGATGAAACCCGTTCAGGTTGAAAATAGAATAAGTTAGGATGCAGTTGACTGAAGGCTTGCTGGTCAGTAACTGTGAATCAGAAACAGATGATTTGTCTTTCCCTCAGTTCTTACTGGTGCAGCTCCAGCTCTGGAGAGAAAAATAAGAGGTTGCAGCAATTTTCCCAGAAATCAGGTGCCCTACGGGTATGACAGCCATTTTCTGTCAAATTGCAGCACAACTAAGTGATCATCTGAACCAAACCTTATTTACTGAGGAAAAGCACAGGAGGTCCAGCTTGATGCAAATGCAGTGCTAGTATAACCGGGAAAGGAAGAGGAATCAAAATGATTCCTACTCAAGAGTTGAAAACTTTTGCACAAGCATAAGAAGGGTTTAAAAGAGAACTGAAAAGTGCTGTTCAGATGAAAAGAAATCAGAAAATATTGTAAAATTTTAAAAGACAGATTCTTAATTCTGAATGAGGCGACCACAATCAAGACTGTGGCGGCAGATTCTTTTATAATTGCATACTTATTATTTTTACGCATGGCTTACGTGTTTGGCTTCTTCTGGTACAGAATTATTATGCATCTCTCTTGTCAATGACGTAAAAGTCAGATGAAATGTGACATGATCGTTGGAAAAACGAGAAAAAAATCCTGCTTCCTTCATGCTCTGACAATGTTTCTTCGTTCTGGGGATAGTACTTTCCCTGCAGCAGAACGATACCTGATGCCGAACAGCTAGGTCAGTCCAGCTGTCGCTGAAACATCATCAGATCAATACCTCGTCATGGGCAGGCCGATATGAGCCCACTGAAAACATCTGGAGTGTGAGAAGATGGAAGATTGTTGCCATCAAACATAGCAGAAGCTCCAAGTTTCTTTACTGAGGGAGAGCATGCCAAGACGCATAAGCTGTCATTAAAAGTTTAAGTTTACTCCAAAGAAAGAAAAAAAAGTTCCTTCTAGAGCTGCAGGAGGTTTTGCAGATGGTGTAGGACCTTCAGGGTTCAACAAGAGATTTGTCAGACATACATTCTGATGCAATCAGGAGCAAGTGCATCTTATCTTTTTTATTTATTTTCTATGTTTTATGCAGTGGAAAAGTTTGACATTGTTGTCTCACAAGCATACTGTAGAGATTTAGTTTTCTAAAAAAAAAAAAATCCTGTCGTTGTGGTGTCTGCCTACATCTACTTCTTTGCTGCTAAATACTCTCGTAAACGAGGTCACTACTTCCAATTGTGTGCATAGACAGAGAGGAAACGGAGGATAGTGAATCAGAAGAGAGTGATTTGTGATGCAGCACCAAGAATCTGCTTACGCTTGGCGTTACGGGAGCCACCAGACCCTCATTGAAGGTTGCTGAAATACTGAAAGTGTGATTTATATGTATGCGCGCGCTAAGATGATTAATCATGTTTCACTTGGGTGTCCGTGGGGTCAGTCCGGCACGCCGTTGCGTAAACATTGGAAGTTTTAATCATTTCTTTATCCCAAACTTCAGATATCTGCAGATCAAACTGCTCAGTCAACACACCAGATGCACTTTCTTGTTATGGAGTTTACTTTTCTTACTGTGATAAAGTTTGAAGTTAAACAATACACAATCCCAAATTGGATCTTTCTTCAAAGATAAGAAATCTGTGGAGTAAAAAGCGAAAACAAAACCTTAGTTTATTGTCTTGGACTTGTGGACAAGATAAGGTTTTTTTTTTTTTTTTTTTTTACGTGAGCAATACCAAGCACTTCTCAGTGATATATTGCCCCCATGTTTAGCACATAGAGAGGACTAAAGAAGCAAATTCTTTTGTATGATTCATACTTGGATGGTTAAGTTTTGTTGTGTCTATAATTTATTATTCTCCTGAGCAAATTATAGTTTGTCAAGTATGATTCACAGTTTTGTTGAATCATAAATAGAATACTAAAAATCTTTCTAATTTACAGTTTTAAAAAAAGTGATTCTTTGCACTGCATTCTTGACTTGCATTTGTTATTCTCCGTTTTTGCATCTTCTGACATGGAAATGAACAAAACTATGGTGAGTGTGAGGATTTAGTTTTCTGTGTTGTTTTTGGTTAATTTAGGCCCGTGTCTGTGTGTCTTGATTGTTTCCTGCTGTCCCTCATTTGCCCTGATTGCGCTCTGTGTATTTTACCTCACCTGTGTCACCTGTTTGCTGTCTGATCCTAGTCGTTTGTTGTATGTCTGTCTGTGTTTCCTTGCCTCTTCACTCACCTATTCTGCCTGGATTTGTTTAGTCTCCATTAAACCATCATTTTCATTACTACCTGAGTCTGACCGCGTCTAAATCTTCACCAACAATCTACCCACTTTGTGACAGTGAGCTATCAGCCTGAACGCAACAGAAAAAAAAGTTATGTGTTAAAAGTTGTTAAAATTTTAATTTTTGCAAAGTAAATCCTTCCTGTTCACAACACAATGTTTTCTTACAAACCCAAACTCTTAAGATTAATTGAAGATGATCTGGAGAAACTCTACTTTCTTGAGCTAGGAACTCCATTCACTCTTAAATCTGTCATAGATTAAAATGGACTCAATTTTATTCGATATGTCATAAATAAGTACATTTTTCCTGATATCAAAAATTCCAGCATTTATTAAAGATTGGGTTTTTCCATCCAGGTATAGCTGCAACTGATTCTGAAAGATTGAAAGTTTTCTGCAACCAGTTTCAAGGCTGCCAGCAGAAGTTTATTAAAAATCCCTTTCATATCAACAGTTAGGGCATTAATTTCTTCCCTATCGAGAAGCTGAACCCCAGGCTAATTTGGACTAATTTGTCTCTTTTTATTTCTTTTGAGTTGATTAGGTCTAACTGAGAGCCTGTACAAATGCTTTGAGGCCTTACTGCTCAGCCCTAACGACATATTTTATTTAGCAAACAGAGCTATGGTTAATATTTCTGAGTTTTCTGCCCTTGTACTGCACACTTTGTGATTCTGGTTTATTTTTTTAAGAGTGTGTGATTCTTCGCTCTCCTCTTCAATGTTTTTTTTTTTCCCCCTCTGGTTAATATTTAAAACCGGTTCAGATCAGCACCCGGGAGCAAACTGCAAAGCGAAAGAGAGCAAGCGAACGGACGTGAAAACAAAGGTTAGGAGAACCAAGGACGAATTGGATTTAAAGGAAGTGACACATTTGGGTGGTAATATTTGGGTCAATGGCCACATTCTTTTGTTGGCATTGGGCAACAGGAGGCAGATATGACATGTTCTCGAGAGGATGTAAACTAGTTCAATAGGTCACCCAGATGCAGAAACTCGACACACTGCTGACCAGCTGCTCCCAAACATGCTTTTAGAGTCTTTCGCTTCAAACAGCCCTACAATATAATCTAATAGATCTTTTATTTTAATGCAAATGTTCAGGTATTGCTAATGAGTAAATCTGCGCCAGAACAATAAAATACCTTGTTTGTTTTTTTATTGTAAAATTGTTATTGGGAAACAAGTTTATTTGTAGAGACACTCTTCTTTAGAGAGGTTGAAAACGTCCGAATTGTTGCATTTATTTGTTCAACCCCTCGTTGTTTGATCGTGTAAGTGTTGTATTTGTTTGTGCACTTCAATCATTTGTTTGTTCTTGCCATTTATTCAATAATAAAGTTAATAAAGTTTCTTTAAAAAAAAGACACCATGACGAGAGGAGACAAAACTGCTGCATAAACTGTCTTCATTATTTCAAAAATAAGAGTATGGATATAACTATTATTAACAGTTAAGAAACAAAACTTCAACATAGATGTTGAACTTTATTCAGCTTAAAGTTAGAATTTATCCAGGAAGGAATATTTAGGAGAAATTAAGTGCACTAAATGTTTTCAAAGTTAGCAAAAATGCTAAATGAAAAATTAAAGCGCTAAACGTCGGTACATGGTACAGCTCTTCATGGAGACTGTATTCCCTGACTGTGCCACTCTGCTGAACTGCCAAAGATGATGAATAATGCTCTGAGGATAACTGGCCTCTACACTCTCCATGTCTTAACTCAGTCATCAGTAGGCTGGGCTAAAAAGCATTTCATGGACACTCAAATGATATTATGGAAAATTTCAGCTGGAAATGTAATGAATGTTGGAAACTAATTATCCAGCAGGAAAACCACAAAATCCTGGTTCTTAGCTCCAGCCAGTAGACTGTGATTGACCTCGACAGCTGGAACAATGATAACCAGCTATTTGTTACACTGTGAGCTGATAAACCCCCCCATCACCTCCATCTTTGCACTGCAGCAGTTTTGACTACAGCATCTTTGGCATAATGTAGGCAGAAGCTCCTATTTCTTCTCCCACTTGGTGCCGAGGAGCTGCAGGGCTGTGGATGGTAATTGGTTGGATTGGAGGTTCAGTCATCTGGAGGAAGAGGGTTTACCGGTAGTAATAACTCCATCGCTCCCTTGCAACTCAGCCTGCATACATCACAGAGTCAAATTTAAATAATTCATCAGTATGTTGTGGGTTTATTTTGTCAAAGCATCCGAAGACAGGATGAAGGGAAGGGTTTGAGAGTGAAGGGGAAAAAAAAGCAATAAACTCTTGGGGAAAGATCAACTAATAGTAGTTGTCAGAAACTTGTCCAACATCCATCACGGGTAATTAGGTTTATGACACACAGACGGCACAACATGGTGTTGTGGAAATTAATAGGAAGAGAATCTAAATATAGAGCAATGTCTGGAAATGACATGTTTTTTGGGGGGTTTTTTGTGAATCTCCAAATCAACACATTCTTATTTTCATTTCAAACTTCTGTGGCTGCTCTACCCTGTTGTGCAAGATGCATTTCAAACATGAAGGATCTTTTTCTTTTGGTATTTACTTACAAAAGAGATGCTCAGTATGAATCCTTTTAATCACTGACTCTGTACGTGAACATTTAGGTCAGCCCCTCTTTAGTTAGGACGCCTTCAATGCCCTGCAGTCACCATCTCTATTGAAAGACGCACCACCCACTCGAGAGGGACAACAAAAAATGGGAACATTTTTGCTTCACTCTTCTTTTTTTACAGTTTATTTGAATTCAAAAGCATTCTCACTTGTACTTTTGCATTCTAGCATTTTTTTTACATTAATGACAATCAAACCCTCCTAGAAGCTATACTTGTATCTTCTTTACAGTGATCTCTGTCCTACTTTAAGTATCTTATTATAAAGCTTCTCGCATCCAAACCTGCTTTGTGTTTTTTTTTATTTATGACAGCCACCCTCTGGGATTTGTCTCATACTCTTCATCAAATTTGCAAAGACCCAAGAAGTCTTTGTCTCAGCTGGAGACAGAAATTCATTGAGCTTAGAGTGATTTATTAAAAAATAACAACTCTAATTTTAACTTCATACTCACAAAAACCCAACATCATCTTTCTAGGCCGCAAACATGCATGGTGTTCCTATCCAGATATGGTTTTCTGCTGCTTCGTGCTTCAATGTCTTAGAGGCCTTCTTTTAACAGAATCCTGCTGAGACAGCCACTGGATCGTCTTTTTCAGAGAAGCTGACATTCAGTCGTGTCTCTCAGGCTCATGGCTACCTCTCCAGGGAGGCTGAGAGAAACAAAAGCCCAGTGCAGTATGGATCCTGAAAAAACTGCCTCCACGGATTGGTTCTGGCCTCCCTGCTGCGATACGCTGGCATGCCTATGGAGCTGACTGACAGCCTCCTCTTCCTTACCAGTAATATGATGAAAGGATCCTATCCTTATGGAGCAGGTAATATATAATGGATTTACCAATCTATCGTAACATATCTTAAAAACAAATTGTGAAAAACTTTGAAATCCAAAATGGTAAAGATTCGTTATAAATAGAATCATTTAAAGGCTTTCTTTCTTGTAATTTTTATGACAATTGTATCCCTTACATAATAAACTAATACAAACTCGCATCTAAACATTTTTGAGAAAGGCTAGCGGTTCTCAACGTGGGCGGTACCGCCCCCCAGGGGGCGTTCAGAGGACGGCAGGGGGCGCTGGAGGACATTTTTACAAAGGGGGGCGCTGGGATGCCTTTGGGGGGCGTTTGGTCGAAGGTAAACTTTACACCTTAAATGCACAATAATGCCAGGTTATACTTTGAGCAACTTGGTAAAACTGTATTGTGTAACATTAAACCATGCTTGGCTGCAACTGTATCGATGGCAGCTCTTCTTCTATTCAGTGTTTGTTAGCTTCTGTTAGCTTCTTGGCGCAGCTCCGTTCTCCTGCTACTGGTAGCTAAAATCACGATACCCTCACTGTGTATCCCTCTGAAAAATGAACCCATTTAAATAAAGAAATCAAGAAATCCCTCCATGGGTGATACCACGATAGAGAGCGTTCATTGTATAGCGTTAACACCGGTGCTGTAAGTGGTCCGGTATGAAACGGGGGTGATGGAACAACACAGCCCTTTTAAATTTCAATAATCAGAATGCAGAAATTGTTTCCGTTGTTTTAAAAGGTTTATGTCAGTCTGCCTTTTCCCCATCGATACGCTTCCCAACCGCCCGGCACCTTAGGGGCTTAAAAAACAAAAGATGCGCACATTGCGCAAAACTCTGAATGTCGCGGGAGAAGCGGGACATAAAACGGAGCGACGAACTAGATGTGAATTATGGCATAAAAACAGAGAATCCGACGCTGAACATTGAAACAATCAACACATGATGTGAAACACATTGTGACGATTAGGCGGCGCTGCAGGTGATGAGTGAAAATTACTGATGGTGAGCGTCAATAAATGATAACATAAATCTAGAAACAGGAAAGAAACTAAAGTGGACATAGCAATAAACCAAGAGAGGATAATACTAATCAAAGGAAACTAAATGGAAATGAATGAAGAACAAAATGCACGAATAAACTAAGAAACTAAAGTAAATACAGAAGAATAAACTTGTATGGCAAGACCTTTTGAGCAATAATTAATACAGAGACTGTATGGCAAGAATAAACAGACACTATTTCCAGATAAAAGGTAAAATAATATTGTTGAAATGTCATGGGTTTGTTGAAACCACATCTAATACTGAGAATAAATATATCTTGGACCATAACAGTGAAGAACTGATCACTTATTTATATTTTTAATTAGATTTGATATATTTATTTCTTCAATATTATTTTTCATGTCAGTGTTAATGTCATGAGGCTGATGACTCCATGACACTTTCAATTTGACTCATTAGGATTTGATTAAGAACCAGATTTGTTTTTGTAATTTTTGTCCAGTAAAACTAATAATCTATAAATCAATAGACTGGTCTCTATAAAGATATAATCCATGTTTCTGTCTCATATTTCTATGGCATTTAAAGGACCTGGAACTTTAGTTTTTCCACTGAAAGCTCTGGTTTGCACAATAAATGCCATGTGGGTGAAGTTTTATGGATGATACTCTGTTGTCCCATTCTCCTGAAGGCAGCACAGAGCTGCACCACCAGAAACTGACAGAAACACTGAAGAGAAGAAGAGCTATGATTAATGTAGTTACAGTTCTATCCATGTTTTAATGTTGCAGAGCTCAGTCGTTTTGCAAATAGTTCAAAGTTTAAACTGGCATGTTGTTCATCTTTTATCTGGTCATTTTGTGCAAGATTTAACAACTAGAAAATGGCACAAAATAAGAATATTTTTTCCACTCTGATTGGCTGCTGTTAGACCTACCAATTTTAACTTGAATGTTCGTTGCATTTTTCATAGAGGCCTGTGAAAATAATTTCTATTCCCATGACTGTTTTGTTCTCTGGGAAATTATTTTTGATGATAAATACAGAAACAAGCATAAAAATCAAAACATCTACAATAGTGATAGTTATATTAATGATAAAATATTGGTCAGTGCAAAGTAGCCTGCAAATTCTTTGGTGGGGGGCGGTGAGGGACCTGGATAAAGGCTGGGGGGGCGCTGGGCCAAAACAGGTTGAGCAACACTGAGATAGGCAAAGGTTAGCATTAGCATTGACTTCATGCAATACATCGTCATAAATAAGCTGTGAGTTTACCAAAGAATATCTTGACGAAATGACAGCAAAGAATCTCATAAAACAGCCAAACTGCATTTTTTTCTTTTTAGATTATCTTTGTTCATTTAGTTCGTAGTTCTGCAGTAAAGAATGCTTTTCCTACTTTAATTCACATAAACATGTACATGAACATAGAAGTGATTCTTAGGATTCATAACGCTGTCTAAATCTAAAAACATAACTCGTAAGTGACAAATTAAGTTTTCTATTACATGAACAAAAACCCATGTTGCTGTTGGACGTTTTGCAAATGGCGTGTTAGATTTAACCGTATTTTATTTTGCTATGCAAACAGAATTGGCACAAATTTCCAGAATAACCTGCATCATAACGACTAAAAAGCATCCGGCAACCTTCAGACGCAAAGAAATCAATAATCAAGAATAATACAACTGTTTCTGCAAACTGTATGAACAATGTCTTAGTGTCTGAAAGAGGAACAGTCAATATCATTTAGACTGTAATGCGCATAATACATCCGATCAATAGTCCGACTGAGGTACTTGTAGTCTGAATGGGATTGCTTTGCACTGACTCTCTGTTTGACCTGTGATGAATACAAACCCTTAAGTAAAATTAAATAAAACAAACACAAAAGTCAATGAGAGGAAACAAATGAGGCTTTCCTCAACTGTATTAAATTCCTTCCTTAGACCTGCATGTTCAATATGTGTGTAAGAGATTGCTGTTTAGAGAGGTTTTTAATTGACTTTGACAAACGTGTTTGCTGGTTTATTGTTTCTAAATTAAAAAAAAAACTAGCTGGTTATCAAAAGCAGTCAGTTTGTACTTTGTACAGCATGGTCTGTTGCATTTGGATTCTGTTATTTGTGGCCTGTAGGGAAAACATTTGTATTTCTTTTTTTAATTATTACGCTTTATAAGTTTCCCATAAATGCTCTGAAGTTCTGAATCTTTTTACCTAATCACTGCACCCTCCAGACCTTCAAGGTGTTGAGAGGAAAAGTTACATAATGAGTTTCATGTTTGCTTGTTGCAATACAATGAGAGCTTGAGACACTAATGGAATGATGGCAAATGACACCGGGGGATTGCAATACTGCTCCTCCCGTGACACCAGTGAGGAATTGCACCAATAAAATATGGTTAATGGGCGACACAGGCTGGAGCTGTGTGCACACACAACACAGAGCTGTGTGTCCATCCATAAAACAGAGGAATTGGTGAAAGGTGTTGGCTCTCACTAGGACGTGACTCCAAGGATGTTTGAACAAGCAGACAACAACGGAGGGAGCAATAACTGCACAAACACAAGTGATGTTTCCCCCAGCGCTCATTTTTAACTCCTCCTGGTCTCTATGGCAACCACGGGTTTCACAACAAACGTAGCGCAGACAAAAAATACTAAGTGGAAACACAAATGCATCGACTAGAGCTGTTTTGTATATAAGTTTTAGTTTTTCATTTTTTCATGGAGAAAAAAAAAACCCAATACAGCAATGTTTACATCTACAATAGAGTAATTTGCCTTAAAGTTCACACAAAATATCCGGAACAATCCAAGTAATCATGACACCAAACAGATTTGTTTTATAAATAAAACATATTAAAGTAAAATACAGGTATCAAACGAGATTACATAATCTCATTCAATAGTTGGAAGAAAGAGCATAAGAACATTGTTTCCTCTATTTTCATGTATATATGGTGAAAGTAGGCGGGTACGGCAGGGTACTGCGTTCCCCTGAAAGATTAAGCGGGGGTACGCAGTACCTGCAGGAGAGGGGAGCGGCTGTCTGCTGTAAGAAATCAACGGTTCACTAATCAGCCGTGACTGATTAGTTTTTCAAGAACAATCTAAAACACGACTTAATCAGTTAATAAGTAGCTTTTCCCCCTGTGGTGTATTTACCCCCCACGGTTTACCTGAGTTGGTACAGTCCTGTACGGTGAGCCGTGCAAGCTCTCACTCTGTGGTTACTTCGGTTAGCACTACTATAAAGAGATACGGAAAATGGTCCGAACCTCCTCTGTTCTTTAAGACATTACATCCCCATTTCATATCGTTTCTGAACTGTTCGTGCTTTGCTAGAGCAGCGGTGCAACATGTCGATCGCGGGAGGTTTTGAGTCGATCGCGGCATTAAGTGACAAAACTGAACGTCGTCAGGACGCTGAGACCAGCACGTCCTCCTCTGATTGGTTTATCAAAATGTTCGTAACTTTATTAAAGAACAAGAAAAAATAATCCACAAAACGTGTTCAAATTAATGAGCCGACAACAATAATAATCTCAGTAATTATTGTTTCAACAAGGTGTTTCGCAATTCTGTGCATTTCGGTTCCATGACCAAAATAAGGAGCAGAGCAGGAGTTTAAAATGAACTAATCAACCACCGCTCTGTTCAGGGAGCTTATTAATGATCGCAAAATAAATATCAAACCTGAAAGCCTGATATCGTAACAGACCGAATGTTATGTTTTATACGTAACCTGTGCTCACTGGTGGTTGCCATGGCAACGGGTGTGCTTTAAATGACGAAGATTTAGAGTTGATCACCTGTTCGGGTTGTTTTACCTTTGTATACCTTTGCTGTGGCGCATCACAGCCGCTGTAGTTTCTCAACATTCAATAAACGACAAACGTGGACTAATTATCTCGTTTTTTGTGAGTATGCGTCATTTACAACAAACATCAATATTTAACAAACAAATGGCTCCTCCTGCGATAATTATGTGAAATTAAATTAATTGCCTAGTATTTAAAAAAAAATAGTTTGGGCATCTCGCTTTAAGCTCAGTCTGAGAGATTTTTGATCTACCAAACAATTGATTTTCTCCAAAATGGTAACCTTTTTCTATCCTTGTAGCTCCATCCATTCATCCAACCAAGGGCGGATCTAGCGGGGTGGCAGGGGTGGCAGTTGCCACCCCAAAGGAGAGCCTCGCCACCCCAGCTGGCGACGATGAATTCAATAAATAGTTATGGCAAATCGGACATTAAGCGCATGAAACTCTTTTTTCCCCGACAACATTGAATGCAACACAAGTCACCTGACACCCACTGCTAAGTAGCGGGAAGTGCGAGAGAAGGACAGAGCGCGAGGCAGCAGCATTGATAGATGTATACGTTACTGGACTGGACATTGTGTGATTTATCGTAAGTCACACATGCGCCATTGCTGTCCATTGAGTCAGAAATATCGGTGGTCAGGAAACTACTACAATCACGCAAAGAATCAGAACAACGGATGCAATGTTTAGCAGTTAATTCAACCATAGATAATGGTAATAAGGGCTTCAGATTTCACAGGTGAGGAAAACGTTTTAATTTAAAGAAAAGATTGAACAAGTGAGCAGTGGGTCAGTTATACTAGCCTAACTGTTATTAGTCTGCTACTGACTTTGATAACGTTAGCATGTGCTGCGCAGTTCGGTGTGTTTTGGTTCCGTTAGCACTAAAACAGGTCAACCCGCCCACCACGTCATCAGTAGAGCAGCTGTTTATTAAATCATCTGATCAACCGCCGCTGTGCTCAGGCTAAAACTTATTAATAATCACAATATAGACATTAAACCTGACAGCATAATGTAACAGACTGGATGTTCTGTTTTAGTGTTTTTGCTACTTTTTTGTGTGGGGAAATGTTTGTTTTTTGGTGTTGATTCCCCTGATCGGTAATCTCTGCTCCATGTGCTCGTTGAGCTGTTGTCTGTCGGTTGCCATGGCAACGGGTCCGCGTAAAGCGACACACAGTGCGAGGAAAGGCAGAATAAAAGTTGCTGGAGCTATTTTTTTCTTTATTTCTTTATCCATTTGAATTTTGTTACTTTATTCTTAAATTTCTATTTTTTGTATTATTTACAGAGTTTATTTGTAGGTTGATAATTGTTGATTTTATTTTTTTGTTTTATTATTTTCTTATTTATTTTCTAAATTTAGACAGGAAGTAATGTGGGTCAGTCCACATAGATAAGTGCAGGGGCCTGGAGAAGGACCAGCAGGCATTTGGGTTTGGGGCCGATGGTTTTTACCAGAGCAAGAGTGGTAGCATGAGAACAAATGAAAGTTTGATCTCTGTAATTATTTGGTGAAAGAGGAAAATAAATCACCAAGAACAATCAATAAGTTTGGACATTGAACCTTGTTTTGCCTGTGTCGAGAAACCTGACCCCAGTGCCTCAGTAGTGGCTTGGTGGAACTTTTATTGGATGTTTGGCTTTGCGAACAGTCAGAAGTGGTTCTGTTTGGTTCTTCACCTGTTTATCAGCTTTATTCTACCTTTATTGCGGCGCACTGCAGCCGCTGCAATTCCTAAAACAAGAGACAAAAACTGAGCTAATCCCCTGTGTTCTAAAAACATTGTGATATTTATAACAGTTGTCAAACTACGGCTCCCACAGCATATTTAAAATAAAACGATTGACCAATATAAGTAGATATTCGTCCTTTCTTGTATCTTGACAGAACTAACAGAAACTAAACTGTTTATAGATTTGTATCTTGGAGAATTTATCAAACATCAGTTTTCTAATCTTTATTTTAAGTCGTATTTAATAGATATATCGAATAACAAATGATGGCGCTATATTTTTGTGACAGATTTCTCCTTGTCCTGTATTGGGATAACATGCTTTTCTGGACACAATGCATGTCATTTAGCAGGAGTATGAAAGATGTGAAAATAATTAACTATACTACATTAAGAAATTGTATTTAAGCCTCTGTGCTACATGAAGCTCATTTTGAAACAATGCAAGTTAAAAACCAATATTATATATATATAATATATATTTGCTTGCTGTATTTCTGCTTGTTTTTCATTTGCTGTTTTTCTGCTGCATCGTTATGTTAATGAGAAGCTGCCTTTTATGGTTATTATTGTCCAAATCAAAATATCTATTTTTCTTGACAAAAATGCATGTTTAGGTCAAATAATAAAGAAAATATATACATTACTTGACGAAAACTCGTGTTTGGAAAAGGAAAAATTAAATATACAGTATATTTATGCTTTTATTTCTTATCAAGTGTTGCCCTGCGACAGACTGGCGACCTGTCCAGGGTGTACCCCGCCTCTCGCTCGAAACGTTAGCTGGAGATAGGCACCTGCAGCCCTCCTGACCCCACTAAGGGACAAGGGTGCAAGAAAATGAATGGATGGATGGATTTCTTACCAAAATATATATTTATTCCTTTATTTATTTATATATTTATTTTTATTTCTTATATTGAATATATATATATTATTCTATTTATATATTTGTTCTTTTTTATATATGTTGGATATATATTTATTCCTTTGTTTACATATTGATTTTGTATTTCTTATGTCAGTTTTGGTCCTCCACATTGTCTAGTTGTAGACTGACTGACTACCTACCTACCGACCTACCTACCTACCTACCTACCTACCTACCTACCTACACACACACACACACACACACACGCACACGCACACACACACATATATAAACACACACATATATATATATGGGAAAAGGTATTTCTGACACATAAATACCTAGGGGTGCCCTAAATCTTATATATATATATATATATATACACACATACATGCAGAGTCTGCCGCTGCTCCTCCGCCGCCTCCCGCTGCTCCTCCGCCGTCTCCAGTCTGCCGCTGCTCCTCCGCCTCCCTGTGCTCTGTCCGAGGCTCTGCTTCCCTGTGCTAACCCCAGTGCTCCCACCAGTAGGAGACTGGGCACAAAAGGCCCAGTCTCCTACTGGGAGACTTTGCCCCCTGCACCGGCGCTGCCCACCGGACTCTCTTCCATGGGTCCACCTCTGCCTACTGGATCATTTCAGTGGAGATTTCAGACTGTGGCAGGAAGCCGGAGCGCCCCGGAGAGAAACCTGCAAACCTGTCAAATCTTTTTACCTTTTGTCCTCTGGTGTCTGATCATGTCTTCTCGTAAATGTAAATCAAACCGTTGTTGGACATGTCTTCACTGCAGTCGCTGTCTGCAGTGAAGACATGCTCGTTGTCTGCCTTAACGGTTCGTTCTCCATTCATTAAATAACAGTAGAAGTCTCTCAGCTTTGGATCCGCACAGATGATGGAGGACAGGTGGTACGTCTCCATCCCACATTCTGCAGGCACATCGATGGTCTGAGTGGCCTTCGTTTGGTACTTCCTGGTCAACCTATGCAGAAAAAATACCAGGACCTTGTTATCGGTCAGGCAGTGTTTTTTCTGCCAAGGTGACCCGCAGCCTGAACAACGGCGTTTGCACGCCAAATCCAACCAGTATTCAAGCAGTATAGATATACTGGTTGAAAATAATACCGGTGGAAGGGCAATCATGGCGCCGTTGTTCAGGAGCCTGAGGGAAGTGGCTCCACAGTTAGAGCAGGAGTCATTGTCATACAACTCTCTATCTGTGTCGCCGCCAAACGAATCCAGCCAGACCAGCACAGACTCCAGCAAACTTTTGATGTCATAGTCCTTTCCCACGCCTGATGGCAGCTTCTTCTCCCTCAGCTCCATCAGAACTGGGGAAAGGTCTTTCTGACAAAAATGCTTGCCGGGCTGATGGACAGCTGAGAGGATGAGACTCCCACAGCAGGGGATGGACGATGCCTCCAGAAAAACCCTTTCCTTAGCGAGACACCGCTTGGTGACGCTCAGGTTTAGGATGCTCTGGAAGGCAGCGTTCACCCAGCTGTTCTGGAGCTCATCTGAGAACTTGAAGTTCTCCTCCGCTTGTCCTGGTCCTGCAGATGTCTTCCCTACATCTAGCAGATCTGAGCCAACGCTATCTTCTGAGTTAACTCCAGGAGAACAGGAAACCTCGACAGCAACGGAAATCTTGACATTCAGAGATGGTTTTTCAGACAAATGAGCAACACTGTTTTCATCTAAATTACAACGTTCCCCATCCGGGGAACGTTGTAATTCAAAGGACCCTGTGAAAGTCCCCATCAGAGGACTCTCCTGCAAGGATGGGACCAGCGAAACCAAAGCTTTGGCTGTCACTTCAGCCACAGCTTTGGCTGCGAGATCAGCCGCAGACAAATCTTCCCCAGCCGGGTTGGATTTTTCTGCGACTGTATTCTCACCCTCACGGTGTACCGTCGTCTCTGAACAAACCTCCCCAGCCGGGTCGGTTTGTCCAGAAACGGTACTGTCATCCTCTGTACTGTCTCGTACAGAGGACGAGATGGAGTCCGAGGTCCCAACATCCAACGCCTTTTCAGAACAAACCTCCCCAGCCGGGTCGGTTTGTTCTTTGGAAGTGGATGGAAATCCTTTCCAAAACAGATCGTCCTCTTCATCCTGATCGTCTTCTTGATTGCAATCCTTCCCTGGAAAAAAACGATCACATACTTTCTTCATCCCGGTGGTCACGGCATATCCGATGCCCCAACCAACCGGGAATATCAGGGGAACAAGCGCCGTTGCAAAACTAAACATTGTTGCTCTACACAAATCTTAATCTCCAAGAACTTTCTAGATCTTGACTGATGCTTAGAGATTCCAGCATTAAAGCATTAGAACTTCTTTGATCTACTATGATGTACATGATGTCATCTATGACCTCATCAGTGAGCTCACTGGACTTCTGGCCAACGCCTTGCTTCTGATCGTTACTATGGAAATGATCAGCTCAGCTCTGCATGACTCAAGCTGACATAAATACTTAAATAAAACGTTATACTTTTTATTTATTTAACATGAAGAGATTAATAGATTTGTATATGATTTAATTTTTGCTTTTGTGGTTTTCCATACCTGCTGTGGTATCCTTTTATCCACTATTATTTTTAATTACTATTAATTCATTAGGATTAGTCCTGTATTAACCATTGCACAGTGCTAGGAATAGTCTGTGACTTATTATATTTATTTTTATTAGTTTTTGCAGATAATTTAACGCTGTGACTATTTTATCAAACATAAGAAAGCTTTTCTGCAATTAACTTTTTACTCTTCATTAACATAGAAAGTAATCCTACATCAGTTTGTCTATTCCTTTTGTTTTTCCGTGTATCTGCTCTGTCTTCTTAAACACCCAGTCGGTCCTGGCCTGAGCCAGGTTCTGGTTCTGCTGTTAAAAGAAAGTTTTTCCTCTCTACTGTTGCTACATACATATTGGGTATGAGGGGTTGCAGTACAGTCAACAACACAAGTGATTGTCTACTGTTGCTACATGTTTATCCAGGAGGAGCAAATGCTGCAAGTCAATAACTCGATGCAATCTGCTGGTTTTCTTGCAATGTTTGACAACTTGGATCAATTGGATGCATGTATAATTGAATTTAAATAACTTTTTTTGTAAAGTACATTAAGAAGACGATTGCTGTGAATTAGCATTATAAAAATGAACTGCATTGAACTGAAAGAAAACTTGTTTGAAGCTGTCTTACTTTATTTTAGCCTAATACAAAAACACAGATTATACTAAGTTTGAGTTGTAGTTTGTCTTTCTTTTTTAATTCCCATTGAAGAGAATAAAAGGTTGGCAAAGTTTTCAATAACTACATTATCTTTACATGATATCCCTAAACATTTGAGTCACTAGTTTAACAATTTGTCATTTTACTATCAGTACAGTTACTTGCTCAGTACATAAAGGATATAAACACAATATAGTTATGATGCACGTTCTCAAAGGTGCCAGTCATCAACATGACGGGTGTTTCTGTAACGCTCTGTGCCATTTTTCACAGTCGGAGCCCACCACGAAAACTCTGCTGAAGACAAACACAACAGATGGTAATAAAACAGTACCGAAATGACAAATAATTTTATTAGCTTTGCAGGAAGCCTTGAGGCATCAGAGTGATATATATGTGCTGTCATGATTTTTTTTTTTTTATACACTATGAGTTCTGGATTGATTTTTTTTCTCTTTGGCATGGAAACATAACTGTCAGTTGTGTGTTTATCTGCTATGCAAAAGCAAAAACAAGGCATTTGATTTTGCAAGGCTTGTTTTGCTTTTGAGCAAAAGTATGTTTTTTAAAAGTTTAGCATTTGAAAAAACGTAACCACTTTTGGTATTAAACATAGATGGAAAAAAGAGCAAAGTTGTTGTCTTCTCAAGTGGGAAAAATAATCAAGTGAGACGAGAATGTTCATTTATGTGCAGGTTTTGCCAAGCAGCCTTGGAACAAACAACCCATGGCTTCCAGCATCATCAGTATTTGCACTAGAAAACTTTTTTTTTTAATTCACTGTGTCCTTAAGTCTTGTCACGAGTTGGGAGCCAAAACTTCTGAGATTTGGTAACAGCCCCAGGAACATTATCACAACACAAGAATTAATATATTTTTTTAAAAAAAAAATTCTTTCGAACATATATTTGCTCTGAAATGCAAAAGCTTACATTTTTTCTTTGCTTTCAGCTAAAAACTCGGTTTAGTGCAAGTTTGTGTTCTCAGACCACATTAATTATTACACTATAAGCTGCATATTAAGGGGCTGCACAGTGGCGTAGTTGGCAGTTGTTAACCTGCAACGGAGTTCGAACCCTGGCTTGCCATCTTTCTGCATGGAGCCTGCAAGGTTGAGCAAGTTAATAGAATGGATGGATTGATGGTTGGTTGCATGTTAAGTTAGTTTGCCTAAAAAGATTACATTGCCATTACTGATTATTGAATCAGGAACACAGATTGGAGAAAAAAAAGGAATGAAAATGCAGTAATCAGAAAATCACATAAGCTCATTTCTTTTCAATTCAAACAATAACTCCCCCACTTATTTCTTTCAGTGACTGAGCAATTCTCCAATAGACTTCATTCTGCTCTTTCTCAGAAGACAGAGGAACATAAAGGCGTGTGTTTACTGCAGACATGACGCTGTGATTGCAGAACTCATTAAACGTTGCTACGCTGACAGCTGTTCGGGGTCATTCATCAAATGATCGAGTGAGAGCGAAAGTTGGAAAGATGAGGCGAACAGGAGGGGATGTAAATCTGCTGATGAAGGGAGCGAACGACTTGATGAACATTCCTTGGACGATTACCTCCAGGTTCAGACGATCCGTTTATTTTTTTTTTCCAGCAGAACTCAGATGTTTCCCACTTTTTCCTTACTCAGAAATTACAGTAGGTTGTGTTTCGGTTTGGATGAGAACTCCACCATTTGTGACATTTTTTAACATGACACAACTAATGTAACTTTTCCCCTTTATAGAGAACACGTCTACAGTTCAGGAAGCAATGAATGAATTTTTTAAAGTGATGCATCAAAAAGAACAGACCTTTTTATTTTTTTAAATAATCAGTTCTGTAGTTGCTTGGATGTATTTTAGGTACATTTCAAACACACAGTTATTTAATGTGACGTCATAAAAAACAAATCGGGCAAAATGTAAGGAAGGTAATTGCACACCTCCATGAGTCCAGTTTAATTTCAAATACTTTAAGTTGGCATGCTCATCTGTCAAAACAAATGGGAATGCCGTTATGCATGATGACATAATTCATGTACCAACATTTGCTTAAGAACCTTGGGAAGAATCTATTTTTCCAAAAGCAACATAAAAGATTTCCAAGACTCAATCAAAGGGTTCAGTCTCTAATTTTGTGTACAAAAAAAAACACAGAATAAAAGTCAACATTTATACATTTCTTTTGTTTAAAATACAGATGTAGTATTATGACACTGAGTCTTAAAGGGTTAAACACAAAAACATGTAACATTATCAGATGCATTTCAGGTCTGCTGCTGTGAGGATCAGAACTGGTCAACCAGTGGAGATCTGTGCTGCACATCACACTATACAAACACACCCCGACTCCCACTGGCTCACACAACTGCCCCTGTGTCTCCATGACAAAGACTGTGGGGGGGGGGAATCATCTCAAGCTGTTTGCTCTTTATTCCCCACTCAAGGACATGGAGCTTTATCGGGGCTGACCAGTGCCATCTATCCCACCTCCAATAGGCCTTTGAGTTATGGAGCCCCAGCTGATTTCTGTTAAAGGCCAGCCGGATGAAGGCGGTGGGAGAGATGCACCGTATGCTTAACACTAAGCCCACGGCTCCAGACACTCCCCCATCCATCACTGTCAGGCCCTGAACGACCTCTTTTTGCCTGCCAGTCTGCCGCTGAATCGCAGGCCATCCCTGCAGTACTTACATTTAGTTGAATTATGTTGACCAGACGTCAAAAAGTGCAGCCGCTCAGAGGATTTCTGGTTAAAAGCAGGGAAATATTTCAAAGGTGGAAACGGTTTCAGCTACGAACGTAAAAGAGTTATGAGCGAAAGCATCTCTGTTGCTTTAGGCACGAGCATCGAATGCCTGGGAGGGCAGTAAAGACAAAAAAAAAGATGTATCCTTTTTGAATAATATTAAACCCCTTTCATGGTATAAACCCTTTGTTTTCTCATGTGTGGGCCTTCTACAACAAAAAGCCTTTCATCTAAAAATATAAGGAAGCTTTCTTATTGTGTTCTTTTGTTGCTTTTAAGAAACTGGCCCACTGCTCTAGATTTAGCGTGTAATTACATAACCAAGCTAAAAATGCTAGTCCTATTTCGTTTTTCCTTTAAAGACAGCTTTACAATTAAAAAAGCAGCAGACTTTTAGGAGATAGGCACAGAGGCGAAAAATTTTGAGGTCACACTTGGTGATGATGCAAATTTCTATTCACTTAATGGCTGTTAGGGAGAACTGGGTCGTTTCAATCTCAGTGGTTTACGTTTCATGGTGACTGGATACGGGCTAAGAAGATTATGAGCCAGTCTAACGGCAGGCTTGTTGTCAATCTTCCCGTTTTCTGCGACTTTGACTTTTCTGATGTTCCCAGTGAGGCTGCTGAACTTTGTTGGGAGCTCCTTGGAATCACTATGATTCAAAATAAGATGGAATTAGCAAAGTTACTCAATTAGTGGATATTTATTCACAGCTGCACGCTGCCCAGTGAGGCGGTTAAGCCATTTAAAGCCAGAGCATGAGTCACGGAGGCCCAAAAGATCCAACTAATTGCCATTAATGAATGACAAGTCGTGCATGTGTCTTACAAATAGGAGATCTTTTGACTCCCTGCGATGAATAAGTTGTGGCTGGTAATTAAAGTTCAAGGATTTTGTGTTTTTAGCTGTTCATTTTTATTGATTAGTTCATGTGTGAGTCGCATCTCATCAGTGGATCGTCAACATCCTTTTCTCTCTGCTTTTTTTGTTCAATAGCATTTTGTGAGGCTGTATAGCTGCTCCTCATTTTGCAGTCTACAGTATCTATGTGTTTTTTCAGGTGATAATTAAAGTGACATTAAGTGGATCGCTCACTGCTTGCTCGTCCGTGAGAGTAAAGTGCTGAGTTAATGGGCGGCAGGAAATGGGAAACTTTGCTTTGGCAAAGTGATGTTAGCTGTTTGTTTTAGGTTTATGTTAATTGGGATGCAGCACACATGTAACTGCTTTCACGTTTAATCCCTTTTGTCACCAGTGTCGCTTTTAATAGTATTTGGCATAAAAGCCTCGTCTTCCAGAGCAAGGGTCGCCAGCTGCAGTCTTCGATGTCCTGCAGCGTTTATTTGCATTCCTGCTCCAACACACTTGAATCAAATGGTTGAATTAACTGCTCAGCATGGCTTCTAGTTCTACAGAGACCAGGTAATGGACCATTCATTTGATTGGTTAATTTGTGTGCTGGAGCAACGATTTATCAGAAAGTTGCACAGGAGAAGGATCTCTGCAGTCATTCCAGTGTTGGAAGCGAACACCTGTGAGGTGCTTCCTTTCCTTATTTTTTACTCTCCTTTTCCATCCCACATTAGAGTCCATTCATACACAGTCTTGTTTGGTCTGCTTCAATCAAACCCTAGTTTGTTGCGAGGAAAGTACCACTCCAAAAGCAGTAAACGGACTACAGCACAAGGCATTCTTGGTAAATACAACCATGACAAACACACAAGTCTTGCAATAGAAGGAGAATGGGTCAAAGTTTTTTGCCAAAGACAGAAGCAAAATCCTACAACCACTAGAATCTGATGCCACTCCATTCTTGCTTGCATTTTGTGAAGAGGATTTTGTATTGTTTCCTTCAGTGCAGCACCACCACAGGCAAGGAGGTGAACATGTTTTTCAAAGTTTTTTTTTTTTTGTTTGACAGTGTGAAAGTGAACCACATCAGTTGCTAAAGTAACAAATGTTGCTATTTTTGGCCACAATCAAACCGAATCAACTGGACTGTTAGATGTAAAACAACATTCTTAAGGCTCCTTATCCATTTATGGGAATGGTAACCCGTATAGTGCTCTTTGCTAAAATGCAACTTCAAGAGGAAGTTATATTTTTCCTGCCAAATGGTTATTGTCTCATCCTGAAGCTTGGCACACACTGGTTTGATTAAGAAACCACCCTGTGCATTCTCAACATGACAGTAACTCCTGTCACACTGGATTAGGGAGGATACCTAAATGGACAACTTGTTACTGCGAGAGAGTTGTATCAAAAACACAATTTAACATGCTGATCTTTGTTATTTTACAGCTTTTCCATTTTTCTTTAAATAGCAAATGGGAGTAGAAGATTTAGAAGCTAGATGTGCTTAACAGAGTATAAGAAAACTGATAGTAGAAAAATGTGCAACACCATAGCAAGTATTATGAAACATGAAAATACAGGGAAAATTGTTTTCCACATTATCATCTACACTTTTCGATTTATCCCCATACCCCGTCCCTTTAGAGCAGTGTGGTTACTAAACTACACATGCATGCACGTATATCATATTTAGAGCCCAACCAGCCCAGATGAAAGAGATGAAGATGTGGATATTTGCATCCGGAAGCCAGTCTCATCACACATCCTCTCTGAAATGTATTAGTAGCTCATATAGTGACAAACTGCAGGTCTCCGTGGGAGTTCACACATTTTCATTTCCACCAAGGCAGAAGGTTTGGTGAACATCCTTGTAGTTAGTTTTCATTATTCTCGTTTCCCACACACCTCTCTCTCTAATTCTTCAGAATATTTGATGTGGACTTAACATTCTTCTACATTTAAATTCTGAATTGATTTACACAAGATACCCTAGTCTAAAATTTAGTCTTATATTTGCTAATATAATTAAATTTTTTTTTTAAAGTTTAGAATTACTTGAAAGTTATTATTTGGATAAAATATTAGACAAGATACATTTGAGTTTAGTTGAAGATGCTAGTCTGCGTATCAAGAAAGGACAATTACAGTTGTGTAAAAAAAAAACAAACACACGTGTATATGTATAAATATACTCTACTTTGTTGTGAATTTGTTAACAATATTGCAATAAATGCCTTGAAGTCTGTGGTTACCGTGTGAGGTAATATGAAAAGGTTCAAGGGGTATGAATAGCTTGCAATGATAGAGCACAACACAGATCATTTTAGAGGATAAATTGCCCATTCTTTAAACCTTATCTTGGTTTTACAACATGTTTCTTATCTCACCCACTAAATATGTCTTTTATCAAACATGTGCATCCTATACAAGCTCACACAGTGACGAGCACATTGGGATCAGTGTTTACAAAATCACAAAATCATTTCTCCCATCAGCCTCATTGATCATATTTTGTCCTCGGTGCCAAAAGTCTTCTGGGTCCGGGTGTTTTCACGCAGTGCAGTCCAAACCCCACATTAAGAATACATCACCTGAGATCAAGCAGAAAATAGACTGTATGTTGAGCAAGTACTTTCCTCACTTCACTGAGCATCGACAACATCAGGTTAAGCGTATGTGGTCAAGCAATCGTGTGAAATGTCTTCGGTGTGTGATCTCCTGGGGTTTGGGCAGAATACACAGATCCACATACTCTGGTCAGCTGGTCAATGAGCCGCGGGTCAGTCGATGCGATTCCGCACAGTTTGATGAATTGAACAGTGAAATCTGTCTGAGAATGTACTGCCGTCCCGCAGTGAGCGTCTCATTGCTCAGTGGAGGTGGATAGTAGGGGGGTGAGCAGCAGGAACTGCTCCATCTGAGGCTAACAGCGAGGGCACATCTGGGCAGCTGGCTGTCCTCTGTCTGCTGGTACGAGAACCATGGTCAGCTGGAAGTCCAGCTGTCATGATGGCTGCTGTAAAGCCTTGTTGCTCATCATCAATATCAATCTTTTGGATTCTATGTTCCAAATATTCAAATTTGGTCTCTCAGTTCAAGTATTTTGATACGGAGACACACCTGGATAGCTATTTTAATCAAAAGCTTCTCTAAGTTCACTCTGTTTATTTCTGAGATTTCTACAGTTTGAACTTTAAATGCACTGAAAAATATCATTTATTTCAGATTGAAGTGAACTTCTCCATGTAAAGACTGCAAAGTTAAAATAAAACATTTGTTTCTATTTTGTAAGCATTACATGTACTTCAAGAGTTTTGCTGTCATAATAGAAATGTACATGTCAATGAAACAATCAAAATTGTTTAAACTGTGTTGTAGTGGGCCAATCAAGCAAGTCATGAAGATACTTGTACTTTCAAATAAAGACGACTTGATTAGATCCCAAAGTTTCTAAAACCATACAAGAATCAAATGTTACAGAGCCCCAAAACGAGGTCAAATGAGTCAAACAAAGAACCACAAACTAACCGATTAACAGCACAAACTAACTTAAACCACAGTTAGATACTGAGGGGAACAAAATAATCAGAAATTTCAAAATAAAACAAATTAAACTTAAACCTTGCTCACAATCTATTAAAGTTACTCATAAGCAGACATGACTTCACATAAAACAATAAGTTGTACATCTGCGTAAGTGGTCATTCTGTCATTCTGTTGATATTTTCTAACCATAATTCCTACATGTAGGAACACTGAATGCCAAAGAGCAACTATACATTTCACACTAATCACCCTTTAAAGTCCATAGGAACCCCCTCAGCAGCAGCAACATAAGGAAAAGCATTTCACAAAATAGAACAGAAACAAGAGAACTGCAAATACAACTAATGTGTATCAACAGAGTCAAATAAACATTTAACATGCCAGCAAAGCTTGTTATGTTTGGGTATGTGAACAAAAATAACACATCTTTACCTTTTTCCTGCCTCTTTATGGATCTCTCCCCCCTTTGGACTCTCAAATGTATTCTCTTTGAAAATTACTACCAGTCTTTTACTTTCTCTTTAATCTTCTGCACCAATTTTGTGTTCGGATAAAACAGTTTTATCAAAATGTTTTATCCATCTTGATAAAACATTTAATTTCTGCATTGCACATTTGTATCAGATTTCCTGTGCATAACCAGACCAGTGTTGCATCAAGTCTGATATCTCTTTCCGTCCTTTCACTTTATGAAATCCTTCCCTTTCTTCATTTCTTTCTTATTTTTTGTCTTTTCTTGTCTTATATGTTTGACATTCAGACAACTGGGTTTTGACTGTTTGCCCATCATCTGTCTGCTTTCTGTCTCCTTGAATTGAGCTTTCATTTCCTCTGACAGCTTTGTAGCCTGACCTTAAACACAGTATTTAGCTTTTAGGCATTCATAAAATAAACAGTGCAAACTGTTTTTTTAAGAGTCAGACAAGAATAAACAGTCTAGAAAACCACTGCAAAAGTAAGGAGTTTTTAACCAAATGGGAGATGATTGTATCAAGCACCAATCAAAGATATAGATTTAAGACTTTGATCGGCTCAGAAACATGCCTGATCCACTGAGAATGAGCTCCAAATGATCTTGCCCCTAATCCTGGATGTAATAAACTCTCAGCAAGCCTCACATGTCCATGCAGACATCATGGAAAGCCAATAAAAAAATCAAATTTGTCTGTTATTTTTATTGCTCCGTACTTGAACTAATACCCTAAGAAAACTACAACCAAACTGAACTGAAATTGCTCGTATTTAATTACCTGCCAATATTTAAAGTTAATTTGTCTCGTGTGGATGTGGTTTCCTCAGCAACACCTCCCTCTTTTCTCTCTCTGAATGGTTGGAATGAACACACCACAGATAATTAAATGTAATTGTCTCAGAATGTTGTGAAGTGTTTGTATTGCTGCTTACTCTTGAGGGTTGAAAATGAATTGCTCTGCGCGTGAAAAGATATTTCCAAATGCTGTGGCGTTTGGAGAAAATTAATTCTTGGAAAAGCTTCTCCGCATTGAAGTGATGCCTTCATTTTGACCAAAGAAACAAGAGTGTGATTACTCAACCGGGTAAATTTACTATCTCATCAGCTGCCAGTATTCACTCTATTTTTACATATTATCGTTTAATGATGCTCTTAAAGGGTTTTCAATCACGTTCACTTGCTTTATTCCAGGAAAAATTATCTAGGATGAATGGTTTGTCTAGACGTCTAGACAGAATATTGTTTGTAATTACTAGTTTTGATGTAACTTTCTCAAGATGATGATTCACTTTCAATTTTGTTGTTTTAGTATAACATTGCTAGTTTAATCTAAAACATATATATCTTTTGCAGTTTTGTAAAAATGAGGTCATTTTGTTGTTTCTTTTCTTGACTCACTATGAGACGTATTTACTTTTTGTGGTTGTTTATGGATGTGAAATGGAGCCAGAACATGCGGAGAAACATCTAAGTGAAACAAAAAAGAGAAAAAAAACTGAAGAAATGTGTACAAACGCAAAAAGTTTTTTACTTACAGGTTTCTGAAAAGGCATGTGTCACGGTAAAAGAGGCCTGACTCTGTTGTGATGCTATAAAATAATACTACAGTATTAAACTTTATCTGCTGAGTTTGGAATTATTAAATGTGATATTTAATGGTGGGACATTTAAACCGCTCATTATCTTGAGTTCATAATTCATTTATCACTCCCTCCTGTCATTTAACAACTCAAATGTTCACTGTTTAGGGAGCAGTTTCCTCTTTTGCATTAGAGATGAATACTCACACAGTTGTAAGCCTGAACTCGCATACAGCCGTTGCCCCAATGAGTATGTTAATGAGTCGGTTAATTAGCAAGACTGTAGTGAGTTTAGTTTCTCATGGCCACGGGCTAGAAGAGAAGAAGACAGGTGTCGAGCTCAGGGAATGGAGAGAATCAATATCTCGCCGTTTCTGGTCTCTTTGGGCTTTTTTTAGTAACTTGATGCTCAGGTGTTAATCACAGAGTCAAATTGTTTCATTAATCAAGTGAGGAGTCCCAGAACATCAGAGACAGGTATCTCTGCCCTCCCTGCGCTCTCTGCTGTGTCCTCCTCCTGACAAGCAGATAACCATCAGTAAAAAGAGAGAGGAGAAAGAGGTGACCGTGCTGCAGTGGAGCCAAGTCTCACTGGGAGGCTGTCAGACAGCGCTCCAACACCCCAAACGTCTCCTGTCCCCATCATCTTGTTTCCTCAGCTGGCAGTTTGGGGCTGATGAGTCCAGTTATCTTCTGACAGTTTCTGTCAGTCTCGGTCTGCTCAGATCGCAGGAAACAGAGGGAATGAGCAGATAAAATTTGCACGCTACTCTGCAGCTTATCTTTTGTTTATGTCGATTGGACATATTGAGCAGAAATCTAACCAGCATATCTGTCTGCTGCATCTATCAGACCTATTTGATTGCTAATCCCTAACTCTGCACAAGCTGAAAAGCAAAAAGTTAATTCTTTTACAATCCTAAATACAAGGTGATGTTAAAAATGCAAGTGTACTAAGATAGCTTAAAATATAAAGAAGTCTTTATGTTTAACATTTTTTGAAAATATTCATTTATTCACTCTATCAAGCTCCCTACTGAGGAATCAGAAGAAGATGGAGGCCGACATGTTTTTGCATTTTAAACGCCACTTAAAGGCAGCACTACTTCATCATTTTGAGGTTAATATTAGCAATTACTCTTGCATAAGCAAACAAAAATGCATGTCCAAATCCAAGATTGAGAATAACATAATAGAAAAATAAATCCTTGATACAAAACTGTCTAGTACAAATTTTTTTCTTTCGTGTTTCTTTTTTCTTTTTTTTTTTTGCTTTAACGTTTTCATCATAAAAGAGTGATACAATAGCATGTTAGGGCCACTGTAGATTAAAAAATAAAAAATAAGTCTGCCAAAAAACTCAAAGTTTTAGATTAATTTCAGAAATGTACTAGATGAAACAAGGGCATTTCTACGTTTAAAATTTTGACAATTTGCTAGAAAAATTTCTGAGGATAACCTCAGAGATTATCTTGAAAAACTTTTGAATTTCCAAGTTTTTTTTCCCCAGAAAATGTCAGAGTTTTTTTTCAGTCAAATTTGCTTTGGGACAGTGATTTGTGATTAGGGAACTCAATTGGCTAGCACCAGACCTCGCCAATTATTACAATTTTAATAAGGGACAGCAACTTTTCTCAGAGTTGTAATATTAAGTCTGAAAATTTTTTTTATTTGAACTTAATAACTAGATAAGGTGTTGTGTTAACTTACAGTGATTTCCTCCAACATATTTGCTGCTTGGTTTTAAATACGGTTCAACTGCAAATGTTTTTTTTATCCAGGACCACACAGAGACACAGGACAAATAACCTTGTAGATGTTTTTATTTCTCAAATTCTGTTGGTCATGGTGAAGAGGGATGAGGTGTTGAACATGTGAGACACTGAAAGAGTTTTGGTCTTTAAGTATTCCCAACCATCTCTTCTGAAAGAGTAGATTAATATCTGCAAATATATCGTTGTGTTCTTTAATTTCCTCTTTGAGTTGTTTTCACAGAGATTAACTGTTAGTTTTCTACCGTGCTGAAGATTTCTTTTGTTTTTTGGGGGGTTTTTTTCACTTTTTTCCAACTGACTGCAATATAGCATACCTGAACACACCTGAACCAAATGGCTCAATTACTTCCTCAGCTTGTCATGAAGTTCAGCAATGAGCTTTTCATTTAATCCAGATGTGTTCGAGCAAGGATGCACCTAAAAGTCACAGGAGTGGCTCTTAAGAACAGGAGTTGGAAACCCTTGATTTATGTGCAGCAGGTGAGAGAGCGATTACTGAAAACAACCAGAACAGAGAAGAGAGCAGGTGTAACAATCGCTAATCGGGACCAGCTGTGACAGAACAACCAACAGAAATAAACTAAAGAAACGAGAGGTGCTGGAGGTAGTTTTGCACGTTTAAAAACAATGCCTAAGTGGTAACAGAGCCTACTGGAGATAAGCAAAGCTAATTTAAACTAACAAAAAAAAGTGTAATATTAGGGAGTGTTGTTGGATTCACAGAGCTCTGGCTGCTTTCACCCCCATTAAAATAACAAAGCCACAGATGCCAATTATCTTCAGTTCCACAGGTAGTCAGCCTAATCTCTTCTAACGCTGTTAAACATGAGTGTTTGTGATTTGTTTTTTTGGATTGTAAATGGATCCCCCATTTAGGATAGGAAGGAACAAATGTTTGTGCCAATACATATGCTGTAACTCTTCTATTGCATGCTCCCTCTGCAGATATCTTTTATATAACATTCAAATTGGGATTAGAAATCTGGTTTTGAAACTAAAGGTTATTGGTAATCGATGGCTTGGGGCTGATAGTATCTGGTCTAGGACCGGCTTCTTTATTATTTTTTTAATATTGCAAAATCCAAATATACATTATAGACTAATAAAGGACTGGAAAAATGTCAACAGAAAGATATTAAATAAATTGTGAAATGGGACAAAGCACTATAAAACAGATGCTGCCGGGTTATCTACTATCAAGAAGAATGATAGTGTTTTGATAGTACTGTAAAGTTTGCCACAGCAAAGTTAGAGGAGAGTTTTACCAGAGTTTTAGGTGAAGGAGAACTAATATCAACGCTTTAGCTGGTGCGTTGTTCATCATTTCTGACTGTAGATACTAAATAACCCTTCAAATACACGGTTCCAGAGTAGCTGGTGCTGAAGAGGGAAGATGAATCATGGAAGAAGTAAAAAAAAAAATCCCTTTTAAATTAGAAACAAAGACTTAGTGCTCGACTTTCTGGTGAGCTGCACTTCTCAGTCACCTTCGTTCTCAGCGGTCTCGTATCCCGTCTCATGGTGAGCTGAAGCTGATGTGGCAGCACAGCATTAACCGCGATCTGCCATCAGTCTTACATGATTATTCCCATTTGAAACACCATTAAAAATTGAGCTACATCATTCCTCTGTCTGAAATGAGCTCTCCTGTCTAATATGGGCTACTTTTTCATTTGCATGTATGCCTGATAGGAACGTTACATTTGTCAACTTTCAGATCCTACATTTGTGAAGAATATTGGGTATAATGCAGTGAGTATAGGTTGCTTGTGTGGGCTTTGTGGTCATTGTACCAAAACAGGAGTGTTGTCCAGCTGAGTGAAGTTACCCGCCATCCTCCAACAGCCTCGCACTTCTAACAAAGTTGGAGTCAGAAGTGGGTGCTATGTTTGTGCTAGTTTGTGCAGCAACACTTTTTGCTTGTGACTATTATTTTAAAGATACTAATAAATGTTTCCAGAGATCATCAAAAGTAAGTCAGTGCCCTCCCGCCCCCATATTTACAAAGGCAAGTGAAATTTGATGTGTCGCAATTATTTTCGAAATTAAAAAAGAAAACACTTCCAGAGGTCACCGAAGTTCAACCTGCCCTGCCGCCCCCCCACAAGTAATTATTTATGTTTCTTTAACTTAATAACTTCATTGGATTATTTGTGATTAAATAAATAATCCAATGAATTAAATAATCCATTTAATTTGGATAACCTATTCTCGTTTTTTTCCAGTGTCGTTTTACATGCAGAGGGGGCAAAAAGTTTGTGACAAGAAGAGGTGGACAACAAAATGAGGTGATTTTCATCACGCGAGCCGATTTCAACACGGCGGTCCGACCATGCAGGGATCAATCTGCAGCAATTGCATCACGCCACCATGACAATACAAGTCAAGATCCCTGAGGTACGTTTTCCACACCTTGTTGAATCTACACCATAAGGTAGATCTAAAGCAGTCAGGAGTACTTAATAAAGTGGCCAGTAAGTATATGTATATAGTAGGAAGCTTTGCCTGTGCATCATATTCAGTGGATCAGTAAAATCCCCCCCTCAAAATTATTTGTGTCTAAATGTATTTATTTCCAAATGAAATGGGCTTATTGTGTCTTTAGGATACTTGTTTTAGTTTCTGGAACATAATGAATGTGTTTGCAAGAAAAGCAGGTCTTTATGTGAATCTTAACAGCGGCAGCAAGCAGAGTAATCCTTTTTTACACTTCAAAGCTTATTATCTCTCGGAGGCCTTAGAAGAAAGAGGCATGGGTCATGGTTTCAGTGTGAGAACAACAGACTGTAGCTCAGAATAGAGTACACACGCTGCAATGAAAATTAGAAGTGCTAACATCCTAAGTTCTTCCATATTACCAAGATTTTTGTTTTTGTCTCAACAGAATGCGAATGCCACTTTAAGTCCTAAGGTTTGAGGGATAACCATGACCTCTAGAGATCGATCTGCTCATAAATCAAAGTCCTCTTTGACCCGACACTCAATGCAGTTTAAATGCAAAGATAAAAACCATCATGAGAAAGTATGTAAAATGAGCCTGAAAAGCTCATCTCAACATTTCATGTTGAGATGAAAACTGGAGCACTGATACTGTATTTTAAAGTCTCTGGCATATTCTGCCCTTGATGATTTTGATCAACCAAAAGTAGAGTTCAAAAAATCCTCCAGCAAAGGCACGCAGCTATTAACGGCGTCAATTGGACCCCGAGATAAGAGATGAGAAAGCCAGAGTAGGAGTGGGAGACAAATAAAGGTGAGATGCGAGATTTCTCCTCGCTCCGATAATCTGGTGAACAGATGAGCTCGGCTCGGACCCGTCGCCGCAGCTCACCAGCAAAACAAAGCTGACAAATGCAACGAGAGCGAGATGAGTGGGGAGATTATGAGCGTGGCGGAGGGAAAAGGCCTTGGTGTGGCGAAAACTCTTAATGTTCTTGGAGGGAGACGGGAACTCTGTGGATGTGTGTCCGCGCAAAAATAAGAAGCTCAGCTGAGTGTCGCCTCGGCCTGATCGCCCTGCCACTCATCCCTGGAGGCATGCAAACATGTTTAAGTATTTATAAGTATATGCACGTGTTTGCGCATGTTTATTGTTTTTGCCGACACCGTGCGGAACAACCCATTCACCTCTCTATGAAAGATGCTGGGGAGAAATAAAAAAAAACATGAGGTGTGAGTTGCTTTTGAATTAAACAGGGAAGGAGAGCTCTGGTTGTTTGCTTTCCAGTTTAATTTCTGCGAGAAGACGTTGCCCCGTTAAGGCTGCACTACTGTAGTCCTGACAGCTTGAATTCCTCGGAGGGTAATGTTTGGGAAAGCAGGTTGAAGCAAATACGAAAAGACTTTGAAGAGGCTCTCTAGTTTGGAATAGAACAAACATGGGCTGGGTTTCATTTCCCGGTGACTTTGTGCTAAATACGAGTTTTGCTCTAATGACTTCTGAGCCTGCAACGGCGCCAAGATTGTCACATTGAGTTTCTGTGCTTCCTGCATAGAGGTCGACTCTGGGTGAAAATAAGGGGTTAGAACAGGAGCGAGAGGACGAATGAGAGCAGCAGATAAAGGGTGCTTAATGCTGGCAGAATACTTGTCACATGCTGGGTAAAGAAATCCTCCTCCAAGGTTCTCATTCCTAATCCTATTTTTATTCACAGCATACAGTGTTTTTTTAAAGTGTTCCTAACCATTGTGCTTCTCCATACTTTGTCACATTACAGCAGTGGTGGAGAAAGTACTCAAAAAATTTACTTAATAAAAGTACAAATACACAGACAAAAATGAACTCAAGTAAAAGTAAAACTACCACATTAACAGTAAAAAAGTACTGACTTTTAAAAATACTTAAGTATTAAAAGTAAACATACTTGCTGAATAATACCTAATCCCTAATACAATATCATTAAGTGAACCGATCGTATTTAATTTTAATACATTAGAAATGTGCCATTTTAATGAACAATGCCACAGATAAAGCATGTTTTTATTATGTTTACTCTCTGTAACATAGTTTAGACTTGGATATGTGATTCTATGCATCATAATTTCAGGGATGGAAACATCTCATCTCCTGTCCTAACATAGCATGAACTTCACTTTTTTTGCCACTGGTGGCTTTTATTTTGAAAGAAATCCAACAGGAAGGGGATGGAAAGAAGGCGAGTGGGGGAGGACATGCAACCAAGGAGCCACGTAGCAGAGTTGTAGTCAAGACCAAGTCAAGACTAAGACCAGCACCCCGCGCTACGTGACACAAAAAATTTTGATTCACCTATCAAAATTGCTTCTCAAATTGATCTGAAAGATCCACATTCCCATAAAACACCTAGATATTAAATATTTAGAGCTGAAATAAATTTAATCAGTAAAGATCCGTCCAGAAGAATCGGATCGTTCCTGAATGTCATATCAATGCAGACTTTGGTCACAGCGTTGTCCCATATACAGTATAAGACACCTCAGTCAACACCTTCGCACAATAATTCAGCGCATGAGTGACAACTTTTTTTCATCGCAGATGCAACATGTGTCTCTGTACAGCTAGCTTTGCTAGCATCACGTCCACAGATCTTACCTTTCTTTAAGCTTTCCTTCGAAGTGACGCTAAAGGTTGGACAAAGTCCCCACCGTCTGTGAAAGCGAAGCGGAATTGCGCAATAACGGCTGCAAGTGTTTCCCGCTTTGAGGTAAAGTGTTGCTGTTTTTGGTGCAAAATAACTCAGGAGTGGTCAGATTTAACAACGAGCACCACATTCCTCTGTGAATACCTGAATCCACAAATACTTGAGACCTCCTCTAAAAAGGCTACTACTGCGACACTCGTATTTGGCTTATAAATTGACTCCGAAAGGCAGCCAATGTCAGCAAGTTTTATTTGCGGGTACCACAGTAATCGGGGAAACAAATGCAAGTCTTGCTTTTCTTTAAAAAAAATGGCAATCATTTGTCATTTTTCCAACCAATCTAATTTTGTAAACTTTAACCTTACAAATTCAAATCAAAACATATCCAAAAGCGGAAAATCTATAAAGAAGCATTTTTGAGGCCCATTTTGCTATTTACCTTATTTAGTTGAATAAAGAGCTGCTTTTCACACTGACTTTATTTAATTACTGGAATTAAATTTTAAAGTCTTACATTCAAATGTAATGTTAATTTAGGACAAAAAAAATCCAAAATAATCAACCAGGATAAAATCACAGATGGTGCTGTATATCGCCAAAAGCTGTGAGACTGTTTGGTGATTATATCAGTTAGGATGAATTAATCAACTTGTTTGCCTGCAGCTTTTTAGTCATGGTCTCCGTGTCCCTTTTCACTCAGAGATGGATTAATAACAAGAAATGCTCCAATGTCCCTGCACTCTTCTGTCTTTTCTGCAGAACTGGCAGAATGTAAAATCCCTCTTTCATTAGGAGAACAAATGGTACCTTTGACAGCCGGTGTCAAAAACATGCAAAGGGTATATTAATAAGCGATTGGAGAAGCACACTGGAGGGATAACCTCAGCAAGGCCTCAACCTTAATGGTCATCTTTGTCATGAATTTTTCAACTCCTCATTAAGGGTTTTAGCCATTAAATGTGCATTTGTTTGAGCTTTACTTAGTTAAAAGGCTGACAAATATGCAAATGGTAATGAAACTGCTGAACATCCACAGAGCACATTTGCAAAAAGAGCTAGTGGCCAGCAGGCAATTTCATAAATGCAGCCTCTGGCAAAACCGGGAGATATTTGTTGTTGCCTGAAGCCATAGTAAGTAGAAATCAGTAGTGTTGTAAACTCCCTTGAGATGCTGAATGAAATCCTGATTTTTACGTTTTTTTCGCTGTAAAGATAAGGAATAAACAGGTGTAAGCACAGCAAGCAAATTGTGTTTTATGCTCAAGCTTCCTTCCCTTAAGAAACAAGAAAAAAAAAATCTCTCAGGGTTTGAATTAGGTGACCTTATTTTCTCCTCTTCTTTCTCCAGTTTAAGCGTTATCTCCTGAAGTTTTTTATATGTAAATGATGTGCAAATTTGGTTAACGGTGCTTTGCAGTAGAGGAAAGGTAAATATTTGCATTATGCTTTCAGGATGCAGTGCTCGCCACATTACATGACTTTATTAGCTTCCCTCTTCATGCACAACAACATCGTATTAGCGGGGATAGCTTTGTTTGCACTTTGCATTGCAAATTGTTCTGCATTTAGCCTTGTTTGTGCGCTTGTCAAATTACTAGCCGTAATCTAGTCTTTGTGAAAGAATTTTAAAAAGAAAAAACTGATGTTTAGATGCATCAACATGCGATAGCTTGCTTTGTTGTAAACATCAACCAGAATGAATTTCAAAGTTAGTCCTATATTGCTTGTTATCTTGTCGTGTAGCTTGGTGTATAAAAATGTTTGTTTTCCTTTGGTCTGGTGAAATTAAGGAAGTTTTAACTAACATTCTCACTAAAAAGTTAATTACACTAATCCCAAAGCACTAATTATAAACTTTAATTCCACAAAGCTAAAGCACTACATCGACAGGGTAGTTAGCAGATGCTAATGCTAAAGCACTAATTTCAATTCAAATTATAAATGTCATTAAGAGACTACAACCCTCTAGTGCCAATTTAATTTGTACATAATTTACATGATCTGTGATGCCCTTAGATATTGTATTTATATTTTAATTTCATTCTCTACTGATCATGTTTTATTTTGTTCATATGTTGTTTGAAAGAACATGAGAGGAAGCAGAACTGCTGCGTCTTCCTCTTCAAAATAACAGTCAATAATCAGAACTTCAACACAGAAATCAAACTTTATCTGAAGGTTTACAAATCATCAACGTAAATTAGAGCTTGAAAATGTATCTGGAAAACTTTAAATTAGGGGAAACTGTGTACTAATCATTTCCAAAGTTCGCAAAACTGCCAAAATGCTGAATGCAAACTTGGCTCCACTTTTTAGCAGAAGTGTGCCTACCACTTCCTGTCATATATTGTAAATACGCAGATGTATTTTCTTTGAACCCAGAAGGTTGTTTCTGATAGGAAATGTGACAGGCAGTTGGCTTTGTTAATAATTTTAAATCTCTGCCAGGGGTATGAAAAAGCTAATAAAGTATTAATACTTCTTTTTTTAATCGTCTCAATGGATCATTAGAGATTGCACCCAATCATACTTAAATGTATGATTGGTTAACTTTCAACCTAATTACTTATACAGAAACAATTGCTAAAAAGAACTGCTCCAGATCTCATATTTCATTATAAATTCATGGTGTTCTACCATAAATTTGACTTCAATGAATGAATAAATACTTGGATCCATGTGTTGTTGAAACTCCGCATTCTGCAGCAATGTTACCTTTTTTATCTTGAGGTTACATTTCCTGGTCCTGGAAGATTTTATGAGGGTGCTTTTACTCAGCTAACAGAATACAGATCAGCCTGCCAAATTCATATTTTATGCAAGTTTGATTTCCAGTTTCTGTTTTTCTTTTGGCAGGTCAGAAGCATCTAAAGCATCACTTCTTTGGTTCCTGTTTCTGTACTCTAGAGGCTGTGAAAAATAAAATAAATGCTACAGTGTTAGTACAAATACAGTTCCATCGCTAAACTTTTAACCTTTTGGGAATCTCCTCTTTATTTTTCTCACTGAGTTCTTTGCAAACTCCTATCTGGTGGTGTGCCAACATTTGCATGCTAGTGTAACTTAATTTCTCACTCCGCTTCCCAAAAAAAATTCAAAACCCATCTTAGGACGTTAGTGCTGCAAAGAAGGGGGAATTGCTTGTGTAAAGAACATTTTAACAGAACCTGAACCGGAGGCCATCCTATGAAGAGGAGCAGCAGGGAGGGCTGGGTTGTGTTTGGCAAATTCGTGGCAGCTGAAGTGGTAGCTTCGCCTTATCTCACAGTGTGAGTATGAAGCCGTTTTCTGGAACTGCTGTCGTCTGAATTGAAGCCAAAACCTCCCGCCTGCTACCAAGGTGCAACAAGGCTGCAGCTGCACAGCTCTGTGGAGAGAACATTTAAATGCCTGCCGCTAAATTAGGCCCTGTGGTATGATGTCTGTTTGTTTAAATCATGGGTGCTGGTGTCCTTGTCAATAGATCTTACAGTGCATAGAGTCAGCAAGCTTGTTGCATGAAACCCTGCAACTCTCTGATGTGACTTCCCCTTGCCGGTAGCCAAATGTCATTGTGAAAGATATATGACACTAAACTCACTCCCTGTCCTTCTCAAATGGTTTGACTGGAGGCCTCAGTTAACTCAAAAAGACCACAGTAGGTTATCGTAATGTTTAGGAAGTACAGTGCCTTCCAGACATATTAATAATCTTTAAACTTTCAGGTATGGCACAAGGGTAAGTCCACCAAGACTTGATTCTAATAGATGCTGCAATCGACCTTAGAAGCTTTAGGTTGATTGCAGCCAGAATGGAGGAAAAAAGACTTGCAGTTCTAGGAAATCTGCTTATTCGCAGTCATCAGTGGCCATGCTTAACTAGTTTGAGCATTCATAGCATGCTATGTCATGGTGAACCAGGTGTGGCATAGCAGAGAGAAAGTGGGAAGGTGTGAGTAGAGTATACACAAGCATGATCGACAGCACCAAGACCCTCTTCCTGGCTCTATTTGTTTCTGAAAGAGTATTGAATTTCTGAAGGTGAAGGCAGAGGATCTCTGTTTTTTCTCACAGCTTCTGTCTCATATTATACTGTCACCAAAGTTACATACTGCACCTTCAAGGAGTTTTAAGAATCCTCTACCTAAAGATTGCTGTTGTTTGAGAGTCTCATGACTATCATAACACCAGGCAGGAGGAGAGACAATATTTCACAGTAGTTTGTCTGGATAACACCATCAGTTTCTGGCAAGCACTGCTAATCTGCCTCATTTGCTTTTGCCGCTCCTCCCTAAATCTGTGTCTGGAAAATCAACAAACACAACAGAGCTACTGCAATATGCTGCCACCATCAGTGGCACAATTCAAGTAGGAAAAAAACCCACTAAATGTACAACCAGAGTTATAATGGAATGGCCCACATCTAGGAATATTCTTGTGTTAAAATGGTCAAGTCAAAGTCCAGTGCTGTGGCAATACTTGCAGATGCTCTCTGTCCAATCTGATTGAGCCTGAGCTTGTTTGTACAGAACAATTATTCTTCATCACAATTATTCACCACCTTCTTTTGATCTGTCTTATAATATCTGAATAAAATACATTAAGGTTTAAAATGTGTAATGTGACAAAATGTAAAGATTCACAGGTGTGAAACTTTTGCAAGCCCCTGAAGTAGATAACAGGTTGATAGCCTAGACAGAGGGATTATGTTGTTAAAGCTGTTATTTTCCCAAAACAGGAAGTGCTGAAATGACCCAATCTGTAGCAAAACTCTCACTTTGTTAAAGCTCATAAACTCAGCTGGAGTCTCGCTTACAGCAGAATAGGATGCACTGAAAACCCTTTAACTGGAGGATCATTTTCTGTTTAAGAATCTGCACCCACTAAGATTTTTTTCTTTTTTTTTTTACTTTTAGAGATGTCATTTAAATTGGCTGGGAAAAGTACACCCTGTTCTTGCCAGTATTACATGGGATTTTTTCCATGTTATGGCTGAAGTCTGCCAATAATGAGCTGTTCTAACACATATCTTGTTGTCCACTTTAAATATATACCAAAACATTAACAGGGTCCATCATTTAGAGCTCCAGAATGCAACTCACAGCTAGTGGCGACACTGAATAATTAATGACAAACAAATTACTATTGCTGTAGCCTGGCCTTATTACATCGTTGTTAGACTCTCCTCATTAATGCAGTGGGCAAATTTGTAAGAAGGTTGGTTAAGCTTTCCTCAATCCCCTCCAGAGCAACATGCCTCCTTTATTCAAAAGAAAATGTGCAGAATGGGGAAACAAACTTAGAGTTTGGTAATCTTTAACTGCACCTGTTCTAGGTCAAAGTGAGGAAGAACAAGTCCTACTTCTATTTCCTAAATGTACAAGTAGCGTAAGTGAAATATTGAGGAAAATCATGTTCTTATTCTATTTGTAGAGGTCTGAACCTCCACAGGTTTCTTCACCCAAACTGCAAAAAGCAACATTAAAACAGCTGTGAGGTCGGTGCTCTTTCACCAATCTAATCTGGAAATAACAGCGGATCTAAACACACCACCGTTTTCTGAGGTGTTAAGTAAAACGGAGAGTCTCAGAACTGACTCAAACACACAACAAACACACTAAGTCTAAAACCATCTACCATCCAGTGCAGGCAATGTGGAGGACCTGATAAGAATCCCCTATAGGACATGTGTCTGAAACACCTTGGTGTTGTTATCCCTGGGTGTCCAAAGCCGTTGCCCTAAATCCATGACTGTGGAAGCCACATCTGCTAACTCGACCTGCCACCACAGATTTTATGCTTGGCATACACGTACTTTATACACAAGAGAAATATAAAAACAAAGCATCTGTAAACTGGACTGGCCACTGTCCAGTTAAACAAAAGAGGTCTCTGAAAACCTCTACAAGAATGCATAGACTCACGATGCAGATTGCAAAACATAAGGTCCATGCAGTTTAAATCAGAATGCTAAACTTTCAAATAACAATGAAAGTGTACAGTGGAGATATCAAAAATACTTGATTGTATTACTTACCTGACATAAAATGTCAATGCTGGGCACTGATGCATTGAAACAAATAATATTTTTGGTGGAAGAAATCCAAGCAACTGACCTTCTTTAAAAAGATTCAACCAAAAACCCTTAAGACTCTGCAGAAAAACAGTGTTTGATTCCCCCTATCTGTAACCCAGCAACTACATAATTCATAAAATCATGTATTTTCCACAGGAGGAGCTCAGTAGTTGAATCTACCTCGGGGAGTACAAGCTATCGGACATTAAAGACACTTTCTGTTAGGAAGGTCGTGACTCAGAGTCTTGGGCTGGTAAACTACATGTGAACTTTAACATATCTTTGTTTTAAAGGGGGCGTCATATATTTTCTGTAGCCAAAAAGCCTCGAGCTATTTCGCTTTTATCAGTTCAAGATACTTATTCTCTAAACATTTCCTGAGTCGGTTCCTGGTTCTGAAATATTAACCTGGACTCACTTAATGCTGGCTTTTTGAACAGGTTATCGCTGAAAAATTACTCATCATAGCAGATCAATTTTCCAAAAGTGGTTAAAAATTGACACGTGGATCGTGTCGCCTATGAAACGACCAAATCTGACAGTAAGCCTCTCCGATAAACTAATACAAAAGCACACAAAAACATATTCAAAATTACTGTGAAGGATCTCAGGTAAAAATTTCTGAGTGACATTGTATTTTATTCTGCCATACAACATTCCCTGTTGTGTGCTTAAATATATTCTGCCAGAATGAACCAACCCTCCAATGAGGAGCTGAACAATGCAAATCAAGAGGGACAGAAACGTTTTAGCTCCTAAATGCCTCTTTATTTATCAAATTGGCAGGTAAGAAGCTGTAGGTCCATATAGGCTGGAAAGCAGGCCAGTAGTGCTGGGAACATGGATTGTGAGGATTTAATAGTGCTGCTTTCATACATATTCAGAAAATATGAAGAATCATCCTGACAATGAAGAGGTGCAGGCTTCTGAGTCCCTACTATTAATCTAAATGAATTCTGTATGCTTTTTATTTTCACTCTCCATTCTTTACGTCCTCCGACACTGAAAATGTCTCTAAGCTAGAAGAAAATAATAAAATACAGTTGAAAAAGCTTCCTGTTATGTAAATATCTTCAGACTTTTTCCAAAAGGGTTTATGTGGCTGCTTTTTGTGAGCATATAGCAAGGACTGCACTTTCTTTGGAGTGGTATAAAATATAAAATATCGCCCGTCTACCTGAAAGAGGCTGGTTGCTCTGCATGGCTGCACCTTGAATGTCTGTAAGTGAAAGGATGTGTACCATCAGGGGAGGGCAACTTTAACTCTGCTTATCAACACGAAAGGCAAGAAGAGCGGAGGAGGCAGTCGTAATGTTGTTTGAACCTTTAGTACTGTCAAATTAAACTGTAGAGAAGTGGAGATGTAGCCGCTTCAGGGGACTGATGCTGTGCAGTTGTGCCAAATGGTGCCAGACAAAGTCTGTGCATACATTAGCCAACATGCACGAAGACCCAAAGCTTGGCTATGGTACAGTAACTTGTAAAAGCATTAAAAAAAAACTTAAACCATTATTCATATTGTCGTGTCACAACAAACTTAAAAGTATTTTACTGAGATTTTAGGTGACCAACAGAAACTTTGAAGATGATTCATTGTACCTTAGCAAAGTAAAGTTGCCAAAGTCTTTAAATCTAAATTTAAATGTTAAACAACTTCTAATATTTTAATTTGTCTATGCTAAAACTGTTAAATATATTTTAATAGCATTCTGAATAAACAAAAGTTAAAATTCTAGATCTGTGACCTGTGTTAACATACAAAGGGAGCTGAAGGCTTCGGGGCCACAAGCAGCTGCTTAGTTTGCTTATGTCTTTGGCTGGCTCTGCCACCAAATCAGATTTTGATCTATGTGCAAAAGACTAAGCAGTGTTCTGTCAAGTCAAATTTATTTGTATAACATATTTCAACAACAAGGCAGTTCAGAGTGCTTTCCATCATAAAACCTTTGTCATCAAATGATAAACATTACGTTTTGTCAAATTCCAGCATCAAAATCAATAAAATACACAGTAAGCATGATGGTGGCAGCATCATGCTGTGTGCATGTTTTACTTTGTCAGTAACAGGAAAAGAAAGATGGATGAAGGTTAATTAAAGGCAAACCTGTTGTGTGAGGCTTGGATCTGGGGCAGATGTTAAAACCTATTCATGGGTTAAAATGGTCCAATCAAAGTACAGACTTGAATCCAACCTAGAATCCATAGGAAGACTTGAAAATCAATGCCGACCGACATTCTGAGCTTGAGCTAATTTGCAAAGATGTACAATTTTTTTCTTCTCTGAAAGTGCAAAGCTTCCACCCAGAAATAATCCAGCACAGACAAGCCAGACCATTAGATCATTTTACTTATTAACAACCAGTGTGATCCATGCTACTGATTTTTTTTAAAATCCCATTTAAGCCAGAATTTCAAACCTAAAGATCAAAGAAACAAAAAAGTACACTAAAAACATCCTAAAACGATCAAAAAGCTGTTTTTTTTCTGTTTATACGTTAAACAACAGTGCATAAAAATACTGGAGGCAAATACATAAAACCTAAAGCATTGTTACTGTAACTACAAGTGCATTGAAACAGCATCAGGCTGTTGTGTGTAATTACTGAGCGTGATTTCTCCTCCTCCAGCCAAAAGGCTCAGCTGGGTTTTGTGCTGGAAAATGAACGGCTGGACTCTGCCAAAAAGCCCTCAAAGTCATTTCTCCAGACGGCAGTGTTGGGGATTCTTGTTAATCCACCGTACCCATCGTCTTTAAATAAGTGGCACAGTTTGTGGAGAGAGCAGTTTAGAAGAAGCGTTCCGAAGCCCGACACTTACAGGGTCTATCGTTCTTAATTTCCACTCCACTGCACAAAGCAAATTGGACGCCAGCAGGAAAAGGTAAAGCGAGTCGGTGATGTTAGAAGGACTTTTCTTTAGCCGTTTCTTATTTTAAATACAAAGCAAATACACCCTAAAGAAGAGGGTAAGTAAATAAACTGCAATGTGAGCATGCAATTTGAGATAAACCTTTTCTTATTTCTTAAAACTTCCACCATCTGCTCTGCCCGTAGCTTTGAATAATTCTGATTTATTTAGAAACAAAACTTTAAGTGGACCAGTTTTAACTTGGAAGATGCCAGGAGCTGTTTCATTCCCCAGTCGAAGTCTGCACTGAGCAATAATGCAGCAGAGCCACGAGGGCCAATCAGTTGTTTGTTTCACGTCACTGCTTTGCCTGATATTTGTTTTATAAATCGCCAAGGGGTAAGGCGATTATACAACCTAATTCTCCATGTGGCATTAATTGCCAAGCCGTTAATTAAAAGCACTGTGATTGGAGTATACTCCGTCCCCCAGGATGTAATAAAGCCGGTATCCCAAACACTTGATGGCGACACCGATATTATAATAATGAAACCACTCATCTGCTGGGAGTAATCAGGTCTTTAAGTTTTACTTCCTGGCCTCTTTTTGTTGCTCAGAGTTGTTTCTGGAAGCAGCTTCCATTTCCTGTTACTTTCAACACATTAAACTGCTAAACTCTGTAGAGCAGGAGGGATAGACCATGTTAGGCAGTGAAAATCTGGTTATTAGCTTTCTGCTACAGCAGGAAGTGGAGTTAAATATGCGGGATTAGCAGACCGATGTAAAATATTAGTAGACCACATTGAAATAGAAGAGCAAACTTAAACACTGGCTGCAGCCTGTGTGCATGGATTAAGACTGGATTCTAATAAAATCTCATTATCTTACTAAATACCTTTTAGATGCTTTGTTAAATATTTACAAATTAAAATAAGTTTTCATTGAATTTGGTTACCAAAAAATCTTAATCTGATATATTTTTTTTTCTTTTTTGCCCATATGTGAAACAAATCTGACTTTTTCATGGCAGATGACAGTTTGGATCTTGTCATCTCCCTAAAACATCCAATTTGTGCGAATGGTCATGTTGCATTTCAACCAACATGTACGTCATTGACATGAGACATCCATCGTGATTCTGCAGCAGTTGAAGCCAGATTCTGTAAATCTAGAAGTAAATAAAGTATGAAAATCATGGTTATGACATTATGAAAGAAATTTGTGAAACTGAGGCTCGTCACATCATAATCCCACCACTCCTGCTTCTTACTACACATCCAAACAGACTTCTTTAAAGAAGTTGCAGTCAAGGCTCCACAAAACATTTTCAAAGTTAGCATTGATGCACTAAACGAAAAGTTAGCTCCAGCTAGCTTTAAATACTGAAGACCTCCCACTGTATAAAGACATTTGTACAGTAGAGCTCCCCTCTGGTGTCTTTCAGACTCATTGTGCGTTCAGCCTCGTATATCAGCAACGACTTCATGGTCACTCGTGCAAACTGCTTTAATGACCCTCTAACCGCTCATGTGGCTCTCCGTCCTTCTCCGCCTCCTCAGGGGTTTCACACTCTGCTGGGGAGGGATTTTCCCTTCACATATAAATCTGTTGGTCCGTTCTTCCTCTGTTTCACTGTTTTCTGCTTCATCAGCGCATCCACTGCAGACGTTCGCCTGTAAACATCTAAGTATCGCCAAACACATTAGGTGAGGTTTGAAATTGCACTTCTCCATTTAAATGTAGGCTACAGCATCGGCGTAGATGAAGATGTGTATTTGTCTTCTTGCTCATTGTGACAGACGGTGTTTGTTTCTTGGTTTCCATTCCGTTTTCTGACTACAACGTCAATAGTCATGCACTTGGGGTGAAATAGCCCGTGAATGCTGTCGATACACATCCGTGACTTTACATCAGGCCTGGAAATTGATTACATGCATAACTGTTTAAAATATTTATGTAAATAATAAATAATAACAGTTGCAGTCAGCGGCATGCAATGTTCTCTCTATTGCATAACCGAACTCATTCATTGTATTTATGTCTTTCTTATGACCACATCTGCAAATAAGTTTGCACATTACACAGTCCTGAGAGTGAATTACCAGAGATGAGATTGAACAAAATGGATATTTCCTAGCTCATTAATGTTGGACATGCAATTTTTCACACAAACAAAACTCTATGCACTCTTGAAATTAAGCAATTTCTGCTTGTGTTTAAAGATGCCCAGCACAGATAAACATCGATTGTGGGTGATAATCACAGTTCATATGCTGCGTTCTGTTTCCCCCTCCTCCTCTCATCATAAAACTTCCCTCCATTCTGTTGATGACAGTCTAGTTTATTCCAGAGTGTCATGTTTAATGAAGACAGTTTTTCCATTATAGCCAGGGCTCTGCAGAATAGTTGTCACATGAAGACAGACAATAAAAATAAGTAGCTGTTTGTAAAGGACCACAATGGGGTTAAATATGCATAAAGAGAAAAATCACTTGCAGCTGCAGTGGCTGTATTTACTTCCAGATTTTGTCTCCTCTGCAATGTTAAGATGAGTATTTTTAAAAAACGATGGCAATTTGCAAGCTTGTTTCTTCTTTTATGTCCTGTAAAAACCCCTATCCATTATTAGTTTGATTTACTGATTCGTTGCATAATTGTTTTTTTATTTAACACAAATAAGTCAGAAAATCATCAGTCAAAACTAATCTTTTAAAGATTGTGAGTGAAACCTGCACTAGTTTTCTCAGTTGTCCAGCCACCACTGAACGAGAAATAAGACATAGTTTCCTGTTTATGTTGCCTTATGTAATTCAAAAGATAATATATTATAAAAATTAAAAGCTGTAAAATGTTATAAGTTTGGGTGAGACTGACTAGATTAAAAATAGTTTTCAGCAGAATGTTGAAAGGGTCACCCACAGTGTAATCACCTTTCTTTGCTGGAACAGGTGGAGGCTTGTGGCGATTTTATACATTTCCTTTTGAGCCTTTCTCACAAACTGGAGAGGGTTTGTTGTTTTTCATGCCAAAAACAACATGCCAAATCACTTCGTTACCCTGTTTCCTGGAACCACAGCAAATAGTCCTAAAATGTTAAAATCTAAAGTTAATTTAATCCCCACTAGGGGCATCTCTTATCTGGAAGGGATTTGAGGAAAACTATACTATACACTATTTTTTTTTTCTTGTTTCATTTTACTTTTTGAACTTCTGTAAAATCACCAATTTGATTGCAAAAAAGAGTGATATTTTGTTCCTCATTGAACTGAAGTGAGTCAGACAGACTCCTGGTCAAAACTAATTTTGACTCCATTTAGTCAAACTTGTTTTCTCATTGGTCCAAACAAATTTCAGTGTTTGTTTATAATGAAGTCTCCACACTGTGTAAGAAACCGAAAAGGCATAGCTTACTGTTTATCTAAATGTGTTGTTCTACGTTTTTCAGAACAGAAAATATCACTTTTTCTCTTCTACTTTGTGAACTGAAAGTTGAAAACGGCACTCACACATTCCATATATGGACAGTGACGTCAGGAGGGAACGCCCCATTAAAATAGTATCGCAGTTATCCTGTTTTGTGGGCATATTTATTTTCTCAGAGTAGAGCCGCTGCTCCTCCACGTCGAGAGGAGCCAGTTGAGGTGGCTCGGGCACCTGGTCAGGATGCCTCCTGGTCGCCTCCCTGGTGAGGTGTTCCGGGCACGTCCCACCGGGAGGAGGCCTCGGGGAAGACCCAGGACACGCTGGAGGGACTATGTCTCTCGGCTGGCCTGGGAACGCCTTGGGATTCCCCCGGAGGATCTGGAAGAAGTGGCTGGGGAGAGGGAAGTCTGGGCCTCCCTTCTGAAGCTGCTGCCCCCGCGACCCGACCCCGGATAAGCGGAAGAAAATGGATGGATGGATGGATGGATGGATGGATGGATGGATGGATGGATGGATGGATGGATGGATGGATGGATGGATGGATGGATGGATATTTTCTCTTTTTCTTTATAATTCTCTTTGGTCCCTTTAAGACTGAAAATGTATTGAACTAGTATCTAACAGAGAACGTATTGCCTGCTCCATTTAGTGACTGACATGCTACTAATCAACGCGAATTGTTATCTTCTTGTGGATCGCAGTCATTTGTTGTGCTTGCATTTAAATACCACTCCAGGATGCTGGTGAGTAAGTCAAAACAGGGCAATAAAGATAAAAATACATATGCAGTACATGAGATAAGGACTCAACAGGATAGCGAAAAGCTTATATCAGCTTCTTCAAAATGTGACTCTTTAATGATCAAATTTTATTTATTGACCCAGTGGGGATTTGTTGCCCTTTGGTTGTTCTGTACAAGCCATATTTTGTGAGGACAACAGCAATACTTTCAAGGTAAAGGTGTATATCCCTGAGTTCAAAATAAGCCAAGTCAACAATCCCCTTGGAATGCATTAGAAACCCGTCAACGTTACCCCGCCTTAAAAGCATCAGCTCAGCTTTTTTCTCAACCCATCCCTTGTGGCAAACACATACTCATTAAATGCCTCCCAAAACAGGGAGCCAACCACAGAACAGGTCAGGTCGAAATTTTAGAAGCCTCAAGGTATTCACGGAATGCCAGATAGAGGTCCTAAACTCTTAAGCAGCAAGGTTGAAATGCTATTTCGGAGAGTAGGTTTAGTATTTCAGTTCTAAATGTTGAAAAATGCAGAAAATCTTCCAAAAACAGGATTCAAGATCAGCGTAGCTGCTATTCAGTCCAATAAAAATGCTCACACCTGTTAAACCCTGAGACATAAATAAGGAAACTTTTCAAATTACTAAAGGAAGAACCTTCCAATCCACTTTTTATTTTCCATTTTTTATCATTTGCCACTTTTTTCCCCTAATTCTTTTGTGTGTCCACTTCCAGCTGTGTTGACCTCTGAAAGCAGGATGTTTAGTCAGAAAGACTGCATGCATATTTTCATGAAGATACAGGTATACAGTTGGCATCTGTCCTTATTATGCAACAATTCCTTGGAACAGAGGGCATGGAGATGGAGATAAGTCACCTGCACTTCACAAACCCCATTGGAGTGCAGCGCTGAGTGGAAATTTTCCAGCAGCAAGATGTAGAAGTACAGTATGTAGCTACTTTTCAGGATTAAACATTGCGTTCTCAGGGGCTTGTTGACTCTCATGTCTCTGAGCCTCTTTTTTTTTTTTTTTGCCAAAAAGGGATCTCAGACTGTTCTTGGCAAGCGCAGATGCTGACACCTTGTGATATGAGACTGTCTAAATATAACTTTCACCTTGCGGTTCATATTTTGGGGTTGTTTCAGTCAAAGGTACCATGTGGGAATGTAAAGTTTTTCCAACTGATTTTGTTTCATATTTGTTGTTCTAGAAAATCCACCGTAACTCTGCTTGGGTAATCCTGTTTAGGGTGTCCAGTTCCTGTCTTCAGAGGTCAGAAGTTGGAAGCAGGACGGGTCACAAATCCATCACAGGTCAACTCAAAATGACAAATTACAGCCATGTATGGACACTCAGACTTGGATACAATTTAAAATTTCAATTTACTCTAGCAACTACACTTTTGCAATTTGGGAGCAAAAATATTAATAAATGCACAGGGAGGGCATGCAAACTATATACAGAACAGTTGTGGCTATTTGAACCCAGAACCTTCTTTGTGCAGGGAGGGCATAACTAACCCGGTACAAAAAAACCCCACATCTGGTTAATTCAGTTATTCAAGCAACTGAGTGCATGATTTGCACTTTCCTTGAGGGATTTTCCAGATCCCTTCAAGTTAGAAAATAGGTGCAACAAAGTGAAAAGCTTACCTCCCCATAAAGTGTCTTGGTATTAAACTGAAAGGAAACCTCAGTGGTCTCTGTCTCTGGTTTTCTCCCTGTGTGGTGACTAAAGGACAGAACAATGTTTTGAGCAAATGGCAACAAACATCAGATCTGATTTTGAATTTTTTATTTTATTCACAAGGAGACATGACAATATATTTTGGATTTTTTTACTGTTATAAAAAAGAGCAAATGAAAATAGGTATCCACTTGCTGTGGCTAGCAAAAACACTGCTTGTTGAAACAGGACATTAGAAAAGGATCAATTTAACCCTTTTAGACATTGCCTCAAATGTAAAACAATGACTCCCAGGATTGTTTTGCATGTATGTATTACTTAGAGGAAGAAAACAAAAATAGCATCTGAATCCAAATTTTTATTTGTAGACCCTGTACAAATATACATTTACACACCTGGCTGATAAAGGGTTGGGGTTATTCTGATCTGATGCTTCAAAAGTTGTGGGAATTTTGCTTTATGCTCACAGATTTTTAACACATGACAACTATGTGGCCAGATAATTAACACAGCTGTAACATTCTTTAAAAAAACAGGCACAAGGGGAGGAGCACAGCAGAATACATGTGTAGTGCTGTATTGTAAGTTAAGTCAAGTTAGCTCTACTTTCTGCTTCCAAAAATGTGTAACTATCACTACATGTAAAAAGAAAATGCATAAGAAGTGAGTATCCTATTATATATCAAGTCTTCTCAAAGTTTTCCATCATATTACAACACATTTCTTAGCCAGCAAGAAATACATATCGATGGATAGACTAAAACAAATGTGGACCCTGGCACATTAAAAAAGAGTTCATCTAATTAAATAGTCTTCTCAGAGTCACACATGTCTTGTAAATGTAGTTCAAAGAATTTCCAAGACCACTTTATATTTATATCATTTTGCTTTTGAGAATACAAAGCTCCGTCACTTTTTAATGACTGGGGAATGGTCTGTTGTTTGTATTAATTACACCTTAATAAGAGGAGACAAACTGAGTGTGAAAACATGTTTTAACACTTGTACGGATTAAAAACTGAATTTAACACTTTGATGTCAACACTTTTAAGGTCAACATGGATATTAATGGCAAGTTGGGGATTTTTTTTATTTGTTTCTTCACAACACAGCTGCAGCACTGGAGCAGAGTGTAAATGTGCTGCTCATGTCTTATACCTGCAGACAATGATCATCTGCTATAAAAGTCCAATTCCCACTGGGAACACGGAGTACTCCTCCATATCGGTAGGTTTGAAACAGCTTCTATAGGCAGAAGATGTTAAACAAGCATATGACTTTAAAATTACACAAATGTTTTTGCTGGATTGTCTTCTGTTGGTTGCCGATATGAACCAGATAATCGCATGTGGAAATTAATTTGCAACATAATCTGACCACTATTTCATCTGAAGCGCTCTGAGCAGGAATTATGGCTTTATCTTCACCTAATGCAGCATGACTCCCATCTGACTTCCTGTTGTAATAATGTCTACTTTCTTGTTGTTCCAGGACTGAATTTCTAGGTCAGTGATACAATGTTTTTTTATTTTGCTGCTGTTGTTGTTTTACTCTGATGTTCCCTCCCCAAAGCCTCCATTATACAACGGTGAAAATGGGACAATGGTAATTAAAAGTAAAGGCAGCCTTATGAAAATTCCTTCACCTTGTGGAGAAGCACCCATATGGAGCTCTTCGTGTGAGAACTACAGAGAGAAAAAGAGATTTCAGGCAGAAACTGGTCTCAGAACGAGTAAAGAGCTAACTTGTCTTTAGGTTTTAAAACATCCATCCTCCAAATAGGCTCGATTCTACACGTTTAATTCTGACTTACAGGATGTTAACTGATTCTCAAAACCACAACTCCTCCTCTCCTTTTATTTGAAAAAGTGTTTTTTTACATCTTTGTTAAAACTATCATTTTGCCAGGATGGTATAGCATGAGGTAGATAATCTCTGTCTTCTCCCAGTGCTCCCAGTGTTATTTACAGGAACAGAAGCTTGGTCAGAAACAACCAATCACAGCGAGGAGGAGGGTCTTAGTGTCGTCAATCAGGCTCATGTTCACGTTGCTTAAACTCTCCCCCTTGTGCTTTGCTACTCTACATCTTTTTCCTGACAGCAGAACCTGTGTGAATGCTCAGGCTAGTTAGCACTACGACCGTGGATAAACATTTTTCCTGTAATTGTAAGTTGTTTCTCCGCCATAAGTACAGTAACAGCAGTAAGATCTTCCTCCTGGCTCTGACTGGTTGTTGTTGGTGCAATTCAAACAGCAATAGTCACTCAGGGAAGATCTTTTATTTTTTCCACAGATTATCAGTCTTGCATTACGCTGTTACAACATAATGACAGTTGTAACAAACATATAAAAACTGATTTAAAAAAAAAGTTACATGCTGCAGCTTTAAACTTGTTACAAAGGGATTCTTAGGACACTTCTTTTCTTGAAGATCCCCAACTAAGATTTCTTATCAGACCCTTAACAGTTCGGCTCCAATTTCTTTTTATCAGGGTGACCCATGATGAAGATACTGCAGTTCTGCAGAAGCAGATAAATCATGGAGGCATTTCAAAGAGTGTCTCTCTGTCCATATGAAAGACACATGTTCACTTTAAGTAGAGGTGCCCTAAAACACCCTAATAGCCTCCTGTGTTCCAGCTTTGTGTTATCCTTGTGCATAGAAGGTTATATCAGCCATGAGACCTGTCGTTCCGACTGTAATCTTACAGGCTTCCCTTATGTGATCATCTGTATGCCTTTATTTTATTGTTTTTTTATGTGTATCATGAAGGGATTGCTGACACGTCTTTCATCAGAGGTCACCTTTATCACTTTGGTGAATCTACTTTAAAGTGTATCATCGCAGGTGTTTTACAAACCCTGATATATTTATATTTTTACCAGTTAGAAAGGTGCAAGAGAAGCATTTCACATTTAGATAGACCCAGATACAATAGAAGCCCTGCCAGCTAGAATCAACATATAGGAAAGACATTATTTTAGCTCAATTTTTTCTTCCTTTTGAACAAATAACATTCATTACAGGCTCATATTCACTTAGTTGACTGTGGCTTATTCTTTGAAAAGTAAATTTCAGCATTACAAGGCTTACAGTTTAAAGGAAAGCATTGCAACACTGTCAAATGGCAGTAGTATGTATTTCCTACACATATACTTACATTTTTTGGAGTTCTACAGTTTCAATAGAGAAACATAGCATCATTTCTACTGCAGCATTTTAATTTCTGGTTGTAACTGATGTATTCCTCCCTGCAAAACAGTTTTCTTTTGTGGTTTCTTATTATCCAACAAAATCCTGAAATAATTCTGATATATTTGATTTCTAATTGTGCTCATTTGCTTTCATAGAAAGTCCTTAAGTTATCACCGTGTGCTCTGTGAACCCAAATTCAAGTTTTATAGTTTCATCCTTCTTGCAAAGTTGAGGAAAGATATTCGAAGCCTTAGTCTGCCACCTGCTGGTGAGCAAAATTAATGCATTTTCCCCAAAAACTAAAGCAGGCATTTCGCTGTCGTATTTTTCTACAACCACAAGTCCAACATGATTCTGCATCTATTAAAAATTATCAATAAAAATAGCGAGACATTTTTCTGACATAAACATAAACAGAAACTGGAATATATATAATGATGAAAGTTACATTATTTGCCTAACTTTAATCATTAAAAGGTATTTAAGTTGATATTCATTCTTTCAAAAAATGTATGAGTTTAAAGAATAAATTATATTGCATGTGATCATCATTCCGGTTATAATACCTGCGTTTCCATTACAAATATGCGCAAAACTGTCAATATTCCGCTGACGTCGAAAAAAAACGTGAGTAGGTTTGTTCACGCGATAAATCAGTAAAAAAAAAACATGCCGCGCCATGATTCCCCAACTACTTCCTGTCATCTTCTTCGTGGTTTGTGCCAATGGCGACATACTGTTGTGAATCATGTGACTCGTGTGATGCAAAAAAGAAAAAGAAGATAAGTTTCCATGCAGTTTTAGCAATTTTGATACACCAAAAAACGTTAATTTATATATATATATATATATATATATATATATATATATATATATATATATAATTTTTGTTTCTTTTAAATATGCATACCTCCATATCTCTGTTAGGCATCACAGAAACAGCAAAAATGGTCAAACATGAGAGTCTGTTTCTGACAGCAGCCTAATTGTGGAAATCAAACATCAGCTTGATGTTTCATAGGGCTGACAAGCCCAGAATGAATGTCTACCACCTAAAGTTGCAGCAGTGAGCATGTGAAATGGACCCAGGAGCAGCTGAGAAAGGCCTCCGGTCTAATTAGTGGAGATTTCTTTTACATCGTTTAGACAGGCGAGTGCACCTGGGGAGCAGATAACACAGCTTCTTAAAAAGTATTCAGATCACTGGAGGAAGTGATGCTCTTGTCAATGCTCAGCAGGGAAATTATGGCATTTACATGGGAATGAATATGACTTTAAACGGGTCAAATGAAACTGTTTCACGGCAACAAGATTCCCCAATGGCAGTGCCCTATTTCAGATGTGTATCCTGGAATTTCTTAATTTGGAAAATATACGCAAAAAAGAATATTTGTCCTCCCTACATCAGAAGAAGATCACGCCTCTGTGGGATTTGTTGGAAAACAATTCCCATCAGAGGAGGCACCATTTTGACATTGAAATTCCTCTTTTTTAAGCTTTTTATTTCAGGTATTTATTTCAATCATTTTGTAAAGCAACCTATTTATCAAGCATAAGCTCAGAGGAACTGAAAAGGTTAAAATTTAAACAGCACCTGTTTCTTTTCTTGGCTCTCTTAACATGCCATGCATGTTGCTTCTAATATGTTTCAAAGGAAAATAATTGTAGGAGAAGTTCGTGCAAAGATCTACTGCAAGAGGTGACTTCCAGGCTGTGAATATTAATTATCTGAATTTAAAAATAATCTTACAAAACAACCTCCAGCTGTTCTCTTCTTAACATTTTTCCTTGACCCTCTGGGAAAGAGACGTAATGTCAGGGCAAGGGTCGCCAGTCTTTACCCATCATAGAGCCAGCAGTGGGAATAGATAAATTTTTCAAACTTTAGTGACTTCTTTTTCACTAATTATTCATGATGTTTTTTTTTGTGTGGTTCATTTCTGAGATTAGTGTGACTTTACCATGACCTAGCAGGAGGTGGAGAGATTTGCTGTGTTCTTATTGGTGTCCTTCCCTTGGAGCTGTGGAGCTCCAGGGTCATGGGTCAGTTCATTGGGTTAATTAGTCATATTTGTCACTCTGTCAGAGCCCTAAGGACGGTGCACCAACTGCATCTGTTTATGTTCCGATAATTTTCCAGTCCATTAATCACAAGCTCCAATCTCTTTTTTATATTCCATCATTGTTGAAACACATTGTTTCTTGTAAAAGCATTTTCAACCTTCGTCTGATTGTTGCAATAACTGTCTGACTTTGACTAGGACATTCTTACACATGAATATGTTCTGCTGAACCTGAAGTTAGGATATGACCTATAACCTCTGAAAACGCTGTTTAAAGAGCCGCGTCGTAATTTGAAAGCTTTGAATCAGATGCTAACTTCAGTGCCATGTTTTCCCCTGAAATGGTCCTGTGACTTTTCTTTGCTCTAACTTGGTTTCTTTTTGTTGTAGCTGTGATGTTTGAGACATATCATCTTCCTATTTTATTTTGATAACAGTTTTTTATTTGTAGTTTCTGTTCCTGTTTCAGTCCAGCATCTGGTTTCTATTTGTAATCTCCCTGTTGCAGCTGACCTCAATGTGTTTACATACAGCTCATGTTTTTTTTTCTTTCTTTTGTTAAATTCTCCAACAGTTTATTTTCTCTTTTTAATATTCAAAAATAAAAAGAAATATGCTACAGAATAAATTGTTAGACCATGCTTTTTAATATTTCAGTAGTCTATGTATTTTTGTTTATGCTTTTTAGATTAAGTAAATACAACAGGTCAGCTCTATTTGTATGTTTAAAGTTTTGTTTTCTTGCAGTTTGAAATCTACATTGAGGGATAATTATAAGTGTTATTTGCACCCTGCCTGCAACCTATGATTAGGTTGTAGCACAATGCTGTTGCCTATTAAAGTGTTTTAAAACCTGATCAGCAGGATGTTAGAGCACCTTTAAAAATCTGAGCTTTAACAGATATTTGGAGAAAACCTGAGGAAATACATCAGCAGTGATTTTAGGCTGCCAGTCTGTTTAGAGAGGCTGAAAGGCTGTTCTGATTCTACATCGAGCAACAGCACCCCCTGGAGGCCACATGTCCCCAGAGAGTACACTGCAAAGCTCTTCTCATGAACCCACCTATCCTGAGTACAGTCTGTTCACTACGGAAGAGGATTAGGGCCACTGGAAAAAAAAAAATAAAACAGTTCTGACTTTAATCTCAGAATTCTGAGATTAAAGTCAGAACAGTTTTTTTTTTCCAGTGGCCCTAATCCTCTTCCGTAGTTCACACTCATGCCCTCAGCTGAGGATAAAACCCCAAAACTGAGAAAAAGTTTCTTTCCTGATTAAAAAAAATAAGTCTGACTCTTTTATTCAGGAAATATGAACAAAAAAGTTATTTGGAGGAGTAAAAAAGTCTGACTATTTTATTCCTCCAAAGGACCAGTAACAGTCTGCCACTCTGACATCCTTTGTCACAATCTCATAATCTCAGTTGTAAAGAATTGAATATTTGCAGTTGTGCGCATATTTAAATGTATCTGTCTGCAACAGACACAATGGATATTCTTGTAGACTTTTTTTATGCTGCACTGGTATGTCTTGTTCTACTGTTTTTTGTTTTTTTCTACTACAGCTGCAATTTCTTTCTTTTTATTTTGCATCAAATGATGAAAACGGAATGCCATTTTTTTTTTTGGCATATGCTTCTCAGTCCTTTAAGATAATTACATTTTAACTTTAGCAAATAAGTTTCCAATTTTATCGAGGCCAAGAGCTTTTACTGAAAATTACATGAAAGCAACAGAGCAATTTATGTTTTTACTTAAACATTTAACTACACTGGATGTTGCAAGACAAAGAAGGGCAGACAGATAAATTAGGTGTGCTTTGCAGAAAACATTAAATAAGTAGGTATTCATGCATATGTCAAAATCTAGACTTTGAAAGTAAGTAAGCAACAGAAGACAACCAAAGTTGACTGAAAAACTGAACATTAATTCTGGTGGGAGTTTTTTCTTCCAAATTCTAATCACAGTTTTATAAAAATCCACCCAAGATCCTCTGACAATAAACCCAAACATGGATAATTAATGTACTTTTAACTAGAATGCAATTTAGCTATAAATTTCTTTTAAGCTTTTATCTGGCACTATTGAAGTTTATATTCAGTACATCTGACAGAAAATAAATGGGCAGAGAGAGAAGTGGGGAAGACATGTAGAGAGGATCCCAGGATTGGCTGCATCATGCAAGCTGCCACCTTTTAAGCTATTTTTCTTTTTCCTAAGTTTGATGTTCTTGTCTCCGTCTCCAGTGGATTAATATTAAAAGGGCAGTGTCAGAGAAACAGGTCTGTGTGGGAAGAAACATCTTCTTCCTCCACTGTTGAGCGAGGCAACCTTCATAATTGAAGAAATTTATGGTGTCTTTTATGCCACCATGCAGCTTTTCGTCACAGTTTAGTTTGGAGACATTCAGCGTTGATATCAAAAGGAAGTCCTGCTTTTAAATAGAGAAAAAATACCTTGTTAGAGTGAGTGAACCAGGAAGCAGATCTACCACTGGATGGCATTGTGATCCAAGAAATGAGCTCTGCCTCTGTTCCCTCTCTAAAGTGCCAATTCCTTGACCTTCACAGACTGACTCCACAACAGAATATCGCTTTTTCAGACTCCGTTTGTGTCAAATTGGTTAAATGAGGTTATTAAATGGAAAATAAATAAATAAATAAAGATAAATCGTTTAGCAAAAATGTGAGAATGCCAAATATTTGGTGTAGCTTCTTTAATCCTTGCAAAAAAAATTAACAACATTTCTCCTTTTGTAGTTGTGTGTGTCACCCTAACTAATGCAACCTTTTGTAACAATCCTTTCAGAGGATCAAATGTTAACAATGCCACACATAACTCTGGGATTTCAAGGGTAGAAATCATTTAACAGCATAAAGGCTTCAAAGAGAAAACTTATTAAATCTGGTAACAAACCAAATAGTCACATACAGATTGTGAAAAGACCCATTTTTTCTTGGCTGTCAAAAATTAAATCAAGCTAAACTTTTCATGTTTTAGGTCATTTAGGATCAACAACATTATTTCCATTTAATAAATCCCAGAAAACTTATGGACATCCAGTCTGGTTCCTCCTTGGCTACCATTACTAGACTCCTGAAATTATCATGTTCATCTATTCCAACAACTACATATAAGGATAAACAACATGGAATAGTCAATTGACACTGAATGTTCATAGTTCAGTTTTCTAATTGTCATGAATGTGAATCATTCTAGAGGGTTTGTCAGCAACTCACCAATCTGCGGTCGCTATTTATCCTGAAGAACTTAACGTCAAACAACGTTACTGGGGTCCAGTGTTGGTAATGCGCCGCTGCGGTCATAGAGAACTAAAGGAAAATAGGAAATCGATACGTATTACAAATTATTACTTGTTAAATTTTGATCTTTTGTAAATGTTACCAAACTGTAGATAATCATCATGTCTGTGTTTTTTTTTTCAGTTCAGTTTACGATCATCTTAAGGTATTTTATACAACAAACATATCAGACCTGTACATATAAATATATAGTCAAATGATTCCAATAACAACTACATCTTTTCAGATGCTGGGCTTTTGTAGAGCCACTGGAGTAATACCGAGTGATTGATTATTCCAGAAAAGCAGGAAATTAGAAGTCACACTGGTATGATCATTTTTAATTTATATCTCAGGGCTATTTTTCATCACTGTTCCATGTCTTACTGTCATACCTCACGTGAACAATCTTTTTTTTTTCTTAATGACTAGCAAACAGCTCTTTCACTCTTTATTGCAGTCAGTTTAAAACTAATAACAGATTTTTTTTCAATTATAAAATCAGTAAACTAATCCAAGGTTGAAAAGCTGTCTGTGAAAAATTAAGTGCACCCTTGCAGTTTCAGTAGGGATCAAGAGGAAAAGTAGCATTTAGCTACAGATAATCAAATGAATTTTATTGCATGATGCTTATCAGACGTGACCACCTTTATAAAAACAACAGTGCAGGCAGTGTGTTGCTTTATAACCAATAGGTGTGTGTTAACATAATGCCAAAATTACGGAGGCCGACGGGTCCAAACGCCCTCCAAACAGCTAAACTTGCTGTGATACCTGAATGATGCAAACTCCAAAACAAACACAGGCAAAAAAAAAAACAGATTCAACAGAAAAATGTTGCCAACAAAAAATACTGCAACCACAGGACATGGAAGCAAATTGGAAAAATGGCACAAATACAAAAACAGGAGCAAGTATAAAGTACTGAAAGCTTGATCCATGTAAAAGTCAAACTAACTTTCCTTTTGTTATGAGATGCAAAACCTTAAAACTAACAGGGTGCACTTTTTTTTTTTGTTGTTGTTGCAATTGCTGTATTTAGCCGTAGCAATGTTTACTTCAAATATTTAATGGATACTCGCGTAATTCGGAATTCATACCTATAAAATTATTTCAGGGATTTTTCAGAGACAGTTTATTTCCAGGTTATTAGATGTAAGACTTTGATCACCTCTTTTCCACTTGTTTCCAGTCATAAACAATAAAACCAATCAGCTCCCAGATTGAACCCAAATGTAGCAAAGTGATAGATTTCACGACGACATAATTGCTCGGGTTTTTGTCTCACAGAAAATGTAATCTTTTTCGTAAATGGATTAGTGGGTAAAACAATCAAGAGTGAAGTGAAGGGCAGACAGGAGAGTTTAATGGATTCTGTCCCCAAAATGAATGTATTATTCTCCTACAACATATTCACTCACTCCCCCGCTGCACCGAGCGTGTGTACATGTGTGTGTTTCCACCACTTTCCCTCCAGTGTTCTTAAGAGAATTGAATGAGGCAGAATAAATCATAGTGCGATCAAGATGTCATCTTCATGATAATGAAAACATGATGCCTCATAATAAGTTTCCAGATCAAAGGGAGCCGCTGGGGCTTGGTAACTCAGAGCCAAGTGGCCAAAAAGTGCTCAGAGTAGAGATGGATTTAGCAGACAGTGAGGATGATTTAATAATGTTTTCCTTCTGAAGTTTATGTTTCACTTTATGCTTTGTTCTATAGAAACATGATCCGTGTTGTCCAGTCAGATTACTTTGAGTGTGTTTGGAATGTTGCTACCAAAGGAGCGATTAAGTTTTCTGCACCAGGCTGGTCCAAGTGTTTTATCAGGCCCCAAGCAGGATTTACCTCACTTTCAGTTTAGCTCATAAACCAACAAATCCGTGCTTCTCCAAACTGTTTGTAATCAGGACCAAATCAAAGTGCTGAGACGGGGAGTGGCTGATGCGCAGTTCTCAAACCGCATGCGGATTTCTTCCCTCTCCTGTGCAGCTCGCAACAACTTGACTGGTCTGTCAAGATTCTCACTTTAACTGCAGTTTACAGAGTATTTTATTGTGAAAAATATCAGCTTTCACCCCAGATTGACTCTGTTCTGCTGGTCAGTCTATTGCACTTAATTCAACTGACCCACCAGCACTGGTTAACCTGAAAATCACCTCGAGGCAAACTAAACATTGTAAGATGTCAATAGGACTGGTTTCAAGTTTTGTCACTTTCTCCAGTTTTATTTAAAAAATACTAATTTTTACAGATCTACATCGGTAAAAAAAAAAAAGAACCTGCTTGAGATTTGTAACAGTCTTTTAAAAAACTGAGTTTGATTTTGCTTCATTTTCTTCCAGAATGTGCATTACCAACATTTTCTTGAGATTTGTTATATTTTCTCTGGAGTTCAGAAAAACTTACCAAAAGTCAGAAAGTGTGATAACTGTAACAAAATGATATTTTATTACTGGAAATCCAAACTTTTTATTTTTGAAACTGGAACTAATCTTTCTGCTTTGCCCACTCCAGTCACTTTTACCACAAAGTTTCAAGTAACTTTAATTAGCTTTGGAACCATTATCTGTAGAAAATAAATTAGAAAATATCGAACTGATTTTATTACTTGTAATTTTAATTTGCAGATATCTGTCCCCAGATCTACAAGAAGAAATCAAAAGTGAAGTATCCTCACTGCAACTAATGATTATTTTAAGAATTGATCATTCTATTGATTTTTCTGGTAATTATTTGACTAATCGGATAAAAAAAAAAATTCGCATTCTGCAGATTTTTCACTTAACCACTTAAGTCTATTTTTTTTACCCAATATTAGTAATACATTAAAAATGGAAATAAGCAAAAAAAATGTATTCCTTTTTTATAAAAAATAAAAATAAAAATGGCCTAAAATGATCATTTGTAGCAAAAACATCTTTCTACTAATCTATTTTATTTATTTATTTATTTATTTATTTATTTATTTATTTATTTTAATATAGGATTTTTTTTGTGTGTTATAAAGTTTGAACCAGATGACACTAAAAATGCCACTTGAGGAGTTCTGGGTAGAGCATATTTACAGATAAATACGGTTTTATCTTAATTACAAAATGTGTATGTGTTTTTTGTACAGTTTTGACTTAATTGCTGCTCTGACTGCGTTGCTCTTTTAGCAAATGACCCTTTTCACATCTGCATACTACAGTTAATCAACAGACAATTATTTTTAAAAAATCAATTAATCTCAACTAATTTGAATAATCATTCCAGCCCTATTGGAAACCTACACAACTTAGCAGCATGGGGTGAAGTAGAGGCTTGTGAAATACTCCAGGTTGCATACTCCAAACGGCCTTTTCGTTTGCTTATGCCTTGGGAACGCTCCGCTTCCCGTAACAGCCTCAGCCTTGACATTTGTTTGCAACAGTAAAAATCTAACAGCTCAACAAAATGCCAGTAGGGTTGTATAGGTTATTGATGAAAAGTTACCAGAGAAAGCAGCGGTTGCTCTTGAAACTCTACCGCAACAATAGGTCAGCAAAGGGGAAATCAAGGGGAGAAAACCAAGCAGCATTCAGCTTATAGGAAATAATTTTAGACATTCCAAGAGAGTACTAAAACCCAGATTTACAGACGGTTGTGTCTGTAAATCCGTGTTTACAACCTCAGCCCCCTCATCAATTTTTCAACAAAGTTGCTCTCATATTTCAGCTGCAGTCTTTTATTATATTTTACGTTTCTCCAAGTAAAAATGAAAAGTAAGATTCGTTGATGATCTGCAGCTTCTACCCTTCCAGTATGCGTGATGTGTATCCGTCTAGATAGGAGATGAAGTTCATCATTTCAGGATGATCCATTTGTTCACTTTATGTTCATGAGACAGCAAGACCTACTGCAGGAGGGGGGAAAGAATTCAGCAGATCATTTTGTTTTCCTGTAATCTAGACAGACGTTGGAAACTTTGTGTTTTATTTAGATAAAGACAGTGTTTGGCTAATAACAGCTGTGTTCTGCAAAATGTATCTTTAAATGGAGGTCAAGGTTGTTTTTTCTTCTCTAATAGCTGAAAACTAAGAAATCTGAATAAAGCTGGGGAAAGTTGTAAAAGTTGACTTTAGTACAAATGTTTTTTTTATTATTATTATCATTATTATTTGAGTAGATTTGTGTCAAGCAAAGTGGATAATAAGCCAGAATTATCTTGTTTTTTATTTAATTGCTTCCATGGTTGCAGACCGCTGTGAGTTTTGGAAACGTAATGATCGTTCAGTTGGTCCATTTGTCTTCACCATTACTTTACCTGAACTAAAAAGCTCCCCAGATGTGCTGGGCTGTATTGATGCCTCTCAATTGAGGCCTTAATGAAAGCTCTGTCCCACCGCTGTGATGCTGTTCCTTGACAACACTTCACATCCGCCTCTCCAGGAAAAGAACCAAACAAGATGCTCCGGTCTCCTTCGCTCCGAAATGAGCTCCCCTTCTGTGATGAAAAATGCCGCCTGTCTCTTTGCTTATTGCTGTGGCATTTAGTTGGCTCAGTGTGGTGATTTGAAGAGCCTGTGGAGTCAAAGCTATTTCTCCTGCTTGCAGCTTAATGCTCTGACTCAACAAACCTGACCATTGTCATTTTCCTCCATCGGCTTCATGGCGGCCGTGAAGAAAAGCCAAGAAGTGCCGGTAATAACCTTGAAGGAGAAGGGGTGTGATTGCACCTCCATTTCACACCGAGGACCTCTCTCTTGCTTCCCCCAGTGGAGCAGTAAAATGCTATATAGGATGAGGAGTGAGAATGGCAGCGAAGTAGACACAGTGTTTTGTTAGTGGCAGGAGATAAAAGAGGAACTTGTGAGTTGGGGGAGGCATAGATGGGCACGGCAGGACCCAGTGTGCGTCTCAGAAAACAAGGTATCACACTTCAGGGCCTGCTTCTCCACTTTCTTTAGGAATGTATTTTCGTCCACAGTCTAATCCTAATGGGTTGCTGGGGGCAGTGTGTGCTTCTTGAACTGTGCCACTCTGTCTGCTAGAATTACTCTCGACCAGCATAATTTACCAATCTCACTCAGCCTAAATCTCCACAAAAGGGATAACATGTTGAGTACTTGTCCTCTGGGCAAAGAGATTATAGGTCAGGCTTACAGTAGAGAAAACCCACTTCTATACTTTAAGAAGCGGCTGAAGCTATTTAAAGGGTTTCCGTTTTATTTTGCTATGTACAGGGAACTAAATACATTTACAGAATAGAATAGAATATACTTTATTTAAAAAGGACCCAAGGTTGTAAACTGCGTAGAAGCAGCTGCCCAAACAGACAGTAAATACACATGCAGTGCATATAAACATCTAGAAACGTAGACTAATACACAAAAGTAAAAACAAACAAAAAAAGAAAGAAAAAACAGAACAGCAAGGTTGTTGCTCAACTTTCAGGCCTCTATGTATTATCGATTTAAAATCCTGATTCAAAATTTTCATGGAGGTGGGTACAAAAGAGTATTATTTATGAAGGGTAATAGTATTAAATTTTAAGGGTTTGTGTCTATTTTTCTCTTTTAAATGTACCTGCAGGGCTTTGCAGGATTCCTTGAACCACAAATATTCTAAATGTTCTTTCTTGTCATTGTATGATTGAATGACACAAAGTCTTACAAAATTGTAAGTGGAATAAAAATTATAAAATGATTAAATGGTGTAAATTGATCTTTTGGTACTGTTATATATATATTTTTTTTGTCAAAGTAAAGTCACTCATCAAAAAGTAAGTATGTGTAATTATTGTGAGCTGTGAATATGGAGAATTTACTGCAGCTAACTATGTATTATTCAGTGAGATATTATTTGTGACAGCTGCCGAACTCAAAATGACCATGAAGCACAGTTTGTTTATATTTTCATGCCATGTGGCATACGTCTAATTTAGTAATTTCACCCTCATTTTTTCCGCCCGGGGGAATATTTCTTCCTCTATTTAACAATTGACAACAGCAACTGACCATTATGTGGTATAGATAACGATCACTTACCATTATATTAGTGCAATTCACTGCTGCTTTCGTGCAATTACACAATGGCTTTGGCAATTTGCTTTCCCAAAGCTCCCCACAACAGAGCTGTTGACCTTGCAGTGCAAATGTTCCGTGATGGTAAATGGTTGTCATTTGGGCTGCCATGCCTCATGAAGCCATCTACGCTGTTATGTCTTGCCTTCGAGCTCCTGCTGATCACCAAATTACAGTGGTGCATGACTAATTGGGCAGCTATTGCCTGAAGCTGAATAAATTTTGCGGGATTGGTCTATGTTGCAGAGTTTGCAGCTTGGTATACAGGCGAATATATATATATATTTTTTTTAAACAAGCTTTCTGGATTTCTGCTGTGTTGCACTGTTAGTTGAGCTTTTTATTTTATTCCACAATGTATTACTTTGATGAATGAAATGGACTCCGTTCGATTGAACCTCTAGATGTCACTGTTGTTTAACCGCTGCTCTGAAATGATCCACCAGTCAATTTAAACTGATGAGGCAACTTGTATAACATCAGACGGTCCTAATCCTCATCTCTGGTTTTTTTTTCTTTTTTTATTATTTCTCATAAAACATCCCCCTTTAGAAAAATAAGTATCGCGAATGACAGTTCATGCTGGCTCAATGCAATTATTCCTAATTACGGGAAATAAGATGTAAGAACCTGGTTGCCAGTCAGAACCCGCCATTAAGCTAAAACAGTTGGGATGTGTGGTGTTATGTTTCTGCCCTTGAGAGTGACATAACAACAAACAGCCAGAAGTGCCCATTTCCCCTCACCTGTGTTTCTTCCAAAACCTCTTCATGTAGTAACATAGATTATTTTCTCTTCATCTTCTGGCAAGACAATTAGGCTTTAACCGAGGAAAGCACTTCAGCATAATGGCGTATCCCATGTCATCCCATAAACCAGAGAGCTCGGTTTTCAGTTTTTGATCAGAACTTCTTAGAAACAACACACAGCAAGGATCTGTGGGGGTGCATACTGTAACACAACAATGTGCTGTCACAGCTCTGAGATATTGTATCCGTTTTTATCTTACTGAAAAATGCAGACAGGGAATCTAAATTCTGGGCTTTTTCTTTTTTTTTTTTCTTTAGCTTTATAAACTGTGCTGTAAAAAGTATTTTCCTCTTCACTGATTTCTTTTTTGTGTATTTTCTCCTCTGCTAAATGTTATAGATTATAAAACAATTTTAACATCAAACAAAGATAATCTAAGTAAATTTTCAACTCAACATTTCAGTTATTAACAGGACAGAGCTAATCTGGACCTAAATGTTAAAGTAACTGAACTCTAATCCTAATTACTGGATGTGAGCAGATCTGCCATCAAGAGTTTTAGCAAGTCCACTTTTTGATCTGCTTAAGGATATGTCATATAATCTCAATCATATTGAAGTCTAGACTTTGACTAAGCTACCACACAACCTTTTGTTGTATTTTTTTTAATTATTATTTTTAGCTATTTAGAGGTGGGCTTGCTGATTTGCTTTGGATCATTTTCCTGCTGCACTCTTGAGTTTAAGGTTACAATCTGATAGCTAGCTGCAGTTCTTCACAACTTTCTGGTAAAGGACAGAATTCATTGTTCCATCATCAGGTATGACAAGTTGTCCAGGTACTGAATAAGTAAATCCAGACAGTCTAACTATATCATCACCATGTTTGACTGTTTATATGTCCTTTTTATTCAAAATTAGCTTTTTTGTTGTATTGTAAATAGCAATTGTTTTCACTTTTCAAAGACCATTTTTGTAAACATACAACAATATGTTGTGATTTAATCACTATCACCACTACAAAAAAAAAGTTTCATGCTCAGTATTTTCTGTACTTGTGGTCAGTGTAGCTAGAGAAGTATTGGGAATGGACTTACAGGAAGGTTTTAATCTGGAGAGGTTCAGACGTATACCCAAAACATGGAGACGAAAACACAGAAATGCCATGTCTGCCTGGAATGAATAATGATATTTGAGAATCACAAATTACTAACAATAAGGGTGATTTTTTTTTTTTGGGAAAGAATTGCAAAGCATGACCCTTGTAACTGAGAGAAGACTAAATGCACACGTTAATGGAAAACATAGAAAGAGCACTGTAAAGAAAGCATGTTCTTCAGATACCAGCTTAGAGAAACAGAATATCTTCTTTTATTCGTATGGACCCCCTAATAAACCTTTGTCTACACTCTGACCACTTCTAGTATAAAAGTCTTGTTCCGCCATTGATTAACACAGACTGTAACTGAGGTAAATGAAGCGTACTATGTTTTAGATGTTGTCCTGGGTTAGTTTTCTCATTTGGTGGATAATGGCTCTAATTGTGGTTTATTTGAGAGAGAAAACCTTTATAACCCACTCCAGTGTGATAATGTTGTTTTTCATCTGTTTTAGATCAGTTTATGATGTGTTGGTTTATGACCTATTTTAGCCTTGTAAAGATTTTTTTTAACAAGGCATGGGTGTGCCTGTGAAACTGAATGATTGTTTCTAAATACAGTTAATTGTAGTTAATTCAAAATTTAACAAGGGAAGCTTAGATAGATTATTTTCAATTTTTTTTTTTTTTTGGGGGGGGGGGGGGTTCCTTAATAAATAAAATGACAAAAATAAAAACATGCAATGTTTACTTTGTCTGTGATATAATTTTTTTTATTACCAGAAACTCAGAGTTTGGGGTTTGTGTTTGAGTGGCACTGTAGGTTTTCTCTGGAGGTGGGTGGGGTGGGGGGCTCTTCCTGGCATCTGCCAATCATCAAGCTGCTGGATAAGAAGAGCTGAATGTTGGTCCTTCAATGCCTGAGTGTTGTCCTCTGCGATATCTCTGGCACTCTGTTGTTTCTCCTTGTGCCTTCATGTTAAGTGTCTCCTTATGATCTCCTCTCCAGAGGTACCTCTTCATTTGCTCTTAGATTCTTACCTATAAGCGTCTTTCTGTCGTCCACCGTCTACATCTCCAGCTCTGTAAACAGAGCTTATGGATCTCTACTGGCATCATATTAGCACAACCAGCAACCTCAATAATAGTTATAAGAGTTGTACTATTAATTTCGTTGTACTGCTTATTGTACAATGACAATAAATCTAATCTAATCTAATCTAATCTAATTGTCAGGTTAGTACTGGACAACATGGCTGAAAAACCTATCACAGTAAAAGTGTTTCATATCAGTCATTACTGATAATAATAGATTTTTTGTTGTTTGTTTTAAATATCTGAAATGCTGTCAGACTGGTGGCATGATCTTTCTTTTTCTATCCACAATTTTTAGTCCATGTTCTTGTTTTATTATTATTATTATTATTATTATTATTATTATTATTATTATTGGCCAAATCTCAAACTAATGCTGTGTAAGTTACTTAACAGACTGTTGCTAAGTAACCACATGTTACTCAACAGGTTGTTGCTAGGTAACCAAAGACTGAGTGAGTGAGTCGATGTCACCCACCTTGTTTAGCCGACCATAAGAGATTGAGAAGCCAAAGTCTTTCCTCTGCCTACATCCCCGACAATCCTGTGTGCTTCTGAATTGGAGTTCAGTAAAATTACTGAATATTATCTAATGATATGTGTCTATTATTACATATTGTTATTGATTTATTGTCTATACTTCCGGCTTCCCTTACCACAAATCATTCACTTCAACCTGTTTGCCCTCCAACATCTCCACGTTTCCTCAACTCCTCCAAACTGCAACAACTGCAGCTCCAGCTCCAAGACATGATCACCACCCAAACCAACACCCCAAGCTCTGCTCATTCCTCCACATCTCCAACATCAGCAACTGCACTTTCTCCATCGCAAAGCCTTATTCTTCACCTCGCCACCAATAAACCCCTCCCCGAATCAAATTGTGGACTGTTTGCACATTTGGTCGTCGTAATAAACCTTTAAAGCCTTTTCATTGACTCCTGGGAGTATCTTGCATGTGGGTCAGAAGCCTAAAAATAACGACAGAAACATTTATGGCCGACGAAAAAACAGATCCAACCTGAAAGGGATAGAAATATTTTTTCTCACAACACTGCATATGTTGAACGTGTTAGGAAAGTGCTCTTTACTTAATGACATCATATTATGTATGAATGTATATGAGTGAGTCATAGTTTCTTCCTTATGAGGTTCAGCCCATCGAGAGTCACATTCAGAGTCACATACTCTGTAGCCGTGTTTTATTTGCTCATATGGAGCCCCTGGGACCTCAATATGTTAGCAAAGCCAATCAGCACTGTATAATTGAAAAGGAGCACTAAATGACTGCAGACACAAGATTAGATAGTCACGGCAATGATGTGTGTTGAAAATCGAGTCTTGTACTACACACATGCGTCCCACTGGAAGATGCAGATAAGCTTGTATGAAAGTGTGCTGTGTGCACACAGGAAATGTGGTAAAATAGGGTGGAAACGGGCAATGATGATATGATGGAAAATGGCGAGGAGAGCTGGACATTAGGGGGTTTTTCTGGTGCGTTTGCCATTGTTGGTTGTTGACTGGTTTATGACTTTCTTGTTCTTGTACTGGTTAGCAAAAAAAAAGTTTAAAATGTAGAGCATTTTATTATTCAGTCTGTACTTTTTGTGTGCAAAATACAAACACTTTAAATGTATTTTATTAAACTTGTCTGTGCGATAATACTTTAACAATCTCCACTTACTGACCATCTAAAAATTAAGATTATAAGGTTTTCCTTTAAGTTTAATTTCTGTTCATCATCAAAATTTGCCAAGACATTTTGTTTTTATGGGTCTTTGTTCTTATTTTCAGTCATTAGTGTGAGAAGTGGGGAATTCCCAGAGCTTCATTTCCTCTTGATAACTAGAAGGATTGCAATTCATGCAAAAAGAAGCAGCTCCTGGGTGAATAGAAATGAACATGCTTTCCAGAAGCCTGACATTTCTGTTTAATGGATAGATTTTATTGATATCATATAATTTTCTAATTTTGTGATACATTAAATTTGGTGTTTTTTATTATCTGTGAGCCATAATTATCACAATAACAAGAAGTAAGGTTTGAAATATTTCATGTGTAATGGAACATTATGAATTTCACTCAGAAATGAGTGGAAAAAAATATTGAACTTGTTCACAATATTCAAATTATTTGAGAAGTACCTATAAATCGACATTGGCAGTATTTTTTAAGCTGGAATTGTGAATCTGAAATGTGTCCAAAGGGTTTATAATAAGTGAAATTGACTAAATATTTTGGAGAATTATTTTTACAGATAAAATTCTGTTTTTCGTGTCTCTCGTATGATGCAATAAATGGGTTTTTTCGGTCCTCAAATTAAACAATACAAAGCCAGGCATAACCCACGAGAATTCACATTTCAGGTAGTTTGAAGTAAATGCACATGGATGCTGGTTAAAGTAATGAGATTATTACCCGTCAACTGCAGGGAGTTGTGTTGTGTTGTGTTGTGTTGTGTTGTGTTGTGTTGTGTTGTGTTGTGTTGTGTTGTGTTGTGTTGTGTTGTGTTGTGTTGTGTTGTGTTTGCGGACTGCATTCTGTTTTCCACTGTAAATCCATGACAGACTAATAGGGTTTCCCACAAGGGAAATCTGCTTGCATTTCCTGTCCCAGAGCTGCCCTCTTCCTTCCTTGCTGAAAACCCACTGGCTGTGCTTTTTTCCTCTGCACCAGAGGAGCAGAGGTGGAGTCCAGCAGGGCTCTGTTAGAACATCCAAAAATAGGCCACAGTATCCTACCTAATCTGTTGAATTTGACACCGCATGGGTAGAAAGTGGTTTTCCTCGATTCCTTTTTACACAAACAGACAAAAAATATCACCAGAATGTGGGTAAATTTAACAGATATATTGTCAGAAAGGGAAAGTAAAAGTTTGGAAGTAGTTTAAGAGGGCTTAGATAAAGTACTACAAGATAAACTGGGAAATGTTCTTGCTTTTCTTCTTGTCAATCCTAATTGACCTCTGACTTTTCTGACCCTGTGAATTCCAGTTATGACTTGACCAGGGGAAAAAAAATCACATTGTTTGCTGGTAGCCGGGAGTCTTATGACCAAAACCCACAGCTTTGTTCCTCTATCTGAAAGGCCTGGAGTCCCTGGTGAAAGCTACAGCTGTTCTTTGATAACTGAACACAAAACAGAATAATTTTGGACTTAAGCTGGAAAAATTACCTTGTCATAATCTTTGCATTCCTACAGCTGGGTGTAACTTTTAAGGAGCAATGGTTGATTATTGAGACCTTTCTTAAAGCCATCATTGGTCCTTTAAAAAAAAAAAAAAGCTGCAAAACAAATGCAGCACAAAAAAGTGTCATTTCAGTTGTTTTATACTCAGTGATTTCAAGTATGAAGTGGTGCAATGAAATTTTGCTTTGCCATATGGTTTAATGTAATTTTACATTTTCTGCTGAACATGTTTTTCAAGAGTAATATAACTCTTGAAAAACTGTTTGCTTTAGAAATTGTGGATTGATCTGATATCAGGATTTCTTGCTTATCTGCAGACAACAAGACTATATTTGGATCAGAATCAATATTAATGGGAATATAGTTCAATAAGAGAAATTAAAATCAGATTTTTAATTACAATTTATAAAAGATACTCAACCAGTTTCTTGTTTACCCTGTAAAAACATTTTTACAGTGTAAATACTTGTTTTGACACACAATTTATTTTAATGTACAAAATAAAAATGATTGCACGTTATTTAAGGAGTTGTGTTAGTCTGTGTTAAATAGTTCAACGGGTTCAGCTTCTCGCTGTATTTGTTCCAAAATAATCTACTTACCCTGAGATTTTCTACTTTTTAATCCCCTTTTCTCTAATTCATATTTTCTGTAGGACTAAATAATTTAGCATTTTGTGGGTTAAAATGAGCAGTAAATAACATTTCATCCATGCGGTTTTCTTTATACATTTTAGTGTGGAAAATCTATTTTTATATCCACTTTACAAAATAAAAGATCATTTGTGGGATGTATGAACTGTTGCCCACAAACAAACTGAAAACTATGCAAATTATCATCGGGACGTGCAGAACACAAAGTTACTTGGTCCAGACGAATAACTGACAAATGTTATTATTTTTGGCATTTTTTCATTAAGGTGATTAGGCTACTGAAAGGTTGTAGATCGTACAGTTTTGACATAGTTTAACACACTGAAAACAAGATTTAGTCTATGGGAAGAATTCTGTTTTTATTAGCTCATAGATTTTATATTCATGTCTCGCCTCTGAATCCACAACACTGTCTTGCACCTTTGGCCTGTTGAGCATTGCAGGCTAAAGGCCTCAGTCAAGGTCACACAGCCGCTGACTTTCTGTGGGCAGAGTGCCGTCGTGCAACATTATACAGGCCACAGCTAGGAAACAAATTGAGAAGAATCAATATTAATGCTTGCAGTAGGTTACATATGAGTAGGTATCACAAGCTGTTTGACATGTTACGCTACATGCGTGCTTGTTGACTTTCTGGATATTTCTGGATTTCTGCTGTTTCTATACTGTTTTGCAGCTTTATTCACAGTCATTTAAAAATATACAAATATCAAAATATCAATCCTGTGCCAGAATCAAACATATTTTTCAATAAGTCCACATTTCTGTCTGACGTTATATCCTATTTTTAGATCAAATGTTTTCATTAGCTGTCAGAGACTGCCATATGAGCTCATGGCTGATTTCGCCTTTTATGCACAAAGAGTGAGCAGAAGTGATGTACTGTTCACAGAGTCACAGCTGTCAGAAATCTGGGATTGCAGGAAGCTATCAAGATGTTTTCGGGCTCCTCTACTTATAGAGAGAAAAATGAACACATGCCTTTCATCTGGACGGAGAGACACTCTTTGAAATGTGTCTTTCCTTTATGTCTTTCCACAGAGCTGCAGCATCTTCATCATTGGTCACCCTGATAAAAAGAAATAGGAGCTGAACTCTTAAAAGCAACATAAGAAATCTCAGTTGGGCAGCTTGAAGAAAAGAAGTGTCCTATGAATCTTTCAACAACAAGTTCAATGTCTAATTTTAAACCAATGTATGAAAATGTTTAATAATAATTATAATAATAATAATTATCATACAAACTTTTGCTGAAGCACCTCAGTGCAATTTTATTTTACACACTATTGGCTGATGTTTGCAAAGCAGCCAATCAAGGTGCACCATCTATTTTTTATTTTTTTTGGCACTAAGTGGCTGTACCTTCAAGAGCGGAAATAAGAAAGACTGTAGCTTCTGCTGTAGTTCTAAGATGGTTTCCACTGTGTATCTTAACGCATTTAGATGTTTATTTGGTGTTTGAACTATTGAAATAGGTAGCTATTAATATTTTTAGGGGAGGTCTCAAGTATTGATGGATGTTAGCTATTCATTGGCGACTATGGTTCCAAACCCCCGCAAATACCAGAGCTCTACTGTATGTGTAATGATGAAAATCGTGATTTAAAGAACATTTTTGAAAATAACCTTTAAAATAAACCTAAATTCAATTAAAACTTTTTTTATCCTAATGTTTTCTAATCTAAATTCTTATCTTGTGTTTTGATTGTCTGTAAGTGTAATATCATCATAACTAACAGAAATAAAGGCTTGAAAACATGAGTCTGTGTTCTTCATACCATGTTTTACTTAGTGACTTGAATTGTTAACTTCAGTAATATGATAATTTATTTAATATGACTGGATACATTTATTTAGTATTTCACACCTTAATAATTCCAATAAAACTTAGGTTCTCACCATATTTATTTGTCTCATCTTCTTGGTGATTTAAATGTTTAAAAATGTTTAATCCTGATTTAATTGATCCCCTAAATTAATTATCTAAATACTTGACGTAATCAGTATTTATTTTGTGCTTTTACAGCTTTTAAAAGCTGTAAAAATGGAGAAACGTCAACATGAGAAGTAGAAAGCATTTTTTTGGACCCTGATTCATATTTGTCATTGCTCTCTAGCCTATTTACTTGTCCACTTTGAAAACCTTCTTTGAGCCCCTCTTTGTTTTAGAGGTTCTTCCTGTTTTTCTTCCTTGCTGCTGTTTTGGTGGTGGTCAGCTCTGTCGCCTCTGAGCAACAAGACTCCATGCTGGAAGCAGCAGAAGCGCTGAATGTGTGGGGTTTGCATAAACAGTGGGTTAGATCTGTTTGTGATCCTAAATTTACATTGAGCATCTTGTGTCTTGATCCTATGATGTCAATCAATCGACAGGAAGACTTGGGAGGGTATCTTGTGTCATTTGCTGCCAGCCCTGAACAATAGGCCTGTCTGGGGGTGAAACGTGTCCTAGATGAAAAGTCAAGATGTTTACTCATAGTTTGCTCACACTGATTTCCGCCCACTTATGCTTGTGTATTCTGAGAGCAAAAGTGTATAAACAGAAGCATGAAGTTTGGTTTCAGTCTTTCAGAGGTGCAGGCGCATGTTTTGCAAACCACAGCAGCAAATTTGGTATTGCTATCATCGTAGCTACACATATATTTGTGTTTAGCGTGCTTTGCAAAAGTATTCATAGCTCTTGAGCCTTTCCCCATGTTGTCACATAACAAGTACAAAGGTCAGTACACTGGATAATTATGAAGTAGAATGAAAAGATGAATGCATTTTATTTCTTTTACTGATAAAAATTAATAAAATATGGCTAGTTTGCCATACTTTATTCAACAGCTCCCACTCTGTTACCAGTACTATGGTAACAGAGTGGGAGCTACAGAGATCCATAGCTCAGGTGGGAGAATTTGTAGGGGATATAACTATTAATCATGCATCCCGTTTCAATCCCTCCTTAAACAGAGCACAAGATGAAGAAAACTATTGTTGAAAGAAAGTCATAAGAAGTCTCGATAGATGCACTGGTCAGAGGAACAAACTGAACTTTTTGGTTTATATGCAAGATGTGGAGAAAAACTAACACTGCACAATCCCACAGTAATTCAGGTGGGATATTGGTCCAAAATTTGAAAGGGTGTAAATAGGTTGGTTTTCAGGAACTGGTTTTAGAGTGCAGGTCTGGTGCATTTCAAAACTTAATATTAGATGTTTTTATTCATTTGAAAACCAGGTTTAACATGTGATTAAGATGATTTTCAGATAGTTGTTTCAGAATCTTGTTAATAGCTACGAAAAGCATCCTGTTGAGCTAAAAGGGAGCATTTAAACAAATATTAGTACAGGTTTATGTACTTACTTGAGCCTGGCCGTGGAGTTTCCACACTTTACACAAAGGTTTATTGTAAAAAACATAAATAAAATAAAGCAATTCTAATCTGGAAAAATTCAATTCAAATTCATAATTGTTTTGCCCAAACTTGATGCCATATCACTGCCCATTTTGAGGTCTAAACTTCTCACCAAAACTTTATATGTGTGGTTAAATCCAGGATAAAGGCAGAGTTTCGCAATGTCAATGGTGGTTAAAACCGTGGCACCTGTGAAAAGAGCACCACAAGTCAGCCCTGGTGGCCTCACGAGCCTGAGCAACTTTAAACACACACCTCCAAAGCGTTAAAGAATTAGTTTGTCTGTTTAACTGAAGGCAGTATTACTTAAAATTGCTCACAAATTTTTTCTAATTGGTCAAATTTTAAAACAGAACAAAATTTCTAAAGCTAACATTTAAATAAAAATTTACGTTTTCTCAGGTAAGTGTTCAAAAAATTATCCATCCATCCATCCATGCATCCATTTTCTTTACACCCTTGTCCCTTAATGGGGTCGGGAGGGTTGCTGGTGTCCATCTCCAGCTAACGTTTCGGGCGAGAGGCGGGGTCACCCTGGACAGGTCGCCAGTCAGTTGCAGGTTCAAAAAACTATTTAAGGCTTAATGCGTTATGACCGAGGCTTGTGTATTATTTGTCTATTACCTCAGCATTTTATTCTCATCATAATATGATGAATATCAGAGAACTTGGTGTCATTAATAGGTTTAAGTGAATTGAAACACAGCTCAAATAGGGTGCTGCCGTTTCAGCTGCTTTGCCACAAACCACATGAATGATGTGAAAGTACACCCTGTGTTGTTTTAGTGTTTTAGTGCCCCTGCATAGCTGGTGACTGTTCTCCGTTAAATATCTTTGTTCTTGATTCTTAAGTCGTCACCTGAGCTTCTAGGTTCCCTTCAAACAGCTCAGTCATGCATCCTTGAGATCACTTGAGAGATCTTTAAAGCAAACCTCACAGCATAAGCCAAATGCAAAAAAAGTGCAAGGGTTGAAAGCCTGTTTATTTGAAATGTTGTCTGAAAGTCAGTTAGAATGATCTTGCATGGTTTCTTTGCTGTGTTTCGGCCCTGAATGATCTGAAATAAAATTTGTAAGACAACTTTCAGAATCACTCACAACCACGACTGGTTTCTTTCACTTCCTTTCACAAAATTTCTCCCATGTTTTTTTTTTTTACCTTAGAAAGAAGTCACACACGTGGCTTTCGCCTAATGGTTTAAGTCCTTTAGCTTTCATTTGCAAATTTCAATCGGTGTTTTGATCCAGTAGATGGCCAGCCTACTGGACTGGATGAGTGACTCTTGGGATAGCATTGGCCCCAATACAGAGCATCTGATTATAATTAAATACAGAGCTGCAGATGAAAGCCTGTGATGGCCCATAAGAGTTATATTAAATGTAGGAATGATGGCAACAATCTAGAATAAACTTACTTTAGTGAAAAAGCATCTTTTTTTCAAGATTTGGTGGCCCACTTCAGAATCCCGAAACACTCCTTGTTTCACTATTGGAGAAGCAATTTTAAAATTACACCCAACTGAAGAGTTAATACAAAACTTGCATAAAAAAATTGTCTCTTTTTTCTATTTGAATTTGGTAGGCCATTAAAAAATGGCAAAAAGACATGGTTGAACAAGGAAGCTTGTTTGAGTTGGTTAGAAGATAGAAGGACATACATTTAGGGTAATCTTTTTAAAGTAATTTACCAACTATCTTTTTACTGATTTAAGTAAATATGAATGTACAATAGTTAATGCCATGTTAATTAGATAAGAGACTATTGAGAAATCACTCCAGATTTTTTTGTTGTTAAAGGAAAAACAACAGATATAGTGCTTGAAAACAACACAAGGGACTGTTTCTTTACAGGAGTACCAAATAGCTTCTCACAGAACCAGAGTTGTTGCAGAAGGGATTTCTGTTCTCGCTCGCTCTTTAAATGAGTGTCCACTTTCTGTCTTTGGTTACGTAACAGAACCAAGCTAGTTTCACATTGTAATGCTGATTGGTTTGCCAACGACTCTCCCCACCATACAACACATCTGTTTTGTATGGAAATCACACTAGAGACACTGTTTGTCATGTTAAAGAGGAGCCCTGATCTTTGAGGCTCTCTCTCCCACCACATGTTTGGCTCCCGTATCCTTATCCACAATAGGGCAGTGGGCCAAGAAGAGATAAAGTGGCTAATTTAAAGTTGGCTGACTGCACATGGTGTACAAATCCCACAAAATCTCATCTGAACAAGTGTGAGAAGAGTCGTCTATTGACCAAAAATTGCACCACTGATGTCGTGGTCATGTTGGGCTTGGATCAACACTGTGTTTGTTTTAAGTGTAATTTGTTCAGAAGTGGGATAGAAATGTGTGACTGTAACCAGTACTCTTAGTCACTAAGTGTTAGGATACAGTGTTTAACTGATTCAGTGTTCACAAAAACTTTCAGCTGCGTGGACATTTTTGAGACAAATTTGACAATTGCTGGCATGGTACAAACTTGTATTTGTTTAATTACGGAGGATAAAATTGCATGAACATCTTGAAAATGCTTTTCATAATCCTACTCAGTTGTACATTTCTTTTAATCTGAGTATGCCGTTTTCAATAACTGTACAGTATTATTTTTCTGAAGTTGCAAATTTGCCCATACTGTTAAGCAGAGTTCTCATTCTTGCGGATGTCGTGGCCTCCACCGTGATATGAAAGTATCATAGACATCATATACGTATAAGTGTTCATGTCTATGGAAAGTATAATATTAATACGGCCCACATGTTGAGCAGACCTCTGAAGGAAGGCCCGCCCGCCGTTCCTCGTCATGGCTTACATTCGGTTTTAGGCTAAGCTACACTGACTTCATGCACACTACGCTTGTAACAATAGTGTGGCGGATGATGGACTGTCCGGTACCAGTTGCCTTTCCCTGCAGTCGCCATTCTGGTACTTTTTCCCATTAACAATTAACAATTCCCATTAATTTTTCTCCATAAGTTGCTAGATGGCTAAAGACTTCTATAAAACGTAGAACAAGAGTGATGCCAAGTGGAATAAACTTGGAGGCTGTTCATACTGCAGCCTAAAGTGACCCAATTCTGATTTTTTTTTTGACGTAATGCGACCTGTATCTGATCTTTTCATGACAGTCTGAACAGCACAGTTCGGATTCTTTTCGAATGCGACTCATCCGATACGTATCCGATTCAAATGCGACCTAATGTCCAGGCCGCTTTCATCCGAACTGAACGTCACTGATACTCAATAAATTCTGCTTCCTGATACGCGCAAGTGAGAAGAAAACAACCATGACGGATTAAATTGTTAATATGTTGCTCCGGTGGTTGGACAACAACTTCAAATACGTAAGCTAAGCTCCACCGTTAGCCTTCATGTTTACTTCCGCAAACACTGAGCACTACTTCTTCATTTTATGGCGGTTGGCAGAACACTGAGAACGCTGACGCTATTGCGCCCTCTACTGCGCATGCGGGACACTTTCAGGTCGTTTGCCCCATAGACATAATATAAAGTAGACGCCTCATGGACCGCTCTCGCCTATTGTAGCTGACGAGATTTAGGGCGGCCATCTTGGAGCGGTACTCCACTCCACTCAGTGTTATGTGTTTAGCAGGCACAATGACGTATCAGCGCATTTAATCGATCATAACATGCTTTTTTGTTACTGGAAATCATATTCAAACATCTATCAAAGCTACATTTATAAACAATTGTATTTTTAAGTATGTTTTTAATACATAGTTCAGCATATTTAAATATGCTTAGTGGCAATAACAATAGAATAGGAATGGAATATTCTGATATTGATGTATGATGAGCATATTACAAAGCCCACAGCCGTTCATAATTTATTTAATAATTGATTTAGTAAGATCAATACATATTTATATGACTATACAAACACAAATAAATAATGATCAATAATGACAAATAAATAATGATTAATACTGAATAATTTATATTGGATACATGTTTATATGTATGGATGTAAATACATCCATACATATATAGATATATATCTATGTTTTCCAGCCGACGAGTTCTAGCTTCAGAGTGATTTCGCACCTGAGATTGAGTCCAAAATCCGATCCGAGATTCATCCGTGCTGCAGTGAATCCCTCTCTCTTTATAGATATCTCCCTCTACTTCCTCATATCCTGTCTTTATAAAACCTTCAAAACAAAAACGGAAGATTCGGGATGTATCTTACTTTTGACAGAGTGAGATTATTACATATAAATAATAGTCTTTACCACCTGTGTAAACTTTGCTGGTGAACACATAATATAAGTTTTATAATATATGTTACATTGTTTCATTTCTAATATAGGCTCTTGTGACAGATAATCTAAGTCAACGTTAGAGAATAATTAAATTTTTTTAATTTACAGAATCTCAGTTAACCTTCATAGCGGGGCTGAACCCCGTATTACATCAAGCACAGTAGCTAATATTAGCTGGTATCTCGCCGGTGGACATAAATACAGTAAAGTAATATTCTAATCACAAAATATACACAATAATATGTCCATCTTAATTGTGAAATAGTGTCTGTGGAGCCCTCACATCAATAGTCCATCAATCAGAACAACAATATCCCTCAGTGCTGAGGCATCTTCTGCTGTTTGATTGAGCAAAGTAGGAGGGACGACCGCTCCAAGATGGCCGCCGTATTTCCTGCGCCGGAGCAGCCAATGCGGGGTCTACTCTTCTTATTATGTCTATGGGTTGCCCGTTCAGACTGCAGAACGCATACAGGTCGCATATGTGTGGCAGTGTGAACGGCCCGGCAAAAACAAAAAAATCCGATTTGACAAAAAATCGGAATTGGGTCGCTTCAGGTTGCAGTGTGTAAATTTTGTCACACCCTCATCATGTCTTTGTTAAGCCAAAGCCTGCAGTTTATGTATTGAAGAAAAAATTACAAGTTGATGACATTAGAGGATATTTTAAAAATATTTTTTTGTGGAATCCTTTATGTGGCCCAGCAGCACCTAGACTCTGCGTCCAGCGGCCCCATTGAATTTGAGACCCCTGCAGTACAGCTTATTATTATTATTTTTTAAATTTTATTTTATTCCTATTCTCTTAAGCCAGTATTTGAGGAACAACAATAACATTCTGATTAAAGTTTGTAATTTATCTGATTAAATTAAAATTTGGGTTCTTAATAAGCATGAAGACTTTTACATTTTGATTTGCCTTCCCAAAATAGATGATGAGCATGAAGAGGAAAGAAGATTATTTAAAAATTCTAACACAATGTCTCAAGACATCAGCCAGGAACTTGAATCTTAGGCAAAAGTAGGACTTCCAAATTGACACCGTCTGCAAGTAGACAGCCAAATTAGTGACAAAGCAGTTTAAGAATAACAAAGTCAACATTTTGTTGTGGCCATCATAAAAAGTCATTATCTCAGTCCCATAAAAAGTTTCTTGTTCAGAGCTGAAAACGTGTGTCAAAGCCAATAGGCCAAAGAGCCTGACTGTAGCCAAAGCTAATGGAATGATATCCAAAACAATTTAATCAAGTCATGAAGTTTAAAGGGTAATTTTGCTAAATAGCAAAGAAATATATGTAAACTCTTGAAATGAAAGCAATTAAAATTTATCTCATTATTTTGGCAGATAGAACATATTTTTGGCAATCCCAGTGGGCCCAAAAAAGAAAAAGCTTTGTCAAATGTTTTCAGTAGTTTTCTGACCCACATGCACATTTAGTCTATGGGAAAAGAACAAAGAGGTAAGTACGATTTATTTCATACAATATGTGAAATGTGTGACTGAGGAGGTTTCTTCAGGTTCACCAAGAAGTGGCTTCTTGAAGAGAAGAGCATGAGAATCTTACTTGGGAGGAGGCAGAAAGTTGGTAGCTTATGGCTTGGAAAATGGAGTGGGCAGCTGAGAGTAGGCAGGCAGGTGGAAATCAGGAGGACGCTGGAGGTTCAGAGAACAATCGTGGAGAGAGTAGGCCCTGGAAGAGGTCTTGACGCTGGAGGCTTGCAGATGGAAGCTTCGAACAAGAAAGTTGAGTGTAGATGAGTTGACACGAGATAATTTCACTAGAGTCTGTACAGGAGTAACAGAGTGGTTAAATCTACTCAACAAGGTTAATCATCAGGTGAAGAGACATTGTCATGCAGCTTCTTAAATCCTAATGAGGTAAGTGATGCCACTGCTCAGGATGGGGCGCCCACCTCTGGAAAAGGTTGACACAGTCTCACAGAAGAAACACAAACACCCCAGAATCATGCAAAATTTTGTCTGATTCAATGTCAGACAGACAGGAAATAAAAGTCTTTTTATACGATACAAGCAAATATCTGGTTTCCGCTAAGACATTATCATGAATGAGCTTTTGGTTATAGGTAGCGCTGGTTCAGGTGATTGATCAGATATCTTGCACAATTAATACCATATAGCTTTGGAAAGTGTTTAAGTCAAACCGACATTAAATTATCTTGCAGGAGGTGTGGGTCTTTATATGCTCCTTTCAGCATTGATAGCAACACAACACCCAGGTTCACACGATAACTCTCAATGAGGGTATTGTGCTCTGAGCAGAGTGTGGGAAGAAGATTCACTTTCTCCCTAAACAAACAGGTGATTCACTAGGTTTTATTCTCTCTATCTTTTTTGCAAGTTAAGCTGATATGTTTTAGTATTACCACTAAATATTTCTCAGTAGAAATTATGATCTAAATTAGTTTTATATTCTTTTTTGAGTTATATTTGATAAAAACTTTTTTTTTTATTTCATACTTGTTGAACCTTATCACTGTTTTCATATGAGCCAAATTCTTGGTCTTAATTCAATTGAAATAATTAAAAATACAATTATGAATGTAGCCAGTTAGTGATAAAATATTTTTTGCCTCAAATGCTTCTAGGAATGTTGTAATAATCTTACAAGTAATTTTATATTAAAATTCAATTCAAAAATATTTACTGATCCCAAAGTGAATTTTAATGTTGTTGTAACTCATTCGACTAAAGATTTTTATGCATGTTTTTAAACTTTAGTTTTGTTGATTAAAGCTCAATTTGTTTTTATGGAGAGTTTCCTCTTGTTTTTGATTTATGCCATTTCTGTTAATCATGTTACAAAATGATAAAAAAATCTACACTCTGATTTTTTAGTTAGTTAATTTTGTGCCTACTTTTGCTGGTCCGTATTCTCAGAAGAAATGTGGACATCTTTAACTTTGGTGTGAGCAATGTAATGAAAGGTTGCTATGTGGAAGGTAAGATGACCTTTTATAAGCCAGTGCTGGTTAATTTTACAGCATGTTAGAACAGATTCCAAACTTCCGTATTTTCTGAATGTCTGGAAGAACATCAGTGGGAAGGAGAGCCTCTATGTTCAGACAGGCTTCCTGAAAAGATGAAACACAATGAACATGTTAGCCAAAAGTATTTGTGTCATAGAAGAAGAATGTCAAGAAATGTAAATGAAAGACAACAAAAGGCTGCACATTTCTAAACCAGAAATGTTCTATGGACTTTGGGGACACAACCTTTCCTTAACTTGCAGAATAAATCGTGGACTGCTGATTGTAAGATTAGGAACAAATTTGTATTTTCCTCTAGCTGAGTTTGTGGTTTCTTTCTTTGTCAACAGAAACCTCAACAATAGGGTGCAGCAGCGAAGAGAAACTGTGTGTTTTTTTCAGAATTAAGTACAAACAAAATGTTCTAATCAACCATCTTGAGCAAACCACACAAATACCATTAAATACTAGTATGTTCTTAAGTAAAGTCTAGTGCTGTTCATTTCAATATACACCTAAACTTAACTACCAGAGCCAGTGGGAGGGGTTGGCTTAGAGCCAATTAAGGATGCTCAAAAGCAGAATTAGCCACTAACAACTAGCATTGAACATAAAACACAGTTACATAAGGTATGTTTTTTTTTTTTTTTTGTTAGAGTACCCACACATAGGAGCTAGGCACATTGTACTGCAGAGGACTTTAATGAATAACCCGAGAAAAAAACAGATAAACTAACCAGCAAAACATGAGGTGGGTTATAGATTCAGACAAATGAACAAGTCAGATCAGAGTGATTAGTGGAACATTAAATAGGTGAACCTGATTAACTGAAGAGAAAGTGCTGTAAAAGGACATAAACTGAAGAACTGAGCATATTCCTTATAAAATTACCTGGTGGATCACCTTGAAATAAGTGATGGGGGACTTTGTCCCACATTTTCTCTAATTATTGATGACTAACTTCAATGTGCCATGATGTATAAATAATGGTATAGGAACTTTTTATGTCCTTTTCCTTCTTTGCACCTTTATATAATGAGATTGTTCTGATCATGTGGAACCTCTCCGCGGACAACGACTTTAACTAAAGGATGAAAATGTAGAAAAGTTTGGACAATCCAACTAGGACAGAAAGACTTTGTTTTATCTTAAGCTCTATCAATATCATTTATGATGGAATGCTGAAAATGAATTTTAAAAAATTTCTATTTCTTCTCACATTTCAGAAATTTGCCACATCAACAGAATGTTAGAGAGAGATGATTAGAACTGTTGCCAGTCTTATGCAGAATATCAGTTCTTGTAGGCTACAGAGAGGCTCAGTTTACAGTTATTTGCATCAATATGTCTATTTCAGTCATGAAAAGTTTGTGGTATTTCTACTGGATAGTATACAAAGAGGAACATTGGAGCTATATATCATAGATAGTGCCTGTTTGATGACATGAACCAGGTTGAAAAGTCTTGAAAACCAATCATATCATGAAGTTCACGAACAGTCATTGACATTGATCAGTGTTGAAAGGCTTAGCAAGATATTTCTATGGCCTTGGGACTCCTGCACAGTTCACAATGAGAGCTCTTATCACAAATGGATCAAATGTGGAACAAAGGTGAACCTTCTTAGGAGTGCCAAGATTCAAGAGGTCACAAAAGAGCTCTGTACAGGTTATAAAGCACTACAGATCTCACTTAACTTAATTAAGGTCAGCTTTCACAATTTGACAGTAACAAAAAGGCTGGTTAAACTGCTTAAAAAAAAAAAATCAAAAGATCATAAGAGGGCTGCAGTTAACAACTATTTTAGTTGTTGATGTTCTGTTGTTTATTCTGACAATAAAGCAAAAAATAAAAAATAAAAAAATAAAATGCATTCCTGCAGATTTTTCATTTAGCTACTAAAGCTCATTTTATGTTATGTTAGAAATACATCAGAAAATCTACATGGAAAACTATTTCAATTCCTTTTTGAATTGTGAAAATACAGATGTTATTGCCTGTAATGCAGTATTATATGTTTCGCTTAATGTACACTTCATCGCTTGTAAAGGATGCACCTGCAGCTAAAAAATACTCAGCTCTTTCTGCTTGACTTAACATCAATACAGTGTAAGGTTCATCTGCTTATTTGTTATTTTTTTTGAACAAGTGATGAATAATTGAATGGAAAAAGGTGCTTAGCAAATTCTTTTCTACAGAACTTGAACCTGGTGAAGCTAAAACTATGCATCTTAAAGCACCATGTATAGAACATATTTACAGACATGTTTTTAAATCTTAATTGCCAAATGTAAATAGTCTTTGTTCAGTTTTGACTTAATTATTGCACTGCATTACTTTTTTAATGCTTTTTTTCAGTCTGTATAATTCAGTTAATGCTTATTTGACTACTTAATTAGTTGATGATTATTTCAATAGTTGACTAATTAAAAAAAATACAAAAGGGACAAGAACCTTTCAAAAAAAGAAAATCTAAATAAAAAATACATCTAGAAGGGAATAAATTATTATTGCCAAACCTGATTTTAGATAAAATGGTCTCTTTTTTCCAGCTGTATATGTTGAGACATTTCTCAACATATACAACACAGAGGGTGTAATTTGGCACCAGATAATCAAAACTATTATAAATATATTGAAGAGCTAATTTCTTCTGTAAATGATGTGGACCCAGTTTGTAATAGTTCTACTGATGTCGCTTCCACAGAAGCGATTTACATGTGTATTATTATAACACAGGTGAACAGTAAGCCATACAAGCCTTTTCCCTCGTCCCTGATCTATTCTTACAACTGATTCCCATCCTCCTGCTGTGTGAAATCACACACTGACCTCTCTTCCATCACAGTCTCCGCCCATTCGACGCCACGCCGACCTTACAACTGTCAGCACATCTGGCCAATGAGAATTCAGTTTTCCATTTAAGGCATACCTCATTGCCCAATCACGTGTCGTAATAGGCGGGCGCGTTGTGGGCCTGGTTTTCAGGTTTGGTTGCTGAGGTAAGCTCCCGTTTGAAATTTCTGACTTTTCTTTCACAATATTTTTATTCCCCATTGTGTGTTTGTGTAGACTATCGTTATAAGCGGCTGGGTGATGTTGTTTCAGTTAAAATAAAGTGTGTTTGCCGGGTAACAGTCGCTCAGAGCTTGGTCGGTGAAGCGCTTGCAAAGTATCTCAAGCATAGAGAACAACGGTGATTTTTCAACTATGACAACCGTTTATTGATTCTGATCAATGGCTGCATCGCATCTAAAAATGTTGAAACGCATAAAAGCAGCTGTGTCTGGATTATCACCTATATAAACAAGTTCACTCATTCTAAGTTTATATTAGAAATAGACATCTGCTTTGTTGGTCAGTGTATTACAACAAGCCGCTTTTATTTTTCTATTGTTTAGATTGATATAGCTAACTCTGACAGGTTTGTTTACATATGTTTTTAGCCCGTTGTTGGTGGCTCTCTGCATGCTGACAAGGAAGAAAACACGTGTGAGCAGAAACTTAACGTCCAGCACGGTCTGGGAGAGTAATTATCTGTTGTTTGCACAATGTTGTGCTACTTTCAGAGTGCCAATACACCCTGCTGTTTGAGGTGACTTGACTGCCGATCAGAGGAGACCACACACAACCACACCTCTTGTACAAGCAGACTTCTCTACCGGATGGTTTTGGATACTATGTGGAAGCGGAGAACTTTTTACTTTTTTCATTTTTAAACGGGATGGATTTTGAGAACACATAACTTGGATATACGTTTTGTGTTTTTGCTGTTGGGATTTTTTATTTTTATTTTTTTTACCCTTAAGTGGAGTCAATCAAGTTTTGAAGCTTGCTTCTGGAAGGGAACTGACTTACAAGAGCTAAAATGGACCAAGCCAGCGGTGGGGAGGATCCCAACAAGCCCTCTAAAAAGAAGTCCAGTGAGGATGAGGGTAAAAACAAAAAGCTGGTGGGTATTCTAAGCAGATGACATTTGTTGCATGAAATTAAAATTTAAAAGAGCCAGTTGCAGAAAGTTAAAGCATCTGTAGAGGTACAGAACACTCTGTCAACACACAACATTAGGCTAAAGGTATCGATGTGTTATTATTATTATTATTTAATGCAGCCCCTACAGAGTGGCTGTAATAGCAGTCAGAGTTTAGCAAATCAGATACTGTTATGCTGAGTGCTTCAATTTTCAAGGCATTAAGTGGATCATGTGATCATCTTATCAATGCTTTTCCTGAAAGTTTTTTTTTTTTTTTTTTTTTTTTTTTCTGAAGAGTGCTCTTGTTGTGACAGCTGGACCTGTATGCGTCACGTGTTCATACAGACCTTGTTACTGGATTACTTATTGCACAGTGCAACGCACGTGGTTATTGTGGGGCTTTTATTAACCCTGTGAGTGTGTGTGATTGATAAAGGGTGACCTTAGTCAGCTTGAGGGCAGTGTCTGTCAGATAACTGTAAACTTCGGTTGGCAATGGTTCATTTCTGGCTTCCACATCTGCTCGGCCTAGTAAAGTGATCTAGATATAGAGAAAAGTGTGCATATTTGAAAAGGAGTCCAACCTGAGTCTCGCGTTAGTGGTTCACTGGTGTTATCAAGCAGTTCCTTTCTGTCAGTAGATGTGGTTACAGTTGAGGGTTTTGTTATCGGTACTTTGCAAAGTTTGTATTTTCCAATATGATAACTAAGCAGGACATTAACAACGAAAGTAGAAGTGGAATACATTCCACTTACATGTCACTTTACAACCAAAAATGTCAATTGATTTTATTCTTGTACTGGTTAAAAGACTAATGCAAAGTAGTGAATTATTGTGAGGTAGGAAGGCTGGTGTCCAGCAACGATTACAGGTGTCTCTACTTCAACACGGCCAAGTCAAATTGTTAGGTTATTAGTACAAATCTGGAGAACTTGACTGCAAACTGAGGAGATGATTTGGCCATTTCAGCCAGGGACGCATCTAAAAGTTGTATTACACTGGTGGAGAAAAGCAATTCTGAACATAAGATTTGAAAAACTTGCCACATGTTTTTAATTTGTCTGGAGTTTGACTGGGCCATTCTAACCCATAAAATTCCCACACCATAATACTGCCACGTCAAAACGTTTCACTGTGTGGAATGTTATTTTTGGGGTGCTGTGCACCATTAGCTTTCCACCAAACATCCATAGTGGCCAATAGATTTTAATTTTTGTTTTCTCAACTGATTAAATCAACTTCTTCCACATGTTTTCAAACTTCTCCACAGCAAAATCTTTGGGTTGACTTGGTCTTCTTGATGCTGTTAATGTGGAAAAAGTTCAAGGCGTATGGATACTTTTGCAAGGCAATGTAATTGGAGTTAGTTGGTGTCAGGATGATCTTAAACCAACAGTTACCACATTAAAGACGGCGCTAAGCACACTGTTCAGCTGTGCTCTTTGTAGATGTCGAAACTACTGTTGGTGAGTAATTGCACGATTAAAGACAAAAAGCTTCCCATAGTGCTGTGCTTTTCTCACTAGGAGTTGGAGCGTGAAGTTATTGAGGAAAATCTGACTGCAGCTGAGTGACATCGGTTCTTAGCTGCCAATGGCACAGCAGAAGCATGTGCTAAAATAACGTTTTCTGTTTCAGTACATCTTAAAATAGATTTGCTTATGCATGAGTTTTTATTTCCCTGAGTATTTTCCTGTGTTCAGTAACTTTTGTTTTCTAAATAGCGAACAAACTGCATAGCTTTCTGTCAGTTCTGAGAAGCACCACCTCTTGATGTGATCTGCTACAATTTCATCGACAATTTTACATTCAGACCATCGGATAGGAATCCTCTGTCAACGTTGAAGTAATCTGTTTGTTTAGCTAGCAATAATTATTGCTTATGACTGCGTTGAGCCTTTATTTATGTGGGAAAGTTCTTTTGCATCAACTCCACGTCAGACGCTGATCCCAATGCATTTCACTGTCTGCTGAAAGCACACTGTGGACTGGACTGGATTGCAGTGTGTGGACTGATGCTAAAGTCTCCACTGTGGAAGCAGAGCATTGATTCAACTTCTATAGCAAAATTATAATCATCTCAGAAGTCGACTGAAGGAGTCAATTAAGCAAAATCTAATGGCACTTGCTTATGCTGCAGTCTCCTTTGCTCCTTTGATTTATCTGATCATGCACAAACATCCAGTCTGGATCCACGCCTACACTGAGTTCATTTGAGGATGCAGTGGGTCAGCTGAGGTCTTTTTCAGTGTTTTGACATGGATTTCTTTTAAATTTGATAGTTCATAAGTACATCAGAGCATAAAGGCCATTATAGATTCAAGACAAAAATAACGTGGTCTTGGAGGAGTAAATTTCTGTCAAAACAAATCAATTTCTGGATTAATTTCACATATTTGCAAGAAAATGTATATTTTCTAATATTATGTATACAGCTGTGAAATTTATTTTGTAATTATTCAAAGAGGGGCTAGTTTGTTCAAGAGTTTTCTTCTCCTTGTTCCCTTTTTAAGTCAAAAGTATGTGTTTGTGACTCGGTGACACTTGTTAAATCAGGTGAATAAATTTGTGAAATGTTGTAGATATGCAAGAAAAAAATTTGCATTAAGCCAAAGATCTGTGATGGGAAAAAACACTTCAATTTATTAGACAAAAATTCTGAATTTATCAAAAATCTGTGGTAAAAATGTTAAGTCTAAGCATTAAGTAGTAAATCTAGGAGATTTGCTTAATTCCATATATATTTCTGATTTTAATATGTCAGAAAATCTGAGTCCGAAGACTACTCACTTATAACAGCTTGTTTTCATAGGTCAAACACCAAATATACCTTAACATGCAGTAATGTATACACTGTGAAAACCATCTTTGTAGTACCACGGAAGCTAACACCCACAGTCTTCCTTATTTCCTCTCTTAGGACGCAGCCAATCAGCATGAAGGAAAAAGAATGATGCTCCTGGATTGGCTGTGTCAAATAGCAATGCCCCATCTGCAAATAGATGATAATTCCACAGAAATAACCCATGAATACTGAACCACAAATAGGGGGAGTTTTCTGTACCTAGTGTTCCCAAGATGCTCTTTGTTGGAGTTGTCTTAACAGTGAGATTGTCCTGCTGCTATAAAAGTCCTTGTTTGACTCCTTCACAATGAAAAAAAACAAACAAACCAGAAAACAATGTATTTTCCAGGATTATATTAATCTGAGGATTACAGGGCGGTGCTTGTTTTATTCTTGGAGTTGACTGCACCCGATATAGTCACTCTATTGTAATTGTTCCTTGATAATCCTTTACAATCAGTCACAAAATTGTTTTGTTCCTCTTCTTTAAGTGTTGTGGTCTAAGTAACTCCAAAAAGAACAACTACAGTGAATAGATGAATCTCACTCTTAGTGGCTTGCTGTATTTGTGATTTTTAAAGACCTTTCTACATATTTTATTATTGCATATACAATAGCTGGATCTGGTCATTCAGGTCTGACCAGTCGTGCTTAAATCTGTCTACTTGTACTAGAATCAGCCAGGATTCATGTCAATGCAAGGTCTGAACAGGCCTACAGAGCGACTAACTGATTAAAAGTGGCCAGGATTCTTGTGGAGATGCCTTTACGCACCATGTGTGAAAACGCTCAGAGTACCCATTTGTAAACGGACCACCCCATATGTGTGATAAGACCACAGTAAAAAGGACAGCGCTACCACATGACTCAGTCTGGGAATTTATGAACATCTTGACTGTTAACTTCTACTCCTCTAATGTGGTGTTTTCAGCTTGCAGTAAATGGTTTGCAGGCGCAAAGTCGAGACAAAGTTTGGCGATAAGATGTGCCAGACAGGAAATCCCAGACTGGGCTGAAGTTGCATATTCTCCCAGAGCTAGGGTGGTGTTCCAAGAAAGTGTGATGACTTCACCACCTATACCACTTCGGAGGAGCTTGTGTAAGACGAGCAGTTTTGGTTTCTGAAGCCAGTCTCATGGCCAGGCATGTTCCCTGTTGCTCAATCTTCCTCCAGTCTAAAGTATAGCTGTTTGCAGAAACCTCAGCAGAGCTCTGAATTGAAGGAGGAAGTGATCATTCATCCCTGGGAGGAGCCTTGATTTGTTCTCCTCTGTTTACTCCCACTACAAGTCGCCTGTTTTTTGCACCATAGTTTGGTTGTAAACATGTAAAACTCATGAAGCAAAACATTTCAATGTAACAGATTTTGATGATTTCACATGTCGTAACACAGATGAGTAGTTTAGTCTGATAAAATAACTCAAGATGTTACCAAAAGATTTGGGGTTAAATAATTAAAATGCCATGCAGATTCAAGAATAGGCTAATGTCCATCATCACACACTCATTTCTGCCTAAAGCAAAGTTAAAGTCGGGCTTCCAGGGAGCAGCTCTGAGAACTGAGTGTTTATTCAACAGGTTTCTGTGCAGGATTACATCATTTGGATTACGAGGCCCCATGTTTCTGAGACTCAGCCAAGGACGATACCATTACTCTTCAGTGTTTTGAGAGAAACTCGCCTCAAAACCTGCCAGTTTTCTGGAGCCGTTTGTTTCCATACTGTTATTGCAGCGATAACATGGCGCCGTGCCATTCATTGGAGCAGGAAGATGGAATAAGATCTTTAAAAGGAATTTAGTTGTGCTTGTTTGGCAAGAAGGGAGAAATATGTCCTCTGTGCATACCAGAGTAAAAGATGACCTCAGAGTGCAAATTGAGAAAGGGATGCCTCCCACTCTCTTAAAAAAAACAACAAAAAAACAATTGGGCTGTATATTTTTCACTGTGTCGGATCATGCGTACTTTTAACCTACATCAGTGAAGAAAACAGGCATTGGATCCATTCTTATTAGTTTTAGATAAAACAATGATGATGACTTTTTACAGCTTGTCAAATCTGGTCTCAAATCTCACAACTTCTGTCTCTGCTTAGGCATGAACAAATTTTCTGTGTTGTTATAAAGAGTATTAGTATATTCAGAAATGCTCTCTTATAAAAATGCATTTATCTGCAAACAAATTATTTATTAATTAAACTGATAAATATATTTTACGTGAATGCACTTTAAAACGTTTATTAAATCTCAATTTTTACATAAATAAAATTAACCTGTTTTGCATGCGGCTGTGTATTTTGGATTGTACATGGTAAAAGTCCCTTAACCCTTCCCATATTTTGTAACAATAAAACTAACTTCAATTGGAATCTTATGTGATCGATCAACTTTGATGCTCAGTGCAACTAGCTTCAGAAGTCATCTGGATTGTAAAATGGTTCTTTTCAACTCCAGACTTTAAATTTCATATGTAGTTGTTCTCCATCCAATCTTACCAAACTCCAGCTATTTTACATAGAAGACTTGAGGAATTTTCAGTCTGTAGGTGTGTCAGGGATTTGCACAGACCAGGCAGAGGGAAGAAACACTGAAAACTTTCAAAAATAATTCCTAATTTATTTGCAAAAAATGTAAAAAAATAAAATAAATATTAGTTGGGCCCAAAAGGGAGTAACATAACAGACTTAAACTTGTGTTGTAACACAGAAAACTCGAGCATAAACTGAACTGATGAACAAAATATGAGGGAAACTAACAGTGGTGACACACAACGGTTAGTAAACTAACATACAAACTTAACCGATAAACAGATACAATGTGACAAAACATGGAAAAGCTTAGGTTATGACTATTTTTGCAAGCCACTGCAGGTTTCGACATAAGAAATGCAGAATTGCACTTTAAAGCAATGTTTTTGATATGCAAATTGGCCATGTGATCAGTTTGCTCATGATGAATCATGTGGAGCTTTCCATCTGGCAGAGCATGCTGACTAGTGAAAGGTGCAAACACAACTGAGAAATTCCTGACATACTCTATCATGTTACAAACCTTGCGGTAAAACTGGTAGCTGTGTCTGTCTGTGGATAGTTTGTGGCAGCCATCTGTGACAAGTACGTATTTCAACAGTTTGTATCCCATCAACACTGATTAGTCAATCTTTTCTACTGAAGGACTTTTGAATAAAGTTTAAATATGTTGAGAATTAATGGGATAGTTGGCCAGTGGTGCTTTTTGGAGTCATGCTTATGAAAATTGAACAACCTGTTGATGTAAGATCCAAAAACTAAAAGATAAAATTACTTTGCATTGAAAGTTAATGACACGTGCACATTTTCATTCTTTCTTTTTTTTTTCACCATAGGAAAAGGACTATGGGAACTAAAAACTACTTACAAAAATTCTGAGACGAAGCCAGAATTCTGAGGTTTTTTCCCCAGAATTTGGAGAGTTTGAGTTCTAACTCAACTTCAATCTGAGAATTCGGACTTTTTTTCTTCAGAATTTCTTAGAATTTGGAATTTATAATCAGAATTTTCACTTTTTTTGTCAGTTCTGACTTTTTTTCCCTCAGAATTTTCTTTTGACATTCATGCAGATTGGCACGAAGGAGCAGCCAAGTTTTTTTGACAGCGATGCGAGTTGAGCAGGAGGTGAACTAACTTTCTGAGGAACTTGTTGGATTTAAGTGATCTATTTTTGTATGTGGTTTATTTTTGGTTCAGTGGCCATAATCCTCTTCCATAAATTATCTTCTTGTAATATTGAGAGTATTAAAGGAATGTTCAAATGAGAATCCTAAAGTTTTATCCGATTGGTTTAAAAATGTCTGTAGTTCTCTGTTGCTGAACCTACACATATTCCAAACTTTACTTAAAGTCAGGTCATGCTTGTTTCCAACTTTGGACTCAATTTAACATTCTAAATGTGAAAAAGTAAGACAACCTTGCTGCTAGCAAGCAAACTGATGGCTAATCAAGCTACATCTAGAACTCCAGAAAAGCATATTGGTTTCTGCTTGAATGCCTTCAAATGACTGGAAAAACGTGCTGGGCGGAAATTTAACTTTGGAAAATAAGATCCATAAAAGAAGAGCAAAAACACGTCTCACTATTTGAGGGACAAAAAGGCAAATAGATTTGTTACAGAAATGCAAGCTGTATTGACAAAGCTGTGCCATCAGGAGCGGTGATATAACAGTTCTGTGTTTTTATTAGAGATAAGTTGTGAACAAAAGTGCTTCAGTAAACTCGAAGCTTGTGTTTTTTTAACCCCTGTGCCCTGGACCCCTCTGCCCTGCTTGATTCAGATGTGTCTGCTCCAACGCAGCTGACTTCAGTGATTGAATCAGCTCCTCAGCATGTCATCAAGTTCAGCAGTAAGCTGCTAATTAGCCATCAGCTAATATCAGGTGTGATGAAGCAGGTCGGCATTAAAACATGCAGGGCAGTGGGCTCTGAGGAGCAGCTACAGAATGCTGGAACAGAAAGTTTCAGTAGGCGTCTGAGAGAAGAAAGTTACTACACAGAACATGGAAGATTTGTTTTTGGTATTTCAAATCCTTTGAACTCCTGCATTAGTATTATATGTAGAATTATAGTCTAATAGAACATACACGCCAAGGGGCACATTATTAGTCCAATCAAACGTACACCGATTTATAAAAAAAGCTGAATTGTTCCCCTTGTACGAATGCATGTCTTCTTTGAACAGACGTGTAGATTTGATCACATTTACCAAAATGAAATAAAACGGAGAAGTAAAGTTCAGGTTTTATTGAGCAATTAAGTTGATGCATTCTGATTTTCACATAAATTGGGCAAGAAATTCAAGCAGAGTAATAACAAAACGACAAAAAAACTTTGCATCGATCAGATGGGACAGGCGGGAATTGGTACAGCAAATCTTTTCTTTTGTCATGGCAGTGATAAACAATTGGTGTTAAATGATTGATATCCTTAATACTGAGGATTTTCTTTACTTTTTGCTTCTTTACAGTAGTAAAACTATTTTTCAGTCCATATGGATGATAAGCCGTGTAAAGAAATTACCTTGACAATTGCATATTAGGATTTTCTTAATTGAAACTGAATGTATGCTGTAATATAGAAATGCAGGATATGATTATTTCTTGGTTGCAGTTCATAGAAACTATGCTCTTAAGTTATAACTTTCTTTTCTGCAGAAATACTCCCTTCTCTTTGCCTCTCTGAAACAAAGGACAGTCTGATGTTTTAGTCACTTTGTGCTGCTTTAAAGGGCATAAATATTATTTTCCTCCTCAGTTACATTCAGACTTGGAGCTCACCACAGTTATTAGTTTCCATGTCTGAACTTGAGAGAAATATGTAGAAAGAGGAAAAAAATAAGTTTAGTTCTGTTGCTTGGAGACCTAACAAACTGGCACCAGTTATAGGAAGCACATGATTTTGTAATTCTTACTACTTTTTCACCAAGCTTAATGCTGGACGTTATGGTTGGGAGGGAGGTAAAAATACTCAAAACATCTATAGCTAGACATCAAGAGAAAATGCTAAAGCTTTCTGTGTAACAGAAGCGTGATCTGTTATGTTTTCTTTCCTCAGTTTTGGGTTGAATCTTCCCTTAAAAATGAACGTTTATACCATATAATCTGAGTTGAGTAAAGTGTTTCTGATGGAAAGACCAATAAGCAACCACATCAAATAATAATAATAAAAAATATCCCCCTACAGCCACAGAATGATAATCTTCAGGGAGCGCTTTTATGAATTCTCCTTTTTTTTTAATTTTTTTTTATTTTTTAAGTGACCGTGACTCGGTAGTCTTTGTTATGATCTGTTCTTTGTTTGTTTATTTTGTTAAAACCCATTGAAGATGGAAAGATTATTGCATTTCACATTTCATTCTTTCAATGAAAAACCTTTTCTGGTTCAATTGTATAAAAATATACAGTATGCTCTTTAAAAAACACATTTTGTAAAACAAAAGAAATCTCTGTAAACGACACCAAAATAAACATGTCTTGTAGCGCAAAAGCTCAACATAGGTCTTTGTCATTGCTCTACGGGGGAACTGGAAATCCATGTGAGCCACAGAGAACCTTTAAATTCTTAAGCTATTAATGATATGATTGGCACGTTTTGGAATAGTTCAGTTTTGTGCAGCAATTCAAGTTAAACACATTTAACTCTGGGAATATTCTGTTCAGTTCAGCAGCTTTATCTGATTTATCAAATATTTAGAAATCATAGTTCCAGTTTTGAAGAACAGAAAGTTAAATGGATTACTCTTTTAAGACATACCCAAACATGTTTCACCAAGCAAAGATTGCAGTTGAGATCAAAACTATGAAACTGCCATTTTTAAGTTGGAATAAAGTGAACAAGGCAGGGAGTCATCTTAAAGCTTGGGACAGTTTTGACAGTATCACATTGTGAATCATGTTCATGTGGCATTTGAAGATTTTTAGCATTTTGATTTATGACTTTGAGAGAAGCCTATGGGAATTATTTTAAGTTTTGCTAGCATGCGGGTAGCACAAGTTGTCAGCTTGTTGAAGATTTCATGCTGCTCTTTCTTGCCTCTTTTCTGTTTGGTCAATCTTGTGATGCAGTTAAGATGAAGCTTTCCGCGTAGTAGTTTTGTGTTTTATTTTGTGCTGGTCGGTAAACACAAAGTGCTAGACCGACGTGTGAAAACCAGCAGGAAGTTGACCACATTTCAGTGCTGTAATGGCATTCAGGAAGTGGGAGACAGGAAGTGGCTCAGAATGCTTCAGTAGCACAGCGGAGGAAACCCTCAAATTCACTGGTTGGGTGTAACTCTGGAATAAGCCTATAGTTTGTATAGATCACTGGGTGGGACATAAGACAGGTCACTTAATAATCTGTTGAAGATAATGGGTGTACATCAGAACAGAAATGTCTGTTTTTATGTCACAGGAAATGAATCATACTTTCATAGTTCCACTCAGCGGTTTGATGATTAATGACTGAAGGATGTTTTGACTGTGTTGCTGTAGTCAGATGCACACCAGGATGAACGTGTTTTCCCTTCTGTCACTTATATCGAGTGCTGCAGGGGACATTTTTCCACTCCTAAAATAATTGTTTTTTAATAGTCATAAGCTTTACTTAAACATCTATGGTCAAAAACAGCTTTCTTGTGATTCTGTTTTTCCCCCCTGAGTTTTGAAATTGCAGATCTGAGTCACACAGTGTGACATGCTTATAGACTAATACAGCTGCTTCTCAGTAAATTACAACATAATCAAGAAGCAACTTCTTTTCAGTTATTCAATTTGAACACACGGCACAATATATTTAAAGCATTTATTTCCGTTTATCCTAATGATTACGACAGATTATAACGACTCAAATACAGTCTCTCAGAGCAATAAAAATGATTTTTTTATTACAGAGAAATTATGCTATGGGCCTATTAATCAAGGGGAAGACTTCTGGCTTTACAGTTGTGTGCTGGTCAGTCAAGAAGGGTAAACAACAAAATATATAGCCATGAAAGTCTCAGAGAAACTGCAGCTGGAGTCTGTGTCCTCACACAGATGTATCCAGCACAAGGGGTGCAGCTGTCACATTCCTCATGTTAGGCTTCTGCTAAACCAGAGACGGCATCAGAAGTGTCTTAGCTACAAGAAAAAGAAAAAGGAGTGGACTGTTGCTTTGTGGTCCAAAGTCCTCTTTTTAGATTTTAGATGAAAGCAATGTTTGCATTTCATTTGAGTATCAAGATCACAGAGTCTCTAGACTCTTTAGGAAGAGTGAAGTGGCACAGAAGTAAAGCTTTATGAAGCCCGATGTGAGGCTTCCACAACCAGTGATGTTTTGGAGAGCCATGGCATTGCTGACTAAGGGAAGGCAGACACTCAATAGAGTAATGAGGGTTTTGTTATCATTGAATCTGAATCTTTGAATTGAATTCCTGAAATCAACTTTTTGATATTCTTATTTTATTTTTTATTTTTCTTGATATAATGAAAACTATAAAAAAAATTAAACATGATTATTTTATTTATTTACCCAGGAAGAAATACTCATTGAGATTAAAAATCCCCTTTACAAGAGTGCCCTGGGTTATACAGCAACAATACGGGACATTTTCCACCTTTAGACATTTTAAACACGACATTTGATTCTAGTTAAACAAATATCATAAAACCTCTCTGGCTCTTGATCTTCAAGAGCCCTTTAAAACCAACGCCTCAGTCTTTAAAAAGTTGCTGAACTCCATGCCTGATCCATGCCGAAGGAAAACTTGTCACAGGCCTTTTAATAAGTAACCATGTTTTAAAATCTTGTAATGGTGATGAACTTTACTTGAATGTTAACTTTCATTGGTAATGTCACATGTATCTCAAATACCTGGGATTATCTTTAGAACCGCCTTGACTGAAACCGTTGTAATGTAGGTATATCACAGGAACCGCTCAGTCAGTTTGCAGAGTTTTACTTGTCAGTGATTTGTAAAAGTTAATCGGCAATACATTAGTTTCATCAGTCTGTAAAGTGCAAATCACTCTGTGTTTAATGATGACCAGTTTAGAAAGACTTTTAGAAACCTCTGCTGCATTTAACGGCTCCATATCGGTTCTACTGAGAGTAACGCACCATTAGGACGTTTCTTTCATCAGAAACGGAGATGACCCGAAGGCAGTTCTGTGCTTTCTCGTTTCTCATGCAGTCACATGGTTGGGTCATCCAGTGTGAAGTCATTCAGATTTTAGCTGCTCTGGCTTCTATATCCTTCCTCTTTTCAGAAGATGCCATTTTAAGAAGCTGTAAACAATGTCTGTGCCTTTTCTGAACAACAAGACTCAGCGACCCGTAACTTTTTAAAGTATTAGCTAGTAATAAAAACTGTAGGGCATTTTTTGTTGGTAATTGGCTGATGACTACAAAGTTTTAGACGATATTATCTGATTTTGTGATGTTTTGGTTCTAATGGCAAAATCCTTAGGTCTCTGCTTTTTTGAATCTGCTGCTTGTTATTGTGCTCCAGTATATGTATAGCCTTTCTTTACTCTTCATGCTATTCAGATCTATTTCCTGTAGATCGAACTGCTGGCATTTGTGAAGGACGGGGACCAAAGCTGCCCCAGAAGAGCTCAAATCTATGCATATTTTGAAACGCTAATATACAATATCCACTAGACGGTCGCTTTTTTTTTTTGGTTAGATTAATTTTTTCAGAATTGGCTGATCCAAATGAGGATCACATCGAAAGTAAAATGCAGCAAATTGTAATGCACAGCTGTCAGATTAAATGCAATTTCATTAAAAGGGACATTTTGGCATTTTTATAACCATTTACCTCTAATCCATGACAATACAATACAAATTGACAAAGGAGCAAACAAAATCATGCTTTGTGTCCATGAACTTAACCTTTTTCATATTCAATTATTTCTTTAAATCGTTCATTGTTTAGATGAATTAGGAGATAAACACAATCACACAAATGTGAAGATATGATGTTTAATTTAATGTTGTTGTTTTCCAGAGACTTTTGTATACAACGGCAAAAGAAAACAGGTGAAGCTGGTAGATATGTATTGGACTTACTGTATCACATTTCCTGCCTGTAGACTGAGTAAATTCTTTTTCATTAGGTATCGGAGATAAAAAGCTGATCTCCAAGTTAATCTGTCACATCTTTCTTCAGTTCTTTTGAAGACCTAAATACACCAAATGATAAGAAACTGTGTTTGACGTGTTCATTTAGAGTCTCAAGACTAACTCCTTTCTAATTTGCTTTTCCAAGCAGCTAATAAGAGTGAATGTTTAAAGGATGGCTCTAATTCCAATTCAACAGGTTAAATTGGGGTCTGACAGTGTAAAAAGTGCAATTCAAACCAGAAAGACTCTCTTTGGCACTTACAGTTGTCTGTATTCACGCCCAAAATGTCTGATGATGTTTGTTCACATGTGGAGCACATTTGGAGGATGTAACTACATGTTGACAACATTCATTAGACACTTAAATGAGTTTATTCTGATCTGATTTGGTTACACAGGGGGAACTCTGTGCAGCTTGATGCCACTCCCTCAAATTGCTCATATTAGAAGGATTCCTGTTAATTTTATTTGATTACACAAAGATAATTTGGGTAATTGGAAAATGAAGCCCTCTAATTCCTGAACTAGATTGACTTTTGGTGTATTTAGTTAAATGAAAGCTTCATGTTTCCTCTACACTTAATGGAATCAATATGGTAACTTTGCATAAATATAGTAAATAAATTTATGCAAATTAAGCCTGAGACCCCTTAAATAGTAATTTACGAACTTCTCGTTTATGGTTTACAATGTTGAGATGTACTCCATTTGTGTTGCTGAGGTGAAATTAGCAGATTCTCAGGAAATGTGTTGTGAAATTATAATGTTCAGTCTGTGAATAAAGTTGTTTTAACTGTGTAGTGTCTGGCAAAACCTGACAGCTGTGGTTGCATCAGACTCCTCTCTGTCAACACTTGTTACAGTGCTGTGAAATATACCACCCACTGCAGTTTTCTGTAGTTTCTTTTGTCACACTCAAACATTTCAGAACATTAAACAGACTTTAACACTGGACAAGACAACCGGAGTTGGTAGAAAAAAAAAAAGTCTTTCATGTGATGATTTTGCTTTAGTGCCAAAAAGTTAGCTAGACCAACCAGGTCCTATGTGTAAAAGAAATTGTTTCATTACAAAATGACTATGATCGACTGCATTTTTAAAAGTTCTTCTCATTTCCACTGACCACATCCAGACCTGATTTCTGCCAGACCAACAAAGTGAGAGTTGTTATCCACAAGTTGGAATAAAAGAAGAATAAAGAGAAAAGAATGCATGCCTATGAAGTGGCCTAGTCAAAGTCCAGGTTGATATGCTGTGTTATGACTGTTCCTGCTAAAAAAACCACACACTATGTGTGAATCGTGACTATTGAAAGGATTTTCTCCCCTCTGATGTTGGATTTATTGCTGCAAAGGGTGGCTTGGGTAGTGTTTTTTTCTCTTTTAATATGTATATGCATTTTGCATTTACTCTGGCTATCTTCTAATATAAAACTTTGTTTGATCTGGAATATTTAACGGTGACAATAAAAAATAAAAATGTGATAAATCCGTAATGGAGCGAATTCCATTTCCAGACAAACCCTTCATATGGCTGTAGCTAATTAAAGTAAGACCTAATTTCCTTCAAGTTGTTTTACAAAGGCATCGTGGTCTCTGATTTTTATGGTGATAGTTCCAGTGAGTGAGTTAAATACACCATACAGATGCTCAAGTTAAATTAGCTGAGTGCAGGCAGCTCTGCTTTTGAAAATCGGTGGAGTTATAGTCACTCTGAAGCAACATTTATCTTCTCTCCGTCTCAGAAGTCAGATTATTACATTCGCCACCTGGTATGAGTTTCCAATAAAACGGAGCGATTCAACAATATGTTTCGCATTCAACCGCAGTTTGCTATGGCAATATTAGAAGTTGTTTTGTGAAATATGCATACTGGTACAGTTTCGTTTGCCCCAAATTGCCTTTCAAGTTGTGGGATATTGCTTTGTGTTTTCATTTTTGAGGATCTGCACGGACCCATGATCAGATTTGATTAAGGAGGGACCCAGAGCTAATTTGATTAGATTATTTAGTGGAAATATGTGTTTGGTGATAAACATTTATTACGATGAAAAAGTTTACTTTAATAAGCACGCAAAGCCCAGAGGACATGGAAGCTTAATTGTTAGGTGTTTAATTGCAATGTTGCGATGCTGCCAAGATAATGGGCAAGGAAAGGCCCTCAAGTCAAGGCAATTAACCAAACAGTGGTTTGATTGTTGTTAAATTGATTAGAAAATGTTTAAGTACTCTATCTGTAAATTAGCTATTGTTTCACGCAGTTTGCGACTGCCAGAGAATGCTGGGCTTAATGACACATACGCTCTGAGTTGGTAATGGGAAAAGTTGTCGCTCAGGTCAGGTTGCTGTTGTGAGTAGTGATGCAGCTTTATGAAATGCATCTAATTGTGCCTTGGTGGAACTGATGTTTGTCTGGATTAGTGATGCCCAGGTGGTTACCTGGCTCCCACAGGGAAGAAGGAATCATCTGGATATGATGCATGGGGAAGACGACATGTCTGATACCTGGAAGAGGAATAAAACTTCAGGGAACGTCTAAAACCTGCGCAAGATTGACACGTTTTGTTGTGTTTAATAGCTCCATCTTCCAACTGTTGATCAGCTGTTGCAGACGAAGCCGGTGACAGATATGGCACTTTGTGTGTCTGCACGGAGTTGCCCAGAGCGACAGCTGATGGAGACTCGCAGAGGGAGGTGCAGGTTAAAGCCAATTTGTTTCCTCGCCCCAGTATCTGTATTTTCCTGATTAGAATAGTGGAGAAATCCACGGCTGGAGGCAGGCTTTATGACCATCACAGCCCCACATCTCCCGACTCATTAGTACTTTACAGCCCAGCACCACAACATATGGCAGAGTTGTTACCGATTCCCATTTGAGGTGTGTTTCAAACGGCCGTCCCTTGCTGAGCCACAACCCTGTGGCAGCGCGCTTTCTTATTGTGTTTGAGGAGAAAATAAACATCTGTTCCAGCTGAAGTTTTGGTGTAAATCTTTTCTGTCCCTGTCACCACAAAAGATGCTCTTCAGAACCATTGCGAAGAAATTCATCTTTATGCCTCGGCAGTGTGTGCTGCTTTTTTTTTTTTTTTTTTTAAGTATTTGTTTCACACACATCTACGTTTAAGCAAAACTAACTTGCATGTTTCAAGTGGAAAAACCAATGTGGGTGTTGGGTGTCAGGTGGTTTTTCTTTTATTCATTTATATTTGTATGTAGGCATGGGCCATTATGACATTTTGATGATGGAAATACCAGAATTTAACAACATTAAATAAGAATTTATTCAAAACATGATAAAGCTACTTTTCTTTGAATAAGGCTCTGGTCCACGTAGCCAGAAAAAAACCATCATTATCTGGTGCGTCATGTTAAAAGCATTGGTTTGCTTTGATAACTGGCCCATGTCTGCATGTGGGTCTTATGTCTCAATTGTGTATCCCTGGGGGTCATACACATTTCTTTTTAATTCACTTTATTATTTAGGATTATTAAGAATCTGTGAATCATTCATTCTTTTGTTTTTCAATTGACAACCAAACATCAAAAAAAAGTTTTTAAATCGGATGCAAGAATCACCCCAAAAAACAAAAAAGATCTCGTTTTTCATCTTTTAAATGTTAGTTTTGTCTTAAAAAATCTAAAATGAAAAACGGGTTGCAGGAACAAATTTTATTTCAATAAGTCAATGCTTGTTTTCCCAAAACTTGGAAATTGCACTTTGTGAAAAAGTGTGTTATCAACATCAGGTGTTATGTTACATATTTGACATGAAATAGAGCAAATACTAAATATTTAGACTCCCAAAACATTGAAATAGAAGTTAAAGGTATACCATATCCTCCACAAAAATATAGTAAGTCAAAAGTGCTTCGAATGTACAATTTTAAGCATAATGCAGGTGAATAAATAAAAAGCAGCTTAAATTATCTCTAATTGTAGAAATCTGCAACCAAAACATTTGACAAAATTCCACATTTAACAAATGTCTTTTTCAAGATATTTCACCCAGAACTTACAATCTTCTGATGCTAATATCCAAACATGGTAGGATGTTCATCTGCTGTAGTGTTCAGGAAATTTCTGAATTTATTTGATTTTTTTTTTTCTCTCTTTCTCCAAATGACAATATTTGGTAACACTTTATTTGAAGGGGTGTGCATAAGACTGACATGACACTTTCATAAACATGACATAACATCTGTCATGAACATATAGAAGTCTTTATGAATGTTTGACTGTTGTCATGAAGTCTCATTCGGTAAATAATGACACTTTTAATGCAAAGTTGCTCTAAAAGTTGCATTGAAAGTCCATTAAAAATGCCAACTTTGCATTAAATTATCATAATTTACAAAATCTTGCAAAGTTGGCATTCATAAATACTTATGTTCATGACAGATGTCATGTTTATGACAGTTTCATGTCAGTCTTATGCACACCCCTTCAAATAAAGTGTTACCCAATTTTTTTTTATTTTGGTTGTCAGTTAAAAATGGAAAGCAGAAATAATGTACATAGATTAGGTGTCTAATTCACATGTACAGTACTCAGTATTTGGTCACATGTCTAAAACATAAAAGGAGGCACTTCTTCTTGCTGCGAGTCTAAAACATTTAGCATTTGTTCTTCAAGGGACAAATTCTGAAAAAACAAACAAAACAAAAAAAAACACATGTGAAGACACCTAAGGTGGGATACATTCTGTGGGTTTGGCGGTGTTTTTATTTTCTGTTAGATATTGTTTTTCATACTGTGCCCTCCCTCCAACAGAACATACACATAAAAACACTGGCTGATGATATGGTAAGGTGCTTGGTTTCATTTTGCTGTGACCATCTTTGTTTCACACATTTCTCACTTATTTTTCCGTGATTGCATGAAACTTTTAATATACATCTGTGGATGGATCAAATGTGCCCAACTCCAACTAAAATAGTAAAGGCCTTTTACTATTAAACAGCTACTAGTTTATTTCCTTGTAGCTGTATTATTTTCATAGTACATTACCAAGATCATTTTAAGGACTAAGTTAACAAAGCAAACTGCAGTGTTGTTAAAATACTCTTAATTATCGACATCTGTGGAAAAAAAAATGTGTAAAAAGGCTTAAAATTAATTTCAATTGTTGCAGTAGTATAATCTCACACACAAAATAGTAGAAAAATTATAACTTTGATTTGAATACTTTATTCAGTAGGGATCAAATATTAACTTTATAAAGAATAATATCTCTTCCAAGTTTTTGTCAACCTACAGTATAATATTTTTGGGCTATAAATAGGACTTGACTTGAGGGCTGTTTTATTTTCTTCAACATGGAAAAGAAACTGTAAGGAAACATGCCGTTCAAGTGAGTTTAGTTTGCTTAAACTATCGTAAACTATACTGATTAGTCTAATTGTATCCATTATTAGACTGATGAAGGATTTCTTTATATTTCTCAATATCAACAACATTTGTAAATACTATTATTTTGAGAATATTTTGAGTCAAACTAGGATCAGTTTACTAATGATTTGATAAAATAAAAAAGAACCTAAAGAAACAAAAATTAAATTGCTAATTATATCCTGTAAACTACTGCAATGGGAAAAAAATGTTTATGGCTTTAAAACTGAACGTGCAAATCTAACTTCGATCAAGCATTTACCGCTCACTCAGGAGTTTGAAAAAAGGGGGTTGCACACTTGTATTTTGAATTGTCATTACCACAATTAATAAATAAAATATTTAATATAATTGGAGCTTGAAAAATAAAGTTAATCTCCCACCATGCTCCGTGCAGAGGAGGTGAAAATAAAAGCTCACTGGAAAAAACCTGTAGCAACAAGACAAAACTTGGCAGCCTCAATGTGTGACGCACATTGAGGCTCACGTTCAAATGTTTACCAGGGGTGAGGAAACTGACCGTGGTCAAAAACTCCTTGATTTCTTACAGTGATGTCGCTAGAATTTAACTGATTTATTATCCTTCTCTGTTTTTTAACAAATACTATCAACATGCTGTACATTTGATCCATTGAGTCATACTTTATTCTCATCTCATTTGCATGACAGCCCCTTCCCCTACTTACCTGTTACTAAGTAAACCTAACGATCATCCTCCCTGCATGTGTCCCATGTATGTTTTCTATTCGGAGCTAAACTTTCCCAGATTTATTAATTTAATTAACCGATGAATTCAAATAAAGAATGTTTTTAATCGCACACAAATTGTATTTGATATTTTGTCCTTGACTTATTAAAATGGCATCAGTACAAAACAGGTAATTATAACAAATCTGATGGTAAGTAAAGTCCTAAGACATTTAATGGAGTCTTATTACATTTGATGGTATTTGAAACTTGTTTTGCATTTCTTTTCAATGTTGAGAATTACAAATTTAGGTCAGGTTTCAATGTTTTTGATTTTCCCTTCACTTTGCAGCTGCACCTTTTAACTGTCCTGACAATAAGGGTGTTTTATGTTTGCAGTAAATTGTGCACAACCAGGTCCTGCGAGCAGGACATTTTCCAACTTGCTAAAGCACATGAAGTTTTTATTCCAGGTGGCCTCGGCCATTTTTTTTTCTCCTGTTACACAGACTGTTGTTGCAATATTTTCATTTCTCAAATGTGGTTTTCTTTCAGCGTGATCGTATAACAAGTTTCAGGAAAACTGGGACAAAGAAGGAGAAGCCTCTTATTCAGCACCCGACTGATCCCATCTCTATCCAAGCCGAACTCCCTCAGCCGCAGCCTTTCTTTGACGAGAGATCCATGAACCTCTCGGAAAAAGAAATAGTTGACCTCTTTGAGAAGATGATGGTAAGCTTTGTTTTCTTTCTTCTCCTTCATTTCGTCTTGATATTACAGCTCCTAAGTTCACTCAATAATAGAATCCAATTTAGAATGCTTCATACAAACAATATGTAGAAGTTCATTTTGAAAAGATGTATTAATGTCTTGGTATTCATGGTTCCTTGTTTTACTGCAGAGGACATGTGGTGTGTAAAGCAGTTTTAATATGAACATGATTGACCTTTTTGAGTTGGCATAGTTTTTTTCCAACTGGTTAGAGGCAAAAGTGAAAACATGGCCTAGAGGTCTCCCTAATGATCAATCAAGGTCAGATTAAACTGATGCTGAAAAGTATCATTGTGTATTTCTGAAAATAGTAGATTTACATAGTCGACCCTAATCCATTTAATGTAAGATCAATATTACAGAGGATCAGAAAACTTTCAGATCTCGTTTATAATCCATGACCTTAAAGCAGCTGCCCAAACTTGTTGCCACGAAGGCCAAAATTGTCTTGTTAAAAGCTCATGTAAACCACAAAAATATGTATATATTTTTTATTCAAAATAGAAAACATATATATTTTTTATTTTTTTTATTTTTATTTTTTATTTGCTCAATAACAAAATAACTATGCAAGACTTGGGTCAGCATAGCTGCCTAATTTTCGTGATTTCTTATTATGTGTGTGAGTAAAAGTTGTTGATGTTTGTGCTTTCTATTTACTATCAAACTAAGATGAATGCAGTAGCCTGGTTAATAGATGAGTAATAATTTATGTCGTACCTAACCAGCAGATAATACCACTGCAGACCCCAAATATCCAAAAACCAGCTGCCACAGAGACAGTTTCTTCCCTCAGGCTGTTAATCCAATTGACACAATGAACACCATACAGCCAGAGTAGTTAGCTGCTGTGTGTAAAACAAGATATGCATATTTGCGCTATATTTTGGCATAGAAATTAGCAGTGCATATATAATTATATATACATAGTGTTATATTTTATGCTCCTCAGAGTTTGTATATTTATATGAGATGTTTATTTCAAGTCAAATTCCTTATTTATGCACATAAACTTGGCAAAGTAAGCATATTTTGATAACATTTTACATATATTAAGACTTTATTTTTCTGTAAAAATGTTGGCCTTAAAAAAAACAAAACAAAAAATGTCAGACTACTAAATTTGCTTTCAGGTTAAATTTACCATAAAGTTTAAGAGTAGATATATGATCAGATGATTGAAAAGTTCATAAAAAAATCAAAATCAAAGTGTGATGCAAGTTGAGATGAATGTGGTTAAACACGTGAACACAGATTAACTAACTAATTCAATTTTTCATGTGTGGTTTCCAGTTTTGGGGAATTAGTCAGTGTGAGTTTCCAGGCATGCTAGGATGCTATTTAGTGGGCAGGAGACATCGTCAGTGATGGAGAGAGAAGTTTTGAAAATATCCTTCACTGCATACAGATGGTTCGCCTCCACCCAGGTCTGAGCCGGCTTAATCAATTTCTGGAGTCCATTGGTGTTGTACGCCCTCAGGCTGTTTTCCCAGTAGTCCTCGGTGTGGTAAATGGCACAGGCCAAGACAGATTCATGCAATGCCGGCAGTCCGTGTTGTGCTTTTTTCAACCCCTTCACCCAAACATCAAAAGGCAGGAGATTCCTCAGGAGGCAGGACAGAGCAGTAACTCTGTTCTTTTTTTTTTTCAGAAAGCTGTATTGTATTTTCCATTCTTTTTTGCTGTCCAAAACAAAGATTGATGCATGTCATCGAGGAGTTGAATGACTTTTAATTTGTGACTAGAGGAAGTCTGGAGCTGAACCCACAACTTAACCCTGGATTGAGTGGAAGATAGTGGATGGATTGATGTCAAATCAGGCAAGATAGTCACATGGGCTGAAATGATCTTTTTCCCCTGAGAAACTCTTTTAGTGAACATTTTCCCCTAAATAGTGAAATCAAGCCCTTACTTTCCTCTGTTTTTGAGAGCCTCTGACAAGTGTATTTGTATTTTGCACATTCCCTAGAACACTGAAATGACTTTCCCCTTCTCTGCCATCTTATATCATTTTCATTCTTTTAAAGCAAATTGTCCATAGTTGATATTTATTAGAAATTATTGTTGTTATATGTAAGAGATCGACAATTAATCAGTGACTGAACTCTGATCCAGAAATGCACAGTATTGTGGGGGATGTAGGCAGATTTAAGTCTTTAGCCACTCAACCCCTCACAGCCAGCTAAGCAAGGTGGGTGGCATCAACTAACCCACACTTTGGTTACCTAGCAACTCACTCACTCTAAGGTTACCAAGCAACAATCTGCTGAGTAACTTGTTCAGTAGCAGGTTGAGGTTTCGCCAGTGGGTCACATAACGGCTTAAAAATAAACGACGTGGAGTGAACCTTGTGGATAAAACAGGAAAAGTCACGCCTCCAGTTTGGCAATTACTCAGATATTTAAAACAACAACAAAAAAAAAACAAGTCAATTATTGATACTGAGAAATACTAATTTCAAAAGTTCATGTAATATTTGTTTCTCTAAAGTTTTATTTAGCTAGACCGGGGTCAAGAAATGTCTGGTTTAGGCTTTTTATTCTCTCCACAGAAGTAATTTGTTGCTTTAGAGGCAGTATAATACCTTAAAGCTACCACAAAACTCATCAAAACAAACTAAGAAAATATGCTACATTTATCTGAATTGGTTATGTGGAGCCTTTATACTTTTTTACTTCTTGATCTTATCAGTCAGCAATCCTTGCTGGGACCCCTTGACCCGTTTTCTCATTATTCAAAATTACTTTAAAAAATTCCTCAAATAAAACATGTGCACCTAAGCAGTGTCTACATTTACACCAAACCAACCTAATGCTGTTTAACAACACATAACCTCTGAGCACTTCATAAAATAGATATCTTTTCTTTTTTTTTTTTTAGTACAGCTACAAATTGCAGTCATTTTGGTAACTTATTGTCAAAAGGCAAATACTTTCTCTTTCGGCGTCACGTCCTTGGTCCCAAAAAAATGAAATGACACCAATGACTCCTTTTACAGCTCGTACACTTTCTTTAATACAAAGTACAATTGGACTGAGTCATGTTTTAACCTTTGACCATCACATAATCAGTTGCTTCCATTCCCAAAATGTATGGTTGTCCTTCACGGGGTAGACTTTTGCTTTACAGTTTCTGGAAGTAGAGAAAGTCCAATTTCTGTACTTCCACCTTGAATTGTAACCCTTTTATGAACTGTTTATTATACTTTGTTGGGTTGTTTTAAACCCAAACCACGTCAGTGCTTTTAAAGTAGTTTTTTTTTCCTATCATGAACGGAAGCAAGCATGCTTTTCTAACGTCCAGATGTATTTTTAATGCATTAAAGACAATTCTAGGGTTGCTACTGATGCACATTTTAAAATGGTCACACCAGTGTTTTGTTGGGTGTTTAATGATGCATCACTGACATGCTCTTTATCTGATTGTAATACAATCACCTGCTCACTTCTACATTTGATCCTGTTGTTCTGTCTCTCTGTGCCCAGCATAAAAAGAGGATCTTCTGTGCTTTTATGTATCATGAAACTATCCATTCACTTGTCTGCCATTGCGCAGCCCCTACAATGCTGCCTCCAGAGTGTGGCATTCAGGCTGCCATCCACATTCTCTTCTTTCATCATAGCTGTAGAAGCCTGAGTGTTGCTACTGTCAGCTCTTGTCCTCAGGCTTTCACAGTCATCTCTTTTGTGCTTCCCCGTCTCAGTGCTTGAACTCCAACCAGTAATGTCCCCAAAATTGAGTCAGGTTTTATCGTTTGGGTTGTCTGACATGCATTGCCTTGCTAAAGTGTCACAACCCCTTGAACCTTTTCACATTTTGTTGAGTTGCAGAAACAAACTTCAGTGTATTTTATTGGAAGTATTTTTTATGCGATAGGCAAACCAAAAATGGGACCTCAGGACAATGATGCATAGTTTTTCCACATATGTGACAAATGGAAAATACACAAAATGGGTGGCATGCATTAACTTTGATGCCCCTAAATCCGATGCTCTCCTTCCATATTGATTGAGTTTGAGTTACAGTGAACCAGTATATTTATGTTTAACTTGAATCCAAATTATTTGCTAATTTTTTTTTTGTAGAGCATATTTAAGTTATTTGACAGAAAATTAAGCTTAAGATTTCTACATGACACATTATTGGCTGGTGTTTGCAAAGTAGTCGGTCCAGATGTGCCATTTATTTTTCTTGGTGCCGATTTGCTATAATCTTGAGAAAGGAGATGATGATGCTAGCTTAGATGCTAGCTTATGCGGAAGAGCAATAAACAATTTCAACTGTGTACATATTAATTCACATTTAGGTACATTTGATGTTTGAGTTATTAAGATAGGCACTTGTAAGGTGTAAGATTGAGTTTTTGTTTTGTAACCATTTCTCAAGAAACTGAAGTTGGTTTCAATCAGAGAAACAACTGGAACAATTCCACCTCATTTTTCTTACAGTACATAAACTCTTCAAACATGGACTTGATTATTCTACAAGCGGAGTCTTTTAAAGTCAGTTTTGGGATTATCTGAATCAGATTCTACAAATTGAAGTCATCTTCAGCTTCATCTGTTTTTATTCACCTCGTTGCATGTCACCATGTCTGACAAACCATAGAGTCCTCCATCTTGCTACAAGTTTCTCCTACCATGTTGTGTAATGTGCTTGGTTCCTCAATCTGGTCGAAACGGGAGGTCGATTCTCAAACGAACCAGTTCAAGAAGGAGAGTATGAGATACTTTATGTTTTGAATATTGTTTTATAAACGCTGCTTTAAAATTCTCCAAAACTTTCTCCATAACCTGTCTGTTGTGGTCTTATATTTAGGTGTCAGTGTGGAGGAAACACTTTTTCAGATTGATTTATTTTAAAAAATCCTTGAAATGATTGAATGACCAATCATCTTTCTTCCACTTCGCCACTGTGCTCTGCTTTGTGTTGATCTGTCCTGTAAAAGTTCAATAGCCTCCATTGAATTTGTAACTGAACAAAATATAAAAACGGTTAAGAGGTATGAATACTCTTGAAAGGCACTCACCTTCATGTGTGTATATACAGAGGAGCTTTGGAACACAGTCAACAAGTTGTGATATGCAGCCTAAGACAACTGCAGAGCTTCGTGAACTCAGTTGCGTATTTGCATGAGCGCTGCAGTAAAACAACTCTCCAAAGACTGAAAGCGATTGCTAATCTCATTCTGCATTGAGAGTTTCAAATAAACTGTGTGCAGGGCCCATATTTTCTTACAGCAGTAATGACTCACAGTACCAAATGCAATCATTTGACACCGTCATGTTTGTGTAACCATTGTTCTTGGGAACAAAAGGAGCTTTGGCACAAGGATTTGGATTTAACATGATTTTTTTTTTTTAGTTTTTATGCCATTTGTTGACAGATTTAGTACAAGACATTTTAAATCTGGTTTTCATTTGCACAGATTTAAAATGCTAAATATCAGATTTACTTCTCCCTCGTCTCTGGGGTCAGATGTCACTTTTGTGCCTTTCTGGCCTTGTGTGCTGCAGGACTGAAATCTGAAAAGCTTTCACCCCATCTCTTTGAAGTGAGAAGCTGAATTACTCTACCTTTATTTCATAGGTTGTGTGCTCTATTGTCTATAATGCATCTGAGTGACTTGCTGTGTACACGTGTGTGTGTGTGTGTGTGTGGTGCTTACCTTTTCCGTATTTCTCGTACAATGCTCTCCATCGCCAGGGCCAGAGAAATGCGATCAGAGCTCAGAGTTTTCATCAGGTCTGTGTTCACTGTTTTCTTGCCCGGGCGCTCATCCCTGTCACTCACTTCACCTCTCAATTACTATGTTTGTGCTCACAGCAGCGTGACATTACACCCAGGCTTCAATTTGCTCAGTGACAGATGACACAAAAGGCATGTTTGCTGGTCTGACATTTGACAGGTCTTGACACTTGGGGTTGGGAGTTATAATTACAGTAATGAAATCGAAAAGGGGAAAAAAAAGAGGGTTATTTACTTATGTACTGTCAATTCCAATCCTGTTTTCACCTATAAACTGAAAACTCTCCTGCTTTGATGTTGTACTCAGAAAATAGCTGGTGGGTAGGTTTTTCTATATTTTATGCTAATAATCACCAACTTTGGAATGCATTTGTCATTTCAGATATTTTCCCAGTTTTCCTTTTATGTTTTACACACTTTTTTATTAACTTTACCCACATTTCACTATTGATTGTTCTCGCATGTTTTAGCCTTGCTGTCTGCAATTCAAGGGCTGACCCTTGCCATATTAGCGAAACCTCCAACTGTGCATTAATGACCACGATACATTTTTTATTTTTTTCCCCCCTCCTCTGTGGTGTGTATATCTATGCTGGAATAGCCCATAAGCCATTACTGAACAGCCATCAAAGCAAACTGACAAAATATAGGAATAAACTCTCAGTCAGTGGTAAGGAAATGCAAATGAATACTTTATAGAAGTTTTAAAGTTAATCATTGAGAGCAGGACTGCATTCATGAAAGTGCAGAGATTTAAATTGCATCCAAATAACTTTCAATGTGCTGTCTCGGTAATTGTGTAGTGCGTAGTTATGCGATTTGTCACAGGATTTAGCTAGATATGCACAGCTTGAATTCTGAGCCTCTCATCACAATGCACAGCAGTAAATCAGCTGTTAAAAATGTCCAGTATTTCTATCGCACTGAGGAGGAAACTGTGTGGAAGAAGTGGGCTTCAATCAAAGATGTTCATCTTAGGAACGGCGTGGCTCCAATCAGCTCCTAGTGAGGGTAAAGCTTTTCTCTAAACCACGAATGCATGATGTGTGACACTTCTCTATGATTGAAACAATATAATATGTGCAGTCTCATCGTTATATAAAATGTAGTGTTTTGTAGGGGACCTGTAACTACAGCTAATCCAGATTCTATTTTTTTCCTTCAAATTCTTCTTGTGTGTGTTTGTAATTAAATCCTTCATAAAGGGATAAAATGTGCTCTTAATCTTATTTAATTTCAAAATGTTTTGTACCCCTTAAACTTTTTAGCATTTTGTCAGTCAATGAAGGCTGTGTTATTCGGATTTTATGATTTTTAGAGGTACAGAAAGTGTGTGTTCAAATTCAGGAGCTGCGTCCAGTGAAGGCAGCATTTGAAGGCCGATTACGTCACCGCAATGCGACAAAGGCTGTCCGAATTCAAAGGCTGCTGCAAATTGCGTCCTCCTTTTTCCAGGATTTGCAGGACGGGTCTGGTGTATTCATAGAAGTCCATCCTAGCCCCAGACTCAGTGGGCAGGGTGTGCTGCTAAAGGAGATTTTTGTTCTTGAAACAATGGTGAAGTTGTGTTGGTAGACTTTTGTTTGCATTAACATTTTTATATAGTTATGAGAAAATGTATATAATTCATTAAATTATTTAAAATGATTAAATAAATAAAAAAACTCACCAGGTCTTAAAACTCCACTTTTTGCAGTTTATGTTTAGTACAATCATGGTTGCTTGGTGACGGGGCATGTGCTGAGTGAAGGTCATAAATAAATGTAAAGATCAGACCGTCAGATTTCACTTCCAGTCTTCATGGTCAACGAAGAACCGAGTCTATGCTGATTGAGTAGACTCGGTCCTTCGAAAGATGAAGTCTCGGTCTCTTTCCACTTCACAATTATGCTACTTTGATTTGATCGGTCACATAAAACTACATCACAACTCATTTAAGTTTGTTGTTTTGAATGTGAGAACAAATACTTTTCTAATGCAATTCATTTTCAAAAATTTGTGAAAACATGTTGGGGATGGAAGCACAGTGACAATGTAGGACTCCAGTGCCACTGTGGCTTGTTTGAAGATGTGTGTTTTATGGTGTGTCATTGTTAGGATGAACACTCTGGGTAATAAGCTCCTTTGTGATCCCTCAGCACTTCCACTCGGCACCAAGACATTAAAACCAGCCCACAGGAGAATTACGCCATATGCCCTTATGCCTCTCATGGATCAAACTTGAGGGTAGTGGACAGAATAATTGATTTGTCACAGTTGAAGCAAAACATATATATATTTTTTTTACTACTTACTTTTCTCAGATCCACATTTCTCTCTAGGGCAGCCTCTTCATAGATTTTCAAGCCTCGGGTGCATTTGAGGATGTACGTTAATTGTCAAGTCTAATTCAAAACCCCAACAAGTTATAAGCCAAACGATTTTGCCAAACTTAGTTGACTATTTCTTTTAGGGATTTTATTCAGAGATGTTCACACAAGTCCAAGTAAAGTCTTAAGTGCTGAAATATGCTTTTTCACATTGGATGCATGCCATCTATTTTGCTTTAAACACCAAATTGTCGTAGACTATGAATTAAAATCCTTTTCCTGAAGCACAATGTCATATATGGACAGTTGGCACATTTATATTTCTTTTTACTAGTTTGAATTTAACATGCAATAAATCGATATATTTGAAGATCAGTAAGAAATATGATCACATAAAACATATTGGTAGGCATTTGTGTTCAAATAAGACATTTAAAATAGGCTAAACAGGTTAATGTTTCCGAATGAGTCAAACAGGAATTTCTTTTATTTTGAAGGAACCAGAAAGATTGAAGGTCAGACTATAAGATGTTAGTGTATGTTGTTTATAGTGAAATTATACAAATTCATTAAAACAGTTCATTTCTAGAAGACAGAGGTGATGCCATTTATACAACAAACACAGCAAAGATATTGGCAGCCTTTTTTTTTTTTTAAATTGAAATGTATGTGATCGAATCTGTCTATATGATCTGACCGAGTTAACTATACTTCTGTAAAGAATATGGCATTTTGCGAAGTGCTTTGGGAAGGTGTGTTGTGATTCATCTCTATATATAAACGTAACTGAATCCAATAGTCCACTGCATTCCTTTTAGAATAGAATAGAAATTCACTTTATTGTCTCGTATTGGGAAAATTCAAAACTGCAAAAAGTAACTGTGAATCTCCATAGTGTGAATCTACACACCTTACTGTCCTCATGGATAAATGCAAATAACAAAATTAAGAATATTATACTGTACTGTAAGGGACGAATTACATCACAACCTACAGTGCAGTTATTAAACTTGGCGTATTCTGACCCAAAGGAGAGTAGCATAACTATATAAAAAAACTACAAAATGTGCATTTAAAATGGACTATTTGCAATATATGAAAAGAAAACTGTAACCATTGATGTGCAAATACCAACAGAAGTGTTATTTGAAACCAGGAAAACTGCAAATATGAGCAGGGATGTAAACACACTTTGAGTTTGTTGGCAGCACTGATGGTTATAGAGTCCGACAGCTGCTGGGAGGAAGGATCTCTGATAATGCTCCTTTGTTCACTTGGGATGCTATAGAAGACACATCTGTCAGAACTGCAGGCTTTGACTGGTAAGAGAAATTTAGAACCGGTTCTAAGGAGGAAAATTTAAAAACCAAAATTACTGTTGATGGAATTTAGGGGAAGAGAAGAATAGAGGACATTAATAGACACGTCTTTAAATAGTAAATATTGATTTACATGAGAGAGTGAGGCCAATACCTCAAGTCTTTAGAGCACAAGTCTAAGTCAAACTTGAAGCTCTTTGTCTGGTTTGATGCAATATAGTCCAAGATGAAACTCCATCCTAGCAGTTTAACTTCAGGATAAAGTTCTCCAAAAAAAATGTTGTGCAACTTAGAAAAATGGGGGAACAAAGTTGGTTTATAAACTAAAATTTGTTGCAAAGTCTTAATTAATCTGTTAGTTAATGGCTGCCTGAAACCTCTGATCCAAATAATCAGACAGCTGCTAAGCCTCATCCCCAGTGAAGATCTGCCATGCCTAGAGTGCAGCCATTTTAACTTATTGCTTGGTTGGGGAATATGGTTTGGTGAGGGGGAAACACCTGCTTACTTGGGTTGCAGTGATTGAGGACTCAGGAATTTAGTCAAACACATAACAGCTTTGTTTTTCTAAATTAAGCATTTCTTTACTTGGATGGAGAGCGCTGTTGAAACGTTTTGCCCCCTACAAATTTCTTCTTTCTTTTTTTTTGTCAAACTGAAATATTTCATATTACCAAACCCATTGCAATACCAAACAAGGATAACCTGAGTAACCATTCACCAAGAAACACAGAAACATGGGCCTTTGTGTTCTATTGATCTATTTTTCCCCTTTTAAACTCTCCATTTGTGGAGACTTTCTTTCACTGTGGTTAAAATAAGTTTATAAACATTTCCAGACTAATAGATGAGAGTGAATTTCTTTGCCTGGAATTTCTTTAGATTGGGATATGATGCGTTGCTTTACTTGTCGTCAGAAAGGTTCTACTGAAGTGATTTCTGGCAGTTATCTGACCTGGCAAGGGAAGTGTAAAAACAACATTGGCATGCACAGATCATTCATAATTTGAGAAATTACTTAACAGTCATTTAACTTGAGCCATCTTCCTTTTAAAAGATTACATAATTTAAAAGCTGCCTGTTGTATGGTGTGATTAAACAGGTGAAAACTAGAGAAATCTTTAAGGGGGGAAATACTTTGCCACAGCACTGTGGTGAAGGAGGATTTCCTGAATACACCAGTATAATTATGTTTGGTATGAGCACAGCACCCTGATCAGTATTAATAAATTCTTCCCGGAGTTTGTCAGACTGGCGTTAAGATAGCGAGCTGGAGTGCTCGTCTAGTCTACTGGCATCGCTAGAAGCTCAAATCACGGCATTTCAGTTACACCAGCAGAATAGTCCTGATATATCGAGACTCTTTTTATGTTGCCTGTGAGGGTATAATTAATAAAAGAGCATTAATCATTTTGCAGGCTGAACATGGAGGGCTCATTCCTCCAGTTTGCCCCTTGACAAACGTCCCGCAGGCTCACTACTCATGCAACCCGCCGCCCCCCCTCTGTGTGCCTGCAATGTACTCACCCCGCCACATTCTGCCTCCTTTATTGAATGCCAATTAAGCAGATAAATTAGCAGGGTTCAAAGATTAATTAAAAAACCTGCTGGTTTCCCTGGGTGATGAAAAAGTTTCGGCTGCATTTTTTTTTTCCTCTCCCCCTCTTCCAGTTCCACAAGAGATGTTAATGGTTTTCTTTTTAGCTCAGAGGGTATTTACTGGAGGAAATGTAGTTAAAGGAATTTAGGTCACAGTGCCCGTGGTTGGGATTCCTGCCCATGTCTCGCAGACAAATGAGGCTGAACAACTTCAATCTGATTACTTGTGGTAAGATAATACAGCCAATGTATAATACACTGCTCTTATTTGATGATGCACCTAATTTACAAGGTGAATTAGACATTTGATCAGATGTAGAGAAATCAGTGTGAAATCGGAGCTGTGATGGTTAAAGATTTTTTTCCTTTCTGCCCACTAGAGGGCAGCATGCCTCCACATCTTTGTGGAATCCCCACTGGAGGATGTTTTTCTCCTCTCTGTTCATTCTAGCCATCTCTTTGTGAGAGAGTGCTTCTGATAAACATTCTCCTCCATTCTAATCATCATGTCATTCCCTAGCTTTTAGTGCTCTGTCCGGCCTTCACTCTATCCTCTGATGTCTCTCACATGAAAGAACTCTTTGTGATGCCGAATTAAAGTAGCATGAAGATAATACTCCCAATAACACGTAGATACTGCCTATCCAGCCTATCAGCTGTGATTGCATGGCCTCAATAGAAGCCATGTTGTTTGATTTTGTTCTTCTGTTCAGAGTTGGGTTGCAGTGTACGTTTTTTTTTTTTTTTTTTTATATTGCTGCTGCCTTTTTCTACTTTTATTTCAAGGACTAATTATTCCTGCCATTATACTCTGCTGCCGCAGCCTGCGACTTCAACAAAGAAACATGGTTGGGAATTAATTTAAGCATGGGACAAGATCTGATATAAAGGGGTACTAGTGGAAATGGGAAAAATAATTGTTTCTGCGCCTGAAAGGTTTCTACTTTCTGATGGACCTATTATACTGTAAATGATACAGATCAGAGTTTAAGGTTTTCAAATGCAGAAATTTTATTTTCTTCATTTATTTTTGGTTATGTGTTTATTGGGATCAACTACAGCTGCATACAATTTCTTCACGTTTTTTTTCTTTGCCGGGTTAATTAATGTTGTACAATTAAAAAAAATAATTAAAAATTTCTAGCAAATGCTAGAAATTTGACAGAACATGTTTTTTTTTATGTTGGTGTTTGTGCCCTTTAAATACAACCTTGAAAAAGTTTGGAGAGTTCAATCAGCTTCACTTCTCTGTTTCTTTTTTTTTTATAGGAGGACATGAACCTCAATGAGGATCGTAAAGCTCCTCTGCGTGGGAAGGAACTGGCCATCAAACGTGAGATGGTGGTCCAGTACATCTCGGCCACTGCCAAATCTGTAAGTGTCACAATAAATAAGTGTTTCAAAAGTGTGTTACATTTGTGAAAACAAGATCAAATAACCTGATGCTCAGTTTCATGCTCTGCTTTGTCATCCCTTATTGCACACTCACCACTCCATCACCTTTCCTCACTCTTCATGCTTGAGGCCCACCTCTTTGATTGCAGTTTTGATCAACTTATTTGTCTTACTTTTTTTTTTTCTTTTTCTTGTTTGCTCCTCAGATCTACAGGAACATCTCAATAATGTTATTGAAAACTTGATTTAATTTCCATCATGTGATTAAAAAAGTGAAACGCATGGGTTTATTTCACACCAAGTAATTTATTTTAATGGTGTATTTGTTATTTTTGTTGTTTTAGGGTGTAGCTCAAAAAAGCCCAAAAATCTAGTTTGTCACAAATTAATGTAGCTGGGTGCTCACGTGAAAAAAAAAAAAAAAACTACTTGTGATGCTGAATTAAGATGAAAATAATATTCCCAATAACACATAGCTACACCAGATACTGATTTCCAAACAGGCTTGCTACAACTGGAAAATTGAGTGGAAGGAAAAGGTGCAACAAGGTTAACTGCAGCTTATAGCATACTGTTTAGCAAAGCACTATTAAAGCAAACTGGGCTCCTTTTTTTAAACAACTAAGCAAAGCTATACAGTGAGTGACTCTGCATCATGCAGCATATGGAGTAATGCATGCAAAAGAGAACTGATTGCATAAACCATGCAGTACATGAATATACTTTTTAGGCTGACATGTCTGTATTAGACATCCATTCAGTAGGAATCATGTAACCTATTTATCTGAGGTTTATATATATATATTTATTTATTTTTTTCCTGTAATAAACTAAGTTTTGCTGCTATTCATATTAACTGAGATGCACCTGTAACTTGGAGCTGCTTACCTAGTTGGTGCCTTGTGGATGGTTCATGTTTGTCCAGTCTTACTTTCCTTTTGCCCATTGATGGTGGTGGTGGTGGTGTCTAACCTTTAACCAGCTACATTATTGCTTAAAGTAGAAATAAACTCAGAGTTGTAAGATATTGTTCATAATTAATTGTAAAAAGTTCAGATATTAAGTGTTGAACTTGATGAGTGTAATTTTATAAAATAAAAAAAACGCTTGTTTAAAAAAAATGTTTAGTGCATTTCAGAGAGTCTTATTAAATGATTTATTTCTCTTAAAGACTCAAGGGTAACAGTTGAAGAATAATATAAAATTGCAATCTGTCGCCCACTGAAAACATTTGTTGCTTTTGGAGACAACAAGGCAGACCTGATTGGGTACGTAGGATTTCTGCTGCTCAAAACACCACATGGTTGTATCTGGCAAGAGCAGAAAACGGAAGTCTGTGTCCTTTGGATTTCTAAAACACCTAAATGTTGTCTTTAAAATAACGTGACCCAACTCATGTTTGCTGGCACCAAAGCGATAGCATAAACCCCTTTCACGCACACACTGCATTCCAGTAGTCTGACAGGAAATAAACATGTGGGTGTCATGCTTTTCTAAAGTGCTTTGTGACGGAGAGCTTACTGGGGTCAGGTCTTTGTTCAAACACAGACCACTTTGAAGATGCCTTAAGCTTCACGGTCACATTCTTTGACCGTCTTGTTAGCAGTGCAGACAAAATTAACAGATTGCATCACTCTTGATTTTATTTGCTCCCATTCTATTCATTTTACGTAGTGCTTGTTAGAGCAAGAAACGTATGGACTTGAAGTCTGACAAACAGCTTTGACCATAGAATGATGGAGATGAAGTAAACAATCACATTTCTCAAGTTAACACCAACAGATATGGTATAGGAGAGCCATTTACTCACCATTTCTGACACTGCACACATACCATGCTTGGATAAATTGTCTTAAGTATCTGGCTTCAATTGCAGTTTCTTAATATTTTAGATGAGTACTTTTTTGGTTTGACAGTATATTGAAATGACCTCTTTCCTAGAGATTTTGGAGAACCTTACAGAGGTGATATTCATAGCACTTCTGAAGAGGAGAAGTGCTTTCTTTCTTCATTGTTTCCTGAACCTGGTAGCTCTGCCTTGACATCGTCATTTATTACCTTGCTCATTGTTATGGTAATTAACTGGCATTATTGATAATGATGATTATCCAAGATGATTGAATTCCTCACAGGGCCCATTATGCTTTGTGAGCAGAGATATTTTATTCAAATGAATAACATAATCTGTGTAGTGAAAGGACAGAGGACAAAATGTGATGTCTGTCTGCACCCTGCTATCACATTTAATAGAGCTGATGGAGGAGAAGGGGAGGAGGGGACTCTGTGTCAGGGAAGAAATAGCTGTTCATGCAGGCTCATGCAAATGTGCAGTTACAGTACAGGGCTACTGTAGATCCCCAACAATGTGTAATATCTACTAATGCCACCGGAGGTTGCATCAATTTGATTGTTTAGGTGGGCTTTTCAAATAGTTTTTAGGAATATTTTATCATACCATCCAGCAGTAAACTGAGGATTTCTATTGAACAATTTGCAACAGTTGTAACAGTTTGCAGCAATTACAAAAACTTGCAGCAATTACTACAAAAATGTAACAGTTGTAACAGCTTGTGGCATATTGTTAGACTTGTTTGTGAAAAATGTTTAGGCTGTGTTAAATTGTAAGCAAATCTCAATCTTTTATCTAATTCTTAACACATTACGAAACCATAATCACACGGCTTACAGAGTTCTGATCAGCATCGCTTATTACATTGTTGAGTTAATAATCCATTGGAAAGTTTGAAACTTGGAACAGTTGAAAGAAGGAATTGCATTTCAGCAGTTTAGTTATGTGTAGCTGGTAATGGGCTTAATATAAAATGTTGCACAAAGTGTAGATTGGTGGTTTGGCTTTTTAACATTCTGGGCTTTTTTCTATCTTTCTGTGGGGTTTTCAGTTTGGCTGTGGTGTCTCCAGTGTCCATCATTTATGAAAGGCTTACTTTGTTGTTTTTTTTTTTTTACTTCTTTACTGTTTTATTGCATTTATTATAATTTAACACCCTTGCGGGTTTGGTAACATTTTGAAATATTTTCCTCTGTTTCTTTAAGCAGACAACAACATCCTCAGGTCATTGGAAGCACACAATTTAAATGATTAAATACTGGTGGAGCACCACAGATGTTGGTCTCCCCAACATGCTTTCTGACCAAAACCCAACAGCTTTCACATGTACCAATCAGCCAAAACAATATGATCACTCCAAGGTGACATTTCATTGAGGTGTGGTAGTTGGCCTGTATATTATGGAGAAAAAAAGGCTAATGTAATTTAAGCAAATTTTTTGCCAAATTTTAAATTGTGATGGCAGGGTTACAAGAATCTCCAGATAATATGCAGCTTCTGTAGAGTATGGCAGCTTCCTAGTTCTCTGGTCCTTCGAAGAGTGGTCTAACAAAAGGAAACTCGTGAAGGTCCACTGATGATTTAAATAATGGCCAGTCTTAAAACTCGCCCTATAGCAGCTGAAGTGGCTGATATAATTAAAAGTTGTACAGATGAAACGAGCCAAACGTTTTTTTTTTTAAGACCGAAATTAGTTTTTTTGTATCAAGTTTTCATGTTCTTCTTACCTGAGGAACACCAAAACGTACAATGAGCAGAGAGCCATCCAGCAGCAGCAATGAAAGGCTTTGATTGATGCTTTGTTGGAAAACCTTGGTTGTTGCTGTTGATTTAGATGTTTCAATAAACTATTTACCTGATCTGAAACTGTGCTTTGTGAGAACAGGATAATGAGCCCTTCTGCTGCTGGAATTGCTCAGAAACTATTTCAGCAACAAAATAGCAAGGTTGATTTGGTCTCTAAATTATCTGAATCTCAAACTAGTGAAACAAGACGCCAGTTTACAGGATTTGCAAAATCGACACTTGGTTGTCAGTGCCAGATTTATGGTGCTCAACATCTCCTCGGCTTTTTGTTGCCTTTGTGGCAAAAGGAAACTTGATATGTGACAGATTTTCATAATGTCCTAGGTGACTGGTGTATCTCTATCCATCACTGATGCGTACTGACACATCACATTTGCTTTTAAACTTTGCTTGCCTGAAATAATGAGGACAATTCTTACTCTTGCAAAATATGTGTTTTGAAGACAATTTAAAGCTATTCTCTCTCTCAAGCCATGCAACATTAAATACAGACTCATATTCTACAAGGTTTACCCCAGCAGGGGTCTGGCAAATTACTCCAAATACAAATGGAGTATTGCAAAAAAAAAAAAAAAAACTTCTGCAAAGACCTGGCTCATTTAAATATGAACTGATTACCGTGTAATCCAACTCTGCTTCTGCATGAGTCATGTTTAAATGTCTTTAACTATTAGCTTTGCATGAGCTGCTGCCTTTCTTTTTTTGCTGCCTTTTTTTTTTTTACAGCCCTTTTCTTTACATTTGTGCAAATTTAATCAAAAATGCTAATTTCACAAATTTTACTAATGCTGCTAATACATACTTTGAGTCTTGTGTTAAATTATGAACATGCTTTGTTTAATGTTGGAAGGATGTGATGTAAGGCCTTGTAAGGGGGGATTGCTCATTATTGCATTCTTTTCTTACTGCATTTTTTTTCATGTGACCATCAATTTCCAGCCTTCCTCTCTGAGTGGCCCGTACAGTTTTCAAAGAAAGTCCAGACCACTAATGATTATTAATTTGCAGTACTCATACAATTTGTGGTACATAGTGATGTCTTGAGAGGAAAACGTGCAAGTAATTAGGTACAGCATCTATTGTGGATATTAAAAGCCTACATTTCCTTGTTTAAGATGGCAGGTTTTTGTGTTTCAGAACTTTTTCTACCTTGAAAGTGGCCTGTAAAATTGAAAACACTGACATCTTTTTTGGGGGGAAACGACAATAAAAAAAATAATAGTGAAATGCACTGCTTGACCAAACAAAAAAAACACACAAAAAAAACACTTGGATTTAACTAGACCATTCGCTTGTAGTGGCTTCCTATTGGCAGCAAATTATTATCCAAGCTGATTCAAAGGGCAACTTCTGATTTCTTAAACAACCATGTGGAAAGACATATCCTGTGATTGTGGAACATATCTCAGTCTGTTTAAAAAGGATCAAATCATTAGCATCAAGTAGAGAAAACGTCTAAAGAGATGTAGAAACTACTAAAATTAGGTTGAAAACTTTCTACGAAATTGGGGTCAAAACGACAGTTCATGTCGGCACAAATCCTTCAGGCTTGTGCTGGAAATGTAAAGAAATATTCTTCAAAAGAATAACTTCACCAGAAGAAGATTGGTTCTCAGCCCAGACCTGCATCTGTTTTGCGATCTGAAGAGAGATGCACACAGAATATCAGCCAAATTTAGGGCATTGTTGTAAATAAAAAGGAGCAAATATGTGGGCAAAATGTGCCAATAATGATAAAATCATACCTTAAAAGTTAATTTTAAAAATGTGCTTAAATAAAATGTATGTTTGTGTGTATTGAGAATTATGCAACAGTATTGTTAAAATATTTTTCTAACTCCTTTTGAAAGGAGCTGTTCAAGAAGTAGGTCAGACCAAAGGTGGAAAAACTTCATTAATGATTTTGGCGTTCTGTTATTTGTGATATTTCAGAAAACCTGTCACTATAACAAGCTGTGCAGACCTTGTAATACAACTGTACCCAACGACTTGTCCTCCCCCCCCCCCTAAAACACACATTAATTTGAACCGATGCCTCTCACCTTCAAGCTCCTTCCAATGTTGTGTTCTGGCGCACTAAAGATAATGTCTGTTTGGTAGAGCTGCTGTAAATGTGTTTTAAAGTTAAATAGATGTACGTTCTGCAGCAATTGTTGTATTCTGGACCATTTTAAAGACATGCAATAGTTGCTAAAAACATAGAGAAATTGTTGCGTTAAACTGCTTCTATGGCTGTTCTGAACATTTAGTAGGGTGAAGGAAAGGGTAACTGTTGCAATAAATGGATGCAGACCTGGACAGTTTGAGAATGTCTGTAAAAGAAAATAAAAGTTAGATTTTTTTTTCTTTGCCTCGTATAAAAACCGTAGAAAGGAAGGGGGGAAATGGCTCAGTGTGTCCTATAACTTCTTGCAATCAGAATGCAATTCCCTAGAAGCATGTTGTAGAGCGAGAAGAGCTCAGCCTCAGATTAGAATACATTTACTCTGCTAACAGACACCTTCCCACTGTGAAACAAGTCCCACAGTTGCAGTAATGAAAATCGCTTCTGCTACCTGCCACTATTGACAGATAACAAGGTTAAACCCTGGGAATTGTGCTGACTGCATGGGTTCAAGGTAGTTCTGCCACACAAATGTGACATCTGAAGACCACTGTTAATGGCAGAAGATTGATTTTTAGACCAAAGGGACCTTCTTCACATTCTGTACCCGCAGTAGCAAGTGTTCATGTTTAGGTAAGAATCCAAAATCTGCATCGACCAATCAAAGACATTTACCCTCTCACTTCTCTTACTGTCCACATTGTCAAATTATTGCAGAAGCGAAGGAAATTTTGCCTTGATATTTACATCTCATAATTTATATCTCAGTCTGCTCATAATTTAACAATAGATGACCTGCAGCTGCCAACAACAGACATAATCTTCAGTATGCAGTAGTAGCTGTAAGAGTTATTTTGTTTGCTTTTGTACATTTTCAGTGAAACCGAGTGAGCTATAAATGTGTGAAGGATTTTTGTGTTGTCACAACAGATACGCTAATGCCTCAACTTGTAATGGATAATTCTCTGGCCTACTAACGATTGTGCTGTTTGTGTCTTTTTGCACATTAACCTTCTCCGCCGATCGCTGCATGCAGATAACTGGGAGCAAAGTTGCGGTAAGTAGCCTATTATTTATTTGGCTTCCAAATCTTGTTACTTCTTTGTATCTGTCTTCATTCCTATGAACCCATGCATACACACACAGATTTTACACGCGCACACACGCGCACACACACGCACACACACGCACACACACACACACATGCACACAACCACCACAGCATCTTCAGCTGTGAAGCTGGTTGGGAGCATATTCTGAACTGTGCATATAAGGTCATTGCTTAGCTTTGTGTTTAAAGATGCATGTTGATGTGTTGATTGAAAAAAAAAATTTGTACTGTCTTGTCTTGGTTTCTGCAGCGTTTCTTTTCATTGAATGCTGTGAAAAAGCTCTTTACCTGTTAATAATACAACTTCAGTGATTTTTACAAATGCACAATTCTGCTGGATCTTTCACCCACTGCTTAGAGAAATAATTCAGATGGTTCAGGTTAATATAAACCTCAGTGTATACTGCCAATTTATTTTAATGCAGCACAACAGACTTTTTGGAAGTTGAACTAAAATGCACTTGCGGACCAAACCACAGTGAGCGTACTGTTTTTTTTTTTGTTCCACCAAATGTCACTAGATTTATTTATTGGAGACATTTATTTCTGAATTTGTTTTCACTGCAGCTGGTTTGACTGAGATAAGGAGGGAACTCAATAACCAAATCTTGGTTGTGGTGAAATATGTGTATCATCTGAATTAGTATCATTTATGTTTGTCAGCGTACTGGCAAAAATGGAAGCGTAGACCATAATCAATTATTGTCTTTTCATCTGCAAAGAGACTCTGTTGTCCTGCTGGATTCTGTAAGCAAAATGAGCGTCGTCTAAATAAAAACCTGCATCTAGCTCGAAACATTTCACTCGTCTTTCAATGTCAATGTCAAATTTATTTATATAGCACTTTAAAAACGGGGTTAAAAGTGCACCAAAGTGCTGCACAAAAACGATAATAAAATAAGTTGATGAAAAGAAAAAGAGAAATATTTCAAGAAAAAAAAACTAAAAAAAAAAAATCTTTCTGAGGTTCCAAGGTGGGTCTATGTTTATATAAAACCACTTGCCGCTGCAGATAACGTTTGCAAGAGGAAAACAAACCACAACAAATCATGAAGGTTGTGCACTTCATTTCCTTTTATTTGAAATAATCCACAATTACTCATCATGGAGTTTAATGGTAAATGTTTATTACTTGAGAATTCAATACAGCTGATTTTATTGCATAACATGGTTACGCATATTGAAATATGTTTAACTCTCAGCCAACTTATTTACTGATTTGTGCTTCAAACTTGAACTGCAAACTTGTTTGCTGAGTATGATTGCACAACTCCAGTGCTGCTCAAAAAACATGCTTATTGACTAGTAGGTTGTTCCTGACTGATGTAGTCTGGGTCAGGTGTTAGTTACCACTTAAATCGGGTTCACTGATGTGGGAATAGAAGACTTTAACACCCTGACGGACAGTAATTGGCATCATTGGTTAAATTCTTGTGCACCATGCTAAGCTGTTTATTTTTGCACAGGGATTTACAGTGTTCCTTTTAGCATTTTTAAGTCATTTCAGATGTTTAAGCTTTCAGAAACTTTTTTTCTGGCTGTGAACTCTTTGCTTCATCAACCCATTTGTATATCTAAAGCAAAGAACCTTCAAACATCAAAACCAAGAGCAGAGGGCTTCACTGCAACCACAAGCACCGATGTCCACAAGCAGAATTTCTCCCCGTAGGGAACAGTTTTCCATAATTTCTCAACTTCCTAGAAGAGTTACATTTGTTCAGCATTCTAAGCAAAGGTGGAATTTGTTTAAAATAAAATTAATTCAGAAAGTTATTATAACATTTTCATTTAATTTTGTTGACCAGGGAGCTTAATTGAGTTATGGACATTATGTAGCCGTTTAATTGTATGGTTCTAATTGCCTTCAAAAGTCTTTAAAAAAATTATTTCAGTGAAAAATGGAGAATAAAAAAATAAACTTTCTCACACAGTAAATGTCTTTTGAAATGTGAAATTGCGACTTTAAGTAGCGTCGATTAAAGTGCTCTTTCATTGCCTTTTCAAGGACTTTATAAAGATTAAGACTGTAAGACCTAAGAGAAGCAGGGACAAGGTTAAACAGTGCACTGGGATCTGGCCCCTGCTCCCTCCATGCTCTCATATTTTTCAGCCTTTCATAAACTGTCTTTTTTGTGCTTGGTTATTTCTATGGCAGCAATGGATTTATCTGCCTTGACTGTTTGGATGGGCCACATAGTAGGTTTCAATCAGCAGTAATGGCTACGCTGTGTTCGGTAAATAGAAAAGGACAAAATTACCTCATTTTGGATCATGACCACTCATCTAAGATACGAAGACATTCTTTCAGAACGACAAGTCCTGGTTATCAATAACTTTCTTTCATTTCAAAAGCTCCCAAGAAGTGTTTGACCTGGGATTTTTAACCTTTGTGAGAATCCAAATAGACCCTGTGTACTGAAAGCCATGAGCTCTCATTCGTGAAGGCCCCATTGAAAGAGAGGATAGAAGAAACAGTATTTAGCCTGGTTAGCCAATCGTGGTCTAGTCGAGGACCCCTCTCCCCCCATATTCCTGGCAGATTCCCATTTTCACGCTGTCAGCATGCGGCGATGAGGGCTCTCAGATGTGCTAGAAGGAAAGTGTTGGTTCTGATGGTCCATTGGGAAAACACAAGTGTAACTCCTCTGTCTCAGGCATGAAATCTCTCTGGCACTTTCTCCTCCGCTAGTAAGGAATGAGCCAGGAATAGAACGCTGTGAATTGACTTTCATCACTCCGACCATTGTGGAAGTGTGCTCCGCAGCTCCGCAGCACTAGTCTCACATTCTCTTTCAAGTTCCATCCAAAAAGTAGGGAAGATGTAAGCAACACATTCAGGTAATTACAGGCTTCCAGATAGACTGGGATGAATGCATTACACTGGATACCTGCTGCTGTCTGCTGACCTCTACAGCGGTTTCACATTAGTCCGTAACCACTGGCCTGATTTACGTCACAAGTCGAGGTCTATCCATCAGCGTCTGCTGCTGCGTTGCTTTAGAAAGTAGACTTCTATCTTGTCTCATCCAATGACAGACTCTGCAGCTCAGGGGGCTGCTGAGACTTGGCGTGAGAGGGCGTGTGATCCATTTGTTGAAGAAACGGCAGTGGAAAATCTCCAGGCCACAGGAAATGATCAATACCTGTACGACTGGACAGATGACTGCTTGGATGCCGGCCGGCTCTGAAATGTCAGGTTGTGCGATGGTAAATAGGGTTGTGTAAACAACTGCTCTCTGTATGTTGTTGTCAGTGTGCAGATTTGACCAAAGAGTCTAAAAAGCCTTATACCAGAGAGAAAAGGTCAGTACTGGCTGCACTGTAGCGGATCTAATTTACTGACATGTTCTTGTTTTCTGAGTAAAACTGGGTGTGATTTTAGGGCTAAAGGTGTATACTCAAAATCTTTTTGCCAGTTGTAAAGTAGAAGTATGTTTCTCTGACATATCAACAGTTTAAAACCCATTTCTAATAATATCATACATCTTCTTTCCATTCACGTCACAGTTTTAAAATAGAATCACTGTGACCCAGGGTTTCTGTTCTAATCCAATACTAGAAAGTAGCATCTCATGTTGATTCAGAGACAAACTGAAAAACCAACCACGCACATTAAACACCTCAGGGCAATGTAGAGACCAATAGACATGAAATGCATGTTTTCTTGGCTGTTGGAGGAAGATGGAGTACCAGAAAAAAAAAAATTAGTTTTGTTTTGTGAGAAATTTAAAAACTTTGCTTGTTGGTTCTGATTGTGGAGACGCCAGGTGGATGATTCCTTTCCGGGCTTTTATCTTGAAGATCGGATCATGTTCAAACAATGACCAGTTCCAGGCTGGAAAAGGGAAAGTTCTAACACTCAGGTCTTGGTTACATAGCTTAGAATGATGCAATACGTTTAGTGTTATTTCCTGTCCTAACTAGATACACCACTGGTACATAATGACCTAATTGGTGGGTGTTCTAAATATTTACTTCACTGACACACTTCACTATCAATATACCTTGACTGGACACTGATCTGAACAATATCCACTGAGGTAGCCATCTTGTCTCTATGCCTGCTGGTGTATTCAGGGCACTGAAGGGTCACCACAGCTAGCAACAAAACAACACCTTAAAAGATTACAAATGAACAAAACTTTCTGCCATAACCAGTTATTTCTGAGTGATGCCGGCGATGTGTGAGACACATGAATGTTGGAAAGAAGAAGCATAAAACGGCTCAATAACATAAATTCGTTATTTTACACAATGACAGAATGCTGACACATTAAGGTTTCAACTACTTACATTAACATTGAATAATAAAATGCATCTGAACAAGCCGAAACGAGACTGCAGAGTTTTGTTTGTGCCACCATACAGTCATATTTTATAACTGATTCAAAATGGGATCAGAACCACGGCCAATGAAAATAAACATTCATACAGTTAGATTAATTACAGCAGCTGAGCATTTTTATATTTACTGCCATAATTTACTAAGGGAAATAACACTCTATTCATTGATGAAGTACATAGTTTATTTACAGATCAAATCAAATTAGTGTATCAAGCACCCTAAAAATAATGAGCTTGACCAAAGTGCTGCACAGCAAGCAGGGTGTAGAAATGTTTGTCTGCGTGTGTGTGCGTGTGTGTTTTCTAACAAGATTTAAAAACAGTTATTGATGGAGCCTGGCTGATTTGTAGAGGCAAACCGTTCCACAGTGTTGGAGCCGCCACTGCAAAAACCTCTCTCACCTCTTGATCTACAGAAAACCTTAGGTACCGTTAACGGCATCTGATCTGCTGACCTGAGAGTACGAGCTGCAACACACAGTGGTTCAGTGAGATGAGATGTTGCCAAGTTATTAAGAGACTTAAAAACAAATAAATCATGACAAATTACAAGCGTCCTAAAACCTGCTTTTATTAAATGCGTTCTCTGCCATTTTCCACGTGACAATATTTACCTCAACTTTGCATTAAAATAATTTTAAAAAACCCAATCTTTTACTAAAAGCAGAACAAACTCCTGAGACACCAGGAAACTCGGTAAAACTCGGTTTTAGGATCTTTAACCTTGGAATAGTATTTTTATTTTGAGAATGTCAAAGATTAATAACATCCACTTTTTATATCTTTCAAACAAGTTCAGGTATATATTGAATTGCATTTAATTGTACCACAAATGTTATTTTTTGACGGAGTGCAATGTAATAAGAAATCTGGCATTTCTTTGTGATATAAGACACCTAATTTGTAAATTTCTTTTAATTTCAAAATGCTGTTTAACTTTCCTGTTAAGTTCACTGTCTCACTTAAACCAATTCATCTTCATCTTAATTAAGGTAAGTAATTATCAAGTTATTGTCTTTAGAAGTGCTTTTTTCTGTATTTCCCAGATGAACAATTTAGAAAACTGACTTTAATTCAACACACTTTAAAAAAATAAAAATTCCCTAGTTAAATAACCTTTGTGTTTTCATTAGTTTAACTCGTTGGAGAATGGAGGTTTACAAAGCACCCAACTGGAGCAAAAGCTGAAAACTCCAATCACTTTAACGTCACTAAATATTAGATATGAGTAATATTAAGTGAAAATGTTCAGAAATCCAAGCTTCCCTCCAATATTTTATTCTTTCTACAGTGTTTTTGTTTCAAGCGAGCTATTAAACTGGGGGCTTTAGGTTGAGGAGATTTGATGTGGCAAATGTCCTTGATGCTTTAAAAGGACGGCAATGAAAAATTAATAAATAGCGTGTGCCTCTCATGCCCTAAGCCAGTGTTCGCCATTCACCATTCTATTATAAATTAAGATCAAGGAAGCAGGCTCTGCAGAGGACTGTCTGAATTAGATTGTTCTTTGATTGGCTGAAAGCTTATTTTAGAGTTCATCTTTCTGACTTAAAAATTTGTCTTGGAGTTCTCGGATGGATGGAGGATTTATCTGACAATCCTCTGGTAAATGGGGACGCAGGGTCAGGATTTTTCCCGTTTTAATGCGTATGAATATTTACTGCTTCTCTTTAATTCTTTAATAGTTTTAGGATTTTTACTTCCAGTCTGCTTTACTGATAGGTTTTTTCTTTGATGTCTATATTCAAATGCAGAAGGCGATGCGGCAGAAGTCCCCTCTGCCTTAAAAGATGAGTCCAGATCTCTGCAGCACTGCCTCAATTTTTAAAAAATGTTCCAAGACTTGCTTTGCGAATTACCACATATTTCTATAATACAGCAAGCCTGCAGTTGAATTAAACATTTCTGAATTATAAAAGCATATAACTATCAGATGCTACATGCACACTGTTTGCATGTAGCATCAGCTTTAATATGTGTCCCACACTGTTTCTCTAAGGTTGTAAAAATGTTTTGGTGTTTTTTTTTCACGTAGGAGTATATAAGCTTTATTTAAATCAAATCTATTCAATAAAGTTTTTTTTCTTTTTCAGATATTTTTCAGTTTTTAATTACATAGAACTTCTGTATGCTTTTTGTCAAGGTCACAGTGACTTTTTCCTGTGAATTCAGCATCTCCGAAGAGAATCTGCATTGCATCTGAAACGAACGTTGACTCGGAGTTATGGACGCGCCGATCACAATGTGATTTTTTTTTTTAAAGGTCGAGGGTAAAGTTCAGCAGAGCCCTACAAAGACATATATTGACTTTTAATTGAATTGCTGTTTGATAACAAGCAACACATCATAAAACAAAGACAATCAGTCATGACGCTGTTCTCTTCCGGCAAACTAAATGTTAAAAATTCAAGATGGATGTAAGCAGTCGTTTGCTTTTCAAATTGAATACTTTTAAATTACATATTACATTCTTTTAGTAGAGTTGAATTTTTTTATAGTACTTCGACAAATGGATTACAGGTATGGCTCAGGTTACACATTTTTAGTACAAGTAATTACATGAATGTAACATTTTTTTGGATCTGCAAGCAGCTTATAGTCAGTACTCTATAATTTAGGATATTTTCTACGACAAATACTTCGTTTTCATCGTCATCCATGTAGCAAAGTCTAACAAAAAAAAAAGGAGAAATACAGTCATAGTGCCTGGCTGTAGCATAGCAGGCAACTTTTTTTTTTTTTCCTGTGTAATGGAAGGTCAAGACAAATCAAAACAGAACTGTAAAATAGAGCTGTAATTGCAGTGGTTTCCCTCCAACAAAGCAAATAGTTGGCGTGCGAGTAGTAGACTGTATTAGTTTTCATAAAATCAGTTTTTTTCTAAATTTGCAGAAAACTCCTGAAAGTGAATAATTGAAAAGCTCTACTTTCAAAAGCATTTTCAGCAATCTCAAAATGTAATCCAAACTGCATGCTTGTCTTCTTGTATCATCATCTAATTTTTATTTATTTATTTATTTTTGATCTCAGGAGGAAATCTCAGCTGTATGTGCTCCTTTGTAAGAAATAACATTGAAACAAAACAAAAACAAAAAAACACTGTAGGCAACTGTCCAGTTACTATTAACTAGCAGGCTGGCCTGTGTTGTGTGATGTTAAACTCTACGTTTTTCATGATGACTTCTAAATTTATTTTTGCTCGTCATTTTGTGAATGGCTTGACTTCAGGCATTCGTGTTTGGGGTTGACCTTTACATGCTGTGGAAGAGCTGGAGTTCAGCTGTGACGGCGGGTGGGCTGTGTGGGAGGGATTAGGTCAACTTCAGCTCCTGTTGGGGGTCCTGGGAAACAAGGTTACTCTGCCATGAGCAGTTATTCTTTGAGTTTTAGTTCATCGGTATTTTAAGCTGTCTGTATCTACATTTCTAAATCTTTCAGAAAATAGTTGAAAAGTAATATATTTTTTCGCTCATTTGTGGAAGTGAGATGGTTCAAGCTATTTTTTTTTCTTTGAATTTTTGGTTTTCATTATCGTCAAAATTCTGTGTCTCATAAAAGTGGAATATTACAAAGCACAAGGTTAGAATTTAATTTGTTAAATTGTTTATTTCAAACAAATTAATAAACAAAAAAACAAGAATACATGCATGTAAACGCAATAAACAATGTTCTTCAATATGTCCTTATAACAAAATCTAACAGTATATACTATATCAATGTTTTAATGCATAAATAATATATAATTACCACATTATGGTCTAAACAAGCATGGGGAAGATTTGCTGACTTGACAGATGTCCAGAAAAGAGTCATGGACATCTGACACAAAGTGGAAACGCCCCAAAAGAGTCTTTGCTAAACAAACTGGTTGTTCACGCTCACGGTTTCTCTTATCACATGTGCGAATCGGTAAATATGTCTGTAGTAAAAAAAACAAACAAAAACAGTTTTAGTGACCAATATGACTGGAACAAATCTATATAATGGGTTTTAGTTTCTGAAATGACTGACAAAAAAATAAGCTTTTTTTTACTACGTTTACATGTTTATTATATGTACCTTTGTTTCATTTGTAAAAAAAACAAAAACTAAGAACGCTGATCAACAATTGTCATAACATTATCAGACACTTCTTGTATAATTTAAGCAGCAGTTGCAGGTGTAGTTGTTGCTTTTCTGTTTGCAGTAAAACGGAAACATTTTTTGTGTTTCCACAGTGAAAAAGTTACTTTACCTGAGATTATCAGACCCTGTGAATCTCATACTGGCCCATATCTCCTTGTTTCTATATTTCTATTTCCTTTGACACAACTTTTTAAAAAACATCGTCTTTTCAAAGCCAGAAACAATCATTCCTCTTCAATCAGAGGAGCAGAGCTGGATCTCGTTATTTTGAAGGGAACATGAAAGGCTGAAGTGGTCACAGTATGCTGATATTGGATTGAGCAGAGGCTATGGCAGAGCTTTATAGATGCCGTGCTTGTGTTGGTGTGTGCACACACTGCTGTGTGTAGCCGTACATGTGATAAGTACCAACTTTCTCTGTGCTGTTCTGGCAGACTTGGATGTTGCACCACGGGTTTAGTCTCAGCATGGAGAAATACACACCCACTATTTCCAGAGAGGGGCAGGAGGGAGGAAGAAGAAGAAGAAAAAGGATTCCTAGTTCTGTTGATTGCGTATCTTTAAATTTTTCCTCTACTGTACGCACATCCCCACACGACTGATGGACCTTGTGGAAACTGGCTTTGCTCAGTTGTACATCTCTCCCCCACAGCTCTGTCACACACTCAGCAGCTCCGTCGGCGTGCTCGGCTCAGTGGGGGGCTCCTGTGGGGCCGCATTAGGCTCCATAAACTTTATAGCATATTTTTACAACCCTACTCTCAGTATGCATCTACCATCACAAGCCACCGCATCTGCTTTAACTGTTCACACAGCTGTGAAATTCTGTGTATCCCCATGTTTTATGGTTGCTTGCTCCTCTAGTCATTCCCGATTTCTTTATTTGCTTCTTTAGCTTTTAGATATCCTCTACATCTGTGTATATTTAGTAAGCTATTTGCTTTGTTTGATGGTGCGTCTTCTTTTCTTTTTTTTTGAACTAGATGTCATCTTCATCTCAATGCCGGCTCTGTGTACGTTGAGATTTGCTTGGAGGATGTTTTGCAGTTGGGGAGTTGATAAAATGCTTCAGTTCATAAACCTCTTTTTCATGCATGTCTATTTATACCACATGCAAAGTTTGCTCTGACTTCTACCAGGAACTTTCACAGCACCTTGCAGCTCAGGTTAGTAGTCCACTCTCTGCAGCAGTGTGCTAACAAGGTGTACTCTCTGCCCATCAGCTTGAGCTCACTAACAGAGCGGTTGTACTTGGACGCACAAGAATAAAGCCACGTAATCGCCTCATCAGCGGCCAGTTTCCTCCCTTATTCCTCAGACAGATCTCTCCTCTGAAGATCGGTGACATGATCAAGCAACCTTACTAGCTGTGTTTTTGTCTGGCTTGTGGTTTCTTTATCGTCTCCCGCTTAAGAGAATGACCATAGTGTTAAATTGGCAACTTTTAAGCCGTTAACCGGCACCATGTGGTTGGTTGGACGGGCTTCTGTCTCTTGCTAGTAAATGAGCGCAGGGAAAAAAAATAAATAAATAACGAATTAGTCTTCTTGTGTTAGATATAAAGATGGATGATTCTGAGACTTGCTTTGAGGTTTGTTGGTGAAACGGTTCAGCTGTGGCACACGATAAGGGGCGAGTCAGAAATACTCGCTCTTGATCCTTGCTGGATGCTCTCTGCATGCCACACACTGCCGGGGTCCCAAAGTGGCTTTAGCTTTTTTTTTTTTTTTTTTTTTTTTCTTTTCCAAATTGCACATTTTATTCTTTATCTTCAGTTGCTCTCTGCCAAGGTTTAAAAGTGATAAGAGAGACGGCACTTCAAACAGTTTGGGTTAGGTCTTTAAATAAAGGTGATTATCCATAATCATGGTCTGACTCAGGGTGTGGGGCTACTGCAGGTGTCTGACCAGAGCTGTAGTACCAAAGTTAAGCACTTGGTGGCAGTGGATGGCTACTAAATTGTCAGGTTTTCTGGATGCACAGAGCTGTATTATTGGTATGCAGTTGTCTTACTGGGTTCCTTTGAGCCAGCTAGGTGTGCCATTAATACCGTTTCCTAGACATCTGAGGTTTAAAGGGTGGAAGAATTGTAAAATGCTTCAGCTGCAATTAGTCTGCCTTTTTGGATCACTAGTTTGCTACTGTAAACAAGAAGTAATGAGTCTGGATGTTTAGTTTTTCTTTGTTGTTTTTTTTTGTTGTTTTTTTAAAATATATCCTGTATGAACATTGTCTCTAACATGGAAGATATCTTTCCTTTCCTTCATACCACTGTCTGTGCTGTTCAGACTGATGCATATGTTGTTAAATTTAACATATTTGATGCATTTCACTGATTTTCTGTATCCATTTTTGCAAAGCCATGTCATTTCAAACATTTTTTCTTCTCTGTTGTCTTTATACAAAACCTTTAATGCATAACACCCACAGACCGACGCCAGGTTGGCATCTTACTGCGTTCTGTAATATGTTTTCCTTCAGAAAGATGAACTTCAAGCCCCATTGCTCATCTGAGCCCACTTATTTATACACGTGAGTCATATTTGTTTATAGACACCCCAAGCTCTTTACATGATGCCGGTTCGTGGGTTTAACAGCGATGGAGACGCTCTCGGTTATCTACAACTTTCACCGAGACTGGCTGAAGGAGCGGCGATGCTGCGGCTCGCACGTTCTGTGTTTCACCTCTTTCCGCCTCGTCATTTTTGTCTCTGAGGTGCTGAATCAATTTTTAATACAAAGCCATATGGTATTGTTGCTTTTGCAGATGAATATGAGGTAAAATAAAGCATATAATAGCAGAGCAGCAATGTTCACCCCCTGCTGTTATTTCCACATATGTTGTAAAGACGTCTGCCTCCATCGACTGGTGGTCGGAGTAAATCAAGCACTCTGTTTGAATGGGGCCAATTACTTGATATTGGCCCAAGGCTCATTTGATGGCAGATGTATAGTGCTCCAAACGGCGATGTGCTTGATGTTGGCCATGGACACAGCGTGAGGGGCGACATCCAATCACACCGCGATGGCTGACCTGTCTCTTTATGTCCTGAGCGGATGTGAGGAACGGTCTTTTAATGCTGATTTGGGCGGGTACGCCGGCCTTGAGTCGCGCAGCCGGACCGGGATTAAAAACCTTATGAGGCTCCGTCCTGATGTGGTGTAATCACCCAGTCATTTAATAAGACGTGCAGGCAGTTCTGTGTCATGTGTGAGGTGTTTTTCTTCTTCCCTGTCATGATTTCCCATGTTAGCTTTCAGCCGGCTGGCTGTGCCGACGACGGGTGTTTGCCGGGTTGTTTGTGTGTCACCTCGCATGTCTCTGTGTGAGGAGAAGGAGGAGGAACTTGCCACCACAAAAGAATGAAACTGAGAAGGGAAAAACTTCCTTCCAAAGCCATTCAACTAGAACAAAAGAATAGGCAGAAAGACTATCTTGATGTTATTATCTCTGCAACATCTTCAAAGTTTCTGATATAAATGAACTAAAGGTTCTAAAATTGTCATTTAAATTATGCCTTTCATCTCCCCGTGGTTTTTAGTGAAGCAGTTCAGCCCAAGTCTCTAGTGAGTCTTTTTTTTTTTTTCTCCCCCTGTTTGCATTTCTGAACAAGCGGCATAACTGTAATGAATTCTATTATTTTAAAACCAATTACTGTTAGTTGGGAGCTTTTTTACCGCTGCCACCGTTCCCTCTGAGGAGCAGTGCTGCTGTAGTGTCGACTGCTCTCAAACTCTGATACATTTCTTCCCTTTTCCCCAACCACCCATACTAATGTGTTCTTCTAGTATGTACTGTATCTAATCTCTGCACACAGCACATTTGACTGACATTTTTGTACGTAAACTGTAGAAATCAGTGCCATCTTCAAATTTTTTTTTAAAAAATGGCAGTTATAAAGGTTCTGTCATGGCATTTTGTGAAAATGGAGCATGAACAGTTTTTTTTTTTTACTATAGAATGTTATAGTGTAAAACTAAAATCATGAATAGCCCTGACAAATTTAGCTCAGGGAGACACAACTTCAGTCGGTTGAAGAATCTGTAAAGCGAGCAAAAGATTAAGGTGATGGATAGGATGGTTTCCATTGTCAAAGACTTGAAGCTCATCACCACTGACTATTACTTTGGGACAGTTGGTATGAAGAGTAACCATGGCAATAAAGTATTGTTCTTACAACTGGGACCATGTGATTAGCATAGTTAGTTAACATGAACTACCTGAACTATGACCTCAAGTCCCAGGGGATCTGAAAAGCACCAAAGAGCAGAGAGAGAAGGAGGAAGTTCAAACCATTTCTTCACAGCTTTCTGTCCATGTAACCAAACAGATTGTTTCCTTGGTCGCTGCTTTCTGGAAAGTAAATGAGCTAGATTAGCATTGCTTGCCGATAACTGATGGTTTCATCCATCCAGGGCATTTTACTGTACAACATCATATCTGCTGAAGAGGAAATTGAGCTATTAGAATGTCTTGACAGTCATGAGACTCTCATACAGCAAAGGTCTTCAGTCAGAGGCTTCTTCAGACTCATTGCAAGACTGACTGGTACTGGAGGTCCTTCCTGCCCACAGCATCGCCATCCACAATTACTCTTTCTGTAGAGTCTTGGTCGATATGAGTGACATTTATTTTCTCTTTGGGATTAATAGACTTTTTTTTTTCAGTTGAACTAAATTGATACTGAGCATCAAATGGAAAATAAATATAATTGCTGTTTCTTGGTCTTTTAGAGAGATTTCAACTGAGTTGGTTAGAAAACGACAAAACGTCCAGAACCTTGTAAAAGACATGGAAGAATGGAGATAACTGAGAAAATAACAAACAGTTTCATAACCCTCCCACCCCCTAGCACAGTTGATTGTTAAAACAAGGTTGAAAAAGGATGGACAACGAAGAATTTAGTTTCATATCAGACTAATAATTATCTGTGCGTTTATTGAAATTCATATTAGACCATGAATAACATAAAAGCATTTGAACACAATTCAGGGCCAAGGCTGACTGACATTTCTGAAAGGTTTTTCATCCTCTCTTTTTCTTTATTATATATAATTAATGCTTTGGGGTCTAACAGAGGAGTATCCTTTAAACCAATTTTTGAGCATTTATTTGTAAGTAGTAATTATACGTATTCATGATCACTAAAGAGTTTTTTTTTAATGGAGTCTATTAAGAAATGCCTTTTTCGATGTTGCTCTTTTTTCCGTGCATTGGGCTAATTGGATCCAGCTTCTTTGCTCGCTGCTTTCTGGAGTTAGATGTTTTTTTGTTCACATCTTTTCAGATTTTTGTCTTCTACAAAGGTTACTTATGTCCAGCCTCCATGCTCCTTGCTCCTTCAAGTTGCACCCTTAGAAGTTTCTGCAACTTCTCCAGAGTGTGAAATTAACATTTTTGCCTGATCTTGCTGTGTGTAGCTATTTTCCATATTCCCTTACACACAAGCTGGAAGAAAGCAGAGAGAAAAACAGGGATTAGACACGTCTAGTCATTAAAAGCCAGCCACTCATTCTGCTCTAAAGATTGATTTATAGCTTATTTAATAAGCTGAAAGGTTACCTCAAAACAGATTTTCTCCGTAATTGACCAATTTAGTGCCGCTCGATAAGCATTCATGTTAAACTGAGCTTGTTTGAGGTATTTGTTCCTCTCAATTCCTATCCCTTCCTGCGCGTTATCACCGATATTACAGTATCATGATTATTTATGAGATGAGGTGTGAAATATTCAACATGTTTTTTTGGATGTTAACATGATGTGGGTCCAAAATCGGGCCACAATGACTCCAGAATTAGTTGGCATCACTGAATGTTCCCCTAATTGCCTCACTTTGCCCAGCAGCTGTCTGCTATTAGGTTTCTTTGTTCCAGATGTTATCTCATTAGAACGGCATTGATCATCCTAATGACTCTGGGAGAGATTATTGGTCTACATTAGTGTGACCTGCTTGCCTCCCCACTTCCCTGAGGTCAAATGACAATAGCTTCATTTATTCATATGTGGAGCTGACAGTTAAATATGGCACCATCCTTGGCATCCTCCAAGTTATAGTCCAACCTGCTTGTTTTCAAGTGGCCAATGTTTTAACACCGGTATATGTTTTGGTGTTTCAGCTGTGATTGACATCCTTGCGTGGTTTTTTTGAATAATTTTGTGTTTTTTATTAGTCAGTTTACAAAATGGTGACCTTATATGTAAGAGAGGAATGTTTTTGTTTATTTGCATTTAAACTGCAAGATCTACAGACTTTGTTATTCAGGGTTATTGGAAATAAAAGTGCTATTCAAATCCTGCCTCACGAAAGGCTTTTTGCCCGTTGCCATGTGTGAATTGTTTGGTTGGCTGGGTTTTTTTTAAAAATTTTTTATTAGTGACATGATTGAGGTTGTCTTCACAATTTGGCCATGGACCTAACCTGCTGGCAGAAACCTCTTGCAGGTTGCAAGGCTGTTGACATCCAGTGGAAAAGCTTTCATTGTCTCATTATAATCACATTTTATTTCACTGAAATTTTATGTGTTAGACTAACTCAAATTCTAGCTTAGTTGTGAAGTAGAAAGAAAAAGTACACACAGGTTTTTGTAGATGAAAACCTGAAAAACGAGGCTTGCATATATACCCAGAGCTCATATCGCCTAATTAGAATTGCAATCCTCCTGTGTATAATTTCATCTCAGTGTCAGGCCAGCTGTTCTCTGAAGGACTCGGAGATGTTTTAGAGAACATTAGTGAACAAACAGCAGGCAGGTCAGAGAGTAAGTTGTAGAGGACTTTAAAGTAGGGTTATGTTATGAAACAATCACAAAACACTGATCAATCCATCGTTCGGAAATGGTAGGAGGATAGTCCAACTGCAAATTCATCAAGACATTGCTGTCTACCTGAAATGACAGCATAGAAGTGGTCAAGAGGCCATGATTAGTCTAGAGTAGTAGCAGCAATCCACATCTCATACCAAATAATCTATTTGTTGTTACAGCCACAAGTCATAGACTTTCCAAACCTGGCCATGAAGGCTTTTGTGTCCATTTCGCTACAAGACACGTAGGAGACGGAGCAAACATTTCAGAAGCTTCTCTGGTTGGATGAGATTGAAATCAAATGCATCTGAACAGTGAAACATGGTGGTGGCAGTAGGAAGTTGTTGGGATGAAAGCAAGTTGGACGAAGCCAAATTAAGCCAATCCTGGAAGAAAACCTAATATAGGCTGCAAAAGAGTTTGGACTGGGCAGAGGCTCACCTTCCAGTAGGACAATTGTTCTAAACATGCAGCCAGAGCTGCAAAGAAATGGTCCATAATCAGGTCCTGCAACTACAGAGTTCCACTGTTCTGCAATGTTTGGAAGCATTCCTGCTTCAACACACCTGAATTAAATGAGTGGTTAATGATTTGTTTGCAAAACTTACATGCCAAGGAGGTAATTCAACCTTTTGATTCAGAGGTGATTTAGCAGGATGTGTCCAAACGTTGCAGGACAGTAACACTGGAGAACTGCAGTTACAGACCCCTGGTTTGGATTACAACATGTTTTTGTGTTAGAATAAGTCTAGACCTGAAGATATTTTGTAATCTGTAAAAAAAAAAAAAAAAAAAAAAAAAAAAGTTGATAATTGATAAATGTATTTTTAAATTGATTGAGTATAAGCTATTTTACAAAGAATGAAATAAATCTCAGTGGGCAAATCAGTAGTGTAATTACAATTAAAGGAGATACTGAGAAGTTTCTACTTGGGAAGGCTGAATACAAATGTTTTAGATTTTTTTTTTATTGTTAAAAATATATTGCTTATTTATGTATTTGTTTTGTTCTGTCACATCTCATTAAAATACGGTCAAGTTTCTAGTTTCAGCAACACAAAACATGGTAAATGTCAAGGGTTGTGAAGACCTTTTAAGACACTGCAGAATAATTTAAAAATGCGCGTTTTCTTGATAAAATATGCAAATTATCACACAACATTCTTGAGACGGCCTTTCTTAGGGTATTTTAATAATCGGGAACATGAGATAAAATTGAGCTGGCAAGTCAAATGGACAAAAGAATAGGTGGAAAGGTTCAGCACAAAAGGAGGTGGACACCACAGGAGAGGGAAAGTAGCACACGTCACGTAAATGACGGGAATATAGTACGAGACAGGGAGGAGGAAAAAAGCCTAATTACACTGTCCAGCCTGTCCCTTTCTCTCAGTGGTCAGCACCATAACTATTTCTGACTGAACTAGTTTCTGGAGACTAGCGTAAACCTGCCACAGTGCATTTCTCTTGTCAGCTAATTTTCTTATATAACTCGTAGGTCTCGTATTGCCGGAAGGCTGCAGCGAAAAGAGACCTTAGAGTTATATAATTATTGTATTAATCTGTTTCATACTTTAGCATCTAACGAGTAGTAAAACAATAGCGCTCAATTGCATTCATCTCAAAGGTTCAAGTTGCCGGGCTCCACGGCCTAATGAAAACCGTGAGGCATCAGTTTAATTATAATGTACTCGCCCGTTATCGTAGAGAGATTTTTTATTTGGGGGCCTTAATGAATTTCTCATCAGTTTGTTATTAACATTTTGCTATACGAGGCTCAAGTGGGGAAGTAGGCAATTACAGGGCTTTGTACTCCCAAAAGGACAAAAATTTGTGGCTGTGTGGATGAGAAATGACTCGTCCCAAAGAGCTGCTTCTTGGAGACATTCACAGTTTGCTGCTGTTCAGAAACTGGACTCTGCATGCAGACAACCAGACGCCTCATGTGGTTTCGTTTTTACTCATAGCCACATTAGTATATGGAGTTTTTTGGGAGTAACATGATGCAACAAATTTATATAGAGGTTGTGTATTTAAACATGACTGTTGGATACATGAGTGTTTAGTATATTAACCAGGCTGACTTGTTTTAATGGGATATTAAGATTAACATGATTATGTTTGGTGTCTTTGTTCACAAAACACTCCTCCAGTTTATAGCATTTTCTGATTGAAGAACTAGATTGCTACTTTTATGGCTTTGTAAATGGGGAGTTAATAAATTACCCTCTGATTAAAGACAATGCCCTCACATTTGATGGAAAGGCCATTTGCTATTGCTGGCTGATATAAATCATGTATATGTGCTAGTCTTTAGCATAAATTATTATTTTTTATTTAATTTTCTGCCTTCAGCTTCATTCTGATTCGTCCCTGACAGCTGCACACGGCATAAACGTTTCATGATTAGTTCAAAAAGATTTCGCTTTCAGCACGGACAGGGGCCTTTACATGATTTACAGAGTCTGTGTCTCTACACGAGATCTAAAAATACAGACTGTCCCAAGAATGAGCCTTTGGAGTTATGAATGCTGTTTTATCTGATACATTGGACTGGTTTCTGGACTTCTGCTTAGTGCAGTGGTTTAAGCTCTGCTCCTTTAGGGCCAGTCTCCTGCAAGTTTCAGATTTGTCCCTGCTTCAGCACCTCTGATTTAAATTGAGCCACTAACAGGCACCTGGAGGACATGTTGACATGCTGAAGAGGTAATTCAAGCCCTCTTATTAAGTCAGCACACCTGATTTAATAATTGAGTTTGAGGTGCTGAAGCAGGGACGCATCTAAAACTGGCAAGTCAGTGGCCAGGGAGAACTGAAGTTTGATGCCTCTAGTTTAGGCATTTTCAGAGACCTTAATTCAGTTATTAAAATGATTTTATTTATTGATTGTGATGCCATAGAATGACGCTAAGAAAAATGTCAAACTTTATTTTCATCCATCCTTCTTTCCATGATATGTACCTGGTGTAAAGTGGTACCCTTTTTGCGTTGGTGTCCATTATGATATTATTACATATTCTGCACTTGCAGCCTCTCACCTAATCACTCCTCTCATTTCATTTACATGCCTTTTAGTTTGTAGAAATCTCTTGTAGGTCCAAGTCTGGCTGAACAAAACGGGTATTGTAAAATCACAACGTATAAACAAAGAAAGTTTGTGAATACTTTAAGCTACTATTGCATGACAGTTTGGTCAGATGTAGTTTTTAAAATGGTTTCAACAGCCAATAGTCTCGTTTTTAAAGTTGTTTTTCAAAGCGTTAAGAAAAAAATGCAACTTTGCTGGACTAATTAAAGGCTTGGTTTGTAATTCTGTCGTAAGCATGGCAGCGCTTCATGGCAAAACAGCGACATGCGTAGTTTTTCAACACAGATTTCTTTTTTCCAGGTGAAGAAAATATACAGTAGTGTTTGTTCTTTGTATAACACATTATCTTAAAAGATACAGATGAGAACTCTGCAAGACGCTGTGAAAAATATGCATGGCTAAATTGTTGGGAAAAGTTGAGCTTGTTTTTGTTTTGTGATGAATTGCTTTTTTTTTTTTCTTCTTAGTTCTGCAAATTGACACGTCTTCTTTTCAACTTCTTCCCCAGCTAAAGTATTAAAGTAGACTTTATTTATTCAAGCAGAAAAATGCAAATTGGTTTAAGTCCAAAATGCTTCAAAAGCGTTACTTTGCATAGTCATTTAAACTGTGGCTCTTAATTACAGCTGGTGTCTGTATCTTATACATAAATGCAACTCCTGACGGAAAGCACAAATGAAGTTTTGGATTATGGGGGGGAGGAGACCAAAAACAAAAAAACAAGGATGGTGGATAATAAGACAGATGGTCCAGGTCTGTTGACAGAAGCTTCATGCATGGTAACAAGGTAAGAGAATAGTACAGCATTTTTGCTGACCCTACGCCTCATATCTATATATAAAAAAACTGACAGTGCCTTCCAACCATCCTCAACACTCAGCGCAAACATGGCTTTACATGCTGGCAACTGGACACAAACACAAACACTGAGCCGCTCCCCAGCCTATCGGTTTGTTTCATGCATCTTCAGATCTTAGTCACATTGATTGATACACTGAGGAATAGCCTGCAGCTTCATTTTTATTTGAGAGCTATACAAGCTCTATACAAGAGGAGAAGGCTCGCTGGTCATTATGGACCTGAGGAACCGTAGTCTTCCCAGAACAAGTCTGTTCCCAGACCTAATGTTTCATTAATGAGGGGAAAACATCAAATATCAAAGCAAATCAATTTACATTTTTTACAACGGCCATCATTTATTGATTTTTATCTTGGGCTACTAGTTGATAGAACTCAATAATGGCGGCATAAATACTCTACGCTGTTGCATATTGAAAGGCCTGGGAATGCATTATTGAAACGAGAAAGTTGAAGTTAGGACTTTTGTTGAGAACACAATCTGCCTCTCTGCGTTTGATTTCTGGTTAACTGAATCAACGGAAGCTTTCTAAAAGTCACTCGGGTTTCACCTGCTCACGTCTTCAGGGTCGACCGACATTTTCAGTTTTATTTTCTGAGTGATTACAACACCACAGTGTGAGTGCTCAGAAGAGGTTTCTCTCCTTAGTAGAAACTCCTCTGGCAGGTTTACGTCCTATCCCCTCAGGCTGGATTAGCACCAGTGCTGGAGGAGGATGAGTTGAGGGAGTCAGGAGGATAATGAGGGCATGGGGTGGGCCCAGGGGCAGCCGGCAGGGCCCAGTTAGGTGGATCTGTTTGTGGTACTAAGCCTCTTAACTCACTCCATTCTTACTGGTGTTCTCAAACTGGTATTTCATTGGCTGTTCTATTTAAATACGTGTCTAAAACGATGTAAATCCTGTGATTCCAGCTGTTTTGGGATAATGAATAATGGGTCTATTTTTCAGTACTGTGAAGAAAACCTAATGCTCAATCCACATTTCGTGGCCAATTTCAGATCCTCTGGTTCTGTAAAAGTTAGATTTTTATTACAACTGTCAATGTTAACACATGCAATTTATCTAAAAAGTTCAGCTTGTTAATATTAGATAATGCATGACCTACTTTGACCTAAAAGACTGTTTCCAGCGGAGAGAGCGTGTTACACAGTTCAAAGCAGAGCGTTGCACAGTCTTGTACCGTGCTCAACAATGCAAAGTCAGAAACACGAGTGAAAAGATGACAGTTTTAAAAAACATTGCAATGGACATTTGGATAAAAGCAGGATAGTATTTAGCCTATTTTAGCCTACTTAATTATCCTTCCACTGAAGCACAACCAGGCAATGGTTAGTATTTCTAAATTGCGGTTCAAACAAAATTGCCTCTTATACAAATTCCTGAATTTGAAAACTGAGATGTTTGGTTTGATACAAAAACACATTTTAAGCAGTTTTGGAAAACATGCATTTTTGTTTGTGATTACATTTTAAGCTTGCAAGGTTAATTGTGACTAATCACAGCACTAGAGCATGATTAATCTGATTAAAATTTTTAATTGATTGCCAATGCAAATGTTTATCTTTTTTTTTAAACAGAAGATCAACATTAAAAACATTTTTTTGCATTTGTCATGTGACCAGTCATTACTTATTTATAATTGTAGAGGTGACGTTAGTGATTAGCACAACTGTTATGAATGTAACAGCGACTGAAACCTCCATGTGTATGCCTTTGCAAATATAGAGCCATATTTACATACTGATGTATTTGAACAACTGCCAACATTTGCAATAAGTTCTTGTTCAGACGTTGGAAGCTCGGCAGATAAAATGGGAACAGCCGTTCGGTACTCTGTTCAGCCTTCCTGTTATCTGCAGAAAATCATGCTCTCACTTTGAAGCAGGTCTTGACTCTGAAACCATTGAGAAAATTTTGAATTTGAAAAATGTTTAGAATGTTTTTCACAGCATTATTTGTGTCCAGAACATACATGAGCATCTTGTTTTCCTAGAATGATTAGTCTTGCAGAGTTTTTCTACAGCATGTAAATTATTGTCAGTTTTCTTTTGTGGTTTTTACCTATGCTTAAAAAATATCTATCCAATATGGACACTTCAAGGATCCAAACAGTTTAGTTTTTTTCTGCCTTAAATTGACTTCCCTTGTTGTTTGCAGGCTGCACTGATCTTAGTAAAAAGCAGTTCTGGGCTTTTTGGCAGCTTCAGCTGAATGTCATTTCAGTGTGCGACTCTGTTGAAGGCAGACAATGATTTTGACTCAGAATTACAGTAAAAATAACCAAATCTATAAAAACCCAGATATATCCAAGTGCTGCATGAAGTTTCTGCAACTCTTGACTTGACACTTGACAGCTTGACATTCCATATAGTCAGGGGTTGTATACCTGAACAACATGCTACAGATACTGATGTCTAAACAGAACAGACTTTTTCTTATTCAGTTATTCTGTTTTACTTGACATATTTTTTAAAAAATTCTCCAAAGAATAGCTGCTATTTTTAGTCTCCACATGGTCAGAAGGCAATACGTCATTATTATGAAAGCTGAACATATTCCTTGTTCTAAAATAGGTGGAAGATCAAGTCTAAGGAAAGCACATTGATATCTTGAATTAAATGTAGGGTATTTATCTGATACCAACTAAATGAACTTGAATAACATTAGAAGAGCCAGTGCTTTATACTCCTGAATATAATCTAAGCTTAAAGCATTATGTCAATGATGATCCAGTTACACTTCCTATGCAGTGCTATTACACTTATGATTTCAAACTACCTCCAAACTCAGTTCAACTTGGTGCTTCTAAAATTATTTTTGACCTAGTAGCCTTGCCGTAGAGCTTACAAAATAAGAGATGCAATAGTCAAGTTTATTTGTATAGCACATTTCAACAATCAATGTTTTTAAGGCATAATTGTTGTCAATGACTGAGGATTTCATAGATGTTAAGATGTCAGTGGAGCTAAGTTTTTGTAGCACTACTTTAAAACTACAAGCAGTGTTTAGTTATATAACAGTATACTAACGCCAACCTATTGCTGGGTTATACATCCTAAATCTAAAACATGTTTATTTTGCTCTTCTCCTGTGTTACTATGGTTCCAAAGGGCTTTCTAATAGGAACAAGCAAGTGGTTTACTTGCATAGCTATCAGACAAACTGAGCAAAAACTTTTAGAAGGCAGAATAACAATTTATTTTGTGTTTGTGATTATATTTCTGTAGTTTATATTTCTGTAGTTTAAGCAACTTATACTTATATTAGTGGTGACACTAATTAGTGTTCTTTATCCATAATTACTCCTTTACCTCCACTTTCGTATGAGGCGAGAAGCTCTGAGAGGAACTTAAGATCTGCAACACACAGAAACCTTCTGATCATCCTGCAGAGCACTGAACTCAGCTTGAGAAAATCTGAAGACAGAATTGTTGCATATGAAATAAATGAAGATTTATACAGCTAGCCAGACATTGTGAGCACCAACAGGCTGACTTTATTTTCAATGTGGGCAAAACTTGCATCCTGGCATCTAGATAAATGTTACTTACAAACATGTTGTGTAACTTCACATTTTTGCAGAGGAGCAACACAGCTCACATAGCAGCCAACACCTTCCAACAGTCAGCTAAGGGAGAGCTGCGGAATAGTAGATGACTGGTTTTACGGGATAAGTGTGAATGTTTGTAATTTTTCTGAACATGTTTTAGATTTGGAATAGGGCAAAACTTTGTTACCACAACGATGTGCTGCTTTACACTGTTTACACTTTTTTTTCTGCCATTTCCCAAAACAAGATGTTGTCTCTGTACCTACTAAATCTCGTGTTCTTTCTGCATAGTCTAATATTTATTTTTGTACAAAGCGGTAGATTTCCAAAAGGCTGTTATGTTTTCGTATTGGCAAGTTTGCACTGCAAATATGTTATACAGCTCAATATGAAGTTTAAATTTGTGACACTAAATTGGTGTTATTTGTATTCTATTTCTGTTTACTGACATTACTAAATGTCTCAAAAATATGAAGTTTTTATTGGCTTTTACGTCTACGCCTGTAATTAGCGGCAGGCTCAGTGAGTCGACCTCCAGATCTAAATAATGAAATTTGCGGAGCCTGTCTGCCTTCCAAATAATTACCATTAAGTGGGACGTGATAGCAGGAAGCTCCAAGGGCTGATGGGAGCTCATCAGGGAGGCCAACCATTTACTCCAATCGACACTAAGACAGCCTGCGCTCCCTCAGGTCCTCCTTTCCACACCCTGAGATGCTGACTGTGGGGTACTGCTAATTAACTCAATGAAGAGGAGGTTTCTGCCACAGTTGTCTTAAACAATGCTCAGGTGTGCATGCAATACTCCCAGGCTCAAAGCCAGTTTGGCTTTTGTCTTGCCTCCATTTTATAGTTTTTTAGTTCCGATTACGCTATAGAATGCTGTATTCTGCATTCATTTATTTAAATAATGTTGCTGAAATTCAAACGGTAAGTTAGAAATAATTTCTATTCTCCCAAATGTTTGATTGTTTTTTACCACTTTGAGAAATTTCTCTGGCATTTCTGCGATTGCATTGCTGTATATTTTTATTGACTTTACTGGAACTTACCATGGGATTTTTTTTTCATCTGTGCTGATTGTCTTTGTAAAGACCTAAAGCTGATGTTACCTGAGCACAAAGTGAGGAGGCAGAGGATGTAATTACTGAAAAGAGTAATCTGCCCCCCCCCCAAAAAAAAAGACAATAGAGGCACCATCAATATAGACAAACTTTCCTCAACCCTCTCGCCACACTCTAGTAATGAAGACGTTTGCTATTGGCTTAGATGGATGAGGGCAGCTCTCTGAGAGCGAGTGAGCAGGAGGCAGGTAGATGTTTGTTTAGATCTAGATCATGTTGGATATATTGGAATGGGAGTGGGCTCGTTGGATAGAAAGGCGCATTAAGACCGGGGTGATTAAGGACCAGAGTTGATAGAAAACGAAGTACAATCGACGAGGCTTTGTCTTCCCTGCTCTCTCCCGTGCCCCTGTCTAGTCTCCTTGAGGCTAAGCTACCCGACTAGACTCAAAACTCAAGAGGGATTGATTGTTCTGCTGCAATTTTCTATGCAAACCCGAGCCAGGGCATCGATCTTTTAGGTTTCAGGAGGGGTGGTCTTATGCTTATATTATTATGCAGCACCACTTCCCTTTCCTCTTTTCAGAAAGCAATAAAAAATATGTCAACTAAATAACTGTCCAGCTAAATTCTAATTTACTGTTTCGTAAACTTTCAGGTTAATAAAGTTCAATGCCTTTGTTGACATTTTGGTTATTGAGTCAGATGCTCATGCTCTTATTTTGAAGTGGGTGAAGACTATTTAAACAGCAGTTCTGTTTCCTCTGATCTTTTTCCCAAACATGGACAACAGAGAACAAGATATGAACATACATGCAATTAGTGAACATGTAAATTACAAAGTCAAATTTAAATTGGTGTTTGAGGGTTGTCTTTTGAGGGCAGACGTAATTTGAATTGAAGTTGGTGTTTTAGCATTAACTTCCATTAAATACTGTGTTGGTGTAGTGCTTTAGTGGGACTAATATTCATGGTTAGTGCTTTGAACTCAGCAAAAGTAACTTTTTTTTTTGTTAGTGGTGCACACCACTTTTTTTAATGATGTATCATCAGAGTTGTGTGTATAGAATGTTGCACATTATTAGAGCTACACATTATATGGAATTGCAATCATAAAGGACACCAGTGGTATGCTATTTCGTACCATCTAATATTTCAAATTCTTCTTGCCGATAAAACACAAACACATTTGGTCAGCTGGATAGATTTGCACTGGGCTTTTATTTCTCACCCTACTTGACCAAGCAGCTCAAGTTCAAGTAGAGTGGTAGGGACATCACAAATTTGGAAAATAACAATGAAAAAAATGAGGGTTAATTACATTAGGTATCATCATTGCAATTTTCTGCAGTAATATTGCAATTTTGTGTCCTGTTATCATGGAAATATTGATTTTGATTAAAATGGAATAAGGTTTAGGTGATGGAGAGTGAGGAGGAACCTACCTGGGTCTTCATCCCCTCTTGGTCTTTCTTGTTCAGTATGCGCCAGCAAAACCAACTATTACACATTTATGCGTCTTAACATTTTAATCTTTTATTAAACACACATAAACTTGCATGCAGATACAAATGTGCACACACACAAGCCTTGAAATTCAACCAGAGAAGCTCCTGCTTTCTAACTTGAAAGCATCGCCGCCGCCTCAGATGTGACATCAGCTCGTTCTGTCTCTTGCTCTCCCCTCCCTCCTTCCCCCTCTCCCTTCCTCTTTCCTACCCTCTTTCATCAGCTGAGCCCATCTTTTGACACTTCAGAAGGTGTTCCTCACATGCCTGTCACCTCTCCCCTCCTCCACTAACACTTTCTTCCAAGCTCTCTATCGAGAGCATGCGTCTCTGTCGGAAACTTATGTACTTTGTAGAGTTAACGCCTTGGCGTTTGCATCACCTTGAAGTTGGTAAGTGGTACTGAGTGGAGAGACCGATCTTTAGTGTTTAAAAGGAGAAGAGCTCTGAAAAATTCTGTGTTGGTGTAGCTTGGTGAGCAGACAGACGTCACACCAAAGAAGGGTGGAGAGAAGTAACCGTTTCACCTTTGTACTTGAGATTCTTTACAACTTTCAACATCAGACTGTAGGAAGAGGTGGAGGGTTAGGGTCTTAAGTTTCCCCTTTCCCAGTTTTTTACAGTGTGTTGCAGATCTCTGTCTCTTAATATATTAATGTACGAAGCACACATCAAGGGTAGTTCTTCTGATATTGTACGATCACTTGAAATTATTTTCTGAAACATTTACACCAACAATAGAGAGAGAGAGAGAGACAAAGAAAACATCAGGAGAACTGTGCTGAACATGTTAGGTTAACTATACCTAAGTACACTAATTAATAAAATATTTTTCCCTGCCTGAACTGCAGTGAGATTGTGCGTCGCTGTGTAAACACAGCCGTGTGGGCTGAGCTGTGTTGACTCCCGCATGCCTGTTTAGAAGCAACTTGGCTCAGGCTCAGAGGGATTGGTTACCTACCCCAGAATGTCTGGAGGTGGTCTCTGGCTCTGAAAAATTTATTCAGTTGTCGGCATGTTGGTGTTGCGAGGCCTGTGATGTGTTTGCTTGTATGTGGGTTTTCTTTACTTGATAATAACAGCATATCTGTCATAGAGAATCAGAGCTAGAAGGTTATTTTTTTTGTTGCACATATTTTGGTATGCGCGCTAGTGTACATGGTATATTTGGATTTTCTGAGTTTCTGAGAAAAATGTACCAGAGCCAATTTTCCTGGCTCCTCTGGTAAAGATGAATAAGAAGTCTTCAAGTAAATTAATGTTTTATTGCAGTAATACCATTTCTCACTGAAAAATGAACAAAAATTAAATTTTAATTTGAGTACATTTTTCACAATAGTAAGAATTTATTTTAACAATATCACCAGTTTTACAATTATTGGTACCTTCAACAATCTTTAGTTAATATAACCAAAATATTTTTTAGTTTGAATTCTAGCAAGAATATTAAGACTTTGATTCTTGACTCCCAGTGGTGTCATGGACTTCTCTAGCTCATCCAGAATCCAGTTTTTTTTTTTTTTTTTCACATCTCTAATCAGGTTTTCTATTTGAAAACCTGATTTAGATCTGGGCTCTGAGATGATCTGGAAGGAGGGAGGTTAATTTTCTGCCCAGTGAACCATTGCTCTGTTAATTTTGGCCATATGTGTTTCACTGTTACCCTAGTAAGGGACTCAATTATTTCCTATGTTTAGTTTTTTGACAGATGGTGACAAGAGAAGGAACACAGTTCTAGTTGGGGTCTTAGTTGAGTTTAGTAAACACTACACATTTGTTTGTGATGATAACACATAAAAGGGCGGAAGTGGAGGTCTAATAATTTTTATGGACGCCTAGTTACCCCAAGACGCTACCCTATAAACATAATCTAGTTTCCTCGTTCAGTGCAGTGGTCAGTAGCTACAGGAAATTGATCTACGTATGCCATGTTTTTACCCCAGGCAAACAGGAAGTCGGGGCTCACCTTTAGGTGTGAATGTGTGGTTGTGTGTTTGTGTTTTCCTGTGATGAACTGGTGACCTGTCCAGGTTGCACCTGGAGATGGGCACCAGCACTCTTATGACTCTGCAATCATTAGGGGTGAAAGATGGAGCACTTCTTATATGAATTATTTTCCATTAAAGATTAGATAGTTTTTTTGTTTTTGTTTTTTTACATATTTAAGGACACTGCGAGTAGTTGGAGTGTTTTCAAGTTTTCAAAAGTTAAAATTTTCTAGTAAACTTGAAGCCTTTTGACTTTTCAGCAGTCAAGATTTTTCTCTTTTTGTTGTTTTTCTGTACCTTCCTATGCAAAGCTATAAGACCTCTTGAAGGAGATAGCTCAAGTTTAGATTTGCATCCTGCATGTCTTGGCAGATATTTCCTTAGGGATATAAATTGTTTCCACTTGCTTGTGCTCTCCTGTTTAATGGCAGAGTTAGCCAGGGGGGAAATCTCTGCATTATCAGCTCATTGTTATACCAGCTCATGGCAGGAACAGGTTAAGTCACCAAAAGTTCCTCACAACAGTTTTTCTTCCAAGTTTTATTTTCCAGCGCTCACCTAAAGAGACATCATAGGCAACAGTGGTCTTTTGGCAATATTTTCTTTGTAGGCAGTCACAATGTAGCAGAAGCAGGGTTCCATTTCTATGGTATTATCCTCTCCCCATGTAAAACCACAGCTTCTATCGAGGCCTAATCCCCAGCATGGGGAGAGGAGGCATTTTAGATTTATTAGTTTTTTTTTTGCTCAAAGCTAAAGAAAGCCCTAGGAATGCAGTTCGTGCCACGCTGAGATCAGTATGTGCTCAGCGCACACAGACACAAAAGGATTTCGGCTAGTCGTGGAAGTGAAGAAGGATAGAGAGGAAGGGGAAAGTTATGGCATGATACTGCGACATTCAATTCTGGAAAGTTTAGCTTCATTATCATGTGAATTTATTATTCCTTGGAGCAAAACTGACATTAAGTGACACATTTTCCTTTTAATATGCTGGTCAGAAATGCTGCAGCGGCCATTTGAGCTTTGGAGGAAGTAGACACAGAGGAGTAAGCAAAGCAGCTCTGAATTTGGCTGGGGATTTTCTGCCTCTGTGAATCTAGAGATTCCTCAGACGAGAAGGAAGTGCTTGTGTTGTGTTTTTGCGTTTTCTTTTTAGGATTGTTGTGTATTGCTTTTTGTTCTGCAGACAATGGCATAGTGCCATCTTTCTCTGGGTTCAATAAACACTTCCTTTACATTATTCGAGGGCATCAAGCCAGACCAGGCCAGGGGAATCGCTCTGTTATTAGAAAACACGATTCTTGCCACTTGGCTGGCTTAGGAATATTGATGGTAGTTGCAGTTAGAATGGCCTTTGCAGATTAAGCGAAGCTTAATATTTAAAATCATCTTGCTGTTATCTTTGACATTCTTCAAGTAGTGTCTAGTTATTATTGATCTGCTGCTGGTTTCAGAAACCAAAGACATAATTGAAGCCAGAGATTGATTTATAAGAAAACACATTTTTCTGCCTCTTGGTTGCCACGGCGGCTCGATATGATGGATATTGAGAGGATGGTTGAAAGCAGGGGTTAATTTGAGATTTTTCATGTAGGTGGTGGATCAGACTCTGGTGTCAGTGTTGCCATGGATGTGTACATGTGAATATGCAGCAATAATGGACAGACATATTTTTAACAACTCTGACCCATATTTAAAAAAAAATGGCTGATAGATGTAACAGAGCAAGACTAAGTGTTTGATAAGGAATAAGCTCAATTTGACACCATTTGAGTCCGTCTCAATGTAAAAGCAATAGACTTGTATGGTAGAATGGCTTTGTTTGAATGAGATAACATTTTACATGGTTTAGTATTGTTTTCATTATGAATGTAAAAGCAGGTAAATCATAAGGCAGCTAAAAGGCCCGTGATAATTCTAGAGAAGTGGTGCATACACTTATGCTAATTGCTTTAGCTTTGGCTTCAACCAGATACCATGTTGATGTAGCGCTTTGTTGTTAGTGGATCTAACTTTTTAGTTAATGGTTCCCACCACTCCTCATTTTGTGTTGTAGATTTACTATGCAACAAAAGCAGAGCCATTGGTGAAAGAAAGTCAGAGGAATATACTTTTTGTGGCTTGTCAAGTCTTTAGAGCTCTTGTCTATTGAGATAAAAACTTGGCTTTTTGATCTACATGCACAAAATGCAAAAATCATGAAAATTGATGCTGTTTAATGTTCAGTGACCAAGCTCCGTTCCTCCCTTGCTGTTGAATATTGAGGGTGTCATAAAAAGTCATTTAGGGCAGAGATTTTGTCTCTGAAATCTGATGTGAAGTTTTTAGGCAATATAAGTTTCTGAATGGGGTAATCTCTTCTATCCTTGTAATGGATTCACGGAGTCTTCTCACAATTTAGATTCAGAGTACTTTGAATCAAACGGTTCATCCTGAAATGAGGTGATTCGATGTGCCATCACTTTGCACATTAGTGCTTTTGTCACTCATTGTCATTTCCTTGATTCCCACCAGTGCAGTTGAACTCATTTCTAAACTGTGCTCTTCTTGAAACACTTCATTTTCCTTGTTAATCTGTCACTGATAGATTTTGGTTGTCCTTTCATGTGTTGTAATGACAAGCCAAGCTTTGGAACACCCTTAATCTCAGTTTGCCGAGTTTGTCTCTCTCTTTTTGTCATAATTGTCACATCAAGCTCTTGAACAAAAACCGGTTTTCTCTTCTTCAGAAGTGAGTCACTTAAATAAACATCATTTCCATATGACAAGTTATTGCTTTGTTTCTCTGTTTATGGGATGGCATCTGGGCACAGTGAGTAAACTGTTTTCTACTGTCAGATGTATTAAATTTCCACAGATTTTAATAGCATTTGCCTACATTTGCAAATAGCTAGGCATGTCTGTAGGCCCGGAGATCACTTGTTCTTATTTATGACCTTCCGTCCTAATTTCTAAGCAAATGATTCCCATTATTGTATGAACTGGATTCGGGCTTTTTACTTGTCTTTTATCAAATTAAATAACCTTATGGCGTAGACAGGAGAAATTGGATAATAAGAATAACATATCTTCATCTTTTTTTAAGCAAATGATTATGTCCTGATGGTTTCAAGGATGAGACGCCCCTTGGTTCTAACTTCAGATCAGAGTGAGAAAATTTATGAGGCAAGAAAAAGTGTACTAATTATTTACGACGAACCTGAAGAGATTTTTTTTTATTGCATTTGAATTTAATGTGGAATGGGCTTTTGGTTGTATCTCTAAATTAGTTTCTAAAACTGCACTGACTTAAGTGGTTCTGTTTTACTTTAGTTATAAGTTCTTTACACATTTGTTTTTCCTTTTACAAAAATGTTGTAGGTTGTTTATGATCGTCTTAATATGACCTTTAAAAGTGATGTTAAATAACAAATTAAAATCCAAGTGTTAGTGTTATTCAGATATAGGCTGGTTTCATTTAATTCGGTGGCATGACTGTCTTTTTTGATTCAACCTCCTGTAGATAGTGTGCAGACACAATAATGAAGATACATCGCAGAGAGAAAATATGTTTTCATTAACTTTTCTTGTTTTTATGCAAAAAAAAAATCTTTACATGCCTAAAGTTGATTTATGTTAAATTTTGATCAATCAACTCAATGCCATAAAGGCATTGGCAGACGGTCAGACGTCCTGGAAGCCGATACATCTTGTACAAACGTTAAATGTACGTTTGTATGTTTCCGACAACTGGCACTAATAACGTGTCCTTTAGCAAGATGGAAAAGTGTACTACGTCCATTAGAAATGCAACTGGTTAAGAGTCCCTCTTGCAACCTTTCTTTCAGATGCCCCTTTATATCAAGGTACTAATTTAAGCACTTGAAAGTTCATGTTCTTAGGCAGATAGTGTTGATCCAATGCGCAACCAAATGCTAATCCTGTCCTAAAAACATAGCTCTCGGTTTGGTTGAAGTTAACTGGCATGATTCGAATGCATATGTGAATGCTAGACTAGAGTAGAGACCACTTCAAAAGCAGGAAGCAGACTAAATAGCGCAGGGCATTCTGGGTCAGTACAACCAAATCAAATGTGTGACTCCAGTGCTAGAGGGAGAAAAGCCTTGTGGTCTTTTGCTAGAGACAAAAGAGAGATCCTCCAACTGCTAAAATCTGATTTTATTCCCCTTTTCACATTTTGTGAAGAAGTGCTCAGTGTCTTGTTCAGAGGTTTTCTTTTCATTTCCTTCAATGATTCTTGGTGCAGCGCCACCATAGGCGAAGGGTAAACAGCTTTTCCAAAGGATTTTTTTTGTTTCACACTATGCAGTGAAACATACTTTTCAGCTGGTGGGATTCACAAAATGTAACAAATGTTGCAATTTTGATTTCCTATTAAATCGAGGCTGCAGGACAATTAGATATGAAAACACCCTTTATATCTGCTGTTATCCAACTATCCCCTAAGATGACGGGACTCTGAACTGCTGGAGTTACAAATAAGATCTTGCATTGCTAATATCTTCTTTTTTTTGTGATGTAGTATTGGAAATGAGCTGAGACAATCCTCTGATCTGCGTAGTGAAGATGAACACAACTACAACTGTGTTTTCCATCAGTCAGCAAATTGACGTGGGCTAGAAGTTTTTACTGATGGGTCCCTCTTCTGTCAGAGCACGGTTTAATTTAACTATAAATGGTGAATATCTCTATTGGGATGCGTTATATTTGCCAACTGTCTGTTAACGCAAAACACATCTAGAAAAGTAAATGCCGTAATTATGAGGCGCTCGTGTTTTAGTACCTTGTTTGATTGCTTCTTACAGCCCCAACAGTTTGACTCCTCGGGGGAATAGGTCTGACTAACTTTTTTTTTTTTTTTTGAAAAGTACTAGGTTGTCAGTTTATGCGAAAAAGAGCTATAAAGGCATTGGCAGACGGTCAGATGTCCTGGAAGCCGATACATCTTGCTTGTCTCATAAAGCAGGATAATAAAGCTTGATAGAAGCAAGAGTCATAACAGCTCAGCAGTTTCAAATTGGAATAAGGGAAGATTACAGGGTTTGGTTTACTTCCATTAAATTTTTCTTTGTAGCACTTGCATTTGGAGCTTTTCCAGACTTGATGCAATTTCTCTTTTGACTATAATTTGGATATGCGACATAATTTTCACCAAAGCCACATTAATTCCTGCTATTTTTCCCCTCACATATCCATCAATGTTGGTCTCATTAGAAGGCCTGAGTGCTAACTTGAATTTGATTAAACAGTCTACAAGCTTTGACAAACCTTTGGAGTGGAGAGCATGATAAGGAGAGGAATTGAAGTGCCTCATGTATTCTGCAATACAATTAAAGTGGCCAGAGCCAATCCTATTAGACAAGTGTGAGAGAATTAGTGTGGGATATAAAAAGGATGCTTGAGGGTCGAGGTAGCTGATGAAAAACTGCCTTGGCTGTCATTATATTGGTCTAAGCAGCATTGAAGTTAAACATTAACCCAGTATATATCTGTCCAGGCTGTTATCGGATATTATTGTAGTGCGTTTAACTGTAATATCTAAAGATTAGCCATTTGGCATTACCAAGTTCCAATGTGGTGCTATGATAAAATAAATAAAATCAGTCCAGTGTAAGTACTTGAAGGCTACTTAGCTTTAAAATGCATTAAAATAATAGTACATTTCATTAGCTTTTTTGTGCTTCAGTGGTGTGATTGTGGCCCACTTCACTCGCTCTCCAAATATTAAACATTGCAGTGGCTATTTGTTTTTCTTGGCAGGTTAACAATAACAGGTTAACCTGTTGGACAGCAGCTCCAACAGGTTAACTAACGCCTCATTTTCACTGAGTGACATGGCTCGAGTCAGCACACCATTCCTGGCACCGTTCAGTTGTAGCTCCATAGGACAATGCTGCAGTACAGTTTGGGTGGAGCTACTGGCGTCAGAAAAAACATCACTGCTTGCAACAATCACGTAATAAATAACTCTCTCTTCTGATGTGACTTGATGACATATTTTAATGTGATTCCAGTAAATTGTGTGTTGAAAAAACTTCCTCTTAATATGTCAGTGACTCGCACAGGAACATCCTCTAGTTGCAGCTTAGCTGTTTTTAGTTATCAGTAATAGTTTTAGTGTTGCTCCTTTATTGTCCACTTCTAAAACGCTTCTTAAAACACTGTTTTATTTCTTGGCTTTTGACACATTTGAGACATTTGCTCTTACTTCCGTTTTAGTGTTTTGATTTTATTGTTGTATTTTTTCCTTTATTCATTCCATATTTTGAATGTTGAATTGATTCTATCTGTACAACTGCAGCTGTTGTTTTTAAAGTACTTTATAAGTAAAGTAGTAGTTGTAATGTCATATAAAATGGGACTGTCTGTGTAAATACTTTATAGGATCTCAAACAGAGCTCTGATAAAATAACTTGCACAGACAGACCTCATAAAAGCACCGGTTAGTCCTCATACACTTAATTTCAGTCACTTAAATGTCAGACATCTGTTCCTTTGGGTTCGGTAATCTGAACAGTCAGTTCTGAGGCAGATTGTCAACAACAGAACAGTGATGGCAGATTACTACCCCACAATCACTGATTAACTTAGACATCCATAATAAGCGATAAAAACATTCCAAGTGATCAAGCCTTTTAAAATTTTCACCAGTTTTTATCAAAAGTAACTAACAATTTCATGTGACGGTGCTGCGTCCTCTGCATCGAAGCAGGCAAGTACTTCTAAAGACTTTCTTTGATTGGAGGATATTGTACAGGTTAGATTGAGTCGACTTTATTTCTTTTTTATGTGCTTCAATATTCGTCCCGACTACCTAATGGAGTGAAGGCATATCAAAAGGCATATCAAAAGGCTCATCAACGGCGTTGACTGAGTGGAGCATTTATGGGGTGTTAAAGCTCTCCGCTTCAAGAGTTCTGGTTTAGCATGATCTAATGACTGGAGGGATGCTCACTTACAATCATCCCAGCCTCTCAAGTTGGAGAAAACACATCACATTAGTTGTTGGAGCAAAAATAGTTGATTCATGCGGAAGACTGTTCTAAATGAGACAGATAGGGGTGCATATGTAGTGCTTGGTTGTACGTGGAAAGGTAATTAAAGGGCTGAATGTTTAATGCTCGCGCAGAACTTGAGTAAAACTTTGAAGAGCTGCTGTTGCTGCAGATATGCCCATTGGTCAGACTTTAAAAGAACAAAGCCTTGCAGCGGTTTGTAATGACCTCGTCACAGTGAGGGCATGGTAATTAATTATAGCACTGTGAAATTCATACTTTTCAGTTTTCTGTTCTTTAGGTAAAGGAATAGAACGTTATATGTTTTATTAATGGCGCCGACGTACTAAATCCAGTCAGTGGGTGGCTTTCCAGTCAAACTGCAGACTGAGACTGAAATCCCTTCAGGCTGTGAAAATGCATTTGTACCTATTAGCATTTTTCCTGTTATAGAACAGTTGTTTAAAGTTATTAATTTACTCCAAAAGCTATCTGTTTTACATCTAAATATTTCACAGGGGGAAATTAAATTATTACAGACTACAATATTACATGTGTAGCAATCTTCTCAGAGGGACATTAAATGCACAAGGAACTCTTACAAATCGGCACAGCGTGCTGCTATTGATGAGCAAGCTCTGGTGGCGTCAACATGCAGCCCGTATGAGCTTGGAGGTGCGCTCCAGGCAAGAGTTAATTTCTTAAAATTAAACTAAGCATATTGGTACAGAGGTTTATGGTAATCTGACCGATGTGTCTCTGAGGCATTATGAAACATTTTCAGTGCTGTGGAGAATATTAAATAGCTTCTTGTTTGGTTATTACTGGATTACTTTGCTCTGTGATGAAGGAACACAGGGAGGATTTGGAGGAGTTGGGGTTTCACTTTAAGTTTATGCCATCAGCCTCACAGATAGGCTAATGACTGAATCAAAGAGCTCTGAGCTGAGCTTCTCACCAACACGTCACAATCATGACAAATCACCTTGGATACACATGTGCCCTTTTTTCCCCCCAATGTTGTCTACTTTATTAGACACAGGAAAAATTGTGATGAATGTTGGTGGGAAAAATTTTGACATTTGATAAGGTAGAAACTACTCACAACCAAACTGGTGTTTTTTTTTTTTGTTTTGTTTTTTTTACATCCACTCTGCCTTATTTGACTTTATGGATGCAAAACAGTGTGATGTTTCTCCCCCCCCCCTTTTTTTATTGATATATGCATTTCTCCATCCATGTTTCTAAAAAAATGTGTAAAGGGCTTTTCATAATAGCATGATCTGTTAAAAAAAGAGAAGAATGTTCCTTGAAAATAAGCAATTCCTATAAAATAGATGTAACTTAAGCCGTTTTAAAATTTGAACTGGTTCAAAGACGACACATGGAGACTGGTGTCACCCTCGCCTGTGCTTACATTAGGTACACATTTCAGACTAATAGGGAATACATTTAACAAATACTTTAACTCAAAATAGTACTTACTTTTACTCAAGTAAAATGTTAATGTGGTACTTTTACGAGCATGTTGGTCAGTTATACACTTTCACTTATTTTCCTCACCGCTGATGAAAACATCTGAAATAAACCACAAAATTTTGAGTGGTGCTTTTCTACACATTAGAAGTTCAGAATAGGGTTTTTGTCATAATTACGGAAATATTAAATGTTTTTCTTTTCAGAGTCTCCATGCATTTAAATTAAAAGTAATTTAAATCAGTAAAAGTAAGAAACTTGCACTGGATAGCGATGCATGGTCAAAGCCCTTTTTTTGTGACGAAGCTTACTTGATGGTCCTTATTTATTCATATTAGATTTTCTTCAAGGCAGCAGTGACGCATTTGAGGTTCAGGATGAGGTGAGCTACCCTGTAATAAGGGGAGCAAATGCAGACTAAAGTTACATCGATGCTTGTTGATTTTCCCTGTTGTTTTATTTACATCCTCATTTCATTCTTTGAAAAGCAAACTATTTTCTTTCACTGTCCAGCAAAGATTCAGCGCTGGCCTCATAAAGCATGGTTATGGGGATTTTTAATACCCACATTATGCTTGCCCACAGGTTAGCAGAGTGGCTGCTGCGATAAAATTATTACAAAAGTCTCTGCAGAGGTTTTACCTGTAAAATAAAATATTTCTGTGACAATCTGTTTTTCTTTAATGACTTTTTTTCCTTTTTTTTTTTTCAAACCATTGCTTCTTTTTTATGTTAAAAATGAGGAAATGCCTTAGCCTGTTCTCTGTTGCTTTGCAACCTGAAGTGAGCTGGATCAGCAGGAAAAAAAAAAAGTTTAAAATGTAACTATTGTTTGTTTCACAGTAACCTGCATAATGTGGGAAAGGGAAGCAACTCAATTCATCTCATCGGAAAACATTTCTTGTATATATCCTGCCTCACAGTTAATAATGAATAAAGAGACAAAGCTGTTTCCCTCTCCTACCGTTGTATAAAAACTCAGGAGCTGCTCAAATTTATTGCTTTGTCAGCCTTGGATCTAGGGTGAGATTTTCAACTTCTGTTGCAGTGTTTTATCAGCAGGCAGGTGTGCTGTTGCGCCTTATTAGCAAGCTACAGCAGCTTCTGCATGCTGAATATTTTTATCCATATTGCATCTTCCTTCCTCTGGCTACGTAAAAAAATTAAGCCCTTAATTGATGTAATGGCCGTTCACTACAGATGTAATATCTGTGTTAGAAAACGGGGGAGAGGAAGGAAGCCTACAGAGCAAATAAAAAGCAGCCGCAGAAGGGACACCAATTTAAAATGTTTCTGAGTGATGCCTCAGTTATTAAGGGACAGAAACTGTGTGGGTGTGTACGCACGAGTGGGGAGGAGGGGGGACTGTGATTTGATCTTGCATGCTATGAAAGGTTGCTGGAGAGAAGCAGTGCTGGCCATATATATCCAGGTCAGAATTTATTCCCATTCAGAGGACCATTATTGTTGACCTTGCCTTGCCTGGGAAAGCCAAAGTAAACAGAGGCCTAATAAATCAACTTTAACAAGCCCAGTAGTCCGGGCCAGTGGAGCAGCCATGCAGCTCGGACACACAGGGATGGATTAATCCACACCACCGGCTCTCAACAGTGGGTACCTGTGGAGTGAGATTTGGCTGATAGTTTGTATGCAGACGCGCAGGGATGTTTAATTGCTTCGCTGAATGCATCTCCCCAGCCGGCGTGTTTGTATTCACACTCAAGGCTATGTTTGTGCGGGAGATACAGAGCAAGCCAAAAGAGAGGGCGCATAATCACACTCTTGTGCAGAGCTATACCGCACTAGAAATTTCATTACATGCTTACCTGGTGTTCCAGTGCAGGCAATATTTGTAGAGCAGATTTACTCTGCTGCCCGTTGGATTCCTCATCAATTTCATAGCCTCCTCCACATCAAGGGAGATCATCAATGATTCATACTTTAGACTGCAGCCGAGTGCTATAGAAATGCATTAGTGAAACTCCTAATATCCACACGATAGGGCGATGCAATAAAAAAATATTTACCAGCCTCTGTTGTCTTTTTGTTTGGAACCACAGATCATTGTTTCATTGCAGCGTTTTCCAATCGTAGATAAAAAAATAAAAAAATAACTGCAATTAAATCACAATATGGCGCTCCTGCCAAAAACATACACACAGACTACAGTTCTCTGTTGTCCCTGCTCTGCCCCAGGTCTCCTGTTCTTTGCCTCTGGCGGTGTAAATGTCAGTGGGTGCTAAATAGCAGATTATGTGTGTTGTTTATGTAATAAATATGCAGAACTGGCACCAGGTCAGGCGATCAATACATCAGTTCATAAGTCTAATTGACAGGTGTTTAAGGAAGAATCCCTGATTTAACGCATCAAGGCAGTGATGTCGTCAGTTCAGGTGACTGAGAGAAACAAGTCCTTCAAACTGACGTTGAACCGGCTAGTTACAGCTGGTATGTAGCTTGTGCACATCATGCAAGGGTTTTAATTGATGTGCATGCACATCATTGCGCACAGATGTAACAGTATCACTATGAGCACGTGGGTGTGTTTGTAGGCAAGTAAATGCAGGAAAGTTATTCCCTCGGTGTCATATTTTTGGCATGGCTGTGTTGTGTCCCAGGCTGCTGCACAGTTGGCGAATATCAATGCAGTGTGGCGTAGTGACAGGGACTGGAGCTGACACGTTGTCACACTGTGATGAAAAGCACTCTGAAATGATGTGGCGGGAGTGTTCCTCCTGTCCGCAGAGAGATGGTAAGCTGGCTTATGTGTGTTCGTTTCTTCCCGCATGGTTGTGTGAGAACGTGTACGTTCATTTGTTTTTTGTTTTTTTTGTTTCTCAGGGTGTTCTGGTGATTGTCTGTGTCTTTTGTTTTCCTTTCAAGACAGAAGCACTTAACACACCGAAATGGGTGGCTTTGGGTTTTTTATATTTTTGACGGAGCGCTGAAAAACTCAATTTGCTGAGTTTAGGGAGCTTAAAATTACTTTTTGGCGACTAGCAAGCTAAAACACTAGAGTCGTTAATATACATAGTTTGCAAATGTATTTCTTGTTGTACAATGCTACCTAAAATGTGTTTTATACTATTAAGAAGTTTGATTATTTGCCTTTATACTCAAATGAAAATTGAGTTTGCTGAGAACCACTTTTGAAAACAGGAGGGGAGAAAATGCAGAAGACATTGAAAGATAAATCAATGTATAATAAAAAGTGACTAAGTAAAAAAACAAAAACAACGAAATAAATACAGAATATGGAAAGAAATTAAATAAAATGTGACAATACATGTATTAAACAGAATACAAAACATAAGAAAATTAGAAAAAAGAAATAAAATAGAAAAGGAACCAAACAGAAAATTAAGTAATGGTAATGTTTAATGAATACTGTTGAAATTAATAACAAATATTAATTTGAGATGGGAGCGTTTGTATTTTTTATTTGTTGGCTGCAATAAAAAATATAATGGCACATTATTTACTTCATCAAGTCATTTATTTATTGAGATTTTTGGAAGGGTCAGACCTCCATATCAGGGTTTTGGTCCCTTAAAGTGGAGAAATTAGCCACTTGTTGCGTAATCTCATCACAATGCCACTTTGCACTGAGATTTAATGGAGTGATGACGAGCCTTTCATGACCAGTAAGGAACTGCTGCCCCATATCATCACACTTCCTACACCAAAAGTCATTTGGTGCTGATAGATGCTCTGGCAAATTTTTGATGGTTGTAACTACATAATCGTCTGCTTAGCTCAGACACATCACAGTTTAAGAGGTGATGCATTAAATGTTCTGAGAACTGTACCTAATTTTTCTATTCATCTGTTTTGTATGTTCAAAAATAAAATATTGTTTCAGCATCACAAACTGCAATTACCCAATTCAGGTCTTATTAGTTAAAAATCAAATTCCTTAGACTAGATCTTGGCCTAATGCTTGTTGACTGGATATATATAAATATACAATACAAAAATGCACTAATGGGGCAACACTTTTTTTTATTTTAGCTCTTTCGGTGCCCCCTAGTGAAAGTGTGACATAGGCAGAGAGCAACTTCAAATATCACCATTTCTAGCAAAATCCATTATAATACATTTTTATGAAATCATGCTACATTAAGAACAATTTTTATGGATCCCCCCCCAAAGTTTGTTTTAGAACTTATATGAAAGAGTTTTTGATAAAACAAAATAAATTAAATAAATAAAAACAACAAAAAAAACATTATTTTTGGTAAAGCTGTTCTATGGGAGAGTTCCATCTTGTATCAAAATGTGATGTATCCATAAATCACTGAGGTAAGAACCTGGACACCCAGTGTAAGTCCAGACATTTAAGTCCCAAGCGAATACAGTTCCACATTTGAATCTGTGAAGAGGAGCTGGGCAGCTCTTTGACGTACATCCTGCCAATCGATGCACTGGCACACATTTGTGTTGCATGTTCATATACTGAGCATTGCCTTTGTGGATCAGAGGCTTTCGCTCTTTCTCTCTCCCTGTCCCTTGCCGCTGCCCCAGAATTTCATAAGCACTCCATCACATCTCTTTGAACTTGGTGTACAATCCAGCTTCTACACCCCTGGAGAGCTGATATGTGAAGGGGGAACTGTCACATTTCCCTGGCCTGTTGCTGCAGCCTTGCCAGATCTTTGCAGAACAATGAATGGGGAGTATGTTCAGGCCTCTGGTCTCTTGTTTTGGGCAAAGGTTCTGCTCTCACTCTGGCCTTGTCCTGTTAAAAGCTTTTATTAATGCAACTTTGTCTCTGTAGATCTTTGTAGGAATGTGGATAGATGAGAGATGTGCCCCACCTGGACTGAACTCTGTTTAATTATTGAAACTTGGAGCACGAAGAACTCACTTATGGAGGAGCATATGTAGCATACATGCTATATGTGGTTTTATGTTGGGGTTTTTTTAGGATATTTTGTTGCATTCAAAACATATTTGAATTTTATGTGAAACACATAGTTTATGCTAAATGAAATGTGAAAAGTGTGTCCTAGATAAGTAACCTCAGTATAAGACTGTCTTCTCTGTGAAGGCCTCAGAGGTTTCTTAAAGAACATAAGAGAACAAACAGAATCATAAATATGACAGACAGGTCTGGATATCGATCTGAAATGTTTGAAACTGGTTTAGGTTTTGAAATGATAACCTGAGCTAGCCTAAATATATTTCTACAAATGTAGAATTGGTATTTCTTTTCTCTTTTTTGCCTAGTCAGAGTTCAGAAATAAATCTAAAAATTGCTGTGCGGATGTTGTCCTTCCAGTTTGATGGAGCCTGAGTTACTTTGCAAAGAATAGTTGATTCTACAAATAACGACGAGGATACACCACACTTTTCAGATAACTGACTGGACTCTGACCATGACAGGATTGTGTTTTGGCGTGTGACATAACATTTTAACGACATACACCCCGAGGTTTGTGTTTGTAACATTTATTTCCATGTTTAGTTCTTGTGCTTCTGCGTTTGGAAGAAACCTTATTAGAAAGTTGTAGTTGCTAACGCTTAATTTTTGTTGTGCTTAGCCAATGTTCTATGAGACTACATGTCTGAGTATATTTTCCCGTTTTTAAATCTTAATATAAAGGTATGCTATGCTTTCTTTGGCTCTCTGCGCTCATGTGTTGGCAGCTTGTTACTGACTGTGCAACGCAATCAATCAGGGAGTTGTCGGCTGTCTCCTCTGTCCTAATTGCACCCCGAACCTTGCCTCTCTTTTTCCAGGAGTCGTTTCTTGCTGACTTTACTTGTGGTGTAGATTTTCTTTCTCTTTTTTTTTTCTTTTTTTCCTACAGCGGAGTTCCTGTTTTAATACAATAGTCTCATTGAAGTGCTCCTCTCCAGATGTTCTCTCCATAGATAAATCTGCGATTCAGATCTCTATAATTGATTGTAATATGCAGAATTAATGCCTGGGGTTATAAAGAGAAGCCTTGGCCATTTTTTGCTTTCCCTTTGAAATTCAAAACAAGAAAGCACCACAATGCAATATTTTTTTTCCTCCCTCTGCCTAGGCTGTACATACAAGAGCAGTGCGGCAATCCCTATTTGCATATTCTCTTGCTGATTCTTTGCAAAACAACTTGGGTATTGTCATAGACGTAATTTGGAGGATGATCAAACAGACTTTGCCGTGACGTACTCTCCCTTTGCTCTCTATCGCGCTGTTTAGACTCATCATTGATATGATTGCAGAATTTCCAAAGAATAAAATGTGACTTCTAATGATGTTTTTAACGGGTCAGGGTACATTTAACGGAAAATGGACGTAAAAAGGGAATGTTGAATGAATATGTGCTGTTAAGTTCAGAAATGGATGATCACAAAGACAGAACAGACAGACGGAGAGCGAGAGAGTGAAAGAGACAGACTGATAGAGTGACAAAAACTGAGGTTGAGTACTGAGCTCATTTGGCATTCTAGTGTGTTGGTAATAATAAGGGAACCTCAGCAGCCCTTGTTGAATTATAGATCACACCAGTATGATTGGATGAGGTTAGGCCATTGTAACACTAACTTAATAATTCAGAGATTGTATTACTACAGTAATAATTGCATAGGGAAGGTGAGCATTTTTTGTAGCCTCCTTCACATTTGTAAAAGTGCGTGCTGAAAAGTCTTACGCAATGATTTCTGGTTATAAGCTGATGGTCGTAACATCTTAAGGTCGCTCTGCTTCAGCAGGTAGAACTAGACACTGCTGGGAAACACCTTTTCCCACTAAAACCGAAGATACTTGCGACGCAGCAGTTGCAGTTTTCTGACCGATCGCTGTTCTTTAAAAAGCATCTCTTGCTAATTCCGATTTTATCTGAGAAGTCGCTAAATATCCAGACAGTCACTAAGTTGGTAACCATGGTGACCATGTGACATCCAGGACCTTCTTGCTGCAAGTCAACAGTGCTACAAACTGCTCCACTTTAATGATATTTCATGGCCTTCATCACCGACTGCCTCTTGTTTCTCTTAAGTCAAACTTTTTTGCTGCAACCCAACAGTATTCATCTTTTGAAGGACAATTTTCAATGAAATTTTACAAAAAAAAAACAAAAAAAAAAACATGAAAAATGCAGATGGACGTTCTCAACAAAACTCTGATTTTATGCCTCCTGTCATGTCACCAGAGAGCCGTGCTCATGGAGGCATTATGGTAGGGTGGATTTTATCTTGATTAAAAATGTTTTACATTAAATTAGTTTAAAAAAAATATATATAATAAAACTGACCTTGTCATGTTCTGTAACAAACTATATCTAAAGTGAGTTTACATGGAACTCGGCTAATAGCTTGAAGCCCTTGTTGTGGGTTCACTCCATCTCGTGTCCTCAGTGTGACCTTGTTGTGAACATGGGTTTTTAGTCCCTCAGTGTCAGACCCAATGATTCAGCCTAGTTCCTGATTTCTGACAGCTCACATGCTGACTTTGCCTTCCCTTGTTTCTTTTTTTATTATTATTATTGCCAACATTTATGCCCCTATTTCTGATATTCTTGTAATTTAATGTATGAGAAATAGCTTGTTATTGTGTGCTATGTCATTGGGACTTCACGCTGCCTTGCTTCTGTCCATTTGGTTCCTCGATGACTTTGTTTATAAAGAAAGAATGCCCCAGATATTTCCTGTTGACTTTGTAGGAAATAAGAATGTGAATAGAGGTTGGAGGAGACCAGCAACAGAACCATTGAATAACCTCATTAACTTCCCCCTCTATTGTAGATGGTAGGTGAAAATCAAGTCAGGCAGGTACACATCTTTCAGCTGGTAACTCTTTCACTCGACAGACTGCACTTTCTTTTGCACTGATGTAGGTTGACAGATAAGCATGTTCCATGCACATCTGTGTGAACATTCACCCGCATCAGTGTGCTGGTACAGTTTGTCTACTGCTTGAAGGGCAATGCATTAACCGCTAAAGCTAGCTTGTGATTGAGTCGCATCACTTGGCATGTATTCTAAGTTTGTGTTGATAATTAGGAAGGATGACCTCTCGATCCAACGACCTCTGTTGGCAAATAATCTGCCTCCAGTACTGACAACTTTAAAGTTTTATAACCTTTTGTAGGAGCCTGAATACACAACTGACAACTGAAAACAAGGGTTTGTGTTGAAGTTTTATTTATTTTCCTTAAGAAACTGGAGACTTGTGCATCAAATATGTGACTGTGCATTGCAGTGTTAATAAATTAAAACGGCAGAAATGGAACAGTAAGAAGAGCAAATCAAAACAAGCTGACATTTAAGTCTAAGGGGACATTAAACAATTTGTTGAAGATGACACATTTAGTTACATCTAGTCTGCTTTTTATATTATTAATGCATTTGCACCTAATATATAACTTCAGTCGTCTCATCACTATGAAAAATTATGCTCTTTTATGACACTTTGTCCATAAAAAAAATTACATTGTTTCCCTGCAGTTAGAAAAAACATCCCTCTAGGTTGCAGTTGTTTTCCCTGGCTTTGTCTTTTTGTCTTCATTTGTAAAGTTTAAAGATTTTTTTTCTGTATGTTTTAGTGTTTGTTTATTCAACAATCAATTCATCCAGCCATCCATCTATTTATTCATCTATTTATGTTTTTCCATCGTAAATCTTTGTCTGTCCATTATTCAGTCAACGAAATGACTGTCTGGTCGTCTGATTGTCATCCAAACATTTGCCCATTCAAACATCCATTCACTTGTTTTCATCCTTCCCACCGACTTTCCATCTGTCTGAATATTTGTCTGTCAATTGATGTAAAAAAAAAAAACGTACTCAATTATGAATTATATGCAGGAAAACTAATTTGTGCGACTTTTATGTTGAATTTTCTGTAAATTTATTTGAATACAACGTTTTTGCTTCCACAGCAAACAATTTCTAACCAAACAGTATTATATATTAGTCAACCATGTAGCTGCAGCATAATGCATAAAATGTCAATATAAAAGTTAAATCATACATCTGCTTTTTTCTGTTGAAACTATATTTATTCACATCTTTCCGTTTCTATCATGAGGGTTCATCGTTTTATTTTTTTTCCAACCCATATAACCTCCTCTGTCTTGCAGCTTTTAATTGGGATACTGTGGTTGAAACTGGAGTAACTGACAGAAACTCTTTACGTTCTTTGACTGCACACTGTTAGTTTGGAAGTTAATGATCATGACTCAAACACAGTAAATCTTCATCTCTTCTACTTTCTTCAAGCATATTTATCCTGCTGTAAATATGGAGACACTTAAATACTTCATTCAATTTACCACACAAGTCGAAACTCTGAGTTGAGAATGACATCAACCTCAAGTTAATAGCATTCAAGCTAACATAGTCGGAAAAGTTGGGATTCCAATGTGGCAACGCTGTAGTATCCATTATTCACACAATACCACTTATGAACTTCGTTTTAAGCTTTACTTTCCAAAAGCAAACATGAACGGCAGGTTATAAATGAAATGTTAATTTTGGACACATTCTTAAAAGTGTGTCTTGTACAATAAACCGGCTGCTACTACTATGTGAGAAGCAGCCATATTTTCTCTGAAAGCCGGCATTAGAAAACTTTTCAAACTTTCTGAATGGGAAGCCCAAAGTCAGGGGGCGTTCAAGTTGATTTTTCCAACTTACTGCAAATTTACAAGTTCAAGACTTGTAAGAATTATCAAATTTTCGAGTGGAAATAATCCAGATGGTTGGAGAATGGTCTTGTTTAATACCAATTAGAATCGGAAATGTATATATTTTTTGAGTTGTAAAGGTTTTGCAGTCATCTGTTTCATGACGGTTCAGTTATATAACATCTCAATATATTAAAATCGACTGTTTCTATCAACCTGTTTCCTCGACTCATTTTTCCGTTCTGCTCCTAACTTTTCGGTTGTCGCATTGTTCAGGATCCTCAAAGTTAAAAACTTTCTCTTGCTGCAGGACAGAACATTTTTCCATACTTCTTAGCAATATGTGGGGGTGGCGGTTCTGCGCTGCTGGTCTCAAAATCTCCGCAGCATCTCGAAAGCTTTGTCAGCCTTTGAGAATGCTTGGAAAAGGAGACGATGTTGGCGAGCTCAGGCTTCCTGCCAGCTTGTCCATCTCTCTCTACATGGTCTACTGCTGTTTGGGGTCACTGTTCAGGTCAGGTTTAGAGTCTGTCAGTGGGATTAGTTTTTCTTTCACTGTCTGATGCACACACATACCCACTCTAAACTACAGCTGTATGAGAATATGTATAGCTATATCTTCAGAGAAGTTTTTCTTGTAGAGCTTTATTTACTACTTGAGCTGTTTTGTGGACTGAAGTCAAGGCAAACCTATAGTGCAACACTTTGTTTTTAGTAGAAGACAAATTCATCAAATGATCTGCCAAATGCCTTAAGTTTTTTTTTATCATTAAGTGGATTCTATGTTCCTGCCAAACCCTTAACCTTGAACTCCTTTTATGCAAGTTACTTTACATTCAGTTCGCAGCGGAGGATGGCTACAGCTTTGCCAAACAAACCCCTTTCCCTTGAACTGTGGATGTGTAGTTGTGCCCTTCTTGTACTGTTCTGAAAAGAACCTTTGATTGTTGATTCATAAGTTGTTTTCTCCAAATACAAAACTTTACACTAGTAGAAAGCATTAAAAGTTGTATACAGCAATGAAGATGCAGCGATTTGCTTTGTGTTCAGTGTAAATGAGAGCAATTGTGGCCAATTTTCAACCCTGATTTATGTAACGCTTCAACCTGAATTGCATAACGACTCAATGATATTTAAAATAGTTAACTCTGAGACATCTTCTTTGGAGCTGCTCAAAGTTTAGGTTTTTCTTGCAATCGCTCGGTGTTTTCACACCTCATAGTCGGGTAGATTTGGTTTGATTGGCTACCAAAATTACAGCATTGGTTACATTTTTTACTTGTGTGCTTTGTTTCCTCACTGTACTGTCAAACAAACTCTCTGGAAAACTTTTTGCACTAATTGCCACTTAATGAAATGACAAAAAATACCTCTGAAGAAGACAGAACATATCCTTTTTCATGCAATGTAAACGGGAATGGAGCATCGGTAGATTTTAACGGTTATACAGTATCTGTTTTATCATTGGCAAAAGACAACCAGCCATTTCTCTCGCTAGAGCTAAACTCACATTTATTTTGGTTATATTTCCTGGGCATTATACTCAGAAACCCTTTTGGGGCAGTGTCCGTTCTGCTTGGTCTATACATGTGCATTTGAACCACGCCAGAGTTCACTTCAGACCGAGAGCTAGTAGGTTTTTAGGTGGACTAGAGTTAGCAGTTTTTGGTCCACATCAGAGTTCAATAGAGCATTCACACCTCCTCAAACAAACTGGACTTTCTAGGCAAACAAACTAGAGTTTGATTAAAGCCACTAAACAGGGCTGGTGTGAATGCACCCTAAATAACCCATTTCATTATGTCAAAGAATAGTAGTGTTGTAGTTTCTTGTGTCTCTAACTTCATTTTAAATGGATCACTGACAATGAAAACGACTCCCTTTGAGGCTTCTTCAGTCAGTAAACTCACCCAAAACTGCAAATGTTTTTTTTGATGAGCTTCATTCATTTATCAGATGTACATCATATTGATGAGCTTCCAGCTGTCAGAGATGTTAAACTTGGTGCATCTCTAGTTATTCGGCTACAATGTCCAAATGATTCTTTGCATGTAGGAGAACAGGAGGTGAGGGAAGTCATAGAGATGAAGCATTTGCTCACATCAAATGCTCATTTTCAGCCTCCCCTCTCAGGCTAAACTCAGGAAGATGTTGAGTCTTTCCTCCACTCCCTCATCACTGGCTCGTTTCCCCCTTTTCTCTCTGCAGACAGTCTGCGCTCCCTCTCCCACTTTCCTCTCCCTTCGAGGCAAGTTTCAGACATGAGATGGAGCAGCAGTTTTGCTCCGTTCTGCCTTTGATAGAGGTGTGGGGTCTAATGAATGTGAAGTGTGGGGGACTGGGAAGAAGCTAGGGGACTGTGTAAACTGTGGGGGTCTGGGTCTGGAATTGAATAGTTAGGAGGTTGCCACAGCACATTAGAGCGGCGGACTTGGAGTAGGAATGTTGGGAATGACTTTTTTCACCAGTGATTGGGTCCCCTGTCACCAGGCCGGCTGGTTTAAATGATGTCTGATTAATTGGATGAGCCACACACTCCACATGGACTACACTGATAAGGACTGTATGCAACACACAAACTCACATTTTCACCACAGCTGCAGCAGGAATCTAGTCACAGCAGTTTGGATTTTAAAATTAAACGATCGCACCCACTCTGCTGCAGTTTGTCAGCAAATAATGTCTTTGCACGTATTTCAAATTTCTATCACCCCTACATCTGATTATGAAGCAGTCAAGTCTTCCTTCCTTCCATTGTGTGCCTGAAATATCAGCCTGATAAAACAGGATGTCATCACAGCAGGTGAGCTTCCAGCTCTGCAGTAGACCACAGCACATCGGAGAGATTAACTAGGTATTCAGATGTATTAGAAACTATTTCAAAGGATTAAAATGTTTCAGTCTCGCCTAAAGTGTGACAGCAAATACAGTTTCTTCACTTAGGTGAAGGTAAGCGGATTTAGACTCCCTCCTTTCATTATGTCTTAAACGCTGCTGAAACGGCCCAGGACAAACTGGCGTCGAGACGTGCAAAAAGGATTGATTCCTTCCTCTTAGAAGCCAACAAACGCTCAGCCCCAGGTCTTTGTGCAGATGCATTAGAAGATTAAAAGTAATGTCTGTATGTGCCAGCCGCTCCCTAATTGATCGCAAGACTCCTTCTCCTGCACGCATCCCTCCGCCATCAGATGAGGTGCTGCGCCATATCGATCCCTGACGCCAATTTCTTGATTGCAAATTCTGATGTGAAGAATCCGGCCTAATGCCATAATCATACACTTGTGATTACGGCAGTCTCTCTTCCAATCAAAGGTCTAGCCTGCCAAGTCAGACGACAGCGCAGGGTTAGTAATCAGTAAGTTGCATTTTTAAGGAAATGCACCAAAAAATATCCGGTAACCTTTGGAGTCTTTCCCACCCAGTCTTCTTCTTTTTTTTTTTTTTGGATCACAACTTCATGTCTAGCAGAAGCGTCATCCTCGGTTGTGATTACAGAAAACTAGGAGGATGAAAAGCGAGTGCTGTCGAGTGTCAGCAGAAGTGAATCTATAGTAATTGCTATTTGCATGTCAAATGATTGTACTCATCAGCGCTAAGGTGTGATCATAAAATTGGCAAGATGAAAGCCGTCGGAGCGGTGCGTTCCACAGTCGAAAACAAGCGGCTGCAGATGTTGTCACAGGGAGGCTGGAAAACGCCTCACTTTGACACCTTTGGGTGTACGCTTTAATGGAGTATCAAAAGGTCAGCTGAGGCCACTGCTAGAAGCTGACGGGGTGAAATATGTTGTTTCCCCTCATTGACACCGACTTCTGGCCCAAGTTGCTAATTAGTTTAGTGAAATGTTGGTGTGCAGTGGGGGGTGGAGCATGAATGCCTCTTCTTGAGCTCACTTTTTAATAAGCTGATTCTTCTTTTTAACAGAGCAGAGAGACCCACAGCATCCAGCTGACCTCCGTACTTAACATGTGTTCAGATGCAGGGCTGTGGACAAATCAGGCTATGAGAAGGACGAATGTGTGTAGTTTTATCAAGGAGAAGAAAATAAAGTATATTCCATGTTTGGAAGTGTTTCTTAACGCAAACTGAGCTTCTTAAGAAAAATATAGTATATAGTAACACCTCTTTTAGTACGAGGTTGAACCTTCTTCTGCCTTCAGAACTGCCTTAAAATTTTGACATGGATTCAACAGAATGCAAATTTGTCGTCTGCTCACCCATTTTATCAATCTTTGCTCAAAGGTCCTCATGCTTGACATCTGGGAAATCATTGTGTTGACTTCATCCTACTGAAAGCAGCCATCAGAAGATGTGTATGCTGTGGTCACAAATAAGGCAAAATGGTTGGTGCTGATGTTTTATATAAAGGCTGTGGTGTCTAAAATAAAATGCTCAAAGTGTGACAAGAAAACTCCCTACATGCCATCACACTGCCACCACCAACCTGGAGTGTTGTTGTACGGCGGGAGAAATCAATGTTTTTGTTTAAAATTCTGACTGATGAGAGACTCTTTTGTTGTTCAATCACAGATTTTTTCTTCCTCTATTTTTAGTTGCATGTTGTGTTGTCTCCTGCTCCTGTAGCCCATCTTTAGGGTTTCACTTGGTCAGTGTTCAGAGAAGCTTTTGTTGCCTTTGTCATCCCCAACCAGCGTGCCTTGGCTCCCATGACCTCTGACATCAGCAAGGTATCGTTGCTAACATAACTGGATGTTTTCAAACAGCCCTCTATAAATCTGAGTTAGTTGTGTGGGAAAATTCCAGTAGATCTGAAGTTTTTACAAAACAATTATCTGACACCAGCCACTTAAAATCTCGCTGTTCATGGTTGCAGCAGGTTGGTGTAGTTCTGCTGCACTAGTTCTGATTTGTCCTTTTGGTAAACCTTTCTTCATCATTCTTTTGGCTGAGGCGTTACTATGGATAAAGTACTTTTGAATTGAATCAGGCCCACATTCAAAGTCACTTGAATTCCCTTTTTTCTTTATTCTAATATTCAGTCTACACCTCAGCAGGGGATCCTTACAACGCCTGCAGTCGGCACCTGAAGGCATTGAGTTACATCATTGTGATTGGCAAGAAATGGAACAAAAAAAAAAGTCCAGTGAGTGGTGATGCCCCTGCAGGGTTGTAGTGCAGGAAATGTTTTTAACATTAGCTCATTTACCTCAATATGAAACTGTCTGTTGTCTTTCAGCAGCTAATTTATGGTGGATTGCTTTTGATGTGCAGCAATGAAGTACTTCAGTTGTTTCAGTTTAACCTACTGGAAATAGAGCTTGATGTACCTCCGGTCTTCAGAGATGAAAATGCATGTCGTTTCCACACATCTGTAATTGTATTGATATTTTTGCTTTCTGTGTTTGTTGACGGTTTTATTGTGCGGTCTTTCCTTCATTCTGTCAAATGTTTGCTTCTTTAATGATCATATTGAGCAACCTGCAATCACAGCAGTGAACTCTTTAGTGGGTCATGGGAATTTAGAATGTGTGCAAGCACTAAAAGAGGCAATGTTTACTGTACATTAGGATCTACAGTAAGTGGAAAACGGTCTGAATTTACACATGAAAACAATTTTCTGCTTATCAGCATAAACGTGCAGCATTGCCACAATAAAAAAACATATTTCCCCTTTGATAATGTTTTTGCGCCTCATGATGGCTCATTATCAATAATGACTTTTGGTAAGTTGTCAAAAAGCAGCATGGAGCTCATCAGAGGCATCATCATTGGTTCTAAAATGAAATGTGTACCCACTCAGCACCGAAATTTAAAACATTAATAGTCAAAATGAACCGAAAACAATCATGCATAATTTTATTTATTTATGTCTTTATTTGGGATGCAAGTTTTCTGCCGCATATAAACCTCCAGCATCATTTCCTGTTGAAATCTCGACTCATTTCGACTCCACGTTTGCTGCTCTCTCCACTCCATTGTGGCATTCACTCCAACTGCCTGCAGAGGGTAGTCACTGACTGCATTAACAAACACACAGCAGAGTCTTCAATTCCCACAATAGGCACGCATGCAAGCTTCCACACTCGCCATGACACAGAAGCAAATCTGCCTCTGTGATTACACCATATATTGGACACTATTTTACCTGTGCACCTGTATAAGATTAGACTGGAAGCTGCCTTGTGGGAGCAATGGAAACATGAGATTGCCAGATGTGGAGAGTGGGAAAAAAAAGACATTGCAAACCGCAGTCCCTGACAGGTGGAGCTTCTGTAGCCTCTCTTCTAGGTTGCAGCAGACCATACTCTTTAGCTGAGTTGTGTAGATGAAACGAATGGGATTTTAGCTAAACTGCTTGTCAGCACAGATACACACTGATCCCTTTTTCCGTGAAGCTGGGATGGAGGTTGTTACTGCACTGCCTGATGCTTGTCTGCGTTTATGTGAGGACTGTCCCTGTCTGTCTGCTCGTTTTCTGCTTCCAAGCCAAATTAAACGGAAAACAAACATATACATACGTGTCATAAGAGCAGGCGCGCTCAATCAAAAAATCATGTGGAGGCTTTAATAATAAATGTGCACAGCAGTTGGAAAGGTGGGAAGGCATTGATTTATACCCACAGGTTTCCTGGGATTTTATAGGATTGGCTAAATGTCATTACACTGCAGGTGGGGAGGTGATGAACTGTAATAAACTTTGATGTGGATGCGTGTGTGTCTCCTGTCATTGGCTCGTAAACCGGAACAACGTGACAAGTCTCAAAAGATCCAGCGCCCTCCCACCACCTGTCATCTTTTCATCTGCGTTACAGTACACAATGGGCGCCATCATGCACGCTCATTTAAATCTACATCTCTTCAAGTGCAAAACACGTGAAATTAGATGCGCAAATGTACCGACACATTTGCAGTTGTCACATACGGAGACGTGGTGCCGTATAATAAAAGCGGCGGCAGAGCGGCTGCTGCTGCCTGTTTGCAGAACCGGTCCCTTCATGATGCGTTTAGTGGTGTGGGTAGTTTGTGTGTGTTTGTGTGATAAATGGTGATGAGTAAAAGCAGAAAACTACTACATCCTTTTACATGTCTGGAAGTATTGATTTTTGTTCAAACATACATTATAGCTGAGCATGGGCAATGCACCTGATTGATCTCTCTTATTAATGTGCAGGCGTTTTGAGGGTTTCATTATAACTCTATGCTGGCATAAAAATCAATAGCTTACAAAATTAGTTTTTAAGTTCTGTCAGGTTTCATAAAGATGCATGAAAACATTAGTTTGAAATCTGGAAGCCTCCAACCGACATCTCACAATTTAACTGTAAAATCTTTTGTTTCTTTGCTGCTCATAAATGTCAGCAAAGAAGTAATGGTAAGTTGATAGAAGACTTGGGTGATATTCTTTTCAAACTTTTGAATTATCTTCACATAGAAATGGAAATAAGTATGTATGGGTATGCATCATTAACTAATTGATGCATTTATTATTTAATTGATTTCTTTATTTAACTCAAAACCTAGATGATTCAAAGCGCTTGAAGTGGATATGTGAATGAGATTCTTACAAATTATCAATTTTTGTTATTGTGGTAAATCTACCCCAATTTACCACTAAGTGCCCTAAATAAATATGGGACAGGGCGGGGCTAAGTTAAAATGATTGTTCTAAAATAGATGTAAAATGAGCATTTCACGCAGAAAATGAAAACATGAAGTTAATTCTGAAATAATCACGTCATTTACTTAGATTTAACACATTTTTATTAATTAATTTACCCCTTACCTGTCATGAAGGCACCGATGTCCTCATGGACCCATTGACTTACATGCACATGATTTGGGGGTGAAACTTATTAAAGTAAAAGAACTAAAAATGATATGCAGTTTATTTTTAAATGTATTTATTTTTATTATTTTGACTATAAGTATTTTTGGCAGGTTTGGCCTCTGAGTAACAAAATATAAAGTAAACAATGCTACATGCAAAGCCCATACAAAGAAAAAGTGAAGTGTCTAGGCCTTTCTGTTTTTATAAACATATATAAAAATATGCATTATTCATGTTGAAAAGAAAAACAATCTGAGCATCTGTGCAACGATGACAAAATAGCAGCAAGAGATGGAGTGACATCTCTCCTGATAGAAAATGTCAACATCTCTGTTTTTCCCTCTACTGCTACCTTGTTTTGTCACCTTGGTGTCGAGGAAAAGTGCGGAAGCTAATGTTAGCTGCTTCTTTAACTGATTTTAAATCAGGAGAAGAGCCATGACTTGGTTTTTAAATAGACTTAGTTTCACACACAGCATAAGGATTGAGCCTTTTTCTTAGGAGTTATTCGTTGTTTTATTTATTTACTATTCATATAAAATATATTACACACATACTGCAAATTATATCCACAAACAAGCCCACATGCTCTGAGTGACTTGCTTGGTTTACGTTTGTCTGCAGAACGCAAACCAAGCAGTCTGTCATATCAGTCAGTGATACACACTGATGACATTTACAATAGGGATGCATGATAAACAGGCATTGACATTGGTAATGCCTGATAAGTAAAGCTGGGCCAGTATTTATGTCCACCTTGTTGCCTTCTGTCTGTGTGTTTCAGGAGAGGGTTGGTGATTTTTGTTTGGTCATGTTATAGTGATTCACGATTGTGGGGAGTTTAAATGAAGTAGAGAAACAATCTCAACAGTGTGATAATTTTTTTTCATAGTGGTGAATGTGTAGGGAAATGTGTAAAACCAATAATGACATAATGGCCATAATATCGATATCAGCCCAAATTTTTATATTGGTGCACTAGCTGACGAGACGAATTACAACAGCCTCGGTGTGTGAGTGAGTTAAAGGTTCGGTGTTATCTAATTGACTATTTAATCAACTTTTTTGAGTTTTACATAATGTTATGTTATTCCTTCATCCAAAATAGATTAGGAGCTTCTTAAAGTGACATAGGTTCAATTTCAAGGCGTTAAACTGCGACATTAGATTTCTTTCAAGTCATATTTAATATTTACAGTATTTTTATAACTTCTGAAGGTAGCCTAGATACTTGATTGTGCTATAAAGTGGCACTAGATGTCTGGGAAATGCATAAAAGTGCCCCTTAGAGGCCCTAAGGCCTTATTTGTTTTAACAGCTTTCAGATATCTCCTCCACATGTTCCACTTAAAAGTTTTGGTCTACTGCTTTTTGCCACCTTTAGATACTTGTTTTCTGCTGTCATCCATTTTTAAAAAGCCATTAATTCTCACAGTTGTTCTCTTAATCTCACATGAGAGAATCTGTCCTTGTTTCCTTTGAACAAAACTGCAACACATTCACCTTGAAGGTCAAGTCTTGTTCCCTAATTAATTGGCTTGGATCTTTCTGATATTGTTGCCAGGACGTATATCTTTGCAAAGCATCGCATTAATATTCACCCCCCTTTGTGCCTCTGTTTCTGGTTATTATTGTCATTGCAGGCAGAGCTGAAATGCTCCGAAGTATTGTCGTCAATTGGTTGTTTGTGTGTGGGCGTCTTCATTAAGTAGTCCAGGTGCTTTCTCAGGGAGCCGCTTGGGAAGCAGCATTCAACTCGTGTCGGCACTGAGCCCTCACCCTGGGAAATAGAGTAAAGCTCTCTCAGATCCTGGGGATTCACAGAGTCTCCATTAAAAATGCCAAATGTTGTCGAATTACAAAGACCAGGGAAAGGATGACAGGCTACTTGACATTTGGTTAAGGTATGCACTTGATGATAAAATACTTTAGCTTTTAAAATCCTCTCACTTGTTGGATAATGATAGCTTTTTAGCAAAAGCACACATAAACCTCACAATTCTTGGAAATGCTCAAAAAAAGGTTACACCTCAGTGCCTGTCTGCATTTGTTGCATTTTACCAAACGGGGCCAATTGTGTGGACTTTGCAATGTGATAAACCTCATTATTTCAGCCCACTAACCAATAGTGCATTATCTGAAATGGTTTATGGTGCTTATACAGGGCCAATTTACCACAGCACTTGCTTCCATTGTTTGTCCGTGAATGTGATGCTTGTCTTAGCCTGACTGAGCTAATGTTACTCAGAATGAGGATGCTGTCTTCCTTTTAAAGACTATGTGTTTAGGTGATTAAACCCCAGGGATTTAGCATTCGTGGTGTGACTTTTTTGCTGGCAGCGTTGCATATCAAGTTGAAAGCAACTTATTGCATGTTAATCATCAAGTCTTGCATTTTCACTTCTCTGGAAGAAAAACTCAGCTGAAAACCCCGAAAGTCCAACACAAAGTTGAAGACTGTAAGAAAAAAAAAACAGACAAATAAATAAAGTTCTGGTTCAATGTCATTTTTTATGATTTAGTCAGTAAATATTTCAGATTAAATGTTTTGAAAATATGTTGATATTTGGAAGCATTTTTTTTCATTTTCATTTAAGTACTGATATATTTAAATATAATAGTTTAGCTAATGAAAACCAGAACCAATTAACCACAAAATAGATTTTTAGTACGGAAATGTTCTGTCATTGACACCTGTGCTGTATCCCAGCATATTTCAGGAAAGTCTAGTGGAGGGAAAACATTTTATAGAATCACTGAAGCCCTGAGTATTGTGAAACAAAACTCATTCAAGAGTTTTAGGTAGATGCAAAAGGATCTCGACTCAGAGCTACAGGAGCCACCACACACAGACGCATCCAAGTGATGGGGGTTAAAACTTTGGCATTTCTCCTCATCTGAACAAGAAAAAGAAGTATCTTCTCTGGGTAACGGAAGAAATAGAAATGACACTTCTATTCACTGGTTTCATAAAGATCTCAGAGTCTGCAGGAAGTGTGGAAAGGCACAAACCAAAAGATGCCTATGGTCCAGTGTTCAGCATCTGCAGACATTGAAATGCATCTCTGGGCAATTATTTTGTGCAGAAGATGAGTTTTTGAATATGAGTTTAATAACCAGTATAGGGTCAAAAATAGTGTAAAATTTTTTATTTTCAGACTAAACGTGGAGACATGTGAATGCATAAATGTAACAGATTTGTAAAAATAAGTGCTTCGAGCCCTTTTCCTGTGCTTGCAAAAGTTGAATGGTGACAAATTCCTTTTAGCTTCACAGCAGACATATCTGGAGTGAATTTAAAAAGAGACGTGTGAAATGTTAGGTTGTAGCCCAAACACCTTTTAATATTAAGGTAGCATTATAATCTACTGATCACGGTACCCTCCCAAACTGCAGTACTGATGTTTTTCCACTGATGTAGAATTAGATTTGATAATCCGGTGTCCCTGTTCACATCTCCTCCGACAACATAGCCTATATTCTTGTTTATCTTTGTGCTTTGCTTCCACCGTTCCTCAAAACAAAACAAAACAAAACAAAAAAATCCATTATTGTGACAGCTCTCTGAGGTGTTTGTAGATGCAGTGACAGTCAAGCCATACTCACTCACCACATTTCTCTTGAAACCTAATCTCCAGCATGGCCTCGCTCACCCACTGAAAGGCAACCGGTGCTAGGAATGGGTGCTGATACACTTGCTGTCACCAGCTGCACTTGGAATACGTCATGTCTTATTATTATTGATTCCTCGCTTTAGTTTTATAGTGGCTTACCGGTAATCTATACATATTTGAAGTTAAGGGAAAGCTGTTGCTAAGTAGGTCATGATTACATCAGGAACAAGCAGGGAAAGTCGTCTCTAAATGTTCGACATGAAACCGTGTGTCTGGGTAGGAGGACTGCTTGGTATGGGTGATTATTGATCGCAGCCACTGTAATGTAATTTCCCCATCTCTTTTCCTCTCAGCAAATATTGGGGTTAAAAGGAGACCATCACCTATTGTACACCCTTTTTCTTTTCCCATCTGTTTTTCCCGTACCTTTCTTCCTCTCTTCCCCTTGCTGCCCATTGGGCAAGAACCCAGGGCGGTAGAGTTTTATTTTGCTGATCGAATTTTATAGCTGGCATCTTGGCAGACTCCTTCATTTCATCCTTGTCTTGTCGCCAGCAACCAAGAATGCTGTCTAGACAGAAAAAACTGTAAAATCATGTCCTTTTTACCAAGAAAATTTAGATAACTAATTTTCAGATTCAAATTATAAATCTTTAACTTGGCTAGCCTACTGGCTGGCTGGCGGACTCGCTTTCTGGCACAAAGTTGCCAACTGAGCATTTTCAGCAATCTTTTCCTACTCATCATTCCTTGGAGTAGGTGTATCATTCTGCGGTTGCTGGCGGGGCTGCAAGAGCCAGACAGACTTACGGTCAACTAGACCAAATGGGATAAGACGAAATGCTGAGTGATTCTGGGGCAAGAAATATGTTCACGTTTTATTACGAACTGGCATGACTGTGAATCAAATACAAGTAGCCTGTAGTACTATCAAAGCAAACCTCTGTGAAACATTAAAAGCAACAGATACCTTGAAGATGTCCACATGGATAAATCATGCCCAATTTTATAGTTTGTGATTTAATGAACCAGTATTTTGTCATGCTTGCTGCTTGGTTGTAGGCACAGAAACACACATTTTCCCTATTTTATTTCACATTTAAGAAAAAGGAGTGAAACATCTAGGATTTTAGAAGAGATGCACCGATCAGATTTTTCCTGATCAATACCAATTTTCTGTGTTCACTGAGGTCTGTCAGTTATTAATTTTTTTGAACAAATTAAGGGCTGAGAAGAAGCAGTGAGTGGTTTTTGTGATGGAGACTGTTGTATTTAACCAAATAAAAGAGCAGCATAGTACATATTTTTCACAAATAAGTCTATTAATTGGACCCAATCAAACCAAAATTAGCCAATTCTGATTGATTGGTTCTTTTATTAGTTTTGAATCTAACAGAAAACAAAGGAATCATACATTTATGCATCATTTATGCATCTGTCACTGGTCTTTGTTGGATTTTATGAATAATAAAATCAGTCCAGAAAAACAGTAAAACTCCAATACCAGCAGGGATGTAAATATTCATTCATTTTCTTGAGAGCAGTGATTGTTATAGAGTCTATCAGCTGGTGGGATGAAGGATCTCTTATAACGCTGCTTTGTGCACTTAGGATGCAGCGGTCTTTCATTGAAGGAGCTCTCCAGTTCAGCAACAGCTTCATGCCTGTTTATGAGCTAAAATTGGTGGAAGCTATCATTTATTATGTATGCAATGAATTGGACAAAAATTAGATTTTTCAGTTTGGCCAATAAAAACAAAACCAGACTATTGTGTTCTCTAACAAATTGATTGATGCATCTGCTGCTGCACCATATGCTGCATTTGTTTACTATGTAGGAAGTCGTTTCTGAATGCTAGAATTCTTAATTTTTTATGCATTTAAGGAACAACGGGAAAAACAACAAACAAAAAACAATTCCGATCTCTGGATAATTGATGAGTTAATCTCCAGTTTTATGATGGAGAAGCTATGCTGCATCCCCCTCTTTGAGGCATCCCATAATACCTTTCATGTTCATCCCCTTTTCCACTATCTTTGGACACAGTGATGATGTAAGAAATTGTTTAATCATGTTTTTTTTTTCTTCATCCCATGCTTGAGGGCTTTATTATATGAAGCTCCTTCAAATGAATGCCCCTTTAAAAAGACAATTGGTTTATCCCTGACAAAATGTACACCACAGACATGTGCAGATGGTTAAAGAAATATACATGTACAGAAGGGATTTTTTTTTCCTGCCTCTGCTTTGAAGCTGCACTGCCAGGCCTGCCTGTGTGTTACTAAATCCTATTCTTGAGGAGTGTTATACCCCCCACGTCTGAGAGGCCCTTGGCACTGGCAGAAAACACACACCGGCGCACACAATAGGCACATAGACAAACACATTCTGCATGCCTGATGCAATGTTCAGTCAGTTGAGCAAACGAACACATTGGGGTACATGAAACAGCATTTGCTCCTATTTACTGAAACTACACCTGAATACTTTGAAATGAAGAGAAGTATGTTTGAACAAGCTACACTGGGTTAAATCGTGAAATTAAAAGAGAAGCTCTTGTAGCTGAAGACCCATCGAGGCTTAAGATTTTGACTGAAAACAATGAGGGTGAGTTATGTAGAGCTACGGAAGGATAAATGAAAGTATGAAGGAAGGCAGTGACCCCATGAGGAACCTGAAGTTGCGTGCTGCTGTGCGACTGTGCAGCTATGAATCCTGCTGGCAAGCCTTTGGCATGGTCTGCTATGGTTGGTTTGTTACATACGGAGTCTGTGTGGAGGGAAAATCGCATTCACTCATGAAACGAAGGCCGTGTCAACAAATCTTTTTGAACCAAAATAAACAGATAAAATAAAGGTTGTCATAAGAGATTTGAAGGCTATAATGCATGAGCTTAATCTGAACTGTGTACATTCAGGTTTGCATGAATTATTTTTGTCTTAATCCAAAGCAGAGCAATCGCAGCAAAAAAATTTGTAGATTGGCATTGCCAGCAGAACCTCCCATCATTGTGATGCTTGTCTCATAATGCTAAGTGTAACTTAAATGTAAAGGTGCATTTCAATAAATGACGTCATGTAAAAGTATATAATAATTCATTTAAAATGGAAACTTATAATGTTGATAATTATGGCTCATGACAAATCAAAGCCAAATAATTTGTTTCTCAGAAATTTGGAGTATTGTGTAGGACCTATTTTAAAAAAGGTCAATGTTCTATAATGTAAATGCAGTAAATAAATGGTCTGCACAACTATTGTGTGAATTACTATTACTGCAATCCTGCCGTTGTGTCCTGAATTCATCAGTGATCCTTCTGACTCCAGACGGATTCCTGAATTAGCTTGTTTCAGTTTGTCAGTGCTCCTTTCTTTACCACACCTTTTCCATCCACTAAACTTTCCAATAATATGCTTTGATACAGCACTTGGCTTGTTAATTAAGGATATTTTCTGACTTGCCCTCTTTGTTGAGAGCATCAATGGTTGTTTGCTCAACAGCAATTAGGTCAACAAACTTAGTCATGACCTAGTAGAGGATAACAAGCTTGGCATAGTATTTGTGTATTTTAAATACTTCCCTCTCTGATATTTACATTTCTCAGAAACTATCGTAGGAATCCTAAACCTCAATATTCTTCGGTGATGTGCCAGAGGAATGTAGAGACGGAGTGAAGAAGAGATGTCATAACGCAGCTATACCCCAGGGTTTAGTAGTTCACTGCAGAGGTTAACTGCTCGATCTGCTTAGCATTAGTTGGCATGGCTACCATTTCTTGGGTTATTTTTGGTCTCCTCTCGGTATTCTCAGTGGGCTTCCGGCAATTGTCATTCAAAATGCAACCTGCTGTGTTGAATATGCTGAATGGAGTGTTGAAGTAGTTTCATACTTATCCTTGTGCTGATGGCTCATGACACTCTGATATCCTTATCTTGCGCTAAACAAGAAAGATCACTTGAAGCATGTAAATGGTTGCAAAAAAAAAAAAAAAATGTATGAGCGGGAGAGAAAACTGAGGGAAAAGGGGTAGAAATAATAAACATTCACAAAGCAATAATAATAAAACTTCCCATCCCTCTTTTATGACTGAAATAAGTGAGTGGCTTCAGCATCTTGGTGCTGAATAGAGAATAGGGAGGGGAGGCAGCACACAAAGCAGGCAGGCGGGGGCCCTGGTCTTTGATGAATGTCTCTATCTCCAGGCATTAGGTGTTCTATTTTTCATAGCAGGCCCTTCGGCCATGCTGGAGAGAGTTTGGGCCTCACATGCGCATTCATGCAGGGCGCCACAATCCTCTGAGAGAGTGACTAATCCAGGCCTACTGTCTTGGGGCGAGAGTGGCTGCTGCTACCAGCATAGCTGAAAGGTCACACCTGTCAATGATGGTTATGGGTGTGTTTGTGTGTGTATGTGTGTGTGTGTGGAGAAAAAAGGAAACCAACTCTGGTTGCCGCTTCTTAAAAGTAACAGGTTCTTGATGTCTGGAAAGTTTAACTTTTTAGACTGAGTACACTGACAGGCAGAGGGAAGAGGCCCTGCAAACAAATTGAGGCTTAGCATCTGAAAGTATGAGCATTTATAGTGGTCAGAGGTTTAATCTAGATCAAGATTTACTTTTATGCTAATTAGCAATGGGCACCACTAACTAAAAAGTCAACTCTAAAGCACTGATCATAATGATCATAAAAAATTAGTTCTGCTAATGCAAAAGTGCTACACCAATATTCTATTTAGCTAAAGCTAATGCTGAAGTGCAAATTTCAATTCAAGAAATAATATATATATATATATATATATATATATATATATATATATATATATATATATAAATAAGCATCTTTAAAACAACTGATTGTAACATAGTTATTTGATTGTGCTGTAAAATAATGCTATATGCCTGTAACATACATAATATCGACCTTTTGATAAGGTAATTATATTTCTCATTACATCCTTTCGGACCAACATTCCCAGTTCAGAGCTCAAATACACTGGGTGCATTTTAATCTAAATTTTTCCTCACATATGATGGATTTAATTAAGTCACCCAAAGTCACTCATTTTGTTCTTTGTATGCCTGATTTTCATTGTGTTGAACAGTCCTCCTCTGCTATTGTTAATGGTATTATTGATATAGTTCAAAGATATGGTATTCCCAGTATCTCTTTAATTAATCTCTTCCTAATAAATCCACTCACTAATATTATTATTTCATATTTTACAATCTAAATTGCCCCTGTGCATAAAAGCGGAGCAGGACTGTGATTGTCCTTGCTCTTATTAAAGCCAGTTGTTAGTTCGATATCGTCTCCTCGAATGAGTTTAGAGACACAGATGTTATCTTTTTGGCCTGCTATTACACTGACCGGTCATTTTAGTTTTTCATTAATTGTGTCCGACTTGTGGTAGGGGTCTAATATTTTCTCTGCCAGGTAAAGAATTACATGTTCTTCTTACTTAGGCCACTTACATGCAATTCTGCACTTTTGACATTTACCAATGATCCTGGTGGAATGGAGCCACGCTGCACCTTGCCATCAGTTAGGCAGCATGCCATGGCTCGGGCTTCGGCCTCAATTCAGCAGTCAAATTAATCTTGCTTTGTTGAAGTAGTGAAGCCCAACCTAGGAGAGAGTTCGTTTAGCTGTTGCTCTGCTGATGTAAGTGGTTTCTCGAGTTTGCAGCCCTTATTTATGGACTGTTAAAGATCTCCCCATCTGTTATTAGACAGAGCCTGGACACAGAAGTGTTGATGAATAGGTATTCCTACAGACTTTGAATGGGTCTTGGCCCTCAGAGTGGAGACACAGTGATTGTGTTAAAGTGAGAAGAAACTGAGCCTATTTTGTAAAGTAAGTTGAAACATTTGATCTTTAAATTGATGCTAATTTATACTTTGTTTTTTTCTTTATTTTTAAACAGGTTAGGGTTAGGTTCTTGCAGAAGAAACTGTAGTGATGTGAACCAAGGCACTTTTTTTTTGCTTTGTTTAAAAATGTAACCGCATGGCTTACATACATCACAGTATGTCCAATGGAAAACCAACATTGGATTTTACTTTAAACACACTGTTCTTTAGCTGAAACATGGTAGTGGCAGAATAATGCTGTGAGAATGTTGTTCTTTACTAAGTCATTTTTAGACTGTACCACGTTTGTGTGCTAGAGTATGTGCCCAGTCAGAAGTGAAAAATTGCTTTAAGACCATAAAGATGATTTACATATTCTCCATCTAATCTGTATGAACTTGAGAAATTTAAAAAAAAAAAAGTTTCACTCTCTAAATGTGCAAAGCTAGTAGAGACGATATCCCCTAATGATTTAAAGTTGTAAAGGCAGCAAAAGGACTCCAGGCACCTGGACACAAATGCGTGCCACACTTTTCAGATGTTTTTTTTTGTGTTGATTTAAAAATAAACTCCCAATAACATAGACAGAATGTGTCTTTTACAAAATGTGGAAACTTCAAAGTGTTTGCAAGGCGCCACACACACCAATACAAACGGTCTCTAGTTACAAAGCAATTTTTTGCACAATAGTAAAGGTACTTATTGATTCTAGACTATAAATACTGCTGGACCATTTACTCCTTGGCGAATTTAAACTTTTAGCTAACTGTTCAAAAGTTTGTTTCTTGACGTGTCTGGCTTCTTCACGCATACTTGGATTATTTCTCCACCACTCACCTCTCTCACCCGCCTCTGTTAGATCTACTGTGTGTGTGATGAGAGGATAATCTCCAAGCGCCCTTTTTCATGGAAGATATTTTATAGTTCAGGTTTTTTTCCTCCTGATGGGCTAGCACCAGACAATTTGAAATCCTATTTATCTTGCTAACAGGGAAGAGGAACGGAAATGTATCTGTGGTTATTAGAGACGAGACAACCCCAATGCAGACATGAGAAGGAGATCAAAGCCGACTGCTCTGGAAATAATAACTGAATCCTATGTATCCAACTCTTCTGCTTCAAAGTTCAAGAAATATATTTTTTTCTTGCAGTGAGTTGGGATTTCCGTGTAAGTTTTAAAAAAGTGCTTAGCCTATTAGAACTCCATTTATTACCTCATTCTTTGGTGAGTACTGCAGATACCCAGATACAAACAAACATGCACTCATTCTGTTCTTCTTTCTGGCAAGCCCTACCCCTCCCAGGACTGTCATAAATCAAGCTTGTCCCCTCCATCATCCCCTGCCCACAGAACTTGTGTACAGATTGGACATCATCAATGTCTCTGCCAAATCATCTTTACCTGAGCCCAGTTTTTGTCCTCAATCATCCTGCCTCTTATTTATTGCACATTCTCTGCAGCCTGTCCTCAGGATAAAACAGATGATAATAGGAAAGAGAGTTTGTTGGTTTTGTGTATGTCCTTGATAACAGTTGATGATTTCAAATTGAGCCAGCAATTTTTACTTTATTTATAAGGTCAGTTAGTCTAATAACTGACCTTATAAATTAGACAGACTCGATCCTAGTCTGATCAGGGTTCCTACCATTTATAAGAGGCGAACACTCCTTTGTGGATGTGACATGAAGACAACTCAAAGGGAGCTATTTTAAAATCTGGATGATGTTTGAAATGAATTCATAACAAGCAAATAAAATGTTATTTTTTGTTTGGCTTTGTAGGGTTTTGTTAACGTTTGAGAACGTTTAGCACACTTGGCTTCTCCTAAGCTAATTTATCTTATTTTTCCAGGTAAATTCAAAGGTCAATTTACTGTTTTGTAAACTTTAAGTTAAACAAAGTTTGACACGTATGTTGAGGTTTTGGTTAACCCTTTAGTAGTGTCGAAATGCTGTGGCTCATCAAGGCTGTGAAAAGGCGAGAGAGAGCAAGAACATACAGCAGATAATAGGAAGAGTATCTTGGCATACAACAGAAGAGCTTTTTTGTTTATTAGTACAAATATTAATTTTTAATAACATAAATTGAAAAATTGTATACTCTGGTGCCGAGTAGGACAGTAAGTAAATGCATTTATTCTGTTACATTCATTTGAATAGGCTTTCTACCTATTTGAACCCAAAATGCACCGGATGCAGATACATGTGTGTTAAAGTAAGACGATTAGATGTCAAGTGAAGATATAGTAAACACCATCCATTCAATATTTACTTTTCCCGGTTTCTTCTGCATAAAATATTTTGTCATTTTGGTTTTAAAAACCAGAATTTACTTTCTCACTGTATACTTAAAGCCTTTGCAACACAAGGCTTGGGTCAATGCAAAGGTTTGTGCAGGTTTAGATGCCAGAAGCATTGTGGTAAGGCCAAACCGGCTGAGCTTCTTTCACCTCATATGGTGGCACACAGAGTCTAACAAAGGCTAGCAGCAAGCGGCAAAAAAGAGGGCAAACCATAGCTAAAGCTAAAACCTGACTGCAGTATTGCATACTCCCCCATTGCTGTCTAACTCATAGATTTTAGATTTGTCTGTTGCATTATGTGGGTGATATATTGTTCTGACCTTGTGGAGTTGGGCGACAAATAGAGAGAGCTGTCAGTGTCAGAGAATGGAACAGACAGAAGAAGAAATGAGCCTTTTCTTGTTCTTTGAGGGCAAAAAAAGTGACAAGACCCGTGATAAATAATCATGGTGGTGTTGGGTGCTGTTAAAGCAGCTGTATCAAAAAGAGGATGATCAAGCCAGTTGGCTTTTTGTTTGTTTCTAAAATAGAAAGCGGCTGATTTTACAGATGTTTTTTTTTTTTTGTCAAGAATTGATTGTACTAGGAAAAAAAGAGAGAACAGTGAATTTTAGTGAGGTGTTTTTCCTTTGATAAACACAATCCTGAAATGCTGAGGCACTTTGATTTAAGCAATTTGAGTGCTGGGTTAAAATTGTTGCCTTCCTTGGAGCATGGCATTATTGCATCAGGAAGTCTTTGTTGCTTTAGAGCAAAAGCTTGTTTACAATATTGGAACAGTGGGATTATTCTGACCAGACAGACCCAGTTCAGTGTGCTGTTTTAAAACAAACACACACTTTCTTTATGTCTACCTCTTCTAAAGTACAATCAATCAACTATGACATGCATTCTGACTTGATGTATTCTGTGACTTGTGTGATTTCTTTCTTACAGCTAGACATTCTCATGCTTAGACATACAGTGACATATTTTGGTAGAAATGTACAAGCTGGAAACCCTGTAGGGATATTTTAAGTACCTGAATTAAACAGATACGTTGGATAATAAAAATTTTAAATAATACTTACATGTCATATGTGTTTAACCCTAACCCTATCCCTACCCTGCATTTCAAACAATGTAAAAAAACAAAACAAAAAACAATAATTGTACAGAAACATGCTTTTGTGCTTAATGTTGCTAATTCACTTCATACCTAAATTTGCACTAATTATTCAGCATAACACCGAGATTTTATAACACTGGATACAGATTTAGTCATTTATGAGTTAACTACTTGACTTAAATACTGTAATATGTTTATTTTTCATATAGACTTGCTGTTTATCTCAATTAAGTAGCTTTAATAGAAAGTCTGGCTTATCTGACCCTTTAGCTTCAGTAGTGTCTTGTTTTATGTTTGACTTCTTTAGTTTTGTCCCATTTGAAGGACAAGTGAGCTTGCAACATTTGAAATGTTTAAAAATTACAATCAGATGAGCTTTTCTTCTTATTACCTGTCTTCAGTCTTTTTCTTTGTCGTTCCAAAAACTTTTAGTTGGCTGTTGTAGTTTCTGACTTTTCTGCTCAAGCTCCCAGAGGTGGAAACACAAGCAAAGAGAGAACATGGTTCGTTAGGCCTTCACAGCGCAATCATTGCAACACACCTCTGTGAAAACCTAAATTAGATCCTGTGTGACTTTAACTTCCTAAAAGCTAACTTGCTAATCTTTTCTGTCACATCGCGGGGAGTATTTGAAGGAGATGAATGTGCCAAGAAGTCTCATCATAACTTTTTGATTGTAATGTAACCATATTTTATCCTGATATATACACTGAACACTTTCTCTTTGTACCTTGTAAAACCTCATTTAAGTTTTGCGAGCTCTTGATAATTGATCATTAATTTGAGTTTTGTCCAAAATTGGGTTTAATTTCCTAAAATATGTGCAAGTAAGTCACTGCAATGTCTTAATTTTTAGGGTCTTGATTTGAAATCTCACCTTAAATTAATTACTCTGTAAAATTCAGTACACTCTTTTCTGTTGCATTGACACTAGAATTGTAACCGTTTCTCAACCTGCAGTTACTTCTGCAGGTTGTTTGTAGTCAGCTTACCAACTCAACTTTTTTCACTGTGTTCTACCTGCTTTTCTGTAAGCTTGCTGACATCTGCTCCCGTCTTCATAGAAGTGTCATTGAAATTCAGTGCATTCATGAGTCCTGCAAAGCACAGGGAGAGGCGCTTCAGGGAATATTCTACACCACATACAAACAGAACCTGAGAGAAGTGTGTACACACCAACACCGGTGCTCAGAACCGCTCTAATAAGTGTGGGCACATACACACGCACACACACGCCTGCATGCAGACACACAAATTGCAGGAAACTTTTGACTGAATCTTTCACAGTATTCCCACTTGTCGGGCATTAATGAAGCCTGCTGTTAGGGGCTTTAAATTTAAAGCATATTAGAATAATGAACCGTAGTTTCCAGAAAAACAAATGAAGTAAGAACTGGATGCATTTTGAAACCTTGTCTGACACCCACTGTACATATGGCGGTGTTTTTTTTTTGTTTTTGTTTTGTTTGTTTTGTTTTTTTTTACTTTGGGATGCACGTATTGCTACAGTACAGCTTAAGGAAATCAATAAAGCAAGGCCAGAGTTCTGACCCAAGTGGTTTCAGTCATTAGGGTTTAAGAGATCATGTTGAAACACCCAAACCAGATCCATTTCCATGGCCATGAGCTGGTTCCTTGGACTTGGCAAACAGAACAGTAAGGCTGTGTATTCACTGATACATAAACGACAACACTGAAAAATAGTTTTTGGATTTGCAAGGCACATGCAAGTATGAACCAAAAACTCATATTAACATGTGTTACCTGACTGAGAATTATTCAGCAGATGCAGCATTAACAAGTCACAGTGAATTAGAGAGCAGGACATTTAATGGTAAGAGCTAAAAACATCGATCTGGGTTTGAATCCCAGCTTTAAGACTGTCTACATTCAGTTTTCATGTTCTTCCCATGAATTTGTGGATTCTTTCCAGGTACTCTGGCTTCCTCCCACAAAAAACACATAAATACTAGGTCCATTGTTCTCCTGAAAATTGTTTTTAGTTTTGAGTATGTGTCTGTTTGTCCAGTTTGTCTCCATGTTGCCTTGTGATGAACTGCAGACCTGTCCAGGGTCAATTTACGGATGGATGGATGAGTTGTATATATTTTCATTTTCACCTGGAAACATTTATTCCATCCACCACTTTTCCCTTGATTTGAATAATTCATCTTTGATGATGATGTTCTTTAGACTCCTGCAGTCTTGATAACAGGGAGTCGTGACCACTTCTGTAAAAAAAAAAAAAAATATTTCCCTTCTATCCAGTGTAGTGATGATGACACTGGGAGTGAACCCTCATTTGGATTTGAAGTCTCAGGACTTTTTCTTTTGACGGTGTCCGTAGCTTTAATCTCACTATATCCACATTTTTTGGAGGGAATGTCAAAATGTGAACAGATGTTCGCTGTCAACAGTTTGAACTCGGGTCAAGCTAAAAAGTAAAAGCTTGAAAGATAAAAGAATTAAAACAAAATATGTGAATTATAGGTCAAGAACTACTAGCTTTTCCATTGTGGTTACTTAAATAGACTTCCAGCTGATGTGTGTATGTAACCATACACTAACTTATAAATACAAACATGAAACTAAACATACAGTGGATTTCACATTAAAATGTAACGTGTTGTGAATATCTGCTTCGTTTTGCACACCGCTTTTAATCACTTGTGTGATGGAAAACCTGGGAAAAATCATTGACACATCAGTTAATTTAAGTATACATAGGGTTTAACATCGACCCTCATAGACTAAAGTTTTTAAGTGGTCACCCACTTATTCATGGTTCAGTATTTGTGAATTTTTCTGTGGAAAGCAACTGCAAATTATTCACAGGAAATCTGCCTATTTCGGGATTTTTAATAGAGCATATGTGAATTAAAAACATTAAAAACAAAATGCAGCTTTATAACCTTAAATACCTGGGTGCAATGCTACTTAACTTGCTAATGACTGGTGATCACAAAGCAGCCAATCCAGGAACACAGTATGTTTTCTAGCTGTTTCCCCATGAGAGGATGTAAGGAAGACTGTCGATGTTAGCTTCTGTTGGAGTGCAAAGAATGTTTCCAGTGTGTATTACTGCATTTTAGGTTGTATTTGGTGATTAAATAGGCAGTTATAAGCATTTTTAGAACATGCATGATTTTGAGCTATCAAACGGTGGGTGTGGTCGGTGACCCATGTGAGTTAGGGGCCCACTGTACTGCTGTTTCAGACCGGGTTCAGATGGGTTATTGCAAAATTGGCCAAATTGCTACCTTTTAGCACAACTTCTTTGAACCAAAATATATTTTGTACTACAGGTTCAGTCGTCTGATTTGTGAAAGTGATGCTTAGTGGGAAACCTGTAATAAGAAAGTGCCTTTTAAAAGGTGTGATCCAGCCCCGGGCAGTAATTTACCTTTTGCTTTAGATGTCCAGATCTGCTCTCAGCTACTGCAGCTGAAAGAATACAAATGTTTTGTTTCTTGTGATTACTTTGAATGTTTTTATTTTTCTTATTAAATTTTCAGCAACATAATAAGTCATCTCTTTTTGTTATTGTTTAAAGGCTTTAGACTTTGCACATTTCATTCACGGTTATTCAGCCCTTGTTTGAACTGTTTTGAACAAATATCTCTAGTACAGTGTTATTTGTTGAAGCTTTGTATTTAGCCTGACCTTTCACGCATGCACACCCCTACAACATGTAAATAGCAGTGAATAATTGCATTGCCCTTACAAGCTATTGGTAATATGTCCTTAGTAGTTGTCATCGTTACTTTGTGCTCACTCTCAAACAGATACCACAATGCCCTGACTACTCCTGCCTTTTGTTTTCTTTTGCTTGCTTTCTAGTTTGATTGCCATTTTGCAGTGAAGTTGTCAAGACACATGGTTTAATGGTACCGATGTGTTTATTTGGTGCATGTTGGAGGCCTAATTGTCCCTGATGTCTCCAACTACTAGTTTCACAGACGTAGAAGAATGGCTCTAGCTGTTGATTCTGTTTCCTGACCAAAAGAATAAGAAGATGGAAAAAAATAAATAAATGGGAGAAAAGTGGAGGAAAGAAGCCCCTGGTGTGAGCAGATAAACGCGTCTTCCTTTGTAGCTGTCATCCAAGGTTCAAAAACACCACACTATGGATATAGCGAGAGACAGGAAGGGGGAAAAAAAATTAAGAAAGAAGTAAAAGGACTGAATTGTAGATGGATGATGACAGAAAGAGATGAAATGCTTTGCCACATGGTCTGCTGGGAAATCCCCCACTGTGCTGGGAGCCCCACAGCCTGGTGGCGAGATGAAATGTCTTATCTGCCAGCAGCAGAACTCTGTCCTTTAAGGGGGGCTTAGCAAAACTCATTGTCCAGCCAAGCAGCATCTCAACTGATCCGTGTTCCCGTTGACCTTTACCGTCAATGCTGTCACGCTCACACGCCAGACTTTAGATTGTGTTAAACGCAGGAATACTCATTTTTACACCGCAACGCCTCTAACTTTGGTCTCTTGAGTTGTCGTAATGCCTATTTCCTTATTCAATCACTTTGGCTACTTTCCTTATACCTTCCTAAAGGGCGAGTCATGTGACACACCGCGCTACCTGTCTCATGTCTGTTATCCGTTCTTGTGCTATCTTTTCTATCAACTTATCCATCAGTCGCTAATGAACAGGAAATTAAGTTGTAACGTGGCAATCATGCAGCTTGATATCCTCTAATTGCCAAGATTCTATCTGTATTATTTTTACACCGAGCTGTGGGTGCTCTTGTAATTTTCATTAATTACACGCAAAGAGCCGATAATCATCTTTCTCCAGTAATTTAAAACTTTTTCATTTGACTTTCTCGGTCTGGAGGATGGCGAACACGTGTTTTGTGATGCAACAGACTCGATTAGGTCTAGACTCTGTGTTTCACTGCTGCGGTCTGTATTTATCAGGGGAAACATTTCTCTTAATATTTCACTCGCATGCCATGTGGTAAGCTTAACTTCTTAGGTTTTTGTTCAGCGCATGCTTTCTTCTTGCCACACCTCCATAAAAGCCAGATTTGAAGAGAGGAAGACTAAGAGTTGTTGTCGTGTCATCAGATTTTCTCACCCGACTGTAAATCTTTGCAGTCTCTCATGAGGCGCCTTGGGCCTTGTGCTTCTCTGATTGAAGCTCTCCACTTCGAGGTTTTGCGTTTAGATAGACGGCTGTGTATTGGTAGGTTTGCAGTTGTGACATTCTCGTCACATTTTTGGATAATTGATTTAAAAATATATTTTACTTAGGACTTCAAGGCTAAAGGCAGCTGAGCTCTTTCAAAATAAATTTCAAAACCCTGTATTTTCCTTCCACTTTATAATTATGTGCTAATTTGTTATAAAATATCCAAACAAAATATATTGAAATGGTAAATAGAATAATTAAACTATAAATCATAATAAAAAAGAGCTGCAAGAACAATATTTTGACAGTTGTCAGCAGCAGAAAGCGAGCCAACCGCTATGGAAAGGAACATCTGCTGGATCTCTGCATGAGCATTCGGCCCAGACTTGTTACTGTTTATGAGCTTTTCCACTAAGCTGACAAAGAACCTGAATAATGTATCTATCAGTCAGCCTGAGTGGGCCGAGCACTGGGCAGTGAGGAAGCCTGTTACAGGCTCATTACAGGTGAAGATGACATGTTGAAGAGCAGCCGACTTGGCATCGTCTCCCTGCTCCTCCCTCGATAGACGGCGAGACACTCTGTCTCTCCCCACGGCGGACGGAGAACGTGGGGGCGGGGGCACAGAGGTGGGCAAGCGATGGAGGAAAGGGTCCGCGATGCACCTCTAACCCCCCAAAATGAAATTGACAGGCTCACTGAAGTAATTGCTCCCAACACTATTTTCTTTGGCAGGAAATACTGTTATCGACAAACAGGGGATTCAATAAGCTGCAGGAGATGAGGCTCAAGTCGTCCCTCCGCCGTTGAGGTTGCAGAGTCTCCTGATGGTCTTTGCCCTGCCCTTTTATTCCCAAAGTTATCTTTTATTTTTATTTTTTACCTTTTCTATATCTTCTTGCCCTTTATTCTTTGGCTTTTCTTACTCATGCATCAATACCCACTCACACGATTCTCCTCTTGATTTAGTCTTGCACTTTTTCTCCAGGTTGACCATTATTTCAGAACCAGTCAGAGGAAAAACCTTTTATTACTTAGAGGCCAGCCAGCGACTGCTCCACTTCCCCTCCTGCTCCTCAGATAGTTTCTCCGCTGCCAGTATGGTGGTGTAATGTTGATATTACCCCAATGGAGTCCATTGATTTGAGCTCAGAGCATAAAAAAGCAGTTTATGGCCAAAGTCTTCGGTTTCCAGAGGTCAGATCGTGTGCTGAAACCAGATCTCAAGCTTTTCTGGACATCGTGGAACGGTTGCTGGGAACTGTGGAGAAGTAGGAAGATAAATGTATTTGTTTAGAAACGCATTCGCCTTTAACGGCCCATTACTGTGAATGTATGGTTGGAAAAAAACCTTCACATTCAGGAATGAAAAGTTTGAAACTGCTGGCTTTTTTAAATTAATTTGTTCACCTGCCTTTTATACCAACATTTATTTGTTTTCCTTAGTACTGCAAAGTGGAAAGCTTTTATTGTTAGGTTTATGGAATCACGATTTGTCAGGAGCAGGAGTTTCAGAAAAAATAAATTAATTAAAGGAATGGGTTTAATATAATCAGTTAGTCCAGTCACAAAATGAAAACTAATTCTGAAACTCAGCCTCAAATTTAATCAAACATTAAGTCGAACCTTTCTGTTAACTTGAGGTTCTTGTGTTGTGAGTTGGTGAAGCACTCGGATATTTTAGAATAAAAACTTGTGCACACGGAGTCTGCACTACAGAGAAAAATCTTTATGTAAAATAAATTACTGGGCCTTTGGCATCTTGACAAAATGTTTAAATCAATAATGTAGGATTTTAAGAAACTTTCGATTTTGTCTCAAGTTCATCCTGCAAATCAATACCCACAATGACTCTCTATAAAACAGTTTCTACGTTCCCTCCAGACTTATAACTTGTCTGTTTGTAAGACATCAGATAATATTAAGTATGAGGAAAATTACCAAAACAATGTGAAGGGTATTGCTCTTTACACACAAACTTAATACTATGACATCCATATAAAAATAATCTCAAGGGCTGTAAAATTTCTCTTTAGTTCTTTATGTACTTTTGCTCTTTTTTTCTTTAAAAATTAAAGCTCTGGTATGTTCCTCCTCCTCTGTTCTCTGCTTTGGTATTGAGCCTCCTTAAAGTGAAACAAAAACAATGACATTATGATAAAAGAAACTACTTACTATAAAATTGCAGCTCATTTCAGACGTGTTTCACTTTGTTGTTAAGGTTAAATAACTTTTACTTGAGCGCCATTTTTCCCCAGTTTGTGGTATTATTGAATATGACAAGTAATTTCCTGTGTCAATGAACACTTTATATAGCTCTTTGATGAATCTACTCAAACAACACAAGTTATTTTGTTAAAACCTGTTAAAACTATACCCACATCTGCTGTTTCAGGAATGAAACGGCACACTCTCATAGCGACATTGTTTGTCATTTTATCCTTCTCTAAGCAAAATGCGTCACCGAATATGTTATCAGCTTACAAAGCAAGAATACATAGAGCATTCTGAACTGTTATCTGCAGCATTGATACTGCAAACATGGTGCGTTGATGATCGACTCTGCAGCCTCAGTAAATAGCAAAGGGAACTGTCACAGGGTCTGTGTGTGGAAAACCCAAAACAGAAAAAGTTTTCAGATTTGAGTTGCACAATATATCAAATTACTGCAGTCATCATCAGAATAGGTCTGTCCTGCACTGAAATTCTGCATACGGATACTATATTTGACGCTTGATGTCTTTTTTTTTTTTTTTTTTTTAGTAGCTGAGATGTTGAAATTGAAAGTGGGGGGTCATTGGGATGGAGGAAAAGAAAATGTCAGGAAAAATGTGGATTAATTGAAATCAATATCACCATTGCAATATTCAGCAATAGTATCACAATTAAAAGTTTTCTAGAGATAGTGTAGCTTTACCTTTTGCCTACTTTCTTTTGCTCTAATTGACTCTAATTGACTCAGCTATTCTGAGCTGTAAATACTAATCCTAGTTGAATTTTGTATGGCGTAAATATGCAGCAAATGTACTGTTGTTGACAGAAATCTGTTGTGAAATCTGAAATTAGTTTCTTGTTTATTCTTCTGCATAATATTCATCTTAGTACTTGAGAACTAATATAGCCGCAACAATAAGCTGCTAAGCCGCATGCCGCAGAGTGTATGAATCATGCTTTGGTGATCATTTTAAAAATATGATTTTACATTACCATTTTCAAAGAAATATATTTCTTATATCATGGCCAAGCTCAGCTTGCAAGAAAAGAACAAGATTTGTGGCTTGCTGTTCGAATCCCTCCGGTTTTTCATGCACGCACACAAGAAAAAGGACTCATTCATGTTGACTGTGCATTGCAGCCGAACAGCAGGTCTCTCTTTTCTCCAGATAAATGAGCTAGCTTATTACCTCCCAAACTGCCTATTAGCACAGCTCACTTTGTAGGGAACCAGCAATACAAGAATGAATACAGCCGCGTTCCTTATGCCAGGGAGTCTGGTTCAGGATAATGTGATGGAGTCTCAGCAGCGAGTTTCCTCATGTGTTTTGTTTGGTACCGAGACCCAACTTTCTCCTAGATAGGTAATTTTAGCAAAATCATCCAGTAATTATCAAATTTCTTGAGATGTTTGTGGAGGGGCAAAAATGTAAAGCATTTCCATGAAAAGCTTTTTTTTTTTTTTTTTTTTTTCATTTTGAGGCCTGTTTGAGTGCCTGGGCCAACAATCGATTCAATCACTTAGTGACGTTGGAGTCGATCCATTTATCAATGTATAGTCTAAAGTGGGCTTCATTGTGTGCTCGGGGAGGTCGGTGTTTATGTGTTTGAGTTGAATGTGTGTGGTGCCACCACTGGTCTCATTGTGTAAACATCAGTGTAGAAACACGTCCCAGTGGATATTAAACACAAGAATCCATTTACTTGAAGCGGAAGCTGCTGCAGATTGCCCGTGGAGCCTGTCTTTGGCTCTGGTGGTGGAGTCCAGGATTAGTCTTTGCTGATTAACATCAAAAGGAGAAAATAGTCAGCATATTCAGTAATTTGTCTTGTTGTATTTGATTAAATAGAGATTTTAGGTGTGCCCTTTACTCTGACACCTCTGAATAAAATCCAGGACATCAAGTTGCCTTCAGGAGTCCTGTAATTAGAAAATAGTCAACATGTCATTTAATCTAATGCGGTTCTGTAAATGCCTCAGAGGTTTTTGAACTGTTGGGAAAAAATATGAATTTCTCCATGAACGCCAAACCTCACAGTTGACTCTATAGCTGCATTTAGTTTTAACTCTTTAAAAAAAAAAAAAAAAAAAAAACAGTTAAAACTGTCTTTCTTTTTAAAGCAAGTTTTCTGTGTGTTTTATTCTGTGTTCTTTTTTTTATTGGCACTTAATTTTAGTAGTTATTTAATTGGTTTTCAGTCATTTTGTGATAGTTTTGTCTGTGAAATTGCTTAGCAAATAAAGTTTACTTTTTTCAAATGAAAAGCAACAATCATTTTACAGAACCCCTAAGGCGGTAAATAAATAAAAAAGAAAAGTTGATTCCTCCTGCACACAAGATACTCTTGGAAGCCAAACAAAAACTCAGACTACTAAAGGAGTATGGTTGTGGGAGAATTGAAAACACTAAATATATCTGACAATGTCATCCAAAAACTCAAGGAAAACATGGCAAATTATATCGCTTGTCTATTTTTTTAAATTTTCACCTGTGCACACATGCAGCAACTTTTCTTCTTTTCTCTTTACCCGTGTCCCCTTAGGGCACATGTGTCAAACTACAGGCCCGGAGGCCAAATCCGACCAGCCATCACTTTTTATGTTGCCCTTTACAGTCTAGCTGGCCACATAAATTGAACCTTCAAGATAACATTTGTGTGCTTAAATATTATTTTATCAGTCAAATAAAAGCAGTGTTTATCTGTGTACTGCCAAATTACATCAACATGAAAAGATGTTCAATATTTAATTTTTAAAACTACTCATCAAATGCTATTTATTAATATTTTTAACAGCTTGTCAAGAGGTTTTATTGATACATTCTGCCACAATCTGCCCTTTTAGGACATTCATGACCTTAATGTTGCCCAAAATGCCTTACTCCATCCACATGGTGAAAGTTGATGGTGGCAGCATCATACTGTGCATAAGCTATTCTGCAGCACAAACCCTTATTAAAGGTGATGACAGGATAAAGGGACATGGTCACAACTTGAAAAGAAAACCGTGTGTCAGAATTATGCACTACTTTGGTCTGTTGCATAAAAGCATAATACATTCCTATAAAATAGGAAGAAATCACATCGGTTATGAATATTTTTACAAAACATCATGATTGTTGTTTAGGTAGCGATGCTTCAGCCCCTATGTGTAACTGAGACTGTCCTTGATGTTAGATTGTAGCGCCTGACAGCAGATAAGCACAGTTTTTATGAAATATTGATAATGTTCTGGTTGAAGGTTTTAATCTATTCATGCTGTGTGTTTTTCTTTGCAGGGTGGGCTACGTAACAGCAAGCATGAGTGCACCCTTTCGTCCCAGGAATACGTCCATGAGCTGCGATCCGGCATCATGGACGACAAGCTGCTCAACTGCCTGGAGTCCCTCAGAGTGTCTCTCACCAGTAACCCTGTCAGGTTGGTAGCCAGAGGTTTTATCGCCAGAGGATAATTGTTCCTTCCCTCATTGTGATCGCTGGGAAATTTTGATTGGTTTAAATTTATCAGAACACCCAAACTCTGTGAATAAATCACTTTGTTTGGGTTGTTTAACCAGATAAATGAGGGATTTTGCGAGGAGAAACAAAGCTGGAAATAACCTGCACGGCTGAAAAATGCTGCTATCCACCGACTGGGACCAGATTTTCTATTTTGTTCTGCGAGTTGGGGAAAAATATTATGTTATTAGTCTGGTACTGAGCAGTGAAACGACTCCGGTGTAATCCACAAGGCAGTTATCCATGTAAAAGTAAAATTGCTTGTTTTCGCCACCACCGTGTTTTAGTGCGTACCGACGTTTGACCCACAAAATAACTCGACTTAATAAAATTACTCCCACTCTTTGTGCAGCAGGCCTCTCTTTCCCCTCCTGTTTGACTGGCAGCGGTCACCCCAATTAAAATGGTCGTCTCAAAGGAGCATAAATGTGTTTTTTTTTCTTTTTTCTCCCATTTGTTGCTCTAACCACAAATTCAGTCTATCCCAGTCCTTCAAAGGTGTTCAGTGAAAGCCTTGTGAAGTGCTGCGAGGTATTATTTATTTAGCTTAAACACCAGATTTTCTGCAGTCCAGCCATCTAATGTTACACCCACTTCACTGGGTTCCTCTTTCTGCTCTTACTCATGTTCACACCATTTTCTTCTTCCAGCAACTTGTCTCTCATAAGACTTGGGAACAAGAGGTATCCTTAAGCAAGACCGCTGCTGCAAATTAGACATGTCTTATAGCTGTAGATACCCTATCCATTTCTGTGAAACTCATTTAATGATATTCTCTCTCAGGAAGACACTTTCCTATTAAGTATGATTTTTTTTTTTTTTTTTTTTTTCCCCCTTTTCTCTCGGATCAGTTTCAGCTCTTTTGTTTGTCCCAATTTTCTCTTCTTTCATATTGGATTGTTTCAGACCATTCTCCTCCCTGATGGGATACTTCTTTTTATGGAGCATCTGGACATAGTAATCTTCATAAACTCAGAAAAATGTGCACCGGTTTTTGATTGTTTAAAGTAGATTTATTACCAGTTTTCAAAAAGCTGATATCTCTATTTGGTGACTGTACTAACTGAAAGATGATTAAAAAAAAACTGCATAACGAGAAGACAGCTGTTTAATTACTTCTGTACAGAGCTAAAACAACACACTAAACTTTTAAAACTTGAGAGTAATGTTCTTAATTAGCTTTTCTTGGAAATTAGCTCTTTAAATAAAGACCTTGTGTTCATGATACAGCTCTGAGTTACTCTAAGTTACTAAATGTAAATTTGATACTGCAGAATGTCTGATACGATTGGCTCAGCAGCCATAGATTGAGTTTCTGCAGTGGGGTTTACTCACTTTAAATATTTTTGTAATGTTTTGACATTTTGTCACCTGTAACAGACATAGCTTTGATGAAAAAAGTATTAGGTTCAAGGCAGACTATTTCACTTATAACTAATACTTTTTAATTAACGTTAAGGACTTAATGAGTTAAAACAATCTCCAACATCATGTTGATTACTTACTGGTAATTTTGTTTTATTTCATATTTGCTCTATAAACTAAATCAAAAACACTTTGTAAGATTTTGTGTTTTTGCAGTGCGACAGACAGGTGAATAGTGAAAAACACATTTATTTAATATTTTAATCCCGTTTTTTTAAGCGTCCACTCGGAAATATGGTTTTAAAAGTTGGCTGCCCTAAATGCTGCAGTAAAACTCACTGGTTGAAGATGAGCTGAGACAGTATACAAACACCTGGGATTTTTTATCTGGGTTTAGCCAGGGTGTCCGATACTGATCATTTAATAACCCAATACTTGAGATTAAACTGGGACATCCCTACCGGTAAACTTCCTGAAGTGGCTAAACTGACTTCTTCTTTTTAATTGGTGCAGTTTAACCTTCATTAAAATGTGCATAGGAAACAACACTGTTTACATAAGTGTGCATAATATGTAAACAGGTTATTTTCAATCTTTTTGAAGCTGTGTAACTTTAGCATAATATGGAGATTTAGGTGATTTTATTTATTTATTTTCCCCAGTTTATTTATTTTTTGGTTTGTTTCATGTCTAACAAGGGTGTTTCACCGAGGTTGGGGTCGCCCTGCAGATGTGTATAAAAGGCTTTGCCTCTTTAAATATCTGTAGGAAAGAGTTAAATTCAGCAGATGGTGAGGTTCAGCCAGAGATCAACCTTTAGGGGTGTAAGCAGAGGGGGCGACTGTGTGGGTGTTGACTCACTCAGGTCATTTAGTTATCTTTATGCCACTTATTTATCTCTTGGGAAAAGCGACTCACTTCCCAGCAGCATGGAGAAGGTTACCGCTAATTAATGTGAATGCATTTTGTTGTCACGGATCACAACGCACAAAAAGTCTGCATTTGACTGCGCTATGTTAATGTAACCTTTGTGCACTGTCATTTTATACTTACTGGAGCAGCTCATGCTGGATTCCTTCGTGTGAGGCGGTGGTGGTGTTGTGTCAACATTTGGTATTTTATTTTAACTAAACGTGAGGGTAAAATAATTGACAAATCCTTTGCATTTTTTTCCAACTTAGTTCTAACTTAAAATATAATTCTCCTTCAAACATTTTTTTTCAAAGTTCTACTTATTGCTCTAGTATAGTACACTTTCAGCAGTTTATGAAACAAAAGTTAAAACAAGTTTAGTAAAGCTATTCATTAAAAAAAAATGAAGAAAATTACTGGAGAGTAAGGCCTTTTAATTTTATGATTTTTCATATTCGTCTTTATATATTTAAATTATACATATTTTTCCTTAAAGCTGAGCATTTTTCTAGCAGCGCAGCTCAGATTGCCTTTGTGCTCTGCAGGTACATTGTTCTAAGCATCTCCGCTTACATCCTCATTTCTTTCTTGTATTTATGATTGTCTCAGTTGCTTTCAGCCCTTTGTGTAATCCCACACTGACTTAATGACGCTGCCCCGTCGATCCTGAAGTAAAAGCTTTCTTGAATAATGCTCTTGACCTGTTTTGCAGTCGGAAGCTGTGTGTCCTCTTACATGAAGTCCAGCCTCTCTGTCTGCTTACATTAAGTGGATAACTTGATCTCTTTTAGATGCATGGGAGTTAAATCTGTCCTGTGTCACAAAAACACTGAAAAACATTTAAGACTTTAGCTTAAATTGATCTGGTAATTTGTTTTGGTGATGATAGCAGCTAAACCTGTGTGCCGTACCTCAAAGTCTTGCTAGGAAAGTGTTGTTCCTCACTGTGAGTGCTTACCGCTGCTTTTTGTCTTCCCTCAGATGTTTGCACTGCCTGCTAATTTGCTCCCACAGGCCTGTGTTTGTCTAATAGTTTAATTGGCTGGGCTGTGCACCTGTTTGGCAGCACAGGTGGCCGAGTGGCCATTCTGCTGTGGGCCTTATCTCCAGGGCAGTCCCACACAGGTGTGTGGCACGCAGCCTTCAGTGATCCACCCACAGATGGCATCGCCCGGAGCGTCCGCTGCCTTCTCTGTTTCCGCTTTTGGTTTTCCTCGGCTGCCGAGTTTTCCCACTACTTTTTTCCATTCAAATTTCCCCAGCCAATTATTTATCCTCGGCTTCATTTTCCCACTTTTAATTTTGTCATTTGGATACTCGCTGCTTAATTTAGAACTGTCAGATTTACAAGCCTCCTTTTATTAATTTCCTAATCCATTCCAACAAAGTGAGATGTCAAGTTATAGAAAATTGAGTTATCTTAGTTTCTCAGTTAGAAGGAAGAATTTGTCTTGTTTCAGCAAGACCTTCTTATTTTCTTGCATGCTTAATGTTTGCACTCTTTTGAGCTAAAATCAGTTTAAACATTTATAACAGGTTTAAATATATATATATATATAAAATCAGCCTCTTAGTATAGGTCTTGAGGGGCCAGAAGACATTCATGTTTGTTTCATATCGAACAGGCTTTAGGTGTGAGTAAGCCACGCATCACTCTCAAGGTTCAGTGCCCTGCATGTTCTAAATATGTCCCTTCCCCAAAACACCTGCTTCAGATAGTTGAATTATCAGCCTGTCACTTATTTCTGCAGGAGCCTGCTAATGACCTGTTTATTTAAATCAGTTGTATTCAACAGGGAAACATTTGAAAACATGCAAGACACGAGTCTGAGATTTGGAAATGCCCACTCCTGGTGTGCTTGTTGAATAGGTTAGCTTAGTCAATAGCTTAGTGCGGATGGTTTCACTGAACTGTTGTGCGGTTTCTCATGAGTTGCTTTTGCAGCAAACTGTGTAACAAAGGAGCAAAGTTGTGTATCCTGCTGACTTTTAAAATGAGTGTATTACTGTGTTAGTGACATTAAGCAAGTATTGTGAAACTGTTGTTCAAGCTCACAAACCGCAATAAGATGATTGCCACTATTCTTTTATTTTGTTGTTTTTTGCACAATCTCTGTTCAGATATATAACTTCATTTGAACACAGCTACATTTATGCTGGGGGAATTAGTTGTTTTTGTGTAAATCTTAAGTTTCTATATAGTCCATATAGTCATGTTTTGTTTTGTTTTTTTGTAGAGCATACCTAAAATATTGAAAAGACGTTGGCGCTTAAGAAGCTAGAATACCAAGGTACCAGTTGTGGGCCCTGCTAACTAAAACATTTGTTTTGCAGGAACCCTAAAGCAATAATCATAAACATTAGGTTTGCTAACACGAAAGCATACACTATTATGATACTTGGCAGAAGCTAATTCTAACCTCAATTAAAATTATATCTCCACCAATTTAATTTTGAAACCATAATTAACATGTTTTACAATGGCCTCAGATATTGTATTTTTGTTTGTGTCTTATTTTATACTACCTGTACTTTAGTTATACTTAATGAAAATTAAAAGTTGCCATAACTCATATTATACAAGTTTATCTTCAAAAAGTCATGACATCATGCAGCCAATAAGTTACTGTTGGAGTGTAAAGACGGCCAATTATCAAACTCCTCTCTCTGTGACAACAGAGAACTTTCCATTTCATATTGTTCTACCCACAGCTTTCTCTTCAACATTGTCTCTTAAATGTTTTTTTTATATTCAATATGTCTTCAATTAAAAGTGAATGACATGATTCTGTCTCTTGTACGAATCTTAAAAGTGGCGCACAGCTTCATATAAAGTCAACGATTCAATAATAGTTCCAAATATTTTTTAAAATATGCAAATTGTTGTTGTTCTTTTTGTCTAAACTGCAACAAAATATAATTCAGCTGGTTATCTGCACTCTTCAGAAACCTAAATAGCCCTTGTTGAGGAAAGGTTAAAATTAAAGGTTACCTTGGAAACAAAAGCAAACCTAAGTTATATTTCTGTACTTGATTGCAATTAGGTTTTGTACATCTTGCCAAAGGTCATACAATAAAACAAAAGACAATTATAAGATGGAGGAAAAGCTGCTCTCTTGACATCAAATTTTTAAAAGTAGCAGCTCTAACTAGGGCTCTTACGTCTCTCGCTCTTCCTCCTTTGGCCCTTCTCTGTCTGCTGTGAGCACAGCAGGCAATTAACACCAGCACAAAGGCGCATATCCATCTGTCCTTCTGCTGTTGTGAGCGTTGAAACCAGTATGAGCTTCTAAACGTCTCCCGGGTCTGCTCTCTCGACAGCTCAGGCCTGAAATCTTGTCTGGCACAGAAACAAAGCGTGATTAGTGGCTCTCAGTGAATCTACAATGAGTCGTCACTTTATAAATGAATGATACTGTTTCAAATCTGTCATTTTTGATGTTGGTAAATCAAAGCGAATCATCTTGTGTATTCATTTTGAAGCAGAGGAGCTTAATCAGAAGCCATGTCAGATAAATTTATTTAGATGAAGGACTTTAAAATAGATGAAGTTAGTTTTTGTTATACTTAAGTACGGCCTCAGGACGCGTTGGAGAGTAAATAAATAGCTTATATCTTATAAAATTTAAAAAAGAAAGCAGTTTGTGACGATGATCATGTTTTTTTTAATAGACAATCTTGCAGTGACGAATGCATTCAGGTAATCCAACCAAAGCATGTAAGAAACCAGAGAACAGTTTTTTTGTGAGGCGCTCTTCTTACAATTTCTTATTACAAACCCCTCGACGTCAAACCCCCCTCCGGAAAGGTTTTTCCTTTTCCACTTGTCAAGGAGAATTGAACCTGGAAGGATTCCAACATTACAGGACATAATTGTTTCGCAGAGGTTTGTAGGCGAATGTTTCACCGCTATTTGAGGATGGAAAAAATGAAATAAAATCTGTAAATCCATTTCTGTGTTTAACTTTCCAGGCTGCCATCGCAGAGAGTTTGATTTGATGGTTAAATTTGGCATGACTGTTATGTCATGTCTACAATGGACGTGACAAGCAATCAGAAACGAGCAGGTTAACTAGTTTTTCCCCCTCGCGGCTTTCTTCACAGTTGAAGTTTGCCCTTGTTCCTTCGAGCCAGTGGAAGGGATTTTGGAGACATAAACGTCCTCGGCGTCTTGAGCGTATTTTAAGGGGTGCGCTCGTTTCCTTTTTATGACACCATCTGTTAACCTCCAACACAACCTTATCTGTTACACCCGGACTTATGCATAAATAACTGAGAAATAACTTTTTTAAATTTTTTTTATTGGGATTTAAAAAGGAAATATTTCCGGAAATAAAAAGAAATAAATGTCATGTAAATCAGGTTTTTTTGGGGGGGAATCAAAAGATCTGAACTGGGCCGTAAAGACTGCCAGGAAGAAATTGAAGTTAAGTCGATCTCGGTGTCTGATTTTACCCAAGCTTTGTGATTAAACGGATTCCCTTTACCAGGTGATGCTCAAGTAGAACAGCTCAATAATTCTCAATACAATTACCTTCATGTTATGGTGTCATAATATCATAAGAAATAAAATTAAACAAAAATGTAATTTGAAGTGCGTCTTCAAAATCATTTCTGAGTAAATAAGAACTCACTTCAGTCGTTAAAATATGGCCACTTGCAGTTCTGCTGTTATTTCTATGAAGGAAAGCCTCTTCAAAGACAGAGGATAGACGTATTTTGGAGTATTTTGCGAAAATACTAGTTCGCAACTGGTAAAAGACTTCTCAAGTTCACGCAATATAAAATTTGCCTGCAACACAATAGCAACATTGACGTTGAGATATGCTCAGCATTGTGTTTTCCCTCATTGAAACACTTAAGCTCATCTTTGCCAGGCCCTGAAAAATAAGCACGTTCTCCAGTTATAAACAGCTTAAAGTTTTTGATAACTTTGAGCTGTTTTTTTTAAATGTAAAAAAAAAAAAAATGAAAGAAAAGCTCTGGTCATCTAGTTTCATTGGATCCTTTGAAATTCAGCTGGTCGTAAGAAGAGCACATTGTTGTGCAGGACTGAATCCTCGGCGTTCAGTGGAGGAGGAATAAAAATTTCTGGTGTTTTTATGCTCTGTGGGGAGACATTTCAAAGCATCCAGGGATCACGGTGAGCTGTCAGCTGACTGCACACCTAACTTTTGATTCTGCTCTTTCCACTGTCTCACAGTGGCTTCATGCCCAGACGGAAACATACGTGCACACACGTGGATATTCAGCAGCACATTAATTCATGTTGCAGATTCTCACCTGAGAGAGCTCTTTGTGAGTACCGCTGCTGTTCCGCTGCTTGCTTGGCTACATTCGACATCACGATTGTGGAGTGCTGAGACCAGCTATAGAGTCCTGAAGCTGCAATAGGTAGAGGCATCAAACTCGGCGTTTGACTACTTCATGAAGAAAACGTTTCGGAGGATGCGTTGTGTTAAACAAGAGCGCCAGCCAACAGAGGCCGGATATTATTAGAGCCAAGCAATGTGAAGCCATGAGTGGAGAGTTTTTATCCAATAATCACTAATTTATATCCGTTTTAAAATGTTGGATACATAATACGTTTCCTGGGAGTTGATCTCACTTTGTTTGCTTTAATCAACAGTTTTCTAAATATCTCTGTTACATACGTGGTGATTTTATCCAAAATATGCTAAAGAAAATGTACCTTGAGAAGCTGAAATACCTCGGCACAATGGTGCTTCACAATCTATTGTCTGGCGTTTGCAAAGTATCCAATTCCGGAGCTATTTATTATTTATTTACTTTTGTTGGTGGTAATTAGCTGAACCGCCAAGTATGGAAATACGAAAGACAGTAGATCTTGCGGTGCTGCTAGGACTGTTTTTAACGTGTGTATTAATGCATATTAAGGAATATTTAGCGTGTGAACTAACAAAATATGCATTCATGAGTGTTTTTAGAGAGAGTCTAAAGTATTTGCCAATTTAACAGTTCACATGCGGCTGTGGTCCCTAACTTGGGGATACATTGCATTTTTGTGTTTAATCAACAGGAAATGGGGCACTAATACTATATTTAATATTTTGACTTATTAGGGCATCAAATAAGAATTAGCAGTGGTGTGATTATTTCTACGTTTCCCTTTGGGATGTCTTGGGCAAATTGTCATTTATATATCAGTAGCATTTGAGGATGATTTTGTCTAAGTAGAAAGGTCTTCGTTTGATTTTTTATTTTTTTTTTAAGGTATTTCGACTTCCAGCCAAAGTCTTTAACATCATCCTTACGAGTTTTTCATAGCAACTTAAAAAGCTCTTTCGATTCTAACAGTTCATGTTATGTATGTAGATGTTGCATTTATCACGTCTTTTACCGCTTTTTATCCCAACAATCTAATTTCAGACTCTGGATTGTAATACACACCTTTCTGTTTGGAGCTTTTCGACAAGATAACAAGTAGGAGTTGTATTATTAATCAGGGCTGTTTTAAAAAGTCAGTTGTCCAGTGACAATAATCAAGCGCACTAACCATGATTTTGGAGTTATCTTATTTTTTTCTGTGTTGATTTATTTTGGTTTGCTCTTCTCGTCTGTTTGGGCCCAGATTCTGGTTTCTTTGTTCTGGTTCTTTGAGTTTTATTTAGAAAGCCTGTTTTGTTGTAGACTTGCTCTTGTCACACACCTGGCCTTTGCTTATTGCGCCTCACCTGATCTCTGTTATTCATTATCTCTCCCCCTTAGTGATTGTGCTGCCCGAACCCCAATTTGCTTTGCACTCCCACCTTGTCAGTGTGATCCTACATCTGCTCTGCTCGCCCCTTTTTATTTAGGTTTGCAGAGTTGGCTGAATATTTATCGTCCTGCCCTGCAGTGATTTGTTTTTGTTAATAAAAAGAAGTTTACTTTAGTTCTTCACATTCTTGCCTCCTGTCAGAAAGTCCGCACACTGAGGTTTGACAGAATCACTAAGCTAACACCGGTGTAGCTTTGTTTTAAGCTGTTTAGTTGAGATCCATTTGTTGCATAGCACAGAAATTTTGTAGCGCCAAACGGGTCCTGAAACCCACAGAGGGACAGTTATGTAGCCTGCTCTATAATGCAATATTGTGCACATTGTGCTCCGAAGCTTTCAGGAACAAAGCTGCTCGCTGAGCCCTCATAAAATGATAAAAGTGGTTTATATACTGAAATCAATCCTGAGACAAACTTTCTAAACACAACAGAAGTGATCAGTCAAACATGAGGTGGGACAGAGTCTGATTCGGTCCCCGTTGAGCCATGTACTAATATTTTCTTTGCACATTTTTGACTTGTTCTCACTTTGCAGGCCATATCAGTGATGAACTTTGCGATGTCCAGACTGAATAATGGATAGCACTCGAGGCAAACAAATAAGTTCAGATAGAATAGCAGCACATCTCTGCTTCACAGAGATGTGCTGCAGAGAGCATTTTCTGTAAATTAACAGAAAATGCTCTGAGAAATCTGTAATATAATGGATATTTGATGTAAGCATGTCTTGTTTGTGCATATCCCAGTAAGGATAACAATCCAATCAAGTTAAGTGAGCAGAAATGAACAAAAATAAAATTGAAAGAAAATTGCTTCTCTTGAACATATTTTTTTTCATGTTCTCTGGAGATTATACATGATTGAAAGTAATGCATTTCAGTGGTTCTTAACCAGAGGATTACAGCCATAAATATTATATGAATACGTCCTCCTCAAAGTTAATGTAATCATTGAGTACACCGTCACATTACATCTGGGTCTGAAAGGATTTGATCTCTTTCAGTGGTTATGGGTCACGCAGTAATGTTCATTACTTCGATGTTCTAGACAATAAAAAATGATCAAAGGTAATCTGAAGCTTCTAGTGTGACAGTAAACAGGATCTTTTTGTAAATGTAGATTCTAGTTATTGGTGTTTGTAGAGATTTATTGTGGATTTGGCCAGTTTCTTTAATGAGGTATGGTTTTTTTTTCATAGCTTCAGGACAAGCTCTGTATGTGCACCATCTAGTATTTTTATAGCTATTTCTTCTTTGTAAACTTTTGGGGAATGCAGAAGGCAAGCCGCAAATGACCCGAAGTCATGCAGGAGGGGACAGAGAATGATGGGCTGTCTGGGATGGAGAGAGAGCCCAAAACATTTAGTGCATTAAGAACCTTGAGGGGAACTATATTATGTTGCAACTTGTAGTAAGACTTATGGTGGAGGGGAAAAATTGAGTGGACAATCCCTGATCTTTCTGTTTTTCACCCAGAAACACATAGTTACCACCATGCTTTTGCTGCAATGCAGTTGAATTTGTCGTTCAGTCTAAAAGGCTCTCAATATGGTGTCTTACTTTTGTATCCCAAACACATCCGGCTGCTTTACATGTCAGTATTCCTCCTGAAAACTGTTAGATTTTGCACAGCTTGAACGAAACAATCAGATTAGAAAACTCTGGGTCAAATGCTTTTTCTAAGGGAATTTCTGAATGTTGTACTGTTTTTAAGAACGCACATCATAGCTTCGCTCATTACAATTTGATATCAGCAGCTTATAAATTGACTCTACTTGTTTATAAGATAAATATGAGAAATGTGGCACAAGGAGTGTGGTTGGTTCTTATTTAGTCACAGATTAAAGAAATACCTCACCTCGACTTTGTTTGCTTCCTCAGGCAAATGCATCTCATCTCTAATTGAGGGCCTCTTACGACTCACTGAGTCAATACAAACGGCTTTAATACTCAAACCATTATTATTTCAAATCATTGTCAAAAAGGCGGGATAAATCATTGACTTATGCCCCGTTAATGCTGGAAAATTGCTTCATGCATTTTGCGTCACTGACAGTTAAGGGCCCGAAAACAAGTGAAGCTAATGGCGTAATCTGGCTGCGACCACTCGGTTCCTCAACGCCGCCTCTCGACTCTGCTCCCGGCTTAGACAAACAGGCTCATCTGCACTGGATCATTTGCCGTCTCCTGATACGCTGCGGTTCATAGGCAATTATCTCTCTCGATCCATTATCGATTACAGTGTTATCTTACTTGCATTGCTTAATCTTTTGGCACAGTATAATAGTTGCTCACGTCGGGCCTCGGTGCAAACTGCTTAGCGCCGAGAACATTGGTTAGGATGGATGGATGCTCATTTGTGTGTAAATGGTTGCCGTTTAAAGTCAGACTGATGCAGAATATATTCAGTGTCAAGCAGAGGGCATGGTTGACTATACGTGTTATTGTTCCAGGTTAAAGCTGGGAAAAAGCAGAGTGTAGTCCAAGGGTTCTAACTTGATTTTCAAAAGTCTAAATCTGATTTCTTGATGAGATGAAATACCTTGAGAGCAGATATTTTTTATGACGTTTTCTTCCAACATACAACTTACTGCTTTCAGTCAGCTTCTGAGATCTGGGTCTTGATGCACAATGCTTGATTTTTTTTCTTTATTGGTTCCGTCTTTTTTCATAATTCCACGTTTTATTAAGCAGATTATTTTATATAGAAAAAACATTATTGTGTTTTTTGTTGATTACGATTTCAACAATTCAGTGGTATAATAATCCAAAATACATCTTCAAATGTAGACTTGAAACTGATTATTTTGGATTTCCTCTGAAGGTTAAAATGGGTTTTAGAAAATTGCTCTAATGTTCTACCTGCATCTTACCCAAGGAGCCACCTTTATAAAGTGAACTTCAACAGGGAACCTATTAAGTTTGAACGCTGGTTTGGTCTGATGTTTTTCTCTTCTCCCTTTTTTTTTTTTCTTCTAGTTGGGTCAACAACTTTGGCCATGAAGGTCTCGGCCTTCTTCTGGAAAATCTGGAGAAGCTTCTGGACAAGAAGCAGTAAGTTCACATGTCCACTTTTAACCTCTGTGTCATTATCTAAAATCTTACTAAAAAAACTTACTAATCTTTTACTTTTTTTTTTTTTTGAAGGCAAGAGAATATTGATAAACGCATCCAGCATAAGCTAATCCAGTGCTTAAAGGCTTTCATGAACAACAAGGTTTGTATGACTTAATATTAGATATCCTTAACTTATTCTTTAGATTTTAATTATTTCATTACTTGTATTTCCAGACTTTATACCCATTATTAAATTTTGTCCTTCCCTTCCTCCTTCCTTCCTTTTTGTTCTTTCCTTTTTTCTCATCTTCCTTTCTTCTTTTGTGTCCTCTGTTTCCTTTGAATTCCTTCCTTCCTTCCTTCCTTCCTTCCTTCCTTCCTTCCTTCCTTCCTTCCTTCCTTCCTTCCTTCCTTCCTTCCTTCCTTCCTTCCTTCCTTCCTTCCTTCCTTCCTTCCTTCCTTCCTTCCTTCCTTCCTTCCTTCCTTCCTTCCTTCCTTCATTTCTTTACTATATCCTTGCATCCTTCTCTTCCTTTCTGTTTGTCTTTCTGTCTTTCATTCATTTGACTACGTATTTTAAGTCCACCCATTGTAAAAAATATATACCATTAGCTTGCAGTGGACTTTAGCATTTCATATTTTGAGGCGAATGCAACGTACATGGAGCTCTGAAAAGCTGAATCTGGAGAAACGTTTGTGCAACTTCGGTAAATGTGTAAAATTAGCACAGGTGGTAAGGTTTCCAACCTTATTTGCATCTTGTTGTTCACCGGCTGGGGATAATGAAGCAGTAAACTGGAGCTAATTTCACCATTTAAAGTTTCTGAACTTTTAATTATCCCCTTTTTGGGAAAGTCTTCCTCATTTCTTGAAGTGGCCCACATTTCAAGGTTAGATGCACTATTGATATTGCTGCTTGTGGAGCTAATCCCCCACACATGGTCATCGGAACCCAGTCGTCCAATTGTGCTGAGACTAAAAGGTGCAGGAGACTATAAGTATTCGTCCCTGCAGTCCTGTCCTGAATTAAATCAATTTATCATCCTTGCCGTTTTCTCCCACAGCCTTAAAGTGTACCTCTTTAAAAGAAGATTAAGTCTAAGTACAGCTTTTTGTGTAATTTATATTTTACTCAAAGTGAAAGTTCTCCATGAATGTAAATGCTCTCATTAACTTACACCCAATGGATCTGCTCTCTGCCTTGGCTCATCTCTTCTGTGTTTTACAGTATGGACTGCAAAGGATCCTGGGAGACGAGCGGAGCTTGTTGCTGTTGGCAAGAGCAATTGACCCCAAACAGACCAACATGATGACTGAGATTGTCAAAATTCTGTCCGCTATCTGCATTATTGGCGAAGAAAACATGTAAGTTGATTGTGTTGAATCTGATCAGTTCTTTCCGTAATCTGGCAGAAGCCAGCCACTCTTCTCCACAGAGAGTCTTGTCAGATAATGAGATTGTCACAGTTTTAAAGGTCAGAAGCATTGGTTTTATTTGTAGGTCTGCAGAGTTCCATTAATAAAAGGATGTTAATAAAATCTGACTTGTACGATCTACAGTGTAGAGGGGAAAAAAGGCACTAAAAAGTACATTGACACAGGGTCTAATAAGTTTGAATGATCTAGAGAGACTTCGCTAGAAGACGTCCTTACTTCAGGGACGTTCACAGATAGACAGTAGGTGGTGCTTGACCCTTTTTCATCAGCGCAAAAAATGCCCTTCTTATTTTTCATTTCTTTTTTTAATAGTGTATGGTGTGTGGCCCAAGGTAGCAATTCTGAATTTAAAAGCCTATTTAATCAGTTCCTCCACTTTTTTTTTTATTCTGCCTGACAAGACTCCCAACATCCCAAAGGCTTCGCTACTTTATTAGAAAATTGTATTAGTTTATTTAGTAATGAGCACTAGTTACATAAGTTTTTCAAGAATCTTTTTTTCATTTTTGTGAGTGCATATACTTGTGGTTTCATGCTCTGCACATGGTGTCCTTTTTTTTTTCTTTCATTTAAACATCTTTATTCCAAAATGTATGAGAAACTCTATACCAGGGATGATCAGCATTTACGAGCCAGAGCTCGTCTTGCTTTGGTCTCGAGCTGCAAAACCTAGATGATGCATCTGAAACAACTTTTCTAATAAAGTTGAATAATACCTGCTGCATAAAATGGTGAGTTTTATGGTTAGTGAGAGACTGTCATATTTATTTTTAGGTGTGAAAACAAACAAAAACCCCCATCAAACTTTAGAAGGAAATGATAAAAACATGCTTTAAACTATGTGGGTATTGCTCAGAAACTGTAAAGGAGTTGCTAAAATGTGCCTCTTTTAAATTAATATATTACTAATATAAAGTGACTATTTGTATTTTCATGCAGGAGCAAGGATTTGTGCTGTTCAGTTGTGTGCTTTAGGTTATTACGCTCCACATGTGTACCTGCAAAATCATGCGTTTTGAGGCCTCAGTGCACCACTCCACTCCTGATGGGCGTTCTTCAAAGCCTTTTTTTTTCTTTCTTAAAGAACGAATAAGCTTTGAGTATGCATCCTTTTAAAAGTAAATCTATATTAATTGTTAAAGAACTGATTCCAGGCTGGTCAAATCAATACGTGTGTGTGGTTTAGTGCTTTCTGTTGTAGTCTGACAGTAAGGGATGCACTTTGTCTAAACAGCAGGATATATTTTAGTGGTACAGCCCTTTAATTGCTTGTGTTGCCATATCATTTTTCAGTAAATCTTAGCTGGTGTGTAAGCTGAGCCAAACCGTTTGAAATCTGTGCTGAGGACAAAAATAGGAAGTCATGGTGCATCTTTACTCTGCTTACACCTCCAATATTGAACAGAAAGGATAGAAAATACTGCCGTCGCTGTTCTTTTCCTCTAAGTTTATTTTTATATGTTTTAGAGAGATTACACACCACTGTTAATATCCATGCTGTGAATCATCATATATCTACAGATAACCCCAGTGCAAAAACCACACTGTTCGGTGCAGCATTGTCTGTTTACTGTGGACACAACTTGCTTGACAGCCTTTAAATTGGAGTTATGTGAGCGTTTGTTGTTTCCCACTGGGCCGGACTAGAATAACAACAGCTCAAAGTCGAGTCTTTATGTAGTCAAGGAAGTAAACAAACCCACATTTTCCGTTAAGAAAACAGCTGAGTTTAGCAAATGCGTCCTAAATTCCTGACCATTTGAAATGGGGCTCTGAGCTTGTCATTTTCATGCTGACTAAACAATTTCCAAAACAGGTTTCATGTTGCAGAGAATAAATTAGTTTTTTTTTTTTTATTCCAGAGAGTTTAACTTTGTCTTCTCAGTTGGTGGTTTCAAAAATATCAAAAAAGTATCATGAACTTCTCCTATAATATGTAAAGCTTTCAAACTTTGGCTTAGGACAGTGAAGGACATTTTAGTGTTGCATGCAGCAATTATTTTCTGAGTTTGGGATCTAAAATAAAACACAATTTTAGTTAATTGGTCAACTTATTGGCAATTTATTTACAGTTTCCTCAGTCTTAAAATCTACAAATTAAGGTTATTTAGACATAAATCTCAGAATTTAACATCACTAAACATTTTTCTTTTGTTTACATTGTTCAGGGCAAAAATATGGGAGAGAATCTTGCCTGGTTAGATGCATGTCTGATGGTGACAATGAAAGTGACAGAATCTTCATTGCAATGTTGTTGTTCATATAACTGTTTCCTCCCATTACGTCTGAGCCTTTCTGTCCTGTCGCGTCGGAGCTGTACAAGTTCACCCTGAACAAGAACCTAGTTCTAAGTTTGGTTCATGCAACATAAACCTTAACCATAGTTCATCACCTAAACATTGTGGACTAAACTAGCAATCCCCAAAATTATCCAATTCTCCTTTATTCATCATATTTTTATAAAACATACTTTAAGACAAAGTAGATCATGTTGCTGTTCCAACAGGACGTTCAGCATTTTCAGTTTGGCCTTTGCCAACTTATGTGCATCTGTTTAATTCCCAACCTTTCCCTGTGCTCAGCTAAACCGTTTTATTTCTCCAAATTCTTTATTTATTTTTCTGTTTTAATTCTAAAACAAAATGACTGAAAAGTGGCTTAGTGTGCACTTCATCAAAGTTTTTTAGAAAATTCCAGATTCAGTTTAATAACATCAGCTGAAAAAAAATGTCTTTATGGAGTGCGCTTTTATTTCAGCCATAACTTTTATTTCATCCATAACTACGTATCTCTAGTGCATCTTCAGGACTCATCTCTGTGGTGCCTAGTCTCATTCCCTGCCTGGAACATGCTCCAAGGCAGTGACACAGAACTGGACCTGCACATTATCATGATTTGCATAAGTAAACAAACTACTCGACTATTATGTTTATATTTAATTTCAAATGTAATAAAATGGCCTTAATGAAAAAACGTATGTTGTTATTTCAAAGCCAAAACAACATGTGTTTTGGAACAACTTCGCTGCTTGGTAAAGCAGTTAATAACATTTTCTGCAGCTGTAAAAGGCAAGAATCACTATATCTACTATGCGCATAGAAAGCCTGAATGAGGAGTACTTGCATAATTAACTAATATACTTTGCAGTATTGATGTTGTGTACAGTGACATCAATTTACAATCTATCAATTGAGACTGGAGTGTTAACTTAATATTGTTAGGTTTATTAAAGAGGCGGTCTCAAACTTTTGTCTTTTAGATCCAACTTTAGATATTTTAATGTTCCTACAAGCCTGGATAAAAATGGCTAAGATTGCCTAGCTAATTCACTTGAATCATAATTTAATTGTCATCGTATTGGAATTTTTTTTTATTTTATTTTTATTTTTTTAGAAAATGTTATAAAGCTAAGGTGCCAGAGCTTTTTGTCAGTCTCCTCTCCTCACTAGCATCAGGTCATGTTTCAGTGACTTTGCCCCCAAACATTACAGTCGCGCTAAGAATGTCTCTTAACGGAAATAACAATAAAGAATTGTACAAGGATGAAAATGGCTACATAAAGGAAAGTTCCTCTGAATTTCAGTCTGTAGCAGTTTAACAACACACAGTCAGGGTTTCTCAGGCCAACCAAGATAAAGAAGTTATCTGCTGAAGTGAGCAAAATGTTGACATATTACAGATCACAACTCAAGTGAACTTGTGTTCAACTTACAACAACTTTCGCAGGTAGATGCGCTCGAGTCATTAATCAGTGCGCTGATGCGGTTCATGAGTAAATTAGTTGTGTTCAGTTCAGTCACCACATAGGTGTGATATAAACACACACGCATCACTGCTCGTATAATCTTATAGTGGTGGTATACACCTCTCTGTGTCTCATGATACTTTATTCACTCACACCAGTCACTCAGATAATTTAAAAATAGGTTGAACAACAAGATCTTTGCCACGATGATATCCGTGCTATAAAATGTCCGGATCTTGTGGAAGTGACAGCCGAAGGAGCTGAGGTGTCGTCTTCCTTTTTTTTTTTTTCTTCTTCTTCTCCGAAACTTCTCTGCCAACCGGTGCTGAGAATCTGACTCATGTTAGGCACCGTTTTTGGCTGACAGCATCAAAAGAGAACACGACAAGTTAAGCAGATCTATCTCGCCTGTTTTGTAGCTACGTCTGAACTGGCTTTAAAGCTGCTCAGTATGCAGCTCGTCATGTTTTCAGTGACTTTGTAATGTCTATCACAGGGTTCTTCCCTTTATCTCCATGTAAGCCTTACTCTGCACATGCGGTCCTATTGGTCAGACATGATGTCTGCTAATCACAAAGGTAGTGCAGGATGCAACAGCAACTGTGTCTGGTATGTTTGATTAAAGACGTGCATTGCAAAAGTCTTCATACCTTTTGAACTTTGTCACTTTTTAGCATATTACAACCTGGATTTTAAACATATTGTGTTGTACATTTTGGCTGAAAGACAAAATGCTCTTTTCTTTTGAAGAGCAATACAATCACCCTGGGACAAATCTTTGTAGAAACACATTTCTGTAAAATTAATCTTTTGAATTATCGAGGACAAGGAACACAAACTAAGAAATCACTTCAACCCTGTGATTTCTTAGTTTCTTACCCCAAACTGGACCCATGTTGAGGCATCCAGAATTTCAAGAAAACTAAACTCTGTCCACCGAAGGAGGAAAGAAGAAGAACATCGTCATTCCATGTGGGGATTTGGTATCCGAGAAACTAATAATGTTTTTTTCCAAGCATAATATTCTTGTTCATTATGAACCCAACAACACTCATAGACTGATTCATCCCAAGGATAAAACGTCCATACACAGAAAACAGAAGAGTAAAATTATCCTGTCAAGGTCTGTAATGAATTTACATCTCAAGAACAAGGAAAACTTGTTTGAAGACGGACAGAGAATATAGTTAGTCTGACCGTTTGGATCAAAGGCAAAACATCTTCAAGAAATAATATAATTCGATTAGCTAACCCAGTGGTTCTCACTGCCCTGCATGTTTTAGACATGTCTCTATTCCAGCATTCCTGATTCAGATGACTGAATGACCTCCTCTGCATGGCATCAAGTGCTGCAGATTGTCATTTCTCATTGAATCTGCTTCAAATCAGGGACATTTGTAACGGCACAAAATGTGCAAAGTTCAAAGGGTATGAATACTTTTGTAGAAACCTGGTGCGTCACCTCAGTTTTCTTTTCTGGAAAACTGAGGGGAAGATGTTTCTCAAAACCTCCATCTATGCCAATTTCTCTGGCTCATTATTTGCCTAATACGGATGTGATTTTTCTCTGAACATTCAGAGAATTGCTCAAAGGACATTAGTTTACTTCTGGTTTAGTGTGTGCTGGTGACGACAGTTTAGTCTGAAATGATTAAGTAGTCTAAAATGAGCTGCCTTGAGCAGTTTTGAGCACAAATTTACTTGGACCTTTCAATAGCTTTGCTTTCACATTAACAAATACATTTATTACAAACACTTTAATAGACCGCATTTGCAGCAAAAGCCTATCATTTTGTTCAAGCTTCCCTTAACAAAAGTGAGATCGAGTCCAAATGGGCTGCTGGTGCGATAGCAGCAGATTTAACATGAGTGAAAAAAATAAACGATCAGCTGCACTGACCAACACACGAGAAGAAGAGACGGGTTTTTGTTTGAGCTTTAAATTGTGAAGAAATGTCCTGTCGTTAAAGGTTTTAAAAGTGTTTTGTTTGGTTGCTTTTTCCCCAGCCTGGATAAGATTCTGGCTGCCATGACAATTGCTGCAGAGAGGAACAATAAAGAGAGATTTGCTCCAATTGTGGAGGGACTGGAGAACCACGAGGCCCAGCAGCTCCAGGTGAGTAATTAGGCATGCACACAGCACAAACAAAAACAACAAGCAGCGTGATGATCCAAATACCTCAACACTGCTCTGCTGTGATGTGATGCAGTAGAAAATAATTGATTGGAAACCCAAAACTGAGATTAAAAGAAGTATTATAGGAAAACTCCTGCTTTGTTATGCACAGTTGACGCAGAGCGGACCCGGCGTACAGAACGTGTCATATTTCTTCAAGATCCTAATGGGAGCAGACATGACTCAAATTGACAGTTTTGCCACTCTGTGCTGTGTTTGGTCCATTTATACCTCCATCGCGGCTGTATTACCACATCTTTCATTGCTTCTGTCTTCATGTCGACTTGTCCACATCAAGCTCCCCCTAGGACATGACAAGATGTGATCAGGGGGCTATTATAATCAACTCAATGCTCCATTGCCACTTCTTTATTAAAAGAAAACACCTGCCTCATTGAGCACCTCCACTGAATGGCTCCTCTCTTTTAGCAAACCCATAAAAAAGATGAAGTAAAAGAAAGATATTGAGTTTGTCTTTCTTTCTTTGTCATATTTCCCCTTCCTCTCGCTGTTTCTGCTCATCTTTTTTTTTTTCTCACATCCCACAAATACTTCCTCTTGCTTTTTTCTATGTTGCTGTCAAGTTGAATCTCGGAGGACTATGTGAGAGAGGCCAGCAGAGCAGCGTACCTCTCCTCATTTTCACCAGTGTTCTTTAGAAACAGGAAAACAACTATCTAACAGCAACAACAACACCACTCAAAGCTCTCTTTTTTTTTTGTCCTTAAGAGTCCAGAGCAAGGAATTACTTAAGGAATTAGATTAGCTGCAGGGCATGAGAAGTCATGAAAAAAAAGTCATGAAAGAAATTGATGAGGCGGGTGGCGGAGGAGAAACAAGATATTCTTTTATTAGTAGGCTGTTGTTTTTCCTTTAAATTTTGCCATTAATGAAATGAAGCTCTGCTAATTGTGGAGTAAATTAAAATGCTTTGCTGATACAGGGGTTTTGGGGAAATTAATAGACTTTAAATCCAAAGGCCGTGATGTTCTGCACAGCTAGACTTGGCTAATGTGATTAAAATGTGTTTTAGTGTAGTTCAGGCTACAGCTGAACAGGAGGGGAACTCCCCTTTTCAAATTTGTTACATTTTCCAGCTATTAGTAGTTTAACTACAATTACGATTTCTAATCAAAAACTTTACATTTTGTATGTCACTTTTAATGTAACATCATGAACAAATAAACTGAAAATTCCCCAGATTATGTTAAAAATAAACACTAGGTTACGTGAGTGAAAACACCCTTGAACTAAATTTCATGTCCTGTGAATTATTTACGGCATTCAGACTTAAGTTCACACCTGCCATCATTGATCTTGATTCTAATTTACCTGAAAATAAAATTCGGCTTCATAAGAACGGCTAGAAACTAGTGATCCGGGTCGATCCGGCTGATTCTAGTGATGTGATGCACTCAGACCAGAACCTTCAGAGACGCATAAAGAACCAGAACCAAACGTGAAGAAGCAGCATTCAGTTTTCATCTAATCTGGAACAAACATCCAGAAAAAAATTCATTTCAATCAAGACTAAACCTCCATCCCATTGCTTAGAGCTCCCTTTGATTAATAACTGGAAAATAGATTAGTTTTAGTCTGGATTGTAGCTTTCCACTGCTTTTCTTTATCCTGCTACTCTAATGTATTGTTTCTTTTTAGATTTGTTCAGTGTGTTATGTTTTGATCATATAAACCACGTTAAGCTGCCCTGTTGCTGGTGCTATATAAAGAAACCTGATTGGACTGGAACCTTTCTTCAGATTTGCATCCTTTAACTAAACTGTTAAATTACAGAGAGACAACAAAGGACCAAAATGCTTTCCTATATAAATATTTATATATACATATTTATGACAGAGATAATTTCTATAGGGTAGAATAGGCAAATATACCCAGATCCAAATATAGTGATGGATTTAACTCAGCAAAGAGTTTGTTCAAGGGTTACCAATTTATTGCGCCTTTAAGTTTTTATACTGTTGTTTAGCTTTTCAGGTTAAATTATAGAAGGCAAGTGTCACATTAAAGCCGGCAAAAGTTTTAAAATGAGCTGAAACTGTAAGATCATTTTTACCTAACATTTTAACTGATATCTTTTGAGATGTGCTGAAACAGGGAAGTTTTTTGGTGGTGGTTCTAAGTATCATGCAAGCAGAACTAACATGGGGAATTTATGGTGAAATTGTAAAAACAAACTGAGTAGAAAAATATATAAAAATGTGGCAAATTCAATTTAAAGGTTAAAAATCAAAATTTGCATCAAGTAAAAAAAAAAAAAAGCAAAGCAACATATAGACCATCCTAGAGGTTTAGATGTTTAAATAAAAAAGTTTTTCTACTCTATTATTCTATTTCTATGTGGTATGTAAAAGGTATCCAACAGTATTTTTGTACAGAAAAATCAAATAGGAGAGCATTTGTATTTCCAGACTTCTTTATCTTCCCTATTGTTTGGAGATGTTTTGCAACTAGTCATTTTCTTCCTCCCTCCATCCGAGCCTTAACTTTCTTCTTTTTGCAGATTACAAATTTAAACCCTGTCTGCTGTAGAGATGTTTCCCATAAATGTATAATGTGTTATGACATTCGTATTTTAAGTCTAACTAACTCAAAGGGCTGTGAACTTTAGAAAGTTCAGTCTGGAGAAGTCTTACATTTTTCCTTGAAAAGCTTGACCATATATGATTATATTCTTTGTATAGCTTCATCACTTATTCTTGTTTTCCTCATCCAGTTCTTCACTCGTAAGAGATTTTGGCCCAGAGGTCCTCAAACTGACAGTGAGAGGAAGCAGCAACAGAATACAAGGTTTTAAGTCCAACAAAACCGGATATGACAGCCCCAAAGAATCAGCTCAGTCGTGACTCTTATTAATAACACATAACAACATAGAGTGTAGGGTCAAGGTTTAAGAAGACAGCATTTCCGATTTTGTCCATGGGAATCCTTCAGCCTTTTATCGATTGTCTGTCAAAGGAAAAGTGCCTCATCCGTGGCTTGCTCCCTAGAAACACCTTACTTCTCATTATATTTCATCTGCTATTTCCTCCTCCTAACCCACACTCATCCACCCTCCCACCATGCACACAAACTCTGTTTTCACTCTTTCTTCTTCCAATAAATCCATTAATAATGCACGTCTGGTCAATAGCCTCACAGAACTGGACTGTGTTCCTCATTTTACCTGATTCTTTCTTTACTTTTGTCCTCGGTGCTGCAGTCAAGGCTCTGAAGAGCAATAGTGACCAACAAAACACACCATTAAGCAGTATCACCTCCGTAGCTGAAGAATATGAAGATTACAGACGGGAAGCAATTCATGTTTGTGAATTTATGCATGTATTTGTTTAGTTGCCACCCCTTTTTGTCTGTTTATGTGTTGTAATTTTCTGTATAACTCGTTTGTAGAATGTGAGAAGAGGAAACGGACCTGCTGAGTAAAAGTCTTCACCCACTTCAAAATAAGAACATGAATATAAACGGCTAACTACATAAGTTAACCAAAACTTTAACGCAAATTTTGAAGTTTATTCAACTGTTCATAAAACAGTTGAATAAGCTTAAAAAAAAACCAATCAGCTCTTTTGTTAGAACCCTAGCAGATTAGTAGAAGTGGGGCCACTACAGCTGCCTAAATTGTGACAAATGCTGCCTATCACATAGCAGTGTGCAGCCAAGGAGGTCATGCCAGTCTCGCGGCATCATGTTGTTCTACTGAAGCCTGTTTTTTTTTTTTTGTTTGTTTTTTTAATGAAGGAATTAAAGTTAAATAGCCAAATATACATTGTTTCTTCAAACTCCATTAATCCCATATAATAAAGGACACCAAACTGTAGTCAATAGTAGATTAATCCGTTTGGTGTTGGCAGAGAGGATTTAACAAGTCACACGTTTAACTTTGCTGCTCAGCCTGCAAATGCATTATTCTTACAAATAATTACTATTCAAAGAGAAACAAACAGGCTTTCCAACGGTATGGGGATTTGCTGCCAAGTAATAACTGACTAAACACCAAATGTTCTTACTTTTTATGCTTGATATATTTAGAGATGCACCAGTCAATTGGAAAGAGATCTGAAATGGACCGATTCCAATTTTGATCTGGGATCAGATGCTCATAAAATCATTCTTTGCTTCTGTTTCCTGTTTATCAGCACATCTGACAACAGCATTCACTTTCTTAATATTTAATATTTAATATAGATCACATAAAGGTCACAAATGCTGTGATGCACATAGGGATATTCTTGTGATTTGTTTTTTTACAGTTTAATTTAAAACTACTACCTCTGTCAAAGAATATGCAGTGGCTTTTCTTTTCCATGTGGTTTAGTCTCTAAAGAGGGGTGGGGGAACTTAAAAATCTGCAAATCTGCAATTCAGCCTGGAAAGCCAAAATGTTAGGCTCCGTTTTGCTCATATGTTTTATTATTTTTACCATCTCCAGGTCGCCTGTATGCAGCTGATCAACGCCGTGGTCACTTCGCCTGACGACCTGGACTTCCGGATACATCTACGCAACGAGTTCCTCAGATGCGGCTTAAAGAAGATCCTTCCTGTGAGTCGACAGAGAACAACTGGCAGTCAGAGTTGGATCAGTCCTGACTTTATTGAAGAGGAATGAAGTGACCTAAATATTCAACGTATTTTTCATCTGCCAAACGAGATCAATGAAGAAGTTTAAGTCAGTTCGGCTAAACTTTACCTCATCAAACCAATTATTTATTACTTTGCTTCGATGAAGCAAGTCTTTTTCCTACTTTTGCCTTTTGGAGAAATCTACTCACTGATGTGCATTTTGAATGTTAAATGTAATTAAACTAGATTTAATTATTTTTCTTTAATGATTTTTGGAAAGAAAAAATGGGAGTGACTGCACAGGAAAGCTTCAAAACAATTGGTGTGATTAATAGTAGCAAGGGCTTGCGGAGAGCGCGGTGCGGAGCTCGCACCTCTGCACCGCGCCGTCATTATCGGCAACCTCACCGTACACGGCTTCACACGAGCCGAAGGCGAGCGAGCTCCGGCTCATCACTCAAACTCTCATTTGTTGCAAGTGGGGTGAACGTGTCACGGAGCCAGTTGTTAATAAGTCATCCCAGCTGCTCCTGTTGATTTTTACGGTCATTACTTTAATTATCTCCATTTCTGCCCCCTGATATGAAAGAGCCTCTGTGTACAGTCGTTTATGAATCCCACATTTGCCACTTTTATTGCCCACATTCAGCGTGACACTCCTTCATCTAATTATGAGTTATGCTCAGGAAGGTGTGTGTCTGTTGGCCGAGAAACGGTGAAGCCCGCCGAAAAAGAAAGTGCAATTTGTTTTGTTCTGATAGTCCTTGGCCGCCTGCGTTTGCCTCCCTTCTTCTTCTCCCTCCTTTACTTTTGTGTGTCATTGTGCATCTCCCTGCAAACCAGTGTTGGTTGCTGGAGACAGATGGTGCACCCCAACAATGTGCAAGGTGATTGATACCTACAGAAATTGGGTTACATTTGGCTGTGTCTCAGCGCATAAACCCCACTGCTGATGATTCATAGGAAAGTGGTAAAGAGCAACTCTGTGTCCCCTTGTGGCTGGTACAGGTGTGCAGGAATTGGTTCTGTCTGGAGCTGTTGGCGAGAGGGTCGGTGCTATCTTAGTTTTCTTTTTTTTTTATTCCAAGACTGCTATTGCAAAAGTTTTTCACATTTTGTCTCGCTGTATCCACAAACTTCAGCATATTTAACTGGAAGTTTTGTGATAAAACTTGACAAGACTGGATGATTGCAGTATTTGTATTAAGTGATTTGTAGAGCCAGTTTTAAAAGAAAAACAGCTGCAGGTTTGTGCAAATTAGCTCAATTTTGGTCTGATTTGATGAAAAGAATCTAGACATATATTGATTGAATATGATTTAGGTCTGGACTTTGACTGGGCCATTCAAACATTATTATGCTTTCATCTGAACCACTCGGCTACAGTTTTGACTATGTTTAGGATTTCTGTATTTGGCTCCATCAAAAGCTTTCCCACAGCATGATGCTGCCATCACCAACACACAAAATCCCAGTATGCGACTTTGTAGTTTTTAGTTGCAACATGACAGAATGGGAAGACTTTCAGTGAGGTGTAAATACTTTTGCAAGGCATTTTAGTTGGAAGATAATGTAATAGCTACATTAGCTGTGTGTTTTATATTACACTGTATAAAAAAACACTTTTAACTCTTAATACTTCCACTAATTTCCAGGAGATAAAAAAGACAGAGGAGCTGGACATTCAGCTGAAGGTGTTCAACGAGAACAAAGATGAAGACGCCATCGAACTCTCCCATCGCCTGGACGACATCCGTGCTGAGATGGAATATCCTTTGGTCTTTTGTGTTGCCACATGGAGGCGTGATGTATATTCCTGCAGAACTAGCGGTGTGCCGGTGCGTTTTGTCGGTTTTGGTCCAGCTTTGCAGACTAAATCCGCCCCTGTGGCTTTGTTCATTAGAGGAGGATTAGATGAGTCAAAGCACAATATCCTGCTCTATCCCCAGACAGGAATACTTGGTAAATAACCTAGTCATCTTAACCTATGACCTCTTCACTCCTTTATTTGGTCTTCTCCTTCAGTCCTTTCCCTCCTCTCTTTAGTTTGTTTTTTGTCTTTTTTGTTGGCCTTTAATTGTGAAAGACATTAATGAAACACAAGAAAAAAAAGTATGAAATTAATATTTCTAGCATCTTAACAAGGTAATTTATTTCAATGATTCAGTTTAAAGGGAAACTCATACTGTATGATGGATTCATTAGACAACAGTGGTATATGTCAAGCCTCTATTTTAGTTCACTTTGATTACTGGCTTACATTTAGTAAGTTCAGTTTTCAGAGTAATTGAAATAAATTTGTATTAATTAAAGGGTTTTTTAATGCACCGCTCTTATGTTATGGCCATGATTCAGTTCAAAAATAGGAGTGCTGTATTAAAGCATATTAACAGAAAGTTTAGTAGAAGGAAAAAGTGTGCCAGAATGCATTCTAGAAAGACGCTGCACCTTGCCCACAATGCCAACAGTACCAATATCCAGTTTAATGACCATGATATCACTGTGCTGACTCTGACCTTCTTAGTTTTTCTATGCCATATTTTCAAGAGAAATATTAGACACTTAAAGTCGACAAGCTGAATGGCAATATTAACCTGGGCTCCATTGCCACCTCAACAGTCCCTCAGGCTCACAGCTTCAGTAATTCTTGCAAAAGAACCCTAAACCAAGCATTTTCATTATTTTTCGAGAAGCTGACATTTTTATTGCTGCTTTTACCATATTTTCCTTCCACTACACTTTCTATTAGTTTGCTTGGAAAATGGACTCTGGGTATATAGACCAAAACACAATATTTTTCTTGGTCTTTTCTCATTTCTGACAAGCTAAATTTGGGATTTTTCATTAGCTTAAAGTCATAACCATCAAAATGTCTCAAAATGTATGCCTCACGTTTCACTTTTTGAATTAAAATCCTGAAATAATTTTTAAAATCCTGTCAACTATATTCTAATTCTCTGAGATGCACCTGTAGAAGTGCTACTCGTTTCTCCACCGTTTGGCTCTGAAATCCTGGCATGTAAGTAATAAGAGGAGCACAAATTTAGTCCTGAGTGGCAAACTTCTCCTGGCATCCGAGAGAAGAGCTCTTTAATAATTCAGAAATCTTCTCCCAGGCCATGTATGAATAGCTGACATTGTGAGCAGACGAACCAGGCTCTGACATTATGTAGATGTTCGTTCCTGCTACCGTTTTCTTCCACAGCTCTTGTAAGGGCATGAAAGTGCCACGGTGAGTGACAGTTTGGTGTGACACTTGCGAGGGGAGGAGGAGTTGTGAATGTGTGCATGGAGATGGGCGGATGGAGGTGGGGAGGTGCAGCTGGATTAATGATGTGCTTGAGCAGGTTCACAAATGAGAAGGCCTAATGTTTGTTTCCAAGGACAATGTGGTATTGATCTGTGAGGTATGGCCCTGATTGAAAAACCCAGGTTACCCTTTGTCCTTTTGTCTGCATGGTTCACACACACACACACACACACACACGCGCACACACACACACACACACACACACACACACACACACACACACACACACACACACACACACACACACACGCACTCATTTCACACACATACACACGCACACACCCACACGCACACCCCCACACACTCCTTTCACACACACACCAGCAGAACCTCTACCACCTGAGCTCTGCACATGTGTCTTGTTTCTCCCAGCGGTTTCATAAATATTAACCTGAAGAGACTCGTCTCCTCTGTCCAGCTCTGGGTCCAGGTGCTGAGGAGATGACTCCAGGCTCTAATAAATATTAATGAACTGTAGAATGGTGATTGATTGACCCCACCACTGACTGGCCTACATCACACTTGACTGCCACTCATGTTTATTCATTATTTGGAGAGAGAGCGTAAAGAGACGGAGTGAGAAACTGAGAGTGAGGAGAAAGAGCTTCGATTGCGTGGATGAGGGGGGCATGGAGGAGCTCAGCGTTTTACACCAGGGTTACGTCCGAAGGTTAGTGATAGATGAACGAAGCTCGGCTCTCTCCCAGGGTGAGCTCCTTCCCCCTCCGCCCCCCATCTTCTGAAATGCAGCTGTGGTGAGGTTATAATTGAATCTCCCAGGGCTGGTAATTCTCCCAGGTAGTGCAGAGGAGAGAAACGATACTTTAGAAGAGCTTTAATTCCCCCCTCTGTTTCTAAAAGAAGGAAAAATAAATAAATATTTAAAGCATTTTAATTACAGAAACTGTTAACATTGATTTGGAGAGCGGTGAAACAGCATTTAAAAGCATCGATCTTTTCCAAACGCAGTGAGGGATGTGGCAAGCGGAGCAACCCATAGATCACGGACACGTTTCCTCGGCGTCTGTGTTTTCTGTGGCGGTTGATGACACTGTGGGTTTAAATGTTTTAATGCAGATTGTGAAGAGCTACGATGTGCGTTTAGATTTTAATCGTCTTCACTCAGAAGTGTACATCCGCGCATCATGAGCATGAATGTCGCCATTATTTGAGGCTTTGATTCATTTATATGAACGAAACTTGATCATTGATAATAAAACCTGCCCAACCCTAGTATTAGAAAATGTCACTTAGCAAGATGATTGGTTGACATCAGCAAGGACTTGGCATAATTCTGGTTGGATAATTGACCTCTCTTTTTATGAAATAATTGTAAATCAAAATGTGTCTGCTTGCTGACTTGGATCCACCTTTTAGACATAAGTTAAGTAGATTTATTTGTGTTGTTGTTTTTTTTATCATTTGGTTCAACCCTGAACACCTAATTTCCGCTTCTGTCAATTTGTCTTCTTTGAACGGTTGAAAGATCAAAACAAATGCTTTCAATCAGGATGTATTGCTCATTAGGCTTAAACTTAAAGCATTAAAAGGCCCGTTGGATTCACCGGCTGCTTCAGATGTCAAGCAGTCACTGGATTCTCCTTTAAAAGCAAAGCAAAGCTAAGACACACAATCAATAGCTTTTGCAAATTTAATCGCCTAACATTTTTCTTCTGCGTGCGTGTCAGTTTCAATATAAAGGTTTAGCCTCACATATGCTTCTACCCTGCAAGAGATCAGATCCTCCAGATTTAGTTGGTGTAGAAAAGTGAAGCATTGTGCGACTTTTTCATGTAATTAGTTTTGTATGTCTTGAAAGGTCTGGAGTGACAGGTGAACCTGTGGGAGCCTTCTTCAATGCCAGTCCCCCCCTTCTCAACTTAGCAGTTTACTCTGTCACAGCTCCCCTGAGAAACAGCGGAAAAGAGAAATTATATCTCTGTTGACTTTTGTGCGATGATGCCTGTCAGAGAAGCTGTGCTGCAATCTACAGAAAATAAACGCTTCTAATGAAAACAAACTGTAATAACCTTTAAATGTTCACCGGAGTTGAATAAGTTTGTCAGAATGGATGCTTTTATAGCTATCTGATTTAAGAAAAAAAAAGTTGTTTTTCCCTTAACCTTGCTCCCTCACTGATATGAATGAAGTGTACCATCTCCTGTCAAATATGGTGAAAGACACCGCCTCGGAGACCTACTTTCTGTCAATCCTTCAGCACCTATTGCTTATCAGGAATGACTATTACATCAGGTAAGTTCTGTTTGGCTTTTACATACTGCTGGCCTTGTATTGACTGATGACCTGGTGAGGCGAGCTCTCTCTCTGCCTCTATGACTGCAGATACAATACCCACCAACCCATCGTTCTCATTTCACTCTCACGCAGGCGCTTTTCTTTAACGGATGCCCGGACGTCCATAAAATGCCCTCTCTGGACTTACATCTGCCATTTCAAAATGTGAAGGACATTTTGAGCTATTAGCTGCATTGTCAATCACAGCAGGCCCAGACATCGGGCTAATCAGTGGTCTGCAACTTTTTGATGCCTCTCTGCTCCTAAACACCTGAATCAAAAGGCTGAATCGCCTCTTCGGCATGTCAGCAATTTTTGTAAATGCCTTGTCATTAGCCATTGATTAGATTCAGGTGTGCTGGGGCCGAGATGTGTCTCAAGGTTGCAGGACAGCGGCACTGCTGACTATTATTAGCGTGCAGTCTGATAACACTGCCGTTCTCTGTATTTTACGTTTCAGATGCTGCAGCAAAATGTTCACTAAAGGAGGCTGCACTGTGCTGATTTTATAACATCTATAAAAAATCAATCTGTTTTTTTGTTTTGTTTTGTTTAATTGACATTAGAACATGGGAGCTTTGTGGGTGAGAAACCTCCAGTTGAAATCTGAAAACTTTAAAAAGGAACACCTAATTTGTTGTGTTTACACAACTCGACAAACTTAAAAAGCTTGGCCTGGGGAAAAAGTTGATTTTTATCCGTTTCATAATAAAAAGGAAACGCTGAGAATGAAGTACAAGATGATCTCTGTGAGAAAATGCTTATCTGGTAATCCTATGTCTTATAGAAGAAATAGAACTTCTTTAATAATAAATCTTATTCTGAACTATAAAGTTAGTTGCTTATTTACACAAGGCAGCATTATTTCAACCCAATTATTTGTATACTTTTTCACAGCTTTTTCTTTGTTTTTCCAAGTTCAAAATTGCTCTGTTTCTCCCAAAATGAAATTAAATGTTCATACCATCCAAGTTTCTTCAGAGTCGTGACAAAGAGTCTGTGTCGGCCTCTGACTGAAGACTGTCGCCATATGACACGGCTGTCACGATATGCTAACAACTCAATTTCTGGCAGGGTTTTCTGGGTTTTAACTGTAAACCCTCAGATGATGATTTCTCTTCCTCTGTACCGTTTTTCCAGTATCTATACTCAACGGTAGCCTGAAAGTTACGAACCAAAAAATTGTTTGTATTTTGTCCTTTTTTCGGTCACTTCCTCCAGATTTCCATCTGCTGCAGCTTGAATCATTATCTAGGACAGAAGTGCTACATCACTTATATCTGTATGTTAAATCCTGCAAGTTTGAGGAACTCCAGCCAACACCCTTAATTGGATGAGTGTTGGCTGTGTTGCACAGGAGAAAGCAGTCGTTTAACAGTTGGTGGTTCTTATTTGTTTGCACTGTCCGAACGGTCGTTATCAGGGGAGCCGTTTCAGTCAGGACATTGTTTTGTTTTGTCGAAAATTAAGCTACTCTGAAAGCTGCCTAATGTTTGAAAAAGCTGATTAGTCAGTGACAAGAGTGTGACTTATTTTAATAGAGAGGTTCTGATTAATTTTGTGCTGCGTCAGAACTTTTTGCAGAACTGCGGCTTAAAAAAAGCAAGTTGGAAGATAACTTGAGGATGAGAGGAGGTGGAAGAATTTACTAAAGACAAGTTGCTGTCCCCTTGGAGTCATGAATAATGCATTCCTCATCTATTCGGAGGAAGTGAGAAATAGAATTCACATTAACCATCCATGTCTACCTCTGCTTCGATGTCCACGTTCAGCTCCTTCAGGCAGAAGCGAAGGGATCAGTTGAACTGCTCATGAAAAATAATCTAAAGTTCTTTCAAAAGATATGTTATGAGTTTCTTTTCCCTTCAACCATCCAAACTAATGCAAGTATGAGCTCAGAACACAGACATTACAAGTAGAAACGCATCATGAGGGAGACGTTTAATTCCCTGTACATCACAGGTGCAGATTAGGGTAGATGGAGAACTAATGCAGTTCAAGTGGCTTTTTAAATAAATACTGTATTTCCATGTAAGGTTGGATGAGGTGAATGTGAGGGAGAAGAACTCCGAATCCAGACCAATTTACAAAAAACATGAGTTTGTGTATATTGTTTGTGTCCACTATGCTGGGCTTTTTCAAAGTAGTCCCACCCTTCAAACTTATATGTGTTGTCATGTTGCAGCTACAAAATTCAATGGATTTTTGAGATGTTGTATTCTACAACTTAGAGTGGCTTAATTCTCGACAAACGACCTATACAATTACAGCTTTTTGAGTGTGTCTGCCAGCTCTGCATTTATAGAGATTGAAATTTCCAGCCCAGTTGGACTTTGACTGAGCCATTTTTCACGTAAACGTCCTTCGATCTAAACCATCACTTAGCACCCTCTTGTAGTTGTAATGTTAGGTTTTTGTCATTTCCACAAATATGACTTTTAATATAATTTTCCTGATGAGCTCTGTTTTGTAATTTTCGCTAACAAACCTCTTAGGCGTTTGCAGAGCAGCTGCATTTATACTGGGATTAAATTAAACACAGCAGGTGTCTGCTGTGTCTTCTGAAGGCAGTTTGTTGCCTTATATTTTAGTTAGTATTATACTCTTACATTTCTCGGCACGCATCCCGGGGATTTTTATTTTTAACATGTTTTGAAAGCTGTTTATCTTCCCCTCCCCAATTATTCACATATTTGTGTTGATCTGTTGCACAAAATCAAAATAAAATGTACATATGTTTGTGGTTTTGAAGTGACAAAATCCCAAACTTTTACAAGGAAGTGTATTTCCTACTTTCTTTTTAATCTCACTCAATTTTCCATGTGCTACCACTTATTATTTTCAAATATAATATCATGAAGCATTTGTTTTTTAAACATTGCAGTCTTCTAATTATGAGTGAACCTGCTCTGTCTACTATAAAATCTCCAAACAAAACATAAGTTGCATGTTTTTTCCCCCTCCAGGCCTGGGTTTATTTTTGATAATTAATCTTTCCTTGCAAGTGTAATGAGTTGGAACGCATCAAACCCACCCAGCAATAATAGAGCAGATCTGCTCTTTTGGAGCCTGGTGATACGGGGATTACACTGGTTATGTGGAGCAGGGCTGGATCAAGTGGCTGAACCACAAGTTATCACTAGAAGAAATGAAGGTGCCAAAGAAAGAGAAGAAGTTGAGGATGATACCGGGGACGTGTGCTCGCTTCGGGAGCCCAGGCCTGCCCACTGTGGAAGGGCCCTGACAGTTCTGGGTCACTCTCTCCGTCTCTAGTTATCTCCACCCAGTCTCTATCTGCTCGGCGGCGGCGGCGGTGGAGGAGGATGGAGGACGAAGGGGAAAATAGTGTGGCTTATTGAGATAATAATGTGGTGTGCATTCATGACAGTTGTAAGCCGAGTCCCCACGGTGCTTAAGCCATGCGGGGCGACGTGTGAGCTTTCACCAGCTTGTGCCAGTCATGAGTGGGTGAATCCACCAGCTCAAGATTAACGTGTGGCATTTCATGCTTTCAAAACAGCACACCTAAATGCTGGTTTATTCTTATTTACTTTGGCTGAAAATGTCTTTTTTTTTTTTTTTTCTCCTCCTTTCATAAAACAACATTCGTGTGCCCTGTCCACCCACGAGGTATCGCAGTGGAAAAATAGACTTTGAAATTAGCTGTTAAACTTAAAAGGGCAGATATTAACTCTGTTTCATTTAGTGTTTGATGGCAACAAAATGCTCTGATGTTCCTTTTTATTTTCTCGCTGACATATTTTGTTTATGTGCAGCTTTTGGTCTTTTTGGACAAAATTAACCCACCTGGCAGCAGACACTTTGTTCACAGTTCTACCTGCTGTAATCAATTATCGCATTTTAGCAGCAGTAATGCTTCCCCTCCTTCTCGCTCAATGTTTTTTACGCAGAACCAACAGACAGCCGAGCCTTTGATCAGACTGAAGTCCTTATCTAATCTAAGTCGTCTTAAAACCTCAGGCTTTTAGGCGTCTGCGGTTATAAATCAATTGGACAATCTAGAGGAAGCTAAAAATATTAAACTCCAGCATATTTAAGTACTATGGTGGATCTTTTACTGTCATCCACTGGCGTAACATAACAAAACACATTAAAGTGCAGTTGTTTTTTTTAATTAGGAATTTAATGGCGATCAGAGGGACTTAATCGACGACTGTACTTTGAATTTATTTCTGTGCCGTTACCAAAAACAAACTGAATAATTTCCTGTGATTATTTAATCAGGTCACTGTTTTCCAGATGCTAATGGATTTCTCTGTTAGTAATTATTGAAGAATGATTCACTTTAGATCTGTCTGCCCAAACATTCACTCAAATTACTTAAGTAGCTTAGTTTCACTCACCAAATCATTTGTTAGCCTCTGGAAAGATATGAAGCATGGTGAGGATGTGTTGTGTGTTGATTCTGTCAGAAGTTAATGCTCACTCTGATTGTTGAATGCAAGGACAATGTTGTCTTACCGTTTAGGTTAAAGTTAATATTTAATGTCGCCCATGATAAACACGTGTAAAGAAAGGCCCAATTCACTCTTTCACTAATTTTCAGCCAATTTTTTTTTTTTTACCATTTTGTCTTTCTTTTTCCTTTTTCTCCCTGAAGGGAGCTTTCCCCCCCCCCTTTTCTACTTCACTAATACACATGTTTTGAAGAGGCCCAGCAGGAGACATCAGTTTGATGTCTCAGAACCCCTTCATGCACTTGAACAGTGAAGTTTAGTTTTAGTATATTAGGTTGTTGTCAGGGTGCCTTGGCTGACAGTTTTTCAAACATCTGCTACACAAGATGAACATTTAACTTGCAAAGTAGATAATGTTTACCTACTGGAAGAATTAAAAATAATAAAAAAATAAAAAACAAGACTGGTTTTCAGATTTAAACATCAAACGCTGGCCTGTGTCAGGGTTAAAAAATAATTACTTCTCAGTTTGGAGCTCAGCTTAAGATGGCATTGTATTTGCTAAATGTCACTTGCAATTAAAGTTGATAATGTTACACAGAAAAGGTCACATAGCAACCTGCGCGGTGGCGACGGACTTTCAGGCTGATTCACAGTCCGTGTTTGACGACGCCACGCTCCCAGTCACACTCCCAACTGCCTGGCATGTTTTCCTGCCCATTGTGCCTTTAATTACACACATTACACTGATTAGATTTACATTTCAGTTTTTACGGTCGCCCTAATTGCCAAAGAAGATTGCAAATTATGCAAGGGGGCAGGCGTAGCATTGGCGGCCGTCAGTCACCTTGAAATGGACAGACGATCGCGTGGTTGGTTTCTGTGTAGCCATTAATCTGCTAAATTTACGATAAGGGTGAAGCAAGTGATCAAATTTAATGGTGTACCTATTTTCTCCAGCAGCAGCCTTTTCGACATGGCATTTTGTGACCTCTACTTGGATAAGGGAATCATTTGTGGTTAATTAGCCTCGTGGGGTTTGTGTCACTCATATCTTTCATGTCTAATTGTTCTGCTTTGTCTCGTGACCTCTCCAAGACCTCAGTACTACAAGGTGATCGAGGAATGCGTGTCTCAGGTGGTTCTGCATCGCAGTGGGACGGACCCTGACTTTGGCTACAGTAAACGATTGGATGTGGACTTCACTCAGCTTATCGGTAACTTTTCAACTGCTTCATACTGCAAATGTTGTTTATGTGCCACCTGTTGTTGGCAAATGCTAATATTTTTTGGTACTTGTGTTGTATTCTTACATTTTGACAAAGTACTATTATTAAAGTAGTGTTTAACTAAAGTGTTCCTTAAAGTAGTTATTTTTACACATGCAAATACAAGAGGAAGTCTTCATTTTGTACTTTCAATTAAAAAATTAATAAAAGTTTAACTTACTTAAAATAAATCCCAAAAAATGAGGAAAAAAAAGAAAACTAGCCTCTACAACCAATAGCACTTCATGCGTTTTTTTTTCTTCACAAACTCAAACGTCTGCAGTTGAAAATTGTTTGAAGATTCAGCTTTCATGTGACTCACTGAACTAATAATTACCTGTATAAACAGAGAGCTGCTTCACACTATAAATGTGTATTTCAGCCCAGGATGATCTATTCCACAATCTCGCTGCATTCCTCAGTTTTTCCTCAGAAGCAGCACTTTTATGTCCCTTGCCATGTTTTTATTGGACCAAGGTCGGAAAATTATGCTGGGCACTTCATCATGCCCAAACTATTGCTGTTGCTTCTTCCTGGTCGGCCATGTTTGTTTACTATGAACTCATCTCAGTGCTCTTGAGTGAAACCTGTCTGTGTGTGTTGTGTTTTATTTGTCATGTACTTGTTAAATCTATCATTTCTTATTGTCGTGTGGAGTCGCTCAAGTCTTGAAAATCAACAGAGATTAAAAAATCTTGACATGTAAACTATGTCATTTGTGGAGCCTTGCCAATAATGGATTTGTTATTTGATCCATTCCAGGTTTTCTCTTTCTAGGTTTGGTTTCCATTCTAAAGCACCTTTTCAGCCAAGTAGCACTATTTCCTGCACTTCTTTTCATATAACTACCTTATTCCTCCAAACAATGTGTCCATTGACCCATTTTGCTCAGATTCTGCTAGAGAAATGCTCTACAACCAGCATTTGCTGACTCCTTAAATAACATCTGTTCGTTCACAGCAGAATGGCCTTTACAGATTGAACCACACACTTTTGAAGCACTTTCAATTCACAACAACATTCAGTTGATGTTGCAAAAGTTAAACCGAGTCAGAAATTCTGTTGGTTTTTATTACTACACTACATCTAACTGCATGTAAAAACATAATTCAGCCACAAACTGCAATTTATCTGGTTGGTGTTGTTGGACTAGTTATTTTAAACTCACTGGCTGGTGGAAAAAATCCAAGATTTCCAGTCTATCAGCATGCGCAAAATGAGAATAAATTTAACAGTGAAGTGTGTTTGATTTGGCCAAATGAATCATAAAATGGAGAAGCATTTGCTTTAATTCAGTTATTTGTGTTGGTGGAGTCAAGCAGACAATGTTAATTTGAGCTGCATTGCCAAAGGAGATTTTTTTTTCCCGCTGAAAAATAAAAATAAATTGACTTTGTCTCTCACAGTCGTATCGCTAGCTTGTGACTTGCCAACAAAGGGTCATTAAAAGTTTCTAAACTTATCCCTTGAGAACAGATGCTGCATGAAGCTTCCTCTCACTTTGCTGAAGTTTAATAAAAAAGCACATGGAGGGATGAAATGTGTCTTTTCTGCCCTTTTTAGACCTATTTTTAGCATTTGAGTTTCCTCTTTTAAAGCGAGTTGTCATCTTAAGCTGTAGCTGTGTAATGATGGCAGACTACGGACAAAATGCCTTGATCCACTCACATTAAAACTTGAGGCATTTTGTTTAAAATGCATTTTTCCAGAGCCAAACGCTGCTTGTAGGTCATGAATCATGTACACTTCCTCTCATTTCTCCACCAAACAAGCTTCCTCTATCGCTTCAACACAAAAGTATTCAAACCCCTTGGACATTTTTCTCAATTTCCTGCATCATAATACTAAAGTTGTATATTATTGGGATTTTACGAGATATTGTGTATTTTTATTTATTTAAATAGAAATCTGAAAATTGTGACAGTGATTTGTATTCAACCCTCTGCTGGTTGAAGCTTTCTCTCCCACTTCGCTGAAGCTCACAGAAACACACATGGGGGATTTGAAATGTGTTTTTCTCCATTTTTTAAGTCCTTCTTCAACATTCAGACTGAGCCAAATTGTTGTCGAACCCCCTTTTGCTGCAATTACAGCTGCAGGTCTGTTGGGGTACCTATCAGCTTTTGCACATGTAGAGATAGACAGGTTTGTTTATTCTTTGCAAAATTGCTCCAGCTCAGGGTGATTGTATGGATAGCATCTTTGAACATCAGGTTTCATCTCTTACCTCAGATTTGGGCCTGGAGCTTCACTGAGCCATTCTAACACTGATAGACTTTGATCTAAGCATGGTGGTTCTGGCTGCTGCAAGGTGAAAGGTCTTTTCCAGCCTAAATATAGTTTGTTTGTTTTTTTTCTATAGCTTCATCAATGTTCACACCAACTCTGTTGGTTATGGTGCGAGCATGTTCTCCCACTTACACTGTCTGGTGTGTTTCCTGGTCTTCATTCTGTTGGTTTGCTCACCAGCGTTTTCTGACGAGCCTTTAAAACCTTCACAGAAGAGCTGAACTTAGACTTACATTAAATCACTCTGGAAGACTCCACTTGCTGCTTTGTCGGCTTTTCAAAGCAATAGGTTGCCCCGGATTTTATTTATGGGTGTCAGAATACAAGGACTTGAATAAAAAGCATGCCGTATTTTGCAGATATTTTTGAGATGTAAATATAAGAGTCCATACATTTAGATTTATCTTATTTATCTTATATATATATATATATATATATATATATATGTAAAGTCTATAAAAGATAAAATGTCAGTTTACCTCTGCTGTTTCAGACTCTTTTGTAGAGTGAAGCACATAATCTATATTCAAAAAATAAGTGGTTTACAACTCTACTGTACACTTATAGTTCTCATTGATTTTTCGTTTGCTACTTTAAACCTGCCAATGTCCAACAACTTACCTAACCTGCAATTATCATGTTTCTATTCCACGTAAGGTTTTATTATACAGATGATGCTTAATTTTCTTTTTTAGAAATCTGATCAGCAAATTGCCATATCCCATGTATTCTTTTTCAATTGCTGTTTGAAATGATTCCTTTTGGAAATAACGAGGTGCTTGCTAGCTGTCCTAGACTACATTTTGGCACTCTAAATGAAAAAGGTACCTAAGAAACACTCACAACCCAGATGAATGACCCAAATTGGAGTTGGATATACTTTAAAAAGAAGACACCAGTTAACTTTGAAGCCTCACAATGAGTTAAAGATGCATGCTGCACCCTAAGATGCCTTTGAAGTATCTCACGCCCTTCTTGTCTTGCAGATCAGTGTGTGGATAAAGCCAAAGTTGAAGAGAGTGAACAGAAGGCTGTAGAGTACTCCAAAAAGGTGAGACATTAATCACTCAAATAGCCCCCCCACCCTCCCTTTTGGTTGGCCAGCTCCCATCAGCAAAGTTTTTTTCTTCCCCAGAGCTCCCAGACAAGCTATTGATTTAGCATGCCCCAATCAATACCTGGCTGTGACGCTACATGATCCGTATCAGCATTACAAGAATCGATTGTGATGTTCTGATGTATACTTATTTGTGCACAAGGTTGGGGAGAGTTAAGTTATGTGGAAAAGCCTTGATGTAATTCCGTATTTAAGGCCGGGCCTCACTTAAAGGTTTAAACAGATTCAGCTACCGGCAGTTCTGTGAAATAGTGTTTTAAAACATCAGATTTCCTGGTTTTTTGGGTTTTTTTTTCTTTTGTCACACTGTGAATTGTCAGAATATCACTGAAATATCAGGCAAAAATAATTAGCCCCTAAAGATGACTGCATGTCATCTGAACACAAATGGCATTGAATTTTAGTTGTCCTTTGACTAGGCCATTCTGAAACAGTCATTTACTGTTGCTTGTGTAATTATTGCTGCATTTCCTAAGTGGACTTTAGCTTAAGGTCACTAACTAATGGCTGGACATTCTCCCTGATCAGAATGAATGTTTCCATCTACTAAGGCCAGTCCAGAGGTACTCCCTTCCCTGCTTGATAAATGCTGTTAGTCCTGCAGTGCATGTAAGGGTCAAAAGGTTCAACTTTTGTCTCCTCGGTTCACAAAATATTTAGCGGTCCATTGGTAAACATGGGGATCATAAAAAATGTATTTTGGTAAATCATTATTTTAGATCAGAGGTGTTTTTTCTTTTATTTTCTGTGAAACTCTCAAATGGATGCATCGTTTGTCCAGTTTCTTTCTAATTATTGAGATATGAACTCAGTTAGTGAAATGATGCAAGACCTTCTGTGCTTTAGATGCTGGTCTGGGTTTTTCTGTGCCCTCCAGGACAAGTTTTCGTTTTAATCCTGGAGTCGTTTTGGTAGGCGGATCACTACAAAGCCGGTTTACTAGTGTTCAGTAGTTGGTCACTGTGGTTCCCTGGAGGTCCCAAAGCCTAAGAAATGATTTTGTAGCCCAATTTTGACTGATAGATGTCAATGAAATTGAACAAAATTTTCCAAATAATTTTGGTTAATCGGTTACCTCGTAGTTTGTTGAGCTTGCTAATCAACTTGTTACTCAAAGCAAGGTTTTCCCTTCACAAATTAAATAATCACTTGGAAATATGTTTTTTTTTATACTCTCACATTGTTTTTGTTTGATCTTAAAGGTGTTGGTGTGACAGTAAATCAAAAAAAGAAAGAAAGAAATAAATCTGTAATCAAACAAATACATTTTCACTGTGCTGTGGTAAGGCAAGAAACACAGTCTCAACTTCAATCTGACAACAGCAGGGGTCCTGAATGTTTTTTCTTAAGACTCGTGTCGCGGCGGTCCACTCTGCTCCCTGCTGGGCTGGTGAAATCATTGTTGCGACATGCCTTGGTTTCTGCAAAGGTTAGAGCCATCAACATACGTGAAAACCAAGATCCAAACAAGAGACAAAGGGCGACAGGACTCCGGGGCCGTAAGGGTTATGGATAGAAACGGGCCTCAGAGTGTGAAGTGGCGTGCTTTCTGTTCCACTTGAAGCGCCCTCTGGTCGCTCTCCGGAGACTATCCCACGCTTTACCTTTTACCTCCCTCTACACGTGTTTGTTATCTTCACGCAGACATTCTTGTTTCTCTTCTCTTGCAGTTTGATGAGGAGTTCAGCGCACGGCAGGAGGCCCAGGCCGAGTCCCAAAAAAAGGAGGAGAAGATCAAGGAGCTGGAGTCAAAAATCCAAACTCTGGAGACACAGGTAAATCTTACTACTCTAGAAAAACAGCGCCTCCAAAAAGTTATTTTGATCAAGTTGAGATGAAAGATATTAAATACTTTTCAAACATTCACACAAATGAAAATGTGTCTGAAAAATCGTAGCATCAAGGAGTAATGGGGCCTTGAGAAACACTTTGATTGGGTCAGAAGGATACCTTTTCACCCCACTTAAAGATGTGAAGGTGCTGTAAGTGGGAGTTATCATCCATGCAAGACGGCTTGATTTAATAAAGGGTCAATCTTCTTCCTAAGTTGTAGCTCTTTGTAAGCGAGAATTGCTCTATTGAAGCTTTTCCTATGAAATTCTATCATCGCAGAGATGGATTGCGTTTCTTTTCCAAGCTTCCACGCCGTTTCTTCCCAGGCAGAGCCCCCCCGTTCTGAGTACAGAAAATGACTGCTATTTCCCCCTTAACCCAATTTGAAACCCTTTTTAGGACTGCCTTGGGATAAAAGGGCAGTTTGCCTCTCTTCTTTGAGAATTTAATCTCAACTAGCATGGACGGATGGTATTGCTTCATTTGTTTCTTACATTGCTTTTTATCTCAAATTTTCATTTATTGTTACTAGTAACGACTGAACAAGTGAGTCTTAGTTTCTGCTTGAAGCAGTTTCTAAAACATTCATCCCAACTCTTCACAGTTCAGGTTTTGTTTTTTTTTTTGCTGGTCTCTTGACTAGTCATGCAATCAATGTTCTTCCTCAACTTAACCTTTTTCAAAATCTACCTGCCTGCTCCGACTGCAGATGAACGTGTAATGTGAAATCAAACCTGGAAAGTCAAACTTTACTTGGAAAGAATGATTAGTTTTAACAACTCTGACAAACATCTGAGATGCACCAATCACAATTTTGGATTTTGTGAAGTTTTGAGCGTTCAATATGGCTTCTAAATATTTCAGATTTCACTTTGAGAGCTATATTTAAGATGTAAGAGCAGCACAAAATACTTCCTCTCATCTGTTTTTTAGTTGGAGCAGAAGCAGCATCACAATATGCATCTGACGGCACATCAGATGCTGAAAATTGCTAAATTTGGCTCTTGTTCACTACTGGTCACAGTAACCTGAGCACCTCATTTCTATGAAAACATGATTACGGTTGAGTTTTCCTCAGAAGTTTCCAAACATATTCAACTTGGGGGAGATAGTTGGATAAACCCAGAAAATGCTGATGAGATTATATGAACCTCTCAGCTCGGGAACTCTTTAGCTACGTTCACACAGCAGATCTCGATGCTCATATCTGATTGTTTGCTTAAATCCAATATTTTATTTTATTTATTTTTTGGTGTGGTTGTTTATACTACTAATTAAATGCAAACACAATTCATTTTACGTGTGAGCAGTTTACAACCACAAAGTGACCCACATCTGCAGAAGAAAAACGTTGATGCCATACAAAACCTAAAAATTTACAGAATTAAAAAAAGGACAGAGCCATCTATGAATCATTTTTAAAGTTATTCAGCAGTGGAGGATTGTCACAAAATCACCACCACAAAGAAAGCTGTTTAAAACAAAGAACAGCCTAATGTCAGTGGCTTTTTTTTGGAGCATTGAAAGCAAATTCTGTAGAGAAGGCTGTGATCGTGATGTGACGTGCTTCTCTGACAGACGTTTTTCATAACCATAATTTTAAACCATTGTTTACTGCGTCTGGCTTCTGCTGGGGCAGAATTATGAAGCGGTGACTTGGCCATTCTGACTGCACATTCTTTGAGAATTTTTGGATACGTATCCAATTTAGTACCACATATGAAAGTGGCGAAATACACATTTTTTTGGGGGGTTGGGTAGGGCAGGATTGGAGTTGGGCCATTTGGACTGCTGTGAAAACTTTGGACATAACCTGGGTTTGGGAAAAAAAAGAAAAAAATCAGATTTGCCTGCTATGTGAACATAGCCTTAGGGATCCACTGGAATGAGCTTATAAATTTTGCTAGAGGGAGGGATGTCTAGGAGTGATTTGATTTCAGATGAGCAGAAGACCAAGGATAACTAAAACTTTTATTCAACTTCATCTTGACCCTTCACCCGAGGAAGATGCGCGCATGTAAAATTAGAGAGATCTATTGGTGTTTGTTGTGGGCCTGTAATAATCATCCAGCTGATTTTTGGCGCCAGAGACACTTGAGTTGCTACAGAAAGCACTGAACATCAGCCTCTTTCTCATAGACAGACATATTTTTGCTTCAGGGTGTGTTTTGGAACCCACTCCACGTTTGACACGCTGCTTTAGAGAAGTTATTACCCATCAGAGCGCAGAACCTTCAGATCAGCGTGAGGACACGCATTCAGTTTGTCCATCAAAGCCTCTGTGGGATCGCTGGTGTTTTTTCTTTTTTTGCTGAATATGAATGTCGTTCGAGATAACCCCAACCTTTCATCTATCTCCTCGACAGAATTCCTGTCAGACGCTAAAACACTTGCATGTCTGAGTTGCCTCTCTTCACCTTGTTTGTGAACCAACAAGTTTAATGAGAGTCTGTCTCCAGAACTTTGGCATTGTAACAAGCAGCATGTTTCATGTGTCTGTTTGATTATCTCCCAGTTGAGTTGAGTGGAGTAAACATCAACAAAGGACATCGAAATCACAAGAAAATAGAACTCATCCACCACTCCCCGAACCTTTTGCTTGCAACCATTCAAGGCAGGAGGGAAAACCATTCACTGAATCGGCTCTGGAGGTGATGAATAATGCAGCACTGCAGTGGTTCGTTGGAACACACTGCGCCATCCCATTAATAGGTTTTAACAACCTGGCCAGCTTGTAGCTGACCCAGCATGGCCCCCAGAGGAGCTGGAGGTGTAGTAGACCTCTCTCTCTCTGTCTTTTTACGCCAGACTGCCGTCTAACTTGATGCATTACGAAGTTTGACTTAACTGACAAAGGTAGCAGAGCTCACGAGGAAGAGATCGCTCTGTGAGCTTCGTTGTTGTTGTTGTTGGGATGGCTGAAAAGTTAGTTTATGTCAGAAAAGGATATATTCCGTACAGATGTGATGATAAATGTCAAGTGTTTATTTATAATATTTTTTTGACTGATTGCGGCTTACAGCCGATAAAAAGTCCCCAAATTAGTCAGCTCATTTAGGAACATAATTTGTTGTATGTTTAGATGAATCTGCTGACCTACACAACCACAGGGGAAGACTGCTGAGTCAACAGGTACACAGCAGGCAGATTCCACAAAAGCTTCTCGCTGAAAAAGTTTAGTGGAAGGAAAAAGTATAGTTAAAGATGGTGCACAAGCAACAGGGGAAATTACAGCCTTGCGACAAACACCAACAAAGGGGAAGCATTATGAATAATTTACTTTAATTTATCATGTTACAACGTTATCCCCTCATTGAAAATATACCTGGAGTTTTGCTTTGATTCTTCCATGCAAGTTTGAGGAAACCTTGAATCTTCCATGGCAGCCAGGGTGCGTAAAACGCTTGCTTCCACACAGCGTCACTTCTTTTCACACAACCCCTTCTTCAAGCTGCAATCTCCAGCTGTGAACCGTTGCTTCACAGAGCACACCTTCCTCCTAAATCCCCCCAGCCAGCTCCTCCAGACTAGCAGCAGCAGCAATTAGCAAACACCCGATGGATCTGCTGGGTCTAAAATTCTAATTACTTCTCAATCCAACAGTTGTAAATGGCAAAATGAGAAGCATTGTTGTGATGATGAGCTGGAGCTTCTTAAAGAGACAGCGGCCCAATATCAAAGCATCAACTTGTAAAGTTTAATTCTTTTAAGGTATGTTTGATATATACAGAATTTTTATTACTGAAGTTAAGATAGTTACTTGATTCAGATATAAAGTGACTTTATGTGCCATTAAAATAAATTATTCCACCCTTTTAAAGGGTTTTTTGGTCTGCAGCTGTGTCGGTGCTTCCTGAGCCACTGGGCACCGACTTATCCATTAGCTACGTCTTTTCGATTCCTTGTCCTAAGCCAGTCCTGACCCGAAAGTATCAGAAACGTCGTGTCTGGGCTCAGTGATCAGAATCAGAAGATCCAAAGTTTTTCAGACTCAGAACTTAAAGGAAGAACAGAAAGTCACAGAACCTTTCATTTTACTAGTTGTGCAGGATCTTTTTAGTTTTAGGAGAAACAGAAATTTGAGTTTCACTTTTTGAATTAAAACACAGAAGTAAACTTTTCAGGTATATTCAGTTTTACTGATGTTGACTCAACTAAATTTGGTTCAAAAAATCTGGATGTCCTCGCTAAACATCATCTTGTTCTTTTTCTACCTCAGTCTTATTTTATTGAACCTCCTGAATTATAAAATAAACATTTTTAGCTTTCAATATTGCACGTTAATTTTTAAAGATTTTTATAAAATAAAAAGATTCTTTTAAGCCACACAACTGAAAGTTTCCATCTCTTTTTGTTCCAGTGTGCACATCAAATATTTATGCTTCTACAGTCCATAGTGAGAGCTTTTGTAAGATCGGCTGCACGGAAAATATTTTAGTCTCTGCAGAAAATGTTCCCGTTCTCTTACTTTTGGCAAGGTTGCAGAGAGTGAATTATCAAAGCACAATGGGTACATTTCTAAAACAAAGACGGCACAGTGAAATCAATGCCCATCACACATCTGAGGGTGTGGAGTTGAAATGTATTTTCATGATGCCAGGAGCTGGGAAAAAAAATGGAAATGGAAGAAGGTTTTTGAAGGAGCACCAACTGTCAGTGGTGCTGCGCCACGTTCCTTTTGCTCTCCACTGATGTTCCTTTGAAGATGGGTTACATCTTGTTTTAGGTGTAAAAGTACATCACATTCTGCCTTTTGCACAAGAATGCCTCATTCCGATATAATGGGAATAGAGCCTGATACTAACATTGTCATTAACTGTGTAAGCAATTCCCTCCCCCTCCTCTCTCTGTCCTCTAAATTTCTCTCGTCTTTATTGTGTTTGGTGTGAATTTTTTACCTGTTGAAGTTCACTAGTGTTCAGTTCATTCTCTGTCTAACCCACCCTCCATTTGTGCTTTCCTGTTGCCCTGTCTGCCGTGTGCTCTTTCATGTCTGATCTCGTGGTGTGCATCTCTGGTGTGTGTGTGTGTTTTCTGCACAGTTAACTATAGAAAATGACAGGCTCAAAGAGGCTCAGAGACTCATCAGGGAATCTGAAGCCAAGGTGGGTGTCTTTGTTGCATGTTTGGCCCTTGACACATAAATCCTACATTTAATCACCTTCCAATCCAAGTATCCAGTAAAGGAATGAAGGACTGTGGCGCTTTAAATTGTCAAATTGATTATGAGATTGATCTTTAGTCCTTTTTGCATGCTTGCTCTGCGCCCTCAGGCCCCGTTCAGGCCTGGTATTAACATGCATCCTGCCTAATTTGGATAAAAGCAGACCTTGCAAGCCCCGACCATTCACAGCTGGGATCAAAATCTGTGCTGAGCGATAATTCTCAGTAATCCGCTTTACAGGCAAGTCGCGAAAGTCAGTGAACTGTCAGCTAAAGAGAAAAAATCAGATTTTATTCAGACATTAACATTTCTAAGATGTGACACAGTTGCATTTTTGTTTTGTTGTTTTGACTACCAACTCTATTTTTATTAAGTAGATAATGATATGGGTTAAGTAAATGAGAATAAATACAGCAAATTTTGACTTCACATAGCATCAGTTCTGAGACGGTAAAGATTTTAATCCCTAAGGGCTCCACAGCAATGAAACACAATCAGCTTGTATACACACCTTTACTGTGAAGAAAAAAAACTGCGTAAAGGTGAGTCGGCACTGGAAACGTAGCTGTAGATCGGTTATATGATTGCTATGAGTGCAGTTGTAGATCCAGGTCACCAAAAAACATACGGCATATTTGAATCACTTAAGATGCATGTTACTGCCAGATGTCAACAGACCCCACGGTACTTTGTAATAAAACACAATTTTCATTAGAATAATGGTGAAGGTAAGTAAGTGTTTCTTATTGGAATACTACATTTATTTCTTTATTAGTTGCACGTTGACATGACTCCTCTGGAAATCACTAATCTGCAAAATAACGTTTCAGTAAACAAATTAGCACATATTAGATCTCTCTGTATTTTTAAGACATTTGATCAATCTAAAGATAAGTTAAACACTGTTTGCAGTCAGAGTCGACTGTTTGTCCTTAATCTTCATACTTAAACACTTGAGATTGAATGTTTCAGTAAGAGACGAGACTGAGGCGGACATTTAATCGCATGCCGCGTCCACTGAACCTGGAAACAAGCATTTATTTAACATGTTTTTAAGAGTGGGTGTACTGAACAGATATATAAACTGTTGGGAAGGTTAAGAGAGGAAATATTTTAACTTTTTCCCTACAAATTGTCCAATGCAGAATCATTCTATTGAAAATTTAGAAACTAAAGCTGAGGAAAATAGTCAATTATTCAGTAGGTTTTTTTTTTCTTAATCTAGTATTGGAGCTGATGGATCAGAAGAAGATAGAGATAGAGGCCCCTCACTATGAAAACAAATCTGCTCTAATTCAGCAGCTAATTTGAATCCATTCTCTCCTATTAGCCTTAAAAGATTGACAGACGTGTAATCACTGCGTGGGTTTTTTTTTTTTAAGGCGAAGGGCTCTGGGCAATCTGAGCGAGGAGCTCCTTGAAGAACGCCTTTTTTAATTTTTGCCTCTAATAAGAAATCAGTCAGTGCCATTATGTAATGAAACGCCATGTAGCGTCTTTAAATATGAAACCAATTACATTTTTACGCACACAATCAAGTGAGTGGGGGAAATGTACATTGTGGTGGAATTGCTTTTGGAAATGAGAAGTGGAAATGCTTTTCGGTTAGAGGAGACATCTAATCAGCGCCCAACTGGAGCAACAGTGTCTGTAATTTTGGAATTGGCATAAATTTTATTTCTATAAACATTTTTCTTTTGGCCATGCAGTGGACTTTCGCCGGCTTCTTGGTAATTTGAAATGTTTGATAGTCCTGACATGTCTCGCGTTATAATTACATCCCTGTTGACTGTTTAATAGTGCACTATTGTAAGCATTCATAATGAGCTCTTGATGGGAAAGCAACATTCTTATCTATTGTAAATTAAAGTGGTTTACGCTTTTCTGTGTTATTTCACATTTTGCTCAATGTCTAAAGAATTCCAAAGAGAAGTAATGAAATGCTTTAAGGTGACAATTTGCCAGAATATAGCTGAAGTTTAAACCACCAAATAAACTTTTGTAAATGTGTTGGAATAGGGGTCAACATATACTGTAACTTAATGCAGAGTTTTGGTTGGAAATTACATTTTCTAAATACAGTTGAGATCAGAGTTTATTGGCAAGTAAATGTTACAATGCTGAGTAACTGTTTGTTTTTGTAAGTAACGGTAAATGCGATAATTAACAGATATAGAACCAATATTTGAACTGTATGAACTCATGTCAATGTGTTGAAAGTCCAATATGTACAAATACTTACACTTCTGGCTACCAGGAAAAAAATCTTGCTTTATCCCAGTTTTACCTCCAATTTGAGAAAGCATAAATATGACGCTTAAGTCTTTAAGTATATGATTAATTATTCTGTAGAAAGCTCAAATGTTCTCAAATGTTCCTACCTCATAAACCGTATCCCTAGACAAGATCATAACGGATCTTTGTGCTGCATTAAAAAGAGGATTAAAAGAGCTTTCTCTATTTTCATTTTATTGACAATCAACAGAGTTTTTCATCTCGAAAGATGCACAGAAAAGTCACTCGGGGGACAAATTCCTAAACTTATAGATTAAAATGTTTATGTATTGCACAGAGAAAGAGAGGAAAGCTCCTCAGGTGTAATTTACAAGCGTCCAGTGAAAGGCGCTAAAGCCCGATTTTGGCCTGGCTTTTGTGAATTACAGAAATGCAGAGATGAACTGTGAGAAAACCTTTGACCCCATTCAGTTTTCTTCTCCATTTGCTGTTATGACTTTTCCTCATCAAATCAGATTCAGGTTTAAATCAGGCGAAAAGAGCCTCACTCAGGATGGATTCCGCTACAGACTTCTCTGTTTGGTTTTTGCAGGTTGCTGCAGGCCCAGCTGCGCCTGGAGCACCACCTCCTCCACCGCTAGCTGGAGGCACAGCACCTCCACCTCCTCCTCCTCCTCCACCTCCGCCTGGTGGCTGTCCACCCCCACCGCCTCCGCCTCCTCCTCTGCCTGGCCACGCGTCTGTCCCCCCTCCGCCTCCTCCACCCCCAGGGGGAGGACCTCCACCACCCCCACCGCCCCCAGGTTGTGGGGCCCCACCTCCTCCTCCGTTTGGGGGCTTTGGTGGTCCTCCTCCTCCCCCTGGGTTACCTGTTGTCAAGCTGCCTTATGGACTGGAGCCAAAGAATACTTACAAGCCTGAAACTGTGATGAAGAGGGTCAACTGGTCCAAGGTATAGTAATCTGTGCATTGATCTCATGCAGACCTGTGTTCTGATTTAAGGCTGTAATGCAAATGTTACTTCTCCCCTTACAGAGGAAATCTGTGCAATCTGCACACAGACCGTCAATTTGCACTTTTTTTAGTAACTTTTTGATCTTTTAGGCCTCCACAGTATAATGTTAAGTCTAAACCAGCAGGAGATTTACCCAAATGCAGCTTTAATCTTTTCAAACTGCCGTTCCACCACATGCCACACTCTTCCTCTCACAACACCTATTTCAAAGGATTTGATGGTAAACAATTTTTATTGCTCAGATGCCATTGGATTTGCACCATCTTAGCATATTTTGGAGAAAGAATGTGTTGTGTAATGTACCGTCACATTTAAAAACAATTTCAACGATACATTCTCTTCCACCTGGGTTGTATTTTCTGAATGTTTTATCCATCGTCTCAGTAAATTTTAGTCGATTTGATGGTTTTTCACACCACTTGTGCGTCCTGGTGCTTCTGCCTTTAGTTACACACTGCAAACAAAATGCCATGTTTGTTGTTCTGCAGTCATGCTCATAGTGCAAATTATGTTTGGTGGTTTTAGTGGATTCAGGTCGTCTTTTATGTATTTTAATGTAGTTTTGTAGACTCGTTGTGCGTATCTTATGCAGATTTATTCAGAAAATGATCAAGGTTTAGAGTAAAGCCATTTTCATTTGTTTTGTAGTCCTGATGGATAAAACTCTTCTCTGATTTTACATCATATAGCAAACTAATTAAACTTTAAGTGATCTGATGTTCTCGGACAAAAGGTCAGCTTGCAAGCTGACCTGGTGTCGCTTACGAGCAATCGCTGCTCGAAAGCGCTGCTTTTTTCTAAACTTGAAATAAACGAACAGTTTCAAAAAGATGACAGGCGGGAGCGGTTGTGAAGATCTGAATGTTTTCAAACTTCTTCCTTTTCAACACAGAGCCAAATAGATGTCTCTTTTGTGAAATTAAGTCTATAACACTAAAAGAAAGGAAAGTAATATTAATTCTCTTCACCAGATCTGATTTGGTTTGGCAGCAAGAAAAGTAAACTGGCATTCTCTGACTGGAAACATACACACGTTTTTGATTTCCTGACCAGCCACTCATCTTGGTTGAGGTTAACCATTGTTTAAAGTTAGCCAGGAAATATATTGGTTCTTTGAGGATGTCTTGAAACTACACGAGTAGAATCTGTAGTCAGCCAGCTTGAAAAATTCATAACTGAGTTGGCCAGAGTTTGGAGAGTAACGATCAAACCAAAGATGAATCATTTGATGAATCACACATCTAACACCTGTTACATTGACCTTTTATGCCGACGTGTACAGATTCCCACTGAACCGGTGTTCTTATATTTCCTTACCGTTAAGTGTGTGAATAAAATCGATTCCGCCTAAGCAGCGCTGAGAAAACTGGCCAATTTCTGGTGAAATGTTATATCAAAAGGAACCTGGTTCTAAATGACACAAAAGAAGGGAAAATCAGGTCAGTTGTAACTGAATTGAAGTCTTTCTAGCAACTTCTAGATGTGCAGTTTCATAATACTACTTATTTCCCCGAGTTGTACGTTTCCCTGAGCTCATTCTTTCTCTGTTTTACAGAACAGAGGAAGCAACAATGCGATTTCTGATTACCAATTCCCAGGGTGGCTGTGTTTGTTTGCACCTTGATCTGGTATCATCGGTTTCATCGCTCATTTTTATGGGTTGATGTGGTTTTGCATGCATGATTTGTGTGCATGTACAAGAGGACAAATGACCAATGTCTGCAGGAGTGTACGTAAACAGGTTAAAGTGGAAGAGGATTAACCTTGGCTCTGCAGGGAATTTGGTTTCATGATGCAAATTAAATTCATAACCACCTGAAGAAAAACAATCTGCTTCTCTTGTGTCAGTGAAGTGGAACATCAGTCATCTGTCTCCTCTATATGGAGCAGATGGAAGTACACAAGTGCCAGGCTTGACTACTATTCAGTTGCATAAAAGAGAGGAGAATAACAAAACATTTTTATAGATCCACTATGTTTTCCTGCCGTATACGTGTCCAAAATCAGCACGGTTCACATACTCAACAAAAAGAAGTGTGCTAATTCAACTTTACCGTTTCACATTAACATGCTCTTTTTACAGCAGATGATGCACAGCTCTTAGCACTGCTGCAGATGTTGGAAAGATGTTTAAAAGAACAATTAAAATCATACGTGAGCCTGGATGAGGACGTATGTTTATCTTGCTGCCATGTACTGGAGTAACTTGGCATGGGAGGAAAACTTCCAGAAATGATAATGGCAAAGAGCAAAATCTTTCTGGCAACAAAGCATAGCAGCCACGAAATGATACCTATATGCATGTGGGAAGCACTCCTTGAAAAAGTTAGTTCTATCCTACCATCACAAATGTAAACAAATTGAATTTAATGGATGGCACCTTCATGCTTCATTTGTATCGTACAGCTGCTCACTACACTTCAATTTGCTGTAGCCATTTCCTGTTTAGCAGCAGGTTGCGGCGGCTGTGCATTATTAGCCTAAAGCAACGCTACAACACATGCACATGGGACAGGTCTAACACAGGCTTACAAAGGGAAATGTCAGCTTTTAATTGCTAATCACTTTTAAAGAGTTATGTCCTGCATTTACGTTCTTTTTGGTGTATTAGTCCCAGAGAAAATTAAGATTTAGTAGGCCATTGTACAAAAATGAAATTATTCTCTAGCTTCCATTTCAGCTAAATAACTTTAGCCTATTACTATTTACAATATTAGATTTTAGCATAATATAAAGATCTTGATTACAAATATCTATGAGCATATGAAAATGACTTTACAAAGGAAACATGAATACACTGGGAGGAAGAAAATAACCACAGCTGCACAAAGTGCCACGAGACAGGCTCATATTTAAGCTCGACATTGGCTCATTAGCTCAAGTTGTAATAAATGCCTTCCCTTAAACACACAGAGGCTATCTTTATTCTGCTCAGGCTCTGCAGGAAAATCCCACAGCCACTTAGTGGACCAAGAGTTCAACAGCAAAATATTAACAAAATTACTAGACAGAAAAAGACCAATGTCAGATATTAAAGGCCAGAAATAACCAGAAGAATCTGCAAAGCATATTTTTAAATGGCTTGTTTACTTTGTGAATTAAAACCATGTTTGCAGTTAGTTTAAAACTGTAGTGCACATTCAAAAGTATTCATATTACAGTAAATTATTCATATTTTGCCATGCCATTTTATGTGATAGAACAACATAAAACAGCTCGTAATGGAAATGAAGCAGGAGTAAAAACCTTTATTAATAAAAATCTAAAACCTGTCACTATATTTATCTGTCTAGGTATATATCAATAAATATAAATGTTAGTTTTTTGATGAAGATTGAAAAAAACAAAATAATTTTGATGCACATTTTACATTTTGAGAATACAAAATGTAAACACTAAAATCTTTACAAGGTTCCATATGGTCGTTTTTCCAGCTCGCTCTTCTCTTTTGTGTCAGGGTTTTGAAGTTGTCTATTGTTCTGTAAATTTTCCTGCACAACAATAAGAATTGTAGAAAAACACTGAAAACGGAGAACACAAGGCAAACGAGAATGCTGGGAAATTTACTCTTGGTAAATTATGTTTGAAATGAAAATTTGGGTATCGGTACATAACACAATGGTTGACTAAAAGCTACAAAGTAGCTAAAAACTAGCTATCACTATTCAAAGGCATTGTTTTCTTTCCCATCAATAAGATGTCACCGCCCACAAAAAGTCACATTTAACTTCCCAAACGGCAGCTACTGTCTGTTGTTCTCTCCTTCATTTAGCTCAGACACAGAAAAAACATGTCACTACTATTTCTCAAACCAAAGTGGTCTTTAGAGAAAGCAATGGCAGATTAAATGGATATCCACTTTCAATTGTACTGACAGAGGTCAAGTACAGTAAAGAGTACAAATCATTACAAGGAAAGTATTTTCTTACTTTTTTCTGGGTTTTCAATAAGTAGCCACACATCCTGCCAACATGTTGTTGGTAGAAATTTATTTATCCAAAAAAAAGGGTCAGTTTTCTGCCTACAGTCATTGAGAGTGACTAACTTCAAGGTGAAGCCTTACCAGGCACCAGGTCAGCTTTTCTATATAGAAGGGCTCTGTCTTCTAGGAGACATCAGGCTCTTTTGTGTTAGAAAAGTGTTCTTTTTAACTATGCGCTTTGAAAAGCAATTGGTGTCTTGTTGTAATTTATGTTTTACACTTAAAGCATTTTCTTGTATTCTAGCTCTAAAATATGCCTGGATACAATATAGAAATCGTTACCAAAACATGTTGTCGGGTTTTACCGCTTTCTCACATCAACTGAGTTATTTACACTGAGGCCTCTTCAATTACAACTTGAGTACAAAATGTTCTTTCTGCTTTAGTAGAGTCGCATTTTTCTAAATAAGACAGCATTATTGTTAGTGTTATTGGTTGCAGCAGTGGCAGTAAAATCGGCTGTGGGAGCAGCAGCAGTCACAGCAATAATATTCATTTATTTTCCACACCCACTTCATCCCCTTCAGGGCTACAGGGGATTGGAGCCTTTCCTGGTATCATCTGGTGAGAGGCGGAGCACACCCTGGACAGGTTGCAAGTCTATCAAAGGGCCAACTGGGAAGCTCTTAAGAAAAAGAGCCAAACTCTCCCACACACACGCGCACACGCACACACACACACACACACACACGCCCACACACACACACACACGCACGCACACACCCACACACACACACACACACACACACACACACTGACTCTGCGAGTCAGTTTAGATTGAATTACCAATTAACCTAGCATGGACTCTGTGTGGACAGTTGGACTGCCCAAAGAAAAGTCACCGTCATGGAAAATATACAAACTCTACTCTGAAAAGTCCCATCTGAGATCATACAAGGAGCCCTTCATAATGATTTTTGCCTTATGGCGAATATTGATTTACCCTTAAATTTTTCTTAATTAGGCAGCAGTGGTAGTGGGATTGGATGACTACCCCATTTGAGACGAGTCCCTGTTATTTTGTTTCTTCAAGTTTTCAAGTTTTAGTTGAGCAGTGAGTCGGGGGGTTAGGCCTTTTGGGTTTTTATGTTTGCATGTATAGGTGCTCTCTGGGTGCTCCAGCTTCTTAGCACAGTCCATAAGCACGACTGATTTCACACCTGATAGTCCGATGCACTTGGTTCGATTGGAGATTGCAACATTTGTTACATTTTTAGCTACTGCAGTTTGCTTTCACACTGCACTGTCAAACAAACCACTTTGAGCAACCTGTTCCCTTCCTTGTATGATGGCACTGTAACACGAGCCAGAGACACTGCAAAGACTCTGAGTGCAACTTACTTATTCAAGAAATGTAAAAAAAAGAAAAAAAAGTGGACTGGCGCCAGATTTTAGTGGGTATAGGATTATTATTATTATTATTATTATTATTATTATTATTATTATTATTATTATTATTATTATTATTTTTGTCTTTGGTAGATGTTCCAAACAAACAGCGGAAGATAATGCAGTTCAGGGAAAATGTTGTTTTTCATACAAGCGCCCTTTGCTTTAGTTCGCTTTCTGATTTGGGAGGGGACTCTATTCCACCTGGCATTCACATATGCATTCGAACCGCATCAAAGTTCACTTCAACTGAACAGAGACTTGGGTTTTTAGGTGAACTAGAGTTTCAGTCTGCATCAGAGTTTGTGCATTCTAATTAACCGGACTTTCCAACCAAACAAGCAAACTAGAGTTTGGTTAAAGCGGACTAAACAGTGCGTGCATGGTAATTGGTCATGTGACCTGTGGTTACCATGGAGATGGGCACCGGCCCACCTATAACTCTCTGAGGACAATGGATGGAAGGAGGTTTCAGCTGCTCCCTTTGATCATTGTTCCCACACAGCATTCAGTAACAGAGTGCAGTTGTCCTTTATCTGTGCTTCACTGAAACCAAGCCTGTGTTGGAAGTTTCATAAACCTCCATTAACGCAGCCAAAGACTCTCAAACACGTTTGCATTTATCACCATTACTCTGCGGCCTAGAGGACGATTGTTGAGTACCAGCTGCAACTCTGTCTGCGTTGCATAAGTGCTGTTTTTACAACTCTTTCTTTACATAATTACTCTGGTTTGATGATGATGCTGGTGGCAGTGCAATAAGTGAAATGCAAGGCTGGGGCCACAATAAAAAGCTACAAAAGGAAATACTTCTGGATCTCTCTACAGAATGTGTAGTAGAAAAGGAGTAGTGTCACATGTATTATTAGGTTGCAATAACTGTAACTTACTGGGGGTATTTATCTTTTGCCCTTGGAGGTCCCTTTAATAATTTATTCTCAACCTGAGTCACTTGGACACAAAAAAATGCTCTCTTAAAGTTTGCAGTAGGAATAATATGAATAAAAAAGTTCAATTTCTTTTTATGATTCCCAATAATTTTCAGAAAATTTAAACCCCTAAATTTCAGTAATGTTTTTTTAGGAGCATTTAAAAAATTAACGCGAAATTGAATCAGATCAATTAAATTTTTTTCTGGTCATGTATTAATGGACCTTACCACAAGGGCCGTGTTTCATTGGCTGATGCCCATTTCACGACAAAGCGCAGCTACCACCTGCGTGACCGTCTCACAAACATACAGTAGTAAACACATGCTAATGTACATTGTGGACTAGCAGACCGGCAGAAAGTTTTTGCGTCAGGAATCGAAAAAGAATGGTTCTCCACTGTCAGTGGGGTATCTGCACAGGCGATGTCAGGTATCCTTATTGTATTTGTGGAACTAAAATTCACAGATTTCCAAAATCTGTGAATTTTGGAAATTCACAGATTTTGCTTTCCGCAATGCCTAACTAGTTCACAAGTTCTTCGGATGAGGAACTAATGAGCTGCAACATTTCATTTCGTTTTCCATGTTACTGGAAACTGAAAATAAGAGCAGAAGGCATTAGTGAGGTGTTCTTTGGCTGCATCGGACTAGAACCGAGCATGATGAGTTCAGTGTTTTGGTCCAACAGATGCACCAGATGAATGACTAGACGCACTTCATCTACTTTCAGATGACCGCTGCCTGTTTTGATCACCAGTTCACCCAACACACATTCTAGTCTTTGTCTTTTCTGAATTCGTATCACATTAGTTTACTTTTGCATACACAGGGAGGCAAAAGTTCAATAGAGGCGTCAAGAGGCTGAGAACAAAATGACGTGATTTTCGTCACATTCCACAACTTTGACAATGTGAGCACCAATTTGGGCATTTTGGCCTGACCATGCTGTCAAACATAAGCAAAATATAACATTTTGAACTGCATCTAGTTTGTTTGTAATCGTATTAGAAAGTAGAAAAATACAACAACAAAAGAACATAGTTTGCTCTTTGAACATGCTATTGGTTGCTTTTTTCAGAGAATCCAGAAGCACAATTCATTTTCTTTCATAATGATTGGATGTACCCCCAACATCAGAAATAAGAAAGAATGTGGATGCTAGCTTCTGCGATAGTGCGAAAACAGTTTCTGAGGCGAAAAATGTAGCAGATAAAAGTATTTTTGGTGTTTGAAATATTAGAATATGGATTTATAAAACTTTTTAGAGAGGGTCTGAAGTATTTGTGAATTTTAGCTGCTTTCAGGTGGCTGTGGTCCCTAGGCCCCACAAATACCAGGGGACCACTCTGCTGATGAAGTATTGTCTCGGTGTGGTTGGTTACTTTTAGAAATTTTTCTCTCATCCAAGTCTCGGATGAAAAAAATGGAAAAAATGAGAAACTTTCATGTCTGTGCTCACCCCGACAGTGTTGAAAGATCGTTATCTCCACCATAGTCGAATAATTCACAATTTCAAGCCTCACATTTTCATGTTTGCTTTTTTCTTTTGCAAGTCCCGTTTGCCACTCAGGTGCTCAGTATGCCACCCAAGGTCACGCGTGTATCCACACACAGGAAAAGACTCACAAAACCTCTTCTATCTTCCAGCTAGAAGAAGTTTGAGTGGCGGCTTGATGGAATGACGGTTTCTGATTGTGGCGATAATGGAATCCTTGTGTCATTGCAGATAGTGCCTCAGGAAATGGCAGAGAATTGCTTCTGGATCAAAGTCAAAGAAGAGAAGTTTGAAAACCCTGACCTATTTGCTCAGCTCTCCTTGTGCTTCTCCTCACAGAGTAAAGGTAAGAGGTGTCATCTCTCTCCACCGCACCCTTAATTAATCTTCTCACGCATGCTTCATTTGGCCTCTAAGGCGATGGTTGCCAAGGTATACTTTGATCTTGTGGCAACACATTTTTTCCCCACTTAGATGTTAATTATTCTAAATCAAAGCGTTTATTTCTAATATCTTCACTGCATGCTTTGGGTTTAAATGTTTTTGTTTGTGTCAGACATCCCATTTAGCCTGCTTTTCCTTAAAAGAAAGCATAAATCGTCACCGAGCTTCGCGTTGCATTAGATTTTTGTGTCCATTGAGCTGTTGCAGATCTGTTTTTGTTTTTTGTTTTTTTCTTTTTATCATCCTTTTTTTTTTTAGCACAATCTTGAACTTTTGCACGTGGCAGCTATGCTTGGTTTGCTTCTTGCCTTTTCCAGCCCAGTAGGCCAATCTTCTATCAGGGTGGATGTGAGGCTTTGAAGGAAGCTCTGGGAGTTTACTTGTCGCAGCCAGTTTGTTTCTCAGATACACAACGAGGAACCCAACTTGCTTATGGATAAGAGTTGCAATGCAGAGCTTTTCTTTGTTTTTTTTTTATAGTGGAAGAGGGTGTTTGAGAGCGCTTGATGTATCCCCCCATGACAATTTGATTGTTTTCCACTGCTTTGACAGTATGTACACCCCTCTAATTCTAGCAGCAGTGGGAGGGGAAAAGTCAACCCTGTCAAGCGCAGAAGAGTCAAATCTGAGCTCTGTCAGCGTGTGTGGACATAACTATACAGAATCCTGCAAGTTTTTTCTTATGCCCAGCGTTTGTTTGGACACCAGTCAGCCTGCCAGCAGTTTCTTGCTCTGCCTCTTTCACAGCCTCCAGGTCCACAAACTAGACTCATTTCCTTTTTTTGCTACTGTGAAATGAACAGCAATTTTCGCTGGGCTGCCGCAAGGTGATTTTCCAGAGTGATACAGATGGAAAGAGGATGTGGCTTGGAAAGAACAGTTGTTGCAATGCCTAATGAAGTGGGAGCAGGACCAGGGCCTGGCAGTCATACATTTCATAGTCTTCACAGAAACACACCAAAAAGATATCGGTGAGATGTTGATTCGTCTACCGTCTTTCTCTTCGCAGATATGGATATTAGTGGTGGGATTCTATTAAAACTTTTAATCAATTTAATTCCAGAGTTTTAAATAATTACATTGTCATCAAAAGCTATGTATTAAAAAAAATGGCAACATTTTCAGTTCAAAAAACGTTTTTTGCCTCTAAATTATTGAATAAATAGACACATTAACTCAACCCCAATATATTGATAGTTTTAATCTGTTATTTAGGTTATTTTTTTAGCCTATTTCATGTTGTTGTCAGGTTCTGATTGACTTCTGTGAGTCTGGAATGAGATCAGAATCTGCCTGATGAAAAACTCACTGTAATGAATATTATGGTTTGGAGGAAAGTTGGATAGGGCCATGTCGATATGGGCACCTTCCCCCCCTAAATGAACTTATTATTTAAAAACTACATTTTGTATTTACCGAGGTTGTGTTTCAGGTATTTACTTTACATCTGAGATACATTTTTCAGATAGGCTCTGAATCCAAAAGCCAGTTAAATATTTGTAGTTCTGCAACACATGGCTGTACTTCAGCTTCAGATGCCCTTTTATATTCTTTATTAACTTCACTTTCTTGCCCACTGGGGTTTGTGGGAAAAAAAAAAAAAAGAAGCCTCAATAGATCGTCCGTGTTCCCGCTGGCATGGTAGGAATTCATGATCCAGCATTTCCCCTGGGAGTTACCTCCGCTGGATCCCTATCAATTACCCCTGCAGCGACTTGACTGAATCAGCCCTTTTTTCCCTCTATTGTTGAAACAGAACATGATTTTCTCATGAATGAAAAATGCTGTTTAATGTTTGAACACCCCGACACCCTCCCTCCTCATCACCCCGTCAGTGGAGTTGCGGACTTGAAAGTCAGCGAGACGGGCTTTGATGTAGCTGGTGCCGCTCTGAAAGCCTGCTAAGACGGGTTTACCTAAAATGAGGGAGTAGTTCATTTGTTTTCCTCCTGTGCGTTTCATGATTCATGCTGAATAGTCAAATGCATTGAATTTATGGTTGGTTTTGTCAACAAATCTCCTGGGTAGTTATCATAACTGTTTGCATGGAGTCTTTCTTTAACTCTGAGCTGAAGCTGGTGAAGGTAAAAATGTGTTTAGGCTTTTAGCTGGTAAGACCAAACCATTCAGAATTACCTCCTGAGGATTTAGTTTTATAATAATGACACGCCAGGAAGCCTTTCTACTGATTTAACTTGAAATCACAGGTGTAAACTGACTCTATTTGTATGATATATTTGTCCTTTTCCAAAAAAACACACATACACACACCCATACATGACTTGTTAGCTATTCTTTTGCTTTTTATGGTTCCATCTTTGCCACAAGATGTGGATATTTATAAGTAAAGCACACTTTGGGGGCCTAGTGTATTGTGAAAGATGAGGCAAGCAGGTGTAAATGCCTTCCCCACAGAGCTGCCCTCAGAAAATGCAGCAAAAAAGACTTCTGTTATCTCCGCCCTCCTTGGGATTCGTGCTTGTTACTGGCATTGTTGAAAAGCAACACTTTGGCAGTGACAGAAACTAATAAAAAGAAGAAGAAAAAAAAAGAATCACTTTAACAGCCCCCAATTTTCAGACGCTTATTGCGCTCAGAAGCCTCTAAAACAACTGAGAATGCAAGACTGTCATCTCCCCTGCTGCTTTTATAGGTCTTGCTGTTTAATGAGTTTTACCAAGAAAAGAAATGATAATCAAGAGGGATTCCGGGCTTCGCTTCAGTCTTCTAGGAGTGGCGCTCTTATTTATTTCTTTAGCGTGTCCGTCTTTGGGACTCTGACGCTGTGGAAATATGCTGCCAATGCTACTTTAAGATATTCGGGTAGCCGAGTCGAGCGGGCTGACAAACAGAAATCGATGGTTTTAGTGTGATGGATGATGCTCTCTAGCTATCAATAACTTTAACATTTTCTGTTGACACCCATGCTACATGTGCTTGGTATAATCGTGATGGTAATTCTGTGGGAAAATGCTGTAAAAGCTGGCAGAACAGCAGCTTAAAGCAGCGACCGTTATCGGCGCTTACGCTCGTTTGTTGGTTGTTTTCCAAAGTGTTACCTCCAGCGGCTCGTTTGGACCTTTTCTAGACTCATAAGATTCGTGAATAAATGCCAAACAGTCCAGTTTGCTGTTAAGCTTCTTAATATGTGTACATATGCACAAGTACATATGTCCAGGGTACTTGTCTAAAAATATGACAGACATTTTAAGAAATGCACAATTTATACATCCAGCTGTATTCGTTATAATAAATGCTGCACAACTTTACTCTGTTTTCCATCACAGGTCTAAGATTTAGGATCTCGTCTCCCAAAAAATTATTTCAAGACTAGTGCAAGTCCATCTTACACACACTGGTCTTGCAAAAGTATTCACACCCTCTTTTTTTTTCTTACACAAGTTTGCTGGTCTATAACAGAAAATTCCAATAAAAGACGAACTTAGAATTAAAATCGAAATGTCCTGAATCTCCCAAAATGCAGAAGTTCAGTAAGTGGGAGAATTCAGATTCATGCAAAACTAAAAATAATAAAACAATAATAAGATTTTATGCATTAAGGACAAATGGGTTTTTCCTGACATACGAGTAATTATCTGAATATTTATTGGAAGAAAACAAAATCCGAGCTATGAAGAAATTTTATATTTTACTGCAAATCTAAAGTATGTCTATTCTTTTTAACTTTAAACTTATTTTAGCTTTCGTTTGTAGCATCAGCCCTGTTTAAGCACAAAATGCTTCATTTAATTTCTCTATGGTAACTAACAAATAAAGCCCTTTTTCTGTGAGCAAAAACTATTTGCGAAACTTTTAAAATGTGTCGAAAGAACGCCTCAGCGGCTGATGTCAAGGTTAGACGTACCTCCGGTGCGACTCTGTGCTTTGTGATCATAAAATTGTTATCACCCACACACAGAGATAACGAAAAAAAAAAAAATCTGTTATCGTAGACAGACATCTCCATTTTCCCTCTGTCAATGCCACGCTTTCTCACATCTTCACAATTTGTGTGTAAGCCATTAAATGGGCTCTGTAGAACTACCTGGTCTTGCTAAGTGTTATTTTATTCTCCTTTCACAGACTTCTTCTCCCTTTTTTTTTGCTTTCTCATCTGTTTTCCTCCTTTTCTCCGCGCACCATCCTCTCCGTCGCTCGCTCCACCCTCCCACATTGACTTGGGTCTCTTTTTACTCCTTTCACTCATCTCCCCTCACTTCGCTTTATCAATCAGTGGGTTGTGCCTTTGTATGGCTCACGGGATCAAATCAGATTCACTCTGGGATTGAATCCCGTGTAGCCATGGCCTCCTGCATTTGAAAGCCAATCCATTCAGCTGTAACTTTGCGGTTCAATTTGAAACAAGATTGATGTTGGCAAACTTCACACACCCGCTCCTCCAAAATGTTTCCTCCATTGCCCACATCAATTGCTGATGGACAAAGGGCATGTGCCACTTTGTGATGGTGATTTCTGGGCTTCTCAGCACAAATAACAAGGACAGGAGGGAGGAGGACTTAACGGCAAATAAAGCTGCAAACCAAGCTGCATCTCTCGATACACACTCACTCTGGATTTGTGAACAAAAACCTGAAAAATATTAAATTGTTTCAGCAAATATTTTAATTTGTAATATTTCTACTTGTTTTAATAAAAATAATTATCATTTTTTTGTATAACATATTATGATATGTAATAGTTATTTGAAAATAGATGGGAAAAGGTTAATTTGTCCTCGATCAGTTCTAAATGTTTAAAAAATTCTCTATTTCTTTATATTTACTTGGTGCATCAAAACTAAAAAAAAAGATTCCTCTCGTCTGTGAGCCTTGCTCCATGTACCTGATCTTTGGATTGGTTTGTGCGATCACGGTGTGTGCTACTGGAGTTCCCGCGCTCTGTGGCGTCATCACATCAGTTTTTAAGCATATAGTGTTAGCCCCCATACGGTCCAGTGGGTGAAACAGTCCCCGGCAAATGGAAAGAAACCAGTCCTTAACAGTTTAATCTCTCATTAATCAAGTTTGTGGTCCCAGTCTCTTTAGAAGGTTGCCTTGATCATGTCACACATTCTAACATTTACTAATTTGAGTTGTTCAGCCTTTCCCTGGATGTGGTCTTAGTCCTTGTACATAATTCGTTAAAGAACTATAAAATGCTTTTTTGAGTTTAATAAAAATCAGATAAATATCAGTAACAAATGCTGCAAATAAATTTGGAGACTCCTGCAATTCACACTACTTGCCCTACCAATGAATATGTTTTGCTGCTATGTGTTATGATTGTTAGAAAATGAAACAGTAATAGTCTAAATGTGGATCACCAGGTCAGATCACACCAAAAACCGAAAATATGTAGCAAAAAGCCAAAATTTTAATTGCGACAACTCTAAAAATCTTTTCTACTTTGTTCTCGCTTTTTTGTTGTAGATTTTACCTTAACACCATGTTTTCCCTCACCCCACTGTGTTGCTGCTCTAAAGGTCATCTCTGAAAATGTAACTTGGCTAAAGCCTTACTTTAAGTGATGGCTGCACAATCATCCTCCCCTTCACACCAAGGGATATGATCAAATCCTTCAGTAGTTTTGCTCACTTCGACTCCCGTTTTCCTTTATCATTGTTCCCACAACTCAACCCCCACACTCTAACTCTCCCCACTGAGCCGGTGTGGTGAAGACACCAGCAGATTCTCAATCCCTGCTACAAAGCCCCAGCAGCAGGGTGGTAATGACCCTGCAACAACGGCAGTAATGATGGAATCAGTGGGGGGTTTAGCCGCCTCCCTGACTCTCCCTAATAGGTCGCCTAATAACTCTGTTAACATCAGGGCTGACCTGGTCGCTGGATCAAACACACTCTTGCGTGGTCGGCCACCTCACATGACTCCCTGCCACCTCTCAGTCAGGGAAAGCTGATGCTAACCAGCAGAATGTGCGGCTTGGTCCCCGAAGCGCCCGTTCAGTCCACAAAAAACAGTGAGAAACGAAGCAAACTGTTGCACAGATGAATGCTTCTCAGAATATTTTAATCCCATTAAGCTTTATTAATTCATCAACAACATGTCTTGGTGAAAAAATAAAATAAGACATGTTTTGAGTAGCTCGTCGCTCTTGAAAAACTACTTTTATTGAAGCTCTGTCTTTTTAGCTGCAGATTAATAGGGGTCTCAGTTTAATGAGTTTAAGCTTAACTCAAGAGACAGTGCAATCCACTCTGGGATAGTCTGCCTTGTTTTAGCGCTTGTGTATGTTAATGAGCTTTAAGTATTTTATTTTGTCAACATGTTTGGGTGTTAGCCTTGATGGCCTGCCATGTTCTCCCAGAAGAATAAGGCTGTTTATTATTGATTGTGTTAATTGAGAAAGGGCCCCTCTACTTAGTGATGACTTTAGCTTTAATTGTGACCTGGAGGGGACTGCTTACATAAATAAATACATAAATCGCTAAAGTAATACTAATCTGCACTAGCAGCCGGAGAAAAGACACAATGTTAAAAAATATAATATATAATTAAAAACAAATATTTTATGACAAAGTATAAACTAAATAAATCCTGAATTTATATAAAACCAACCAAAAAGTGTTGTTTACAATTTAAAATTATTGTACACATCCATACTTTCAGCAAAGTTGAGACTAAATCTATTTTAAATCTAAATTGTAAATCTATTTTCATATTTACCGCAGTCTAAAAGTAAAGTTTTGGCTATGTGAAAAATATTTCTGACAATCTACAGCATAACTAAAGAAGATATGCAGAAAATTAGAGATGTTATTGACTCAAGCCGGGTTCACAATTGAAGTCTCCCCTTTTCACATGACACCCTGGGTGGGGAGCCATATTGCTTTTAAGAGTTTGGATTAGAGGCCAGCCTCGGGGAAGGACTCCCCCTCTTGTTGTTATTGTTTATCAGTTTTGGTCTCGTCTAAATGCTCATAATTTTACCCTGTAACCTTTTCACAATCTGTCTTCAATGCCTGAAAAAAGAGATGCTACGTTTTACTAAATAAATCCGATAACCTTTCTTCGTCTCTAAAGCAGCGAGTCACACATTCTGCATTTAAAGTCCATTACTGCCTAAAACAAGGCAAAGAGGCTATTATCCCATTTGGGGAAAAAAAGGGAAGGCCTCAAATTGTACCATTTTCCACATTTTAAAAGGGAGGCCATTAATTGCTAGTGCAGGCAGGAGACATTTGTCTCAATAAAACAGAAAACACTCGGATGTTCATTTCTCTCTGTTTGGAGCAGTTAGCTTGCTGTGAATATCTCAGGGTCAGCCCTTTTCTTTGCTTATCCCTGCACGTTTTTAATATATTACATATGAATGGAAATTAGGCTCTTAAATATTAACGACGAGTAATTAGTTTATTGTAGGAGGTTATATTATGTGTGTGTGTGGGCGCCCATCTGTGTGAGAGTGAGGGAGTGTATGTTAGAGAGAAATTTCCTCTCTTTCCCACTTCATATTGCTTCGCTGCGATGTCCCACTGATTTTAATCTTCTCTTCTCAGATGAGAGCCATTCCGGCTATCGCGGTGCACTTTAACTTTAGCCCTCTGAATATTAGCTGTCTTTGATACCTGCCGCTTTCAGCCTCCCAACTCTACACCCTGCTAACTTTTATGTCTCTTCAGGTGTACGGTGTAATATTCATGAAATCTGTCTCTTAAAAAATAAATATTGCCTGTGAAACTAAATATTTTGTTTTGATACTTAACGTCTGCTCCCTTTGGTTTTACAAAGCAGAAAATGGAGACATGCCAGTTTCTCTTTAATATGTTTGTAATTCTTTTAGTCCTCTTATGAGCTAAAGTACTTTTTTCTGCTAAGATTACATTTTGTCTTTACTTTTTACCCATTTACAGTCATTTTTATTAAAAATCAATGTAACCTTCTTATAGCTGTTGGAAGCTATTCTGATTCATGATAAATAAGAATACAGGAACCGCATTGACAATATATATATTACTATATATTATATACTACAATATATTATTATTACACTGTGTGTAAAAAAAAAAGACTGAAAATGATAAGGTAGACATTTTAAATATTCTTCGGTGTTGTATACCGTGATTAGCGGGGTAAGTTTTTCTGTGTGTCTTCTTACAAATATAGATCCCAGTGGTGGCCACATTTCCACTAATCTGCTAATACTCTAATAGCAGAGCACATTTTTCATTTAGCACTTTAGCATTTTGCTAACTTTGAAAAATATAGCACACTTAGCTTTCCTTAAATTAATTACTTGGCTCTTTTGTAATCTTTCATTTGAATAAAGTTTGACTGTTAAGTTGATTAGTTTTGATAAATTTTGATAAATCAACTGTTAAGTATTATTCAAGTAGTTAGATGCTTATATTCATGCTCTTATTTTGAAGTGGGTGAAAACACAGCAGTTCCATTTCCTGTCTTCACGTTCAGTAAACTAGATTCATTCTGTACCTAGGATGTATCGCCAAACAAGAATAGCCTTTAGTTCCAATGATTTCCAGCATGCTTTCTGATCAAAACCCTGACGTGTTCAGGCAAAACTCAACACCTATAAAACTGAAACCATGAGTGAAAGGTCTGTGTCAGAGAATCACTTCCTGAAGAGCACCAATGCAGGTTGATGTGCAACAACAAATTTGATCCTGTGGAGGCTGATACAACACATGTTGTGTCATTGACACATGGTGGGTATCAACATGGTTTAAAAAAAGCACTTTAGCTTCCTCTAAATACCATGTTGTTGTCAGACTTTAGGATTAGTGCTCTAAGGTTACTGAAACTGTTAGTTAGTAGTGCTCATCACTAACTAAGTCCTCACAATCACTCCTAAACATTCAGCATGCTTCATGACAGAGGATGGACCACAAAAGGGAAAACTTAGCATCTGTACTATTCTATCCTTCCTCTGCTGAACTTCTCTCTCTCACACACACACCTTTAATAAACAGTGGAATATTTCTACATATTTTAGAAATTACCTTTTTCTTTCCTGATTGTTTATTTTAACCCCTGACTAATTCTGAAAATTGATAACTTCAGTCAGCAGCAGGATCTGCAGCAGGCATACTGGTTAGAAAATGAATAAACTTTCCTCCTGAAAGGTTGATTTTAAGTATTTTAAATGCTGTGAACTGTGTGGAAGTCTACAAAACTATGACTTCATCATCTTGGCCTTCTCTTACTGTTGAAATGCATTTTATGACACTTATTATTCTGGCACCCAACTTTTAAAAATCCTTTTATGTAATTCTAACTGACCTAAATCATAAAAAGTCTGACCTATTTGTCAGACAGTGAGGTTAAAAAGAGGTTGTGTGTCTTTTTATACAGTGTATATGAATATCTGGTTTGAATTGCAAATGCTAAAGTTCCCCCTTTTTATATATATGCCTAGTTTTCATAATAAGCAATGTTGGCTGTCTTCTACCTCTATTAACATTCCCTGACATTTACTGATGCAACTTTATGTCTCAGATAATATATTTCCATTGCCCTAATAAATAAGAATCTGTATCAGTGTAATACCACCGTAATATATTTAAAAAAAAATATGTTTACCTTCAAGCATTTCTCTTTGCTTGCCCTCGTAGTGCATCATTCTATGTGTCATCTGCACAGACGGTGTATATGAGCCTGCCTAATTGAGTGATGGGATGCTCATTAACAATAGGTCTTGCCTTTAAGACGAGGACAATTTCAACACTGTCACTGGAGCTTTTCGCATGAAAAAGCCCCAATGGAGCTTCATTAAAGAAGCCCCCTGATTCCAGGCAGCAGAATATGGAGTGCATATCTAATCCAAGCTCAGAAATAAGAGTACGAGAGCAGAGAGTTTTATAGGGAATACTTGATGTGTAATGGCTCACTTTTCTCTTCATGGATGGCTTGCTGCGTTTCATTGGACATTTTAAATGCTATAAGGAGGAAATTAAAAAGTTTTGTCACTTTAGAGTGTTGTGGCACTTTTGTTCGTTTATTCATTTCTTAAAAATTTAGTATTGATAAAAATTGCCTAAAATATTAAAATGGTTCTCATAAGAAAATGTATCTTAGAGAAATGAAGGCATTTATGCAGCTTTTACGCCTTTTTTCATACATTCATTCTCAGTAATCCATTGACTCTCAGCAGTGTCTCCTTTTATTTCTATTTATTAATTTCAGGGGTCGATCGCTATTGTTTCACCTAAGCAGTTGGTCTTCTTCTTTCTTTTACAGGAGTGCAGAAGATTTGTTTTTCAAGCCATTACAAATCAACCACATGCTGCATTTTTTATGTCACTTTAAGCAAGATCGAACTGAAACTCTGCTGGTTTCGTCGTCTAGCTCCGATCTCCAGAAGCGCTTCTTATTTGACTCCATGTCGACTCGTGATTTGCACACTGATCAAAAAGGTGCCCACAAGTCCCCATTTCTCTGCTGGCTAGCACTGTGCCTGACAGTGCACAGTTGCAGGCTGAGTTGGTTACATGGCATTAAGTTTAATTTGTCTTTGAGCCTCCGTGGTGGAATTGGTTTGTGGTCTTTAAATAGGCCGGGGGGGTTGACATTCCCACAGCCGGGCAGGAAGAGAGCAGAGAAAAAGAGCAGCACGGAGGGGGAAGAGAGGACATGTGATGGCACTTGGAGGATGGGTAAACAACCTGAATTCTTTGTGTTCAAGATGGTGCCTCCGTGAATATAAATAATCAAGACCTCTCGCACCACTGCGAGGTAAATTACCGCGCAGACGAGAGAGCTTGAGAAGTAAGCTAGACAGAGCTGTCTGATTACAGGTGGAGCTCCACAGTCGCCTTAAACCAAAACAGAAAAAAACAAAATGCAAAAAAATACGACAAAAAAAAAGAAAACACTAAGAAGCAGTGACACTCCAAGGGAATTGTCCAAAGTCAGACTGCTGGAGTTTGGCTCTAGATGAGCTTGGTGACAGCTGGACATTGCTTTCGTCCATATTGAATTTAGCTTACAATGTGTTGCTGTTGCTATAGCGATAATTATTTTTATTTTATGGTAATATGCAATCGTCACCTTGGAATGCGTTGTAAATATTTTAGTATTTTGGCAAGTTCACTCTTGCAAAGGTTAAGAAATAGTATTTTCCATTTGCCCATGTGAAAAACAATAATTTTGTATATATTCTGTCCTGTTTTTTTCATTATGATCAACTACAAGTGATCGAAACATGCCTAATATTCCTTGTTTTACAAGTAAAATAAACAAAAGACAGCTGAAGAATTACAGTAGACTAACTGTAATTAAAGCTTTAAACTTAATTGTCCAGATGTGGTACTTTCTGTACCACATCTTGCTCCTAATAAAAAACACTTTATTAGGATAAAACACTACTGCCTAGGACGTTATACAGTAAATTGAAGAATATAATCAATATAGATACTACGGAAGACGATTAGGGCCACCGAAAAAAAAAAAAAATTCTGACTTTATAGTCAGAATTCTGAGATTAAAGTCAGAATTCTGAGATTTAAAGTCAGATTTCTTTCCTTTTTTTTTTCGGTGGCCCTAATCCTCTTCCGTAAGATACAGTGGATGAACGTATAGAGATTAAACTGTTGATGGGTTGTGAATTTTAGTTGGAGTTGTAGCAGCAGGGGGGAAACTATTCAGAATCTCCCAATTTAAAAATGTTTTTCAAACTTGTTTTTCCCTCGTTATCATGTTTTAGTAAACACATGTACATGGTTGGAACGATGCAGAAACATGAATAAATTCTGCACAGCATGATGCTTCGGTGCTACCACAGTCAGCCATCAGAAATAGTAAAACTGTGTGTACTTGGCTGGTGTTGCACTGCTATTGCACTTTTGCTCCACCTACACACACAAGTGAAAGGCAAGTATATCAGTAACACTTCAGGATGGAAGCGGGGTCATGGGAATTAAGCGTTTGCTTTTACAACGTATACGGGTATATCCCAGCATGTAACATCAAATCAAGTGCATTAAAGTGCAACACCGGCTCAGTTAACATTAAAATCCAGAGTGGGCGTGCAGACAGCTGAACAATGTATTCCAGAAGGTGTTTCATCATCTCCGCATTATACCCAGACCCCTGACCTCTGGTGCTCTCTGCTATAGAAGGGCTGACTGATGTTGAACTTGTGTATAAGTGTTTGGCTCCATAGAGAGTACAGGTCCACACATGCCTGGAAACGGCTTAAATAAGTAACCAGAGGTTTTGAAGACTTGACAAGATTAGTTTGAGTTTGGGGATTTGCATTAAGGTGCTTTTGCTCTCCTGGCCTCTCTTTTTAACTTTTCCACTCTATCCCAATCCAAGCTACGACTGAGGCAAAGCAGCTTATTAACCTTCATGAGGCCACAGGCATCCCCAGGATAGAAACACGCCACAGACTCGCTGTGTAAGATAAATTAACCTTCGAGGATTGATACAGCTTGATTTTAATTTTAATTACACTAAGTGGAGGAAATCATTAAATATTTTATATCTGAAGCAAAGAAAATGTGCCGTTTATATTACAATTTTTTTAATCAAATTGAGCTGTACTGAAATGGAGAGTTAAGCTTGTGAGGAAGTTTCCTACAAGTCAGTTCAGACTTGAGTTTCAAAATATATTTTTCTTTAAATATCCTGCAAATATTTTGCTTGCATTTCATGTGGAGGGGGGCTGATTTGATGGCTACATTATGAAGTGTCACAATCCCCAAGATGTTTCAGCATCTGTATATCTTCTGGTATATCCAGCATTTGCTTAGACACATTTCTCAGCTTTTTCATACAGGCTTGAGATATTATGTCAATGTCAGGGGGGGATAATCTTTTCTCGTTAAATATTTAAGCATCATGGCAATCATTAGTATCTTCACACCACAAACAGCAGCTCAATGACTCACTGAGACACATGACAAATTAGCATGTTGGTAATTAGCATCTCATTCAACATACATTGTTGATGCCTTTTTGGTCCAACATATACGACTAGACATGATGTGAGCATTAAACCAATATGAAGCAAATAGTAAATACATTTCTCAATGGCTGCTAAAATGAATTAGAAAAAGATTGAATGGGGCTATTATGCAAAATTACTTTTTCAGCTGTTTATCATGCTTTAATGTAAATCTCCCATCAAACACACATCCTGAGTGCTGCTTTGATTCATTCATTCATGTTTGAAGAGTCCATGAATCTTCTGTGCCAGGGTGTCTTAATGCTGCTTACTCGTACAAAGTGCCGCCTATTTACCCAAAAAGCGACCTTGGAGTTTCAGGGGAGTGTCAGAAAGAGCAGGACGTTCCTAGGTTTACCATAGACTCCAGTTTAGTGTAACTCACCTGGACAGTCATTCCAGATGAGTGATTAGTTCCTACAATATGGCCAAGGAAATAACCTTAACTTGTAGATTTTCGTCAGCTTATCCATCCTGAGGAAACTGGGACATTTTTTTTGCAAGTAAGCAGCATTTATGTGTTACAAATCTGCTACAACTGTATCTATAATTGAACGTGTGAAAGCCCCTGCAATGTAATTAGATGCCCTGCTGTTTAGTGAAGGCAAAGGAAAGACAGGTGCACATCGGTCACCTTGTAGGCTATTACTCTGCCCCTGACGCTGGTGGTCCACCTTCCAGAAGGGCGAAAAGAAAATTCCTCTTTTTAAACTCCCCGAAGTTAAAACGGAGGAGACAAATACCTGCAGTTGTTGTTAATGATCCTGAGGCCTTTTTCTTTTGTTTCTTTCTTTTGTTGTGTGTTTTAATGACTTACTGAGTAGCGGACCTTAATGAGCACCGATGTCAGGCAGGAACGAGGGCACAGGAAAATTCTCTGAGGTTAATTGTTGTGCGCGTTTGCAGGATTGCAGTTTGCCTCACTCTTCTAATATTCTCCAAAGCATTCACAGCGGTGAAAGGAAAATGCCTGTGCAGGGATGTGATGAGCCGGTGGTGTGTTGGTTGACTGAGCAGGACACGCCGGCCACTCCAGCCCAGGAGTCTCTCCACACATCTGAGTGCGGAGTTTGTTCATTAAACGAGTGGGAGACTGTTTGACCCCAAAGCAAGCCCAGAATGACCTGACTCTCTGTGAATGCTTCATTAGCTTCGCTTCTCCCATATTGGACTGTCTCACTTAATCTGCGCTGCCCATTTTGCACGTGAATTGTGTACGTATTGTGTGTCCTGATGCGTGTACATATTTGTATGCGTGTTAATTAGGGCTCCTGGTGGTGTGTAATTAACACAGTAACAAATGTCCCCAAAGGGTAAGATTAACGTTGAACACATTAGACACAATGGCGCTCGGGAGAGACTTTTTTTTTTTGTTTTGGCAATTAAATGTTTTGTGTGTGTGTCTGTGTAAGTGAGACCATAACTCGTGTTGGCATAACTGTATTGCAGCCATCTCCGTCTCTCAGACAGATACACACATGAACACGCTCGCACACAAAGCCAGCTGTCCCTCTGGATTTGCGGGCTCTTCACTCGCAGGCTGGCAGGATTCTGTCTGCATCCTTTTTCCCCGACTGCCTCCTCCACACAACCTGGTCCAACAAAGATAAACACATGCTGGGTAGATTATTAGAAAAGTAGCAACGGCCCCACAGCGGAGCAGCTAGTGTGCCATTGTTCTACAATCGTGGTGGTATGTTGTAGAATCCAATGCAGTTCCCCTCAGGGTGTTCTTATACATACTTAGACACAGGTGGGTGCTGATACCAGCATGGAAGCTATAACAGACTCCGGTGACATTTCATTGTCAGGAAAAACTCTGAACACACTGTTTTCACTAATGGCACATTACTGGTTGTTTTTGACGCTTTAGTAGCTTAAAAAGCAGGAGTAGGAACCAGAGTTGTTTACAGTTTAATGATTCAGATGTGGAATAAAGAATAAGCACCATTTTCTCAGTCTGATCATTCTGACAGCTCATTCATCACTACCCATGTGCATACTGTAATTATATATGCACTTATAATATTGTAGCTGAAGTCTGTTTTTTGTAAAGCTTTGACCCGTTGGTGCCGGTTTTTCGTTGAATACAATGATGTAGGAAGATAGATGAGAAAGGATTGGTTCTGGCCTTAAGGATTGGTTCTGGCCTTGTAGCTTTGAGTTCACACATATAAGGAAGCAGTCACTGAAAAACAGGGTTTCAGGTTTTTTTAAACTGGAGAGAAAATAAATATGGACTTTTTTAGCATTTTATGCTAGCAGTTAGCCTGGTTAAAACAGCTAACATTGGTAAAAGAGATTTCTAAAAGGCTCCAAACACTAATAAATTATCCGTTTTTATGTCAAAAAGCAGGTAAAATAAAAAAAGGATCCATAGTGTACTCCTTTTAGCCTTCCTGTTATCTGCTGAAAGTCTTGCTCTCACTCTTTTGCAGCATGAAAAATATATTAATATTATAATAGAAAAAGATACTTTCCTTTCTAAATAACTTCTAGCTTTCCTGTTCTTCCTCTGGCTTTATTTTGAAACACTTTACTGACATTAATAACAGGACCTTTTTCATCTAGGTCCAGTATCCAGATCTTTTGAAAGTCTTGCTCTCGCTCACTCTCTCACAACTTGAATGACCTTAAAATGTCTCAAAATATAAAAGAAAATAGATTGCTTTTTCCCTGACTTCATTTCAAACTCCCCACTGATTCTGAAATTGCAAGCTTTGATTCTTCTTCAGTCGGTAACAAGAATCTACACCAAAAAAGGCGCGGTCATCACGGCATGCTAGCACATTCGTATGATGCGTTCACTGATCAGAAAAAGTTCTGATTTCAAACTGCTGCCAATCAGGGCAGATGAAGCTGAAAACCATCCAATTTGGGGTTTTGTCTTTGCATTCTCCAGCTTTATTGCATATATTTGTAAGTCCTTGTTGGCACTGTTGGGTACATGCATTAAAATATTCAACACTCTGTCATAACTGAAGAGTTTTCCCTGCTGTCTGGTGTTTGTATGCATGAGCATACTCGCATGAGCTGTAAGTACAGTTCAGTGTGCAGTGAACAGTAAAAATGCCTTTACATTGCGCTGTGTGACTGAAAGTGTCTGTTATTCACGAGTGACACGAGGGAAAGTGAAGATGAAGGTTACAAGCGTACATACTCAATCACTTGTCATGAGACAACATGGAGCCCTCCTTGTTTACTCTGCTGGCTCAACTTATGGATTTCTTTTTTCCTCACTCTCAATGTCTGCTGACTTTTTAGGTTCATATACGATATACTGGTTTATATTTGAAATGATTCTATATGGTACTGTGTTAGTCATACACATAAGGATGGTTCTGTGCAAACATTTCATGCAATGGTTCAAATATGAATAAATGGACGGTGTACAGCTTTGTCTTTTCTGACATGTTTTGGTGTCTGAAATGCTGACGTGGACACATGCACACTGGCCTTGACAGGCCGTCTATGCTGTATTATTGCTCTGTCGGTTGCAATTAAGAAAAACATGCTGTCAAACCAACAACAGACGTAGCTTTTTTTTGTGCTGAGTTTTTCTGCCTTGAATGTCAGTGTCCTCCAGCACTAAGATAATAAGGCTCCAATTAATGTGACAGATTCCCAGCAGAAAACATGAATAGCTTGTTGCAGCACGACATTTCAAGGTGTCTGGGGCAGTCAGTTGCAGATCAGAGCTGAGGAGTAAAGTTATAAAGCAGTTTCACAGCAGCCGTCGCTAAACAAACACTTCCACTTGCTCGTCTGAGCTAGAAGTTGTTTTCTTTCTTTCTCTTGTAAAAAGACATTATCAAAGAGAAAAATCCTTATTAGTACGATTGACCTTATTAAGTTTTAGGTGTCATTTGCACTTTACAGAAATGGCAAATTCATATCTAGAAATATAGAGTGAGATCAAACTACTGGGATGACATTATAGAAACAGATTCATATTCATACATTCCACTTGTAACTGAATTAAGACATTAGCAATATCCGATAATGGCTAGTACTATTTATTGATGATTGTTTTTTGATTGATTATTGTTTTCCCTTAATATCCACTTTTTCAACTCAAAGTTGATCAAAAAAATGTATAAAATAAAAACTGACTTTGAATTTATGATTGAGAAAACGTACAGGAAGTTACTTTTTAAAATTTGATTTCCTGTTTCATTAGGCAGGTTTCAGCTGTTAATATTTATTTTTGATAGTTCGCCGAGTTTTATTAGCCTAGAAACTTTGTGTTCATTGTATCTATTTATTTCGAACATGATAGAAGCATAAAGTCACACACATGAACAAGGAATGCAAAAGACACATTTTTATTTTGATCTGCTGTAGGTACATTTAAACATTGGCTAAATAGTTATAGTATAATCGTGTATATAGAGTTATATATCTTTTTGTAAGTAGATCTTTTTTTTTTAAATACAGACACAAACATTTTTATTTATTAATTGGTTTCTTTAAAAGCAGTCCAGCCTGATGTGGTGTGATTGTGGACTATTCCCTGTCAGTAGGGGGCACTGTGATACTGGCCATAAAGTGAAGCTACTGAGAGGCATGAATCTGTTGGCAGTTGGAGGGAAATAAATACACTTTCCCTCCCAGTCTCATTGGGATTTTGTAAATCATAGCTTTACCTATAACCAACATAACACATCTACCCTCACAATTTCATCAGATAAAAACGCGATAGCTTCTGCAGATTGTGCACAATTTGACATCGTGCTCCGACTGCGTCTATATGAAGTAATTTTCAAAAATGATGCTCGAGTATTAAGTTCCTCATGTTTCTTTTCTTTTGAGGTGAATGTGTATTTGATACCATACTCAACCTGTGCTGCATTTCTGTTTCTTTCTCCCACCCAGTCAGGTTGCGTAAGGACAAGTTGAATCTTTTCTTCCAGGAGCCTCCGTCTGCATGACCATGAGTTCAGCGCTATGTGTCATTGAGAAGATGAAATGTGTTTGGCAAAGGGATGTTCGCTCCTTTGCTTTATGTGTGGAGACAGCTTAGAAAAACAGTTAGCTGCAGGATAGCCGAACTGTCCCTTAAAATGTAGTGCTTGTGTCTTAAAACAGTGAAGGGTTATGTGATACATGGAGCTAGGTTAAGGAAACTGTGTTTTCAGAAACAGCAACACCCTTTTATGGCTGCACAAGATTTATTATTATTATCTCTCCAGAGAACACTGTATTTCCTCATGCTCCTTACAGTCAGGCAGGCAGGCATGTAATAAGCCAACACACATTTCTCCTCACGCTGTAATTGCCCTAATTTTTTCTTTAAATAATGCAGCGTGCACCGTGCTCTCATGATCATTTTGTAGTGTTGTCATTTTTATTTTTATTTTACTCAGTCAATTTAAATCCATGTTTTTATGGCTATGAGGTAATATTTACTCATGGCAACAGATTAGTCTTTATTCAGCATTGGCATTTTTACTATCAAGAATGGGGATGCTGATATTTATATTGTTGCCAGTGGTAGTGTGTGACGTATTTAGTTCTGCAGAAACAGATTTGGAAACAGCCCAATCCATAAAAGTTGAAGTAACGGAAATCCTTATCAAACTGCCCAGGCGTTTAATTCAGTCGGCCCTGAGCTAAGCAGCTCAAACAGTGGCGTGTTGCTCATCATACATCTTATTTTTTTCCTCTGTAGCTACTGCTGAACCTTAGCAATAGGAGTGCACTGATGGCTGCAGCAAATGAGTCGAGACAATATTTTTAACACAATTTGAAGCTTTGCAAATATTGACTGGCCACAACAAAATCAGGAACAAGTCTTCCTGGGGGCTATTTATCGATTCAGAAAGTGTAGATCGTAAGCTTTGTAATGATGTCAAACACATGGAAACAACAAAAAAAAAAATGAAGCTACATCTATTGGAATTGTAACAATCTGAAAATGAGATCAGAGAAACAACAGCCCTTAAAGTTTTAGAAAAATGTTCCCAAACCTGATCAGCTACCTTTGTGTCTTAGCAGAGTGTATTCAATTACATTAGCTTGAAATAACTCATTTTCCCCAGCATGGACTGTCAACAGGTATGACTGGGAAGGTGTGCAGAAAAAAGCTCACCTTATCTGATTTAATCTCTTTTTTTTATTTTCTAATAGGTCTAATAGCTTTTGTCTTGAGAGCCTTTGTTATGAACCCTAAACTTTACAGCAATTAGTCAATGTATAAATACACTCTGAATGAGCCTTGGGATATATTTTCATTTTGTATTGTATTAACTTTTTATATAAATATCAGCTCAATGGCAGTTAGCGACGCTGTGAGTAAAGATATGACTCTTTACCCAGTCCTATTGTTCTAGGTAAAGAGTAAAGAGTTGTTCACAATCAGATTATTTGTGAATGTCACTTCACTTCCTTGCATTCTGACCCTGGATTGAGATAGTAATAAACACAAAATGTTAGACAATGTTTTCTTTTGTTCTGAAGAAAGCCTGACATAAAATATCTGTATCTTAGGTGTTACAGCTGCAAGATGCAGTTGGTCAGCGTGGCGCGTAGCACTGCTCGCTGCCTCCTCACCGTCTTATTCCACTCAGCACAGCCGCTGCAGTTCAGCTGTTCTTTCTCTCGTTCCGTGTTTAGCCGTGACGTGTCGCAACTTGTTCCTTGTGTAGCCATGACGTGTCGCACAGAGTAAAGGTTTCAAAAATGAGAAAATGTCCTAAATAACTTATTTATGTAGGTTTAGTTCATATGTATAAACTGTTGTGGAGGTGGTCCTAATGCCAAATATGAACCCTAAGGTCAAACAGCCAAAGGTTCTGTGGAGTTTCCAGATAAAAAGCAGAGGGGATCTTTCTTTAACTCACAATTAAATTTACAACCTTATGAGTTCTACATGCTTATTTCATGGAAAAGGTGTGCTCTGACAGTGGACCATGTTCATCAAAGAGTTCTGAAAAGGTAATGTTATTTTCCAGACTTTCCTTTTTCTAAAAAATAAGAAAGCCTCCGTCAAAGAAAGACATGAGATCAGATTTAAAATTACTCTGTCTGCCTTTAAAATAGACAATATTGACAGTTCTTGACATGTTGAAAATGGGATTTCATTGCTTCCTTAATTGGACATTCAATACTGCACACTGCAATACAATTACAATGCAGTGACATGCATCATGTGACCCAATTTACATGGCTGGGAACAATCTTTTATCCACGATCAATATTTTGCCTTTGCTTGTCTGCCCTGCATTTGAGTTATTGTAAATACGCTATGTCAGATCTCCCTTTCAATTGAATATCAGTTCTCGCATGTTCATGAATGGTTGTTACACGTCAGTTTTTAACAACGGCGGTGTTATGAGTTAACTGCACTTTGCTTATGGACTTTTGTAAGATGCACATATTGAAGTTGTTTTAGAAATCCTCTGTTAAATGGTGCAGGTTGCGTTATGGTAACAATTAAAACCAGACCAAATCTGAGTGCCTCCCGCGGCAATGTATTCACAATATGCACAAAAACCTTAAACTGTTTTTATCGCCATGTCATTGTTTTATTTCTCTGTTCAACAATTTGATCAGGATCATTTACCTTTTTTGTAATTTAACCCAAAAAAATGTTGATAAAATTGCTTATTCTAAGTGGTTTGAGGGGTCTGTTTGAACATTTTGCGTTTCACAGTCATAAACTTTTATACAGGTTCAGGATGTGAGAAAAACACTGATGTAGATGGTGGGGGACGACATAAAAGATTTTTTTTTTATCAACAAGACTTCTTAAAAGACAGGGACATGAAACAAACTGAGGGGTTTCATTTATTTATTTATTTATTTTTTTTTATTTGCAGTTTTGAATGCTTTAATTATCTTTGCAAAGTTTTGACAATTTGCAGGTGGTAATTATGACTTATAGCTAATGAAAACCAAAAATTGTTACTTAGAAAATTTGAATAATATCAAAATAGAAAGGAATTTTAGCACAAATGTTAGCCAGAGGTTGCTAAGGGCTTCTTTTGCATGAATTACTACATCAGTGCGGTGTGACTCATCCTGTAAATTTTCTACTTTTATTTGTGCATGGTGCCAATAACTGACAGAGTGTCTTCACTATTATTGTGTAGGCCATAACATAGCTTTCAAGATATAGAATCACAAACAGTTCTTAAAATAATCTTCATTCATTCTTGTAAAAAATGATTTTTTTTTAGCCCAATCATATAGACAAAACCCTGTGCAAAGGGATTAGGACCACTGAAAAAATATATATATTAATCATATTTCAATCTCAAAATTCAGACTGTAACTTCAGACCTTTATTATCTTAAAATTCAGAATTTTTGAATTCTGAAAAACCAGGGAATATTATGTCTTTAATACCTGAATCCAGACTATAATCTCAGAACGCTGACATTTTGAACTGTAAAATTCTTTAATCTTAGGATTCAGATTTTAATCTCAAAATTTTGACTTTTTTTCTTAGAACTTCAGGAATCAAAATTCTGAGATTAAAGTCAGGAACATTATTTTTTTCAGTGACCTTAATCCTCTCTCGTAAAATGTCAATGACAACTAAGAGCTAAGACACTTACAGTCACCGTCCCAGCCCTGTTAACCAGTTGCCATTACCAGGGGTTCCTGAGATGTAAAGTGTGGATCATATTTACTGTATGGTTACCAAGGCTACTGCAGGGATTTCCAATTAAGATGCAATCTGTTATCTGGTTAGAGGACTAATAAGCACAACAAAGCCACATAGGAGACCCCCTGGAATTCATATCAGACCACTCGAAATAACCATCAAGCCCTCCTATCTGATGCACTGCCAATACCTGCTCACTTTCCCAATTAAAACCCCAGGCAGCTTGTTGTGCAGTTAATAAGGAATGTGTGAGGGCTACTGTCATTGTGGCATGTAATGGGTTGATGCCAGCTAAGTGTGTGGCCTTGGAGCATTTCATTTTATCTCTCGCCCTTTTTTCTTAAAAAGAAGGAGAAAAAAAATAGTGTGTGTGTGTGTTCGACTTTACACAAATGTAGCTACATGCGACACTACGAGGTGCCGCTGAGGGTCAAAGCTGATGTGTTCTTCTGTGATAATTAGGGCTGTGCTGTACCCAATCAGGTGCACAAACTACCAGTGAGAGCACAGCATTGATGACCTTCATTACTTGATAGAGCCAATTAGGACATGAAAAAGACGAAAAGAAGAAAACGAAGTGTGAAACAGTTTTGGAACTAAAATGCGAGCTGAAGGAGAAAAGGCCACTTTTTTTCTTTTTTTTTCCCCTCACTCTTTCCTGTAATATTTTCCTTTTAGCCTTTTCAGGCCTTTTGACTGAATGTGGCTAAAGCCTTCAAACACAGTGCTTTGATACGGTGTTTGTGTTGATGTGGGCGGATGGAAGCAGCCCAGTTTTCCTGCAACAAATGAGATCTTTTTAAAACTCTAAATGTTTTTATTATTGGAAGCATGTGAGGAAGACTTTCTCTTTTTTTCTTCCTTTTTTATTTTTGGAACCACTGCAAACATTTTTAGGGAAAAGACGCTTGTGGACATATGAGCAGTGATTTGACTGAAGAAGATTCACCCTATTGTTGCAAGTCTACTCAAGGCCAGTGGGTGAGAGTCACGTCTCATTTTAACAACGTCTTCTGGGTTTGATTCCTTGACAGATTCAACAAACACAGAAACACTGCGACTCCTTGAGGTACCGTGCTTTGAAAAAGTATTTGCCCCCTTACTGATGTATCCTATTTTTGCTTTCCCCCACACTCAGTTCATCAAAAATACACTTAAAATCAAACAAAGATGACCTGAATAAATACCAAATGCAGCTTTCAAAGTTATCCAAACCAACCTGACCTTATGTGAAAATGTAATCGCCCCTTTAACTAAATAATTGTGTGTCCCACTCTTGCTGGCAACAAATGCCTTCAAGAGTTTGTGATAAGTGGTAATGAGTCATTTGCATCACTTTTAATCAGTATTGGTCCCCTTTGCTCTTAGCAAGAATGAGCTGCTTTATATCATCTCAGACTTAAATTTGGGCTTTGACTAGGTCACTCATTGACCTGCTGTACACCATGTGTTCTTCAGTTTCAGATTAAATAAAGATGGTCTGACATTTTCAGTGGAGCCCTAGTCCATCAAAAGAGAACCACCATGTCAGTGTGATGATGTATTTTTCTGAAATATGGATGTAGATTTACACCAGACATAAGTCGATCCATAGTGTTCAAGAAGTTCCTATTTTGTTGCATCAGTGCATAGAATATTTTCCAAAATGTCTTTGAGATCATTGAGATGATTTTTGGCAATTGTCACACAGACCTTCATGTTCTTTATGGTCTGCAGTGATTTTAGCCTTGGATCTTTCCCATGGAGGTCAGTTTCTTTTATATTGTTGAATCATGAATACGGATTTTAACTGTGGAAAGTGAGGTCTGCAGTGGGACCTCCTGGATGAGCCATTGGTGCCCTCCTGGAGTCATTTCGGTAAACCGGCCACTTCTAGAAATGTTCATTGCAGTTTTTTGTTCTCTTCATTTGTGGATTAAGCTCTAATCGTGGCTCTGTGGAATCCTAATGTCTAGAAATGACATTTTAATCATTTCTATAAACCTCTGTAGTTTGGGGCCAGAAGTTATCCTTTAACCTACTTCATGCTGTCAGAACTTCTCCAGCAATAATCAGGGCTTAGTGCAACTTGTGAAGTTACACCAAAATAATATGGTAATAAGGTATAGTAATATGTTATAATTTATTTTACAAGGTAGGCAAATATGTTTTTTTCGTTTAAGTAGCAATTAATAAACACACTTTCTCTTGAAACTCGCTCAAGTTCCCTATTGAAACAACAAAACAAAAACAGAACCAGTGAGATTGCAAAGGGGCAAATACTTTTTCAAAGCTCTATACATGCACTCATTATTGGTTACACACACACACACACACACATGCGCACGCACACACGCACACGCACGCACACACACACACACACACACACAGACTCCATCTTCCAGACAAGAGATGCTGGTCCCAGATAGTTCCAAGGGAGGGTAGTTTAATTAGGCTCCGACAGCACCCGCTGAGAATTGCTCCTGAATCTGACACTGTTTTTCAAATGTCACCGTCAAGTGCTTTTCTCAGAATGAAATGTGAGTCATTATTCAGATTGTGTCACGCTCATCGTGTTTTTTTTTTTTTTCTTTTTAATTTCTAGTCTTTGGTTTCCATGTACTAGGATTGTAATTAACTGATTTATTAACCACGTTCCACATGATGGATGCAATACAATGTTGAATTAAAAAAAAACTCTTGAATTACCTGTCAGCAAGAAACTTGACAGCCAGAGAACAAAAACCCAAAAGCAAACATTTCACAAAGCAACAAAGAGATGAGACCCGAACAATAACCAGGGCAATTTGTTCTTATTTTTGTAAATGTGAATCAGACAACTGTCAACCCAGATGCATTTTGGGTAGTGGCTGTATTCTGTGACAACATAATACCACTGAGCCCTGGAATAAGAGTTGTTTTCAATGATTTGTTCAGGACTGACAAACAAACGGCAAACTATTCTGGTTTTATAAAGAAAAACATGTTTGTTTTTTCAAAATATACTTTTTGACAAAGTCGACTAGACTTCATGACACATGTCCCCCTTTCTTGCAACGAGCTTTACCCTCCATTTTCTTGGTTACCACAGTGACGAGTGTGATGACAGTGACAGAAACAGGCCATCCACTCGAGGCGCATGTTGCTGCTGTTGAGGGAATTTGAGTTTGTAAAGTCTATGCAACTAGTCTGTACTTTGCACAACAATGTTATTACGTGAACTTATGAACATGAAGGGCTCCGCCTAAACATTCAATGTCACAAGCTGCAACTGAGAGCCGGTTGAAGTGCCTATACTTTTAAGAGCCTCTTGACTGTATTCAGCAACAATGACACTTTTCTTTTTTCATTTCTAACCTCCTCTGCAAAGAAGGAGCTGTTGTTGGTTTAGAGTGTGCATTTGTCTGTATTCGTTTACATTATTTGTGAAAATATTAGTGATTTGCAATCAAATTATCTGTTTTTGTCATGTCCTGGCTACTCGTATTCAGGTTTTGTGCAGGTGTGTAACCTCAGATGTGTCGTTTCCTGTTGGAGATTTCCTCACATACACTGGAATCTAAAGTAACTAGTCATATTTATGAAATCCTGGTACGGTGGCAATGTGATTACCTTTAATATACTGTTCAGTCCTTAAGCCATTTTGAACAGTGTTTTTTTTTTTTTGCTAAACCAATTTCTTCAGCAGTTTGTTAAAATAAATTATATTTTTTGAGCTATACATTCTTTTTAGGTCCAATAGTATAGTGTTTTACCTTTGAGTCAACCCAATTACACTGCCTTATTCTACAGTGAAGTAATTAGATTTTCTTTCTGAATCTTGTTAAAAGTTTTTAACTTTTTTGATGTAGATTCGTTATACATCTACCTCGTTTAAAGGAAAATTACTGATTTTATTTGCCAGCTTCAAATTTACCTTTACTTTCTTTGTTTTCCTTATAATAATAATGCATTATCTTTCCAAAGTAAACTGTAGTCTTAATTCCATTTTTGAACATGTGCAATATTGCAGATACAAAGGGCTGTTTGAAGGCAGTTTTATATTTTTCACATTCTGTGCATTCAGACTTTGTTTGCCAATAGTTGGGTGAACTTTCACACATTACAAGGCACTAAAACACTAAAAATCTGAGAATGCTTTGGGAACATGTTGATGATGGAAAAGAAAGCGAAAAGGGAGGCAAATGTTGGAATACTGTCACAGAGAGATATTCAGTAATAATATTCCAATGTCATGTTTTTCTTTTTTAGTGCAGCTACGTTTTAGAACCCCAGGAAGATGTTTTTTTTTAAGATGCACAAATACTGGTGGGAATATAAACAGTTTTACAATTTCTTCAATGTTATTGAAGCTCTGTTTTATGAATGTTTGTGTTTTAAAAACCCATAAGTTTCTGTTAGTGTTGTAGGTATGCCCAAATGTTCTAATTTGACCAAATGTTTGAGTTTCTAGCGAAGCTACGAACACATTCAGACAGAGAAATTGGTGTATCTGTTCTCTTTGGTTGTATTTCAGTAGAAACAAGTTTGTATTTCTAACTGTCTCTCTGAGAGTAGTTCTGGTTCTCTTTAGTGTTTCTGGTGCAGTTTATTGTTGGGATTTCTGGGGATATTGAAGGTATATAAATCTGGTTTAAGAGCAGAGACTGAATTTAATGATGCCAAGAAGTAATGGTAACCAGTGGTGGAGTATGAATGTCTTCTCTGCACTGTCTGCAGGCCAAATTAGACGTTCTTATAGTAGCCATTGTAAATATCTCACAGGAAAAGCACAGTGAGCTTTCCGCATTCATTTGGATTGTTCCCGTTGCACCTCCATGGCAAAGCTGAGGACTTTGTTGAAATTTTAATGTATCTTTGACCCAGATTTGATGTGCGTGCTGGTGTTTCTGATGTGTGTCAGTCTTCCAGTCGAAGAAACGCATTGATGGAGCTTTTGCAGAAATGTAGCGCTGGCAAGAATTCCTCTTATTCCGCCTCGTCTGCATGAGACTGTACTCGCTGCTAAAAGGAGATGATGAACTTGGGGAAGAAAGAGACCCCACTGATTAATGCGTGTGTGTCTGCACCTTCAAAAAAATTCAGTCCTGTGCATAATAATTTGCTCCTCACTTATGCATTTATGAAAAGAATCCCCCACCGTTCCTGCCGACTGCAAAAGCTACTTCAGCTAAAGAAGCAGGAGGCTGAAAAGTCAGAGGAGGGGAAAGAAAAAAACCAAAAAAAAACGAGAGCTCATCACTGACAATCCTGCCATCTCTCGGTGTATGCACTGACACGGTAAGATGTGAATTACAGCTATCTTCGTTTCATTTTGGCAGTTTGGTGTTTTCCCCGAGCCACTTTGTTTTGTTGCCATCTGAGCAAAAAACATCTCTTTAGCAAAGCGACGCCTGTTCTCAGAGCGAAAGAATGAAGAGCCCAATCTAGTGTAATCATCCCTCCTCCACCCCCAAAAGTAGGAAAAAAAAAAATCTATGCCTGCCCACGCTCCTCCCACCAGGATTTAGATAGTTAAAACTGAGGGTGTTTTGAACATCAACAGAGCTCCCTTGATAACACCTTAGCTCTCACCTGAATAAGTCACATTTAGCCGCATCTTCTCCCAGTAATGAATGTTTTCATATTTCATTTCCCCACTTTCAAGTTCAAGTGAAAGCGCCTTCCCTCGATTGTCAGACAACATGTCAAAGGTTAGAATCTTTCTGTAACAATCCAACCCACCAATTAATTAGTGCAGCTCCCTGCCATATACACGGTTGCATGGTGAATGTGGACCCTTGAGTGGAACTTGGAATAGATTTAAATCAGCAATGGAGAGCCAGGGGAGGATTCCTCGTCGGGTGATTAAAAGTAACCTTTAGAACTATGTAGGAGCTGTTTGCTATGCCCTTTCTTTCCCTGCAAATGCCATCTTAGGACTCTGGTCTAATGATGCAAGAATAGTTTCAAGGCAATTACAGTCCCTCCAAATTGATCCCAAAGCATTGAACTTATGAGTAGGAGAAATAATGCAGCAGAGAGGGAGTACAAAAGTAGATTGTGATTTAACTTGCAGGTATGCAGGAAGTTATTAACGGGCCTGAATAATATATAGTTGTGTGATATAAAGATTAATAGCCACGCACTTATTTTGGACAGATTTTGGAGCACCAACTGTGGTGTGCTTTTAAAAATGTGTCTATGGTAGCATTTATTGCATGCCGGCAACAGTAGGGTGCATCGACTGTGCTGGCAGGCATGCAAAAAGCATGTCAGCCCTCCCCTGCCCTCCCTATTAGTGTCGATAGGCTATCTCCTGTGGTTGCCTCCAGGTATGGAAGCAGCAGGGGATGCAGCAGTCAGTGGGAGCCTTGTTTTGCTGCGGCACTTGTCCTTGTAACCGAGGGAATTGTGTGAAGCCCTGCCAATCACTTCATTGCAGTCACAACAGCAGCTGCCCACTTTGTTTTGCTCCAGTGTGAAAACGAACAAAAAGAAACGCACTTTGAGACTTGAACCAAGAGAAATAGCACAGATACATGTATATGTATGCAAATGTGCACAGCAATGAGGAGAAAAGCTTAGAAACTGACAGGTTGCTTGTCTGAAGCTCATGCGTAAATGTTTTTTTTTTTTTCTTGGTTACAAGAAATTGAACAAACTGTCCTCTGCTGAGACGAAACATAAATTCAATTAGTGAGTTTTATTCAGAAAATTGATTACCTGAGACATTAGTTTTTAGTTGTTTTAACTTATAAAAAGACTATCACCCATTTCCCAACAGTGAAAAAGACAAAACTCATTGTTACATATTTCAAAATAGGGAAGTATAATTGTGAATTTGCCAACTATGAAGTCAGTGATGCTTCTTTTCAGTTTTATAAAACAAATGTTCTTGTTGATGTAGATACTTGCCAGAAAAAGAGACCTTGAACCGGAATGTTTTGTATTTATGAAGCGACGGTTGTAGAGGCATCTTGATAGCAATTTTGCTGAATTTTCATCATCTGCCTGTAAAATATAGAGGGGAGTGTAAAGTATAGTAATATTTAATAAATTAGAATATTATTGAGACGTTCATTTATTTCAGTAACTCAGAGATGGATGTTTTCAGCCATTTATTTCTGCTAAATGTGATGATTTTCCTTTCATAGATAAAAACACTTACCATAAAAATATAACAGCACACCACTAAAATGCATTAAAACAACAGAAATGTTGTCTTAATGAAATGTATGTTTAATACCCTCCTCAAGGTTATTTTGAAGAGAAATTTTTATTTTGATAAAGAAATGCATGTCTCAATTTATTAAATATGAGTGTATTGGCTAAAAAATATATAAACACAGAAGTTATTTTTTTCTTTTTATTCCGTTCTGTACATCTCTTATTGTTCTGCCATTTACGTTTTTTATTCATTTGCGGTGAAACAAGTTCCTTCCTAAACATTCTTTGACAAAACAGTCCAAATTCTTAGAGAAAAGTCAGAATACTTTTATTAAAGTCAGTTTTTTGGGGGGTTTTTTAGTTGTTTTTTTTAGGGTGGGCCTAATCTTCTTCCATACATCTGCCATTGTTCATTGTTCTGCCATGTACATATTTTATTCATTTGTGATGAAACAGATTATTTGCCAATTTCCACAGTGAGCATCGGTGAAAACGATGACAGCGCTGACTGAGCGAATAAATTCTTAGATTAAACTCAGAATTCAGAGAAAAAGTCATAATTCTGGTATTAACGTTTGATTTTTTTTTTTTTTATCAGTGGCCCTAATCCTTTTCCGTACATCCCTCATTGTTCTGCCATTCACATATTTTAATCAGTCGTAGTGAAACAGATTCTTTTCTAATCTCCAGCCTGAGCATTGCTGAAAATGATGACAACGCTTTCTCTGTCGAGCGACTAAAGTCGAGCCAAATAGAAAGACTGAATTAAACGGAAAAAAATTACAAGAAGTATCTGCAAAAATGTGAAGTTCTCTCTGGGAAAGAGAGAGGACTGAGTTCATTCCTCCTCCCCCTACCTTAGGGAGTCCTAAGGCTCATAATCACAGTGCAGCATGAGTAGGCAGATGGCCTCTAGTTTTCCTGTGACCTCACCAGATCTTCTGCATCAACTGTCTCTGTATTCAGCGTAAGAGCCAGAAGAAGGTTTTTGACACAGTGCTCTTGGATCAGCTTTTACCGTGAGCTTGAAATTGGGGCTTTGCCGTTAAGGAGAGTAATTTCCAGTCTTCACATCCTACTCAAATCTATCAGGCTGTCCTACAAGTGAAGTTGGAAAGTGGGGGCGATGAAGAGCAGGTGTACGGTGATTGGGATCAGTGTAGCAGAAAGCTGTGGGATTCCAGGGACCGGGCCTGACAGTTTCAGTGCACTCCTCTCTTCTTGACTCCCTTCTAGACCCCAGCTGAGTCCATCTGTCTGGGTGACGCTGCACACACAGACACTGTAAATGCATGTAAAATGCAGAGCTGGGCTGCGAGACTGCAATCAAGGAAGCCACTTTTCTTTAGGAAAGTTAAATATACATATAAAAGTAGAGCAATGACATGTCTGATGCTGATTGAACGTTACTATCTGTGCAGAAAATCATTGAATTGTGAACGGAAAAGAGGCTTTTACTAGTTTCCTCCTTTTACTTGTTGCTTTTTAGTAAAGTAGCTATTTTTCACACCGTTTTGAGAAGTAGGAAAAATTATTGCTGCTCCTATGTTTTTTCCCCTCCTAATTATAAAGAAACTTGTGAAACTACAAGTTATTTGTGAAATATTGGATCCAATTGGTCTTCAATATGTAAACTATTGATCACAAATGACTCAAAGGGTTGCAGTTGTAAACCAAGCTTTGTCATGCTGTAAATAAGTCAAACTGATTAGCAAAAGTATGTGCAAGTTTCTAGAATAATTTAAGGCAGAGAACATTTTAAATAAACTTTTTTTTGGCAGCAGGACGTTTTAGGGGAAAAAAAATGAACAATGTCTCAGATTTCAACTTTTACCATTTTTAACCGATGTTAGATGAACTGATTTGACATCAATGCAATCTGACTTACTAAACATTAGTGATCACCATTAATGTGTCAGAGTAAAGTAACTGAAAGCTTCATACATATAGAAGATTAAATTACCAATTTGTTTCCAGAAATGGATATCATAATCCATTCAAAGCGCAGTAGTACTTGAGCTACTGTAAGTCACGTTCACTGTAAATACTGTAAATTCACGTTAACTTAATCAAGGACAACACAGTTAACAATGTCTGACATGATAAAAATAAAACTGTCGATTTGTACGAAGGTTTTAGGGCAACACTTCTATGAAGAGTTGTAAATGTCATAATGAGGAGCATTGTTGTGACGATGTGCTGCAGGCGGATTGCCAGAAAGAACAGGAGGTTCTTAAAGAGACAGAGACCCAATTTCAAGGCGTCGAGTTTCTTTTAAGTTATATTTGATATATACAGAACAGCCGAATATAACACAGTTACTTTATTGTGTAATAAAATGACTATATGTGTCTGGAAAACACATAATAAACAAACCTTCGTCCTTCTGTGTGCCACTGTGATCTGGTTGTCAAAGTCCAGTCAGCTTAAGGTGTGAAGTTAAAGTAAGAAGAACTTTTTTCACAGTCCAGATTTTGCCACCTTTTCTCTGCAGCTTCTGCATTACTAAAGTTTATTAACTTCCTAGCAGATGAGTAAAGTTGCTTTTACTTTAAGCACAGCTGCACACAAGTATAAGCTGTGTCATGTAATTATTTATAGTGTCTATGTTTTATTTAACTTTTAATGAGGAAATGGGAATCTTAGCGGTTGTCACTTAGAAGCTCCATCTGCTGTGGCTGCAGCAGAATTTAAAGCAGCAACATTTCCAAACTGCTTTCAAGTAAATTCTTCCCTAATTGTCATTTCAGTAAATGTTGAAGGACTGTTGAGTAATTTTGAACTTTCAAAAAAAATCCTCCAGACAACATCACATACTGGAGCAACATGCTCGAAATCCTACAGTACGTGCTAAATCATTTCACAATCCATAAATTGCTGCATATTCGCTCTGCATCCCTCTGCGTTTTAGATGTTAAATTTACGCCAAGCATGTTTTTAACTTGAACCAACTATAAAGTGTTTTCAGTTGTAATCCTTGGTTAAAAGCTGCTGGAAACTCATTTGTTTGCAGTTTATAGATAAAACAAAAAGAAGATGCTCAGTTTGCAAAATTTCAAGAAGTAACGTGAAACTCAATTACTGCAGCCGCTCGTCTGGTTGATCAATCAGATGCAGCTCCTCTGAAGGTATGCGGTTTTGTTTTTATGTGCCTGCCAGGACGTGGGGCTTCATGTACGTGGACCGTTGCACAGAAAAATAAGCAGACCTCCAGAACTTGTACTCGCATCTTTTGCTCAACATCACAAGGAGTTGTTGATTAAACCCACTTTTGAAATTCACATTTTATCTCAGATGAAGCAGCACTCTTTGATTAGAAGCTCCCCTCTGCTACATTTCATGGATATGAGGAACTTTCCCTTCATGAAAAACTTTGCCCCTCCTATTTGGTGTACATTGCTATCTATTTGGCTGGGAATGTTTTCTTGGCTGAACCTTGTGACACTCAGTGAGATTCTGTTTGCCTCTCTGCTCATGGGAAACTTTTATTTTTTATTTTTTTGCCTTCATCTGTTGGTTAAGGGCGGCAGGGTGGAGCTGGGCTGTCTCTGAGCCTCCCAGCTCATCGTATGCCCCAGAAAGTTCTGGTCTTATCTCTATTCCCTATCTAACCTCCTGCATGCAGCTTCACACACACATCCGGTTCTCCCAGGAACCTTCCCCTACCGTTCTACCATCTCCTCCCAGTTTAATCATCTGGGAAAATATTTATTCATGCTCTGTCATTATTACCTCCGTTGGATGTGTTGATGAGGTTGTCTTTTATCTGCACTTTCTCTCCGAGTCGTCTCCCCTCAAGGTGAACTATATGGTTTGAACAAGCAGATTCATGCTAGAGTGGAAGTCTGTGAACCAAATGTGGGGTGCTGCAATGGTGACATGATTTTCATTGTTCAAACTACCAATTCCATTAAAGCCAATGCTGTTTGGTATCAATGCTGACTTTTACTGTGGAAGTGTTTGCACCTATAGGATGGAGAAATGTCTTGGGATAAAAATAACATGATGCTCCATTACTTTTCAGTGACCCTTGTTTGTTATTACTCTGGACCTCTGTCTCTGCGCTTCAGTACTCAGACATTTTTTTCTTTTTGTCTAACCTGACTCAAAATTGTTTGCGGAAAATTTGTCCATTTGCGGATTTTTTTTTTTTTGTAGTGCATATCTAAAATGTTTGAAAGAAAATGCAGCTTGGGAAGCTGAAACACCTCGGCTCAATGCTTCACATGATACTGGCTGGAGTTTGCAAACCAGCCAATCCTATCTTCCTGATATGAGAGCAGCTCAATCGTTTGTTGAAGACCTGACCCTAGTCTGTTGTCAGTAATTTGGCAAAAAGGAGTGTATTTTAACTCTTCACATTATACTGCTTAACAACCGCTTAGAGATTTAAAAATTGACCCCCCAAATGTCACTGAAATCATTTGTTTGACATCAACTAATGGTCGTTCTGGGATTTTAATTTGTTTTCACCTCCGAGTTTTTCCATCTTTCAAAGTGGGGTCAAATTGATGAAAGCTCAGCACATCTCTAACCAATTTAATCCTGCAAGTCAAAAAGCTGCAGACAACCCAATCCATCATGTAGAGCCGCATTTTAAAGAAATTAAAAGAAATGTTTACTTTTGTATATGATGATTCCTCCAATGTAAATAAATCCCAAAGCCTTGAGTGTTATATGCATTTTGTTCTGACTTATTTCCCACAGTTATGTAAATTATGCGAGAATCATTTTACTCCAGTGAAATACTAAGTGTATCTCACTCACATATAAAACATCTGCTGTGCAAATGATGCCAAATGCTTAAAATGAGTCTCTTTTTTTTCAGGGGCTTGACATTTCATTGTGATTTTCACATTCAATTTACTTTCTTTGTGTGTTTATACAAAATGTGCCAGTGCTGCAAATCCAGCTTAAGGAGTTAAAAAAACTTTGTTGAAGCTTTAATGAAAGCATGCAACATACTTAGCAACACCTGGTCTGGTCAGCCATGTTGAGTCTGACAGATGAGTTTGTCTTACAACGTAATACTTATGACGCGTACAAACATGCAGCTGCATGGGCGTCAATGTGTGGCTGCAAGCCTCTTTAATTTTGGAATGCCTGCATTGTTAAGCATGATCAACGAAGCGCTCACTTTCTGCTCTTCAAGTCCCGATAGCCCCAATTTATCAAAACTCATCGGAACGTGTCAGACTTCATTCAGCTTAGCTGCACAATGAAAACTCATCATTTACCAATCAATAAATCTGTACAGCTGAAGTCCGATGTAAGAATGATGAAATATGAAATATGAGTTTGCTGAAGCCTTTTTTTTTTTTTTTTCCCCAACATCCATCATTGTCAACAAAATGAGTCCAGCAAATATTCAATTAAGACCTCGGGGCTCCATTTCTCATTCATTATTCTGGGGTTAATTTGCAACTGTAGATTTGTCTTTTGTCACTTTCAGGCCAAGAAAGGATGGTTGAGTAATTAATTTCACTCCTTATCATGCAGGAAGCAGTGGGGGGTCTTTGTCTGTGTATTCAATGAGATTTTGAAAAAAACTTTTTGGCATAAAATTGCCTTTCAGGTAAACGTATTGATACTGGTCAGTGCTATGTTCTTACCTCAGGGTGACCTTTTACGTAGCACAGCTGTTTTTGAATCATCTTTAAAATTTTCTTCTCAGAAAACAAGTCTAACCAAATAATCTATAATTTCACTCAGAAGCCACTCTTTTAATGCTTTTATGATTTGTTTAGTGTTACACTTTAAATAGTATAATATGCTTGGTCATTTGTGTTTTAAAACTTGAATGGGAAGCTGTCATTTATATTGTGAAAGTGTTTGAATGTGAACACAGCCACATACATGGGGTATTATTATGTCTAAACTGGTAGTTTGATGAAGTTTGTGGTGATTCCCAAAAATACGAACAGGAATAATTTTCTTTGACTGTACGGTGTGACATAGCCTTTATGTTACCCTAAGTGCACTTCTGATTGGCTAATGAGTCCCTCCTGACATCTCCTCCTCTGGAAGTTCAGACTGACTCATCAAGAAGCATTGTCCAACTGGGTCAAAGATGAGCCGAAACACATATTCAGTTCATTTAAATGAAGTTTGCATCGCTACGTTTGTCTATTTTTACTCAAAGTTGTCCGAGATTCCTATTTTTTTTTTTCTTCCAAAGTTCTACGAAAGTGTGTTTAACGCCACTTACTAACTTTCTTAAAGAGTGCCACTCGGTTCCGCAACCAAAGTGGGGAACCTGCAGGGATCCAGAATCCCAGTACCAGAAGAGATCAGTACAGCCTTACAGTTTCAAAGTTACTTGTTGCAACCAGATTCACTGTTGGAGCTTAAAAGCCAACTCTCTCTCCAGGTGAGAAAGTTTGATGTTGGAGAACTGCCTGAACCGAAACCCAAGTGGGTTACGTGACAGTAAACAGCCCGTCTGACATTGTAAGGCGTTCCTTTCAGTTCTATCATGGTGGTTCTGGTGTTTAGACCTGTTGGGTTCAAGTAGTTGGAAAACTTTGCGTTATCTCCCTCCAGATTAACGTAACGGTTAGTCACAGTTAGGTTGTAAACCAGTGCCTCAGAGTGCTGAGATGGATAAACTTATTGACTGACAGATAAACTTCTTTATTTAGTTTTCCCTATTCATAGATAATAGTTAACTTTGTTATTTTGTTTGCTTGGCTTTTACTTTTTATGATCTTACTTGAAGTGTCATTTTCTTTGAATGATGCCAAAGAAACCTTGTTTCTGAGAAATATACAAGTAAATCTTAAGAATATGTTATAAAAATCACTCCGTGGAGAGGTCAACAGTTCGTCCTTTAAATAAATCTTATAAATTGTGTTTCACACCTCGGTACAAAATTCCAGAGATCTTGTCAGCTTACAATTTAAGATTTATTTCTAAGTGATTGTATTAACAGAACAGTGTCTAATATACTATTTTTCCATTGTTGTTGTTTGTCAAACTGCCCTATTTTTCAGCACATTGCTAACAAAAAAGAGTTGCGTGTTTTAAAAGACCAGGAACAAATGGATACGGTGAACATCAAATATCTTAGAGGGTTGTTTATTACTAGTTTGAGGCATTATTCATTCATTTATTCATTTTCTTGCTTCATTCTGATCCAGGTTCCAGCCAGAGCTTCTGCAAGAGAAGTGCTTGTAGGATTTTATAAAAGGTTAATCAAAACTCCTGTTTACCTGAAAAGGACCTTCAGGGAGTTTTTTGTAGACACTAAAGAGTGGGTGTTTTGTTCTGTTGTGCATCTAAGCCTGCTTGAATCTGACCTTCAGCGAAATATGTAGTGAGAAAGAAATTAAAAGTGAAGCAAATTTGTCGTCTTGTTTCTGTTTTAAAGATGTCGGCGTTCACTCTCACTTCCATACATTTTAACCAGACTCATCCAAACTCTGTTCCATGGCCCCGTATTTCAAATAATCATAAACCAAGTCCCACTTTAAAAATAATTTTAATGTTTATTACAGAATCACATTTTTGTCGTTGCCAAGTTTGAACTGTAGATTCAGCGTGCTACTAACAGCTGCATTGCTTCCTTTGTCCAAACTCTGCAGTTTCCACCCATAGTGCCATCTCACACAGAAAACTCATGACTGTAATTTTTTTCTTCTTTTTTTTTTTTTTTTTTTTGCCTGGCCTCAGGCTACCATGCAGACCAGTTCGGCTCACTGATTGCCTTTCCGTTGAGGGGGCGGAGGTGTGCAGTGGAGGTGAATGTCGCGCTGAGTGGCAAATGGTTGGGGAGCAGTGGGAGAGCCATTGGCTGACGGGATGAAAGTTAAACACTAGCCCGTGGTCTTGTCTCACAGCTGGAGTCAGTTTGTTGCCTTGGGGCAGAGGCCCAGTTTATTGACCAACTTGGTACCCTTAACCTTCTCAGTCCCTCCTTCACATGGATTTTTCCTGGACCAGAACCAAGTCTTTAGAGATCCCATGTGTTATTGATTGAAAGGCTCACCTTTTGTAGCCAGCAAGAAGCTGCACTCTTCTTCTCAAGTTTAACACAAAGTGCTCTGCTTTGGATCTAAGTTTTCTCAAGGCTGAATTTCTCTTATCTCCTCTCACATCACAACCAAATTGGGTCTCCGATCACAGTGATCCTCAGTGTGTGATTATTTCTGTTAAGATCCATGTCAATCCTGTAACCACTGAGGTGGAAAGGTCACTTCCAACTGAGCTTTTGACTATAGACATGTCAACATCTGTCAAAAGCAATCTGGAACTTTTTAAAACATACTGTTTGTGTGTCAATCACCCACTGTGAAATCGTTGTCCTGTTTTCTTTTCTCTCAAAGCACACTCACTGCTGGCGTGCTGATATATCTACAGATGGCTGGATTCAAAGAAAGCACCAATAACAGTAGCTGGAGTTTGTGTAACAGAACTACTCCACCAGAACCACAGCAGACACCTTTATTTACGAGAGCTGCATTACCGGCTTTACTCTAATTGGTAAAGTGCAGTCTGTAAAAGATCCCAAGATCTTTAAATCAGGACATTAGTGTTGATAACAAGCAGTCGTTTATTGCAGTTATCTTCCCAGCTTAGTGTATCTAGAGGCTAGTAATCAACGCTTTTCTTAAGGCTGTATATGTCTGTTTAAAAAACAAAACAACACAGTATTAGTTGAGATATCTCTGGCAAGCTCCAAATTATCTGAGTTTTAGTAAAATACTTTATTTATCCCAGAGAAATATGTATATTTTTTTCATTACTCAAATCAAAGTGTCTTAACAGAGTTGTTTTTGATGGTAATGCTGTGAGAAGGAATCTTTTAATGTTTTCTGGTAGCAGTCAGTCCTGCAGTGAAATAATGAGGCCTCTGACTGAAGACACTGCTGCTGTATGACAGTCTCATGACCATCATCACATCCTAACAACTTTGTTTCCAAGCAGCAGAGAAAGTATTCTTCCATAGCACGTCAGTTATTGGCCATCAGTGCTAATCCGCCTCATTTGTTTTTGTCGCTCCTCTTTAAGTCTCTGTCTGGCCGTATGATTAGAAAGCTGCACAGAGACACATTGGATATGATCCTTGGCCATTATGATTGACGGAAGACAAGGTTTGTACTTCCTCCTTCTCACTCTGTTCCTTTGATTCTGCTCTGCATTCATGAAAGTTCCTTTTTACCTTCTCTGAGATTTGGGGTCATAGTTCAGGTAGTATTTGTGCTTTTGAGATGCTAATCAGCTGCTCCCAGTAATAAAATACAATACCTTGTTGTCACGGTTACGCATTATAACTGTATACAAGAAATTAAGAGCAAAAAACTTTTCCATCTGCACAGCAACCAAAACCAGAGGGAAGAAAGGTCCAAACACGCATTGCTTCAACCCAATAATTGATAATCAAAGTCTACAAAATGAACAAATCAGCATGGACATAAAGGAGCTAATTCAACATACTGCCACCATGAGCTGCACCTTCTTCAAACATGATTTTTATTTTTTTTTTTACTTTGTTTCTGATAGGAAATGAGAACAGGCATCATAGAGGACAGCCAAACTAAAATGATATTTATCTTTAAATAGGAAAGCTAGAATTTACAACGCTGCCAATATATATATATATATAAAAAAATAGATTTTTAAACAAGGATGGAACACCAGCTAAATTTGGTTTTAGTTTTTATATTTTGGTTGTTTACTCGGTTTGGGCCTCACTTAACTTACAAGTTGTTTTTTTTTTGTGACAAAAAGTTTGTTTTTTCCAAAAACTAAATGCAGCAGCTTTCTTTCAGCAAGCTGACAGTTAGTGTGCAGCAGCGTGTGGAGGAGGAGCAGCAGTGTGTTACTCTCTGCTCTATAAATCTGGAGAAAATGCCTTCTTTGGAACATTATAACATGATTTTTGAAGCCATTACCTTTTAAAACCGACCCATTCCACTAAGTTGGCTCACAATAAGAATATGAGTCAATACTTTTACTTCTGTGACCTCACTCAAACTAGAATTTGATGACTAAGTACTATATTGAAAGGTCAAGCAGCAAAAATACATTTTTTCATAGCAAGTCTATTATTTTTTGGACTATTGTGCAAGTAGTTCTTGTTAAATAGTTTTGAGAGTTACACAAACTAAAACATTTATCATGTGCAAAAAAATGTGTAAAGTACAGAGTTAATTCAAGTCCCAACTTGAAATTAAAATCTGACAGAGAACAAAAAAGCAATATGACAAAACATTTGTACTTATGGCACACTGATGGAAAACATTTCTTTAACAAGTTTCATCTCTGCTTTTTGAACAATGCAGTCCCATCAATAAGTAGAAGGAAGATGAGTGTTTTCTGTAATAAAAGAAAAAAAAAAGAGCAGCCGCAAATTCTTTGTCTGAGGCATTTTCTTTTATTTCAGTGTAAAAATGTTTGGAAAATTCACCACTCTTGAAACCTTCACTAAAGCGGTCTCAAGTCAATTTTGGAGTGAGCCTCAAAAAGATTTCAAGTGGATGTTTGGCTTTCCGTGAAAATATGCTTCGAGCCTGCTTCACAGAAAGCCAAGATCATACCTCTGCAATGCTGCAACCTGCCGGAACCAAACTTGCCTTTAACTTTTTTATTCTGTCAAAAATAAAATATGAGAAACTTTCAGTTACATCTTGGCTTTCTTCAGAGGGAGTTTTGTGTCTTTTCATATTGTTGATTACTGGCCGATACTGGTTTAACATTCTCAAATCAAGTTGCACTGTCATCCTATTGATTGGAGTCAGTGATGATGTCCACTGTTTTTGCTCTGTAGCGCAACTCACAGTCAACTAAAGTTATTAAATCTGGTAAATTTTAATTCCAAATTTTAGTGATAATCTCTGAAGAATCCAGTATTTCAGCTGGTGTGAGGTCCATTCAGGCACTGATGGAACTAAAGTCTGGTCCCACTGATGAATCGGCATTGTCATCTTATTAATACCCTCACACAGCCAGGGCGGCTGCCATGGATTTTTCCATCTTAATGGATTAAGCCTTCATTTCTTATGCCTAATCACAAAAAAAGAGGTTAGGGATGAAGCAAACTTGAGATAAAGGCCTTTGACTATTCAAATTAGCTCAGACAATTCTCAACCCTCTAAAGCAAGCCGTATCTTTTTCTTCTGCGGGTTTGTAACAGATTAGCTTGTTTTAAACAACAGTTTTGTATTTTTTTTTTCATGATGTGTCTTGTGATATTTTAGTTTGTTTAGACTTAAAATAGTGTTGAGCTAAAAATAAAAAATAGCTGTGATGGTTTTTGATACGGTAAAATGTTATGGTAGCTGCTGACAGGGCTGCACAATGCAGTCAGTATTGCAATTTACCTCTGTGTGATAGTACCACCACAATGTACTGAAAAATTACAGAAATCTAATGCATTTAAACATTGCATGCCAATAATATCTATTTGCCAGCTGCATGAATTTTAATTGTTTTATTTCCTCATATAGATTCGAGTGACAAAGAAGTTACAGCACAGGGGAAGTGGTGGTCATTGTGAAGATCTATTAATTCAGTTTTTATTTACCTTTGATGTATAATTTTTACTTAATATCAATGCAGCTAATGTTACGTGTTGCTTCCTCTGACGTTTGTTCCTCGAACATGCGTGCTAATAACTTGGTCATTCACTGTTTAGATGATAAATTATTAGTTCATGTATTCAAAAGTGTATCTTCCGTCGGCATGTGTGTCACGATTTAAGCGTGGAAAGCTGAAGTGCGACTGGCTTTGTGCCTGCCACTCTGCTGGTGGACGATCACATATGCATGAACTCGCTGCATTCACACTTAAACCTTCGGATCGACCTCTGCAGTGTCACTCGTTACCGAGATCTGGCTTGGCAATTGTCCTGCACTGAAGGGATTTGTGGGCAGAAGAAGAGGAATGGGAAGGTGGCGGAGGCGGGGGCAAGGATATGTTTGTGGAGTCAGCCTTGGATTTATGTGTCTGTAAGAGAGCCATTTATGAGAAGACTGTTGCCCCTGCTCTTTACGGGGGGTGGGGGTGGGGGGTTGCTTGTTTGCTGCTGAAGCTGCTGTGCAAATATTAGTTGTCCTGGTGCACCTGCTGCCATTGTCGCATGCTCTCCCTCCCGCTGCCCCGTATCCGTATACTCTTCATTTGTCAAGCACACAATGGAAGACAGAGACACAATGGAGGGACATTTTTGCTCTTGCTTGGCCCAGGGTTTGTGTCCTGACACTGGATAAACAGTGACAGGACCTCCAGTTCCCCCCTGGGTTGGTGCTGAGCTTCTTTAATCTACAGCAACTGGAGTCCTATTCTATGACTGGTCAGTCACAGGCCACAATGTTCACATGCTGATATTTATTCAGACTTCATGAAAGAGCCTGGGGGCAGGAGATGGTTGTATTTATTAATAAAGAGAGAAGGATTAATCTTATTCTTTCTCTAGCCAAAGAAATTCAAAACGTGTTCTCAATATCTTCTTCTCTTAAGTTTTATCTGTTCCAAGAACTACTACGGGACATTTTTCTCCATATTTTATTCATTTTTTTTCTCCCCTGCAATTTTCAGAATGTTAATTTAAGCAAAATAATATTCAAAAATATTATGTAGATAATCTAATGTTCTGTCTTTAGAAATTCTTCAGATAAGGACATTGGATTAGACAGACTTAAATACACAAATCACAAAACAGTCCAACTAGATATGAACTCATTCATGCAGATTGATTTCACTTTTGGGCCAATTCATTTCCAATAGTTAGCACCACTCTTCAGTGTGGATGCTTTTACCGCACAACAAACATGCAAAGTTAAGCCGCTTTTGCACGGAACGGAACGGTTCCAGCCCTATTGTGTTTGCATTACACTGAGGGCGCCATCGAAGCTGTGCCGGACATCATTATTTTTGAAACTAAGCAATGGTTTCAATGTAGCGGCCGGCTGTACTCGTTCATCAGCGAGTAAGCGGAGGAAAAAAAAGTACCTCATCATAAGACCAGGTGATTCTACTACATTGAGACGAATCCACTGCTAATTAAAACTAATAATAAAAATATTGAAAAGAGCTCTCTTTACAAAATAAAATACAGTTTAGTGAGAGCCAGCTGTCAACGGAAAATCAACATCTGACTCCATAACAACCAGCGGCCAATCAGCTGCTGGTTCTAAGCAGAACCGCTTGGCCAGCAAGATTGGAACCACAGCTCTTGTGGTTCCATGGGGCCGGGTGGAACCGGTCGCAAGTTGTAATGCGAACACGCTCGGAACCGTTCCGTTCCGTGCGAAAGCGGCTTTAGACATCTTCTGCTAGGCAACCATCTTCTTCCTGTGGTGCTCCAGGAACGTCGTTCAAAAAGAAAAGACTTGCACCAGATAACAGGAAGATAGATTCTATTTTTTTTTTTTGTTGGAGGTTTAAATGTATACATTTACTTGAATATACATTGATGATTTTCTTAATGTAGCTGAGCTAGATGTTGATGCAAGATACTAAATCCAGTTAAAAATGTCAAATCTATAATAATTTTGTGGTGTTTTTTTAGATAAAGTTGGCATTACAGCAAGTGCTCTCTCATGCAGCAGCTTGATGCCACCTCTGCTACTAACATTAAAAATAAGTGAGCACTCATGGCAGAAACTTTTGAAAGATGCACCTTTTGCAGCATTGTTTAATTAGGTCAAAATTCAAATATATACAATCGTAGATAAAATGTAAAACCAAACTTCTAAATAAAAATTTCTTTTTTTGGGGATGGAAATAGTTATCTTTGTAGTAAAACTGAAACAGAAAAATCCATTTTGTTTCTGCTAAGCCTTTTTTTGTTGTTGTTGTTGCCATTACTGTACTGTGCAAATAACATTGCAGTCGCACACATGCTGCAAATTGTGCCTTAAAATATTTTCTATAATCAACATGCAACAGAGTGTTTCTAGCTTCCTTTGTTCCCATCGGTTTCACTCTCTGTTTCTGCCCTGAGTGTGCCCTCTCTTTCTTTCAACATATTGCTTTCTGCATGTGTCTGAGCCTGGTGCGTGCAAGCCCACACCAACACACGCACACACACACACGCATTCTTGCAGACATAAACACCAGTGTCCAACACACACAGAGGGGGTCCCTGGAGTTGAGCGCAATTACTGTGTGTATTGTTGCTTACTCATTATGTCTGACAGGCCACACCACTTGTGCTCTCCTCCTGTCTCCTGTGCATTGCCTCCTACATCCTCTGCTTTCTCAGTGCAAACACACACAAAATGTGCATGATGAGTGTGTGGGTAGAAGACTGGGGGATGTGGGCTGGTGTCCATTTATTCAGAGCCTCAAAGTCTCGCAGGGTGTCAGTTTGCTTTTCGCCTCTCATGGCCGCCATGCTAAAGCCTTTTCAGAATCTCATTGTTTTCCTGCAGAAGGAACATCGGCTGTAATAATATATTGCCTTTACTTACTGCAGGCCAGAAAATATATTACCTGTTCTTGGATTGAATTTGATATAAACTGATAGCAGGAATATTGAAAGAGACAAAGTGGAGCACTCTGATCTGTGCTTTCCACTGGCGTTTTCTGTTGGGAAATCCTGGCTGGTGACATTCAGGAAGCTGTGACTTGACACGCAGCTTCCACCTCAACATTGTGTTCTACAAAGCAAACATACAATGACTGAACCATATGCAATAAACTAAATTTATTCAGATTTGCTGACCAAACAACCAAAATGAGTAAGACATAAATATATTCTTTTTATTTCATCGTTTTGAGTTTTTTCTATCTATACTGTTCCTAATAATAGGGACAATATATTACCAAAAAAAAAGCATTGGAATCAATTGGAAATAATTTGGTATATGTTAATAAAAGCCAAATTATTGTCTGGAAACTGGCTGATTTAAATGAAGTCAACCAGTTCTGTAGAGAACTGTGGTCAAATATTCAGTCAGTTTATGGCAGAAGATTGGGATATGGTCTTAGTGTTTTTTATTATGGTTTATGCCTTTACGTGTAATTAGGAGCAGCTGTTTTGGAAATTGATTCAAGTTGTTTGCTGTATGATCATCACATGCTGCTAAAAGAAAAGAAATGCATTTTAACAAACCAAAAATAAATGAAATAATCATGCCCATGGTGGGTTTATATCAATACTTCATTGGCCACGTGACTTACTAGATATGATCTGAAATTGCTGAATTGTTGTTCAATATTGCTTCCTACATCTTACCCGACTGCAAATGTTCAGTTCTTCAAACGAGAGCAAAATGCAAATGCGAGGGCAAGGCTCCAATTAATTGTCTATAGATATGCAGCTACATGAAACCATTATTGAGGAGTAAATGGCTTTAACTTTGTTTCTAATGTAATATAAACTTTAATTAATAAAGTGTGTGATGAAGTGGGGACTTATCAAACAAGCCCTGTGTCCATTAAAGGCCCTAAACCCTCACAAGGCAGCCTTATTAAACCCCATTTCACAATGTGTTTATGAGCCCCATGGTGTGAAAAACAGGGAGAAATGCCGAGACATGAAGAAAAAGAAATGAGTTTGTGTAATTAGTGAAAATTAAGAGCTCTTAATCCAGGAGGAGGGATTGGAGGAAGGGGTGAGGGAAGAAAGACGAGTGAAGCGGGAGGTACTGGCATCATGAGACAGGTGGGAGGGACTCGGGAGCGCATGGCTCGCTTACTTTTGTTTGCCCCTGAAGAAATGAGCGAGGACCCAAAAGCACACACCTAATAAAGATACTCATTATAAAATATGGTTCTGGAGAGAGGCTTTGAAATCACAGCTCTCCTCACCTAGAGGAGCTCTAAGTGAAGAGATGGGCTTGTTGTATTTTCACACCCATTTACTTGAGTGCACGAGGATAGTTGTTTTTTTTTTTAAACTTTTTTAGTCATGTTTAGGAATTTGTTTTCCTAGATTTGAAGGATTTATGTTGTGCTTCCTTCTGTTTCTCCAATAACAAAAAGCAGTGCACAACACAGTCAAAACAATTCACTTCATCAGCATTATTCCTCGTACCCGCTAAGCCTCACAAAAACATTTAGTCATGCAAGAAAAAAAACAAAAAAACAACACTTTTCAGGAGCTTTATCCAATTACAACCACCGTGTTCAGTGGTCATGTTGGTGAAGAATCCACTTGCATGTACTTTAATCTCTGAATAAATCCTACTGTTCTGTGAAGGACTCAACATTGGGGAACAAACATCATGCATCATAAAGACAGAGGAATACAACAAACACATCAGGGAGAAAGTTGTGCAGATGTTCAAAGCAAGATCAAGGTATAAAACAACATCCAAATAGAATGGATTAATTTAAAGCTTATTCATGTGTTAGAATGACTCAATCAAACCTTCAATTATTACACAAAGAAGCGGTAAAAGTCTTTGTCTGTATAACTATAGCCTTCTAGAAGCACATCCCACTATTCACAGCTTTTATTATAGCAAATTTGGGTTCTTAAGCAAATTCAGGCTATAAACTATGTATGCTTCTTTGCTTCACTTCACATATAGGACTCTGGAGAAATGCAGTGATGTTTGTGGTTCTAACCTGAAAAGGTGCTGAAAAGTTTAAGGCATAAAAATACATCCACAAGGAACTTCATCTAATGTGTGTGGGTGCCAGTGAGATTCGCCAGCACCTTTATCTGGTGAGACGGTTCCTCAGACCTTCTAATATCTACAGAAGTGTTATTTTGTGGTCTGGCTCAGGGTGGCATTTCTTTGCTCCATTTCATGACATACATCAAGACAACTTCTACTGACAGTCTCTGCTTCACTAGCACTGACCTTCTAAAATGAATCCAGATGTTTCAAGTGATGGACAGAAGAAGTGAAATCTGTGGGAGCAGACACGTTTCAGGGAGAGGGCGATGGGATTACACTAGCTGGACCAGCGCAATCATTTCTCCTACTGCATTTGTGCCGGAATAGAGCGGCACTGCATCATTTCCGTGTCTGTATATGTATTTATTAAGTAAATGTGCTTATAATGTTTATAGCCTCTCTAGTCAATGAGGCCAATCGATGGTCAGAGGGATAGAGGCCATTTTCGCTTTGTTTGTAGCAAAGCAGTTTTTACACCCAGGTGAAATATCTTCAGTAATATCTGAATGCTGTCTGAAGTAAGGGCGCCCTGTTGTTTAAATGAGAAGCATGAACAATTTTAGCATGCTTTTGTTAGTGCCACGGGGCATGCAAGCAATTGTTTTAATCCTTTGAGCTCACTTACTCTCAACTTCCAGGGGAACTTTCTGGAAATATAAAATAAAAAAAAATAACATGCTTAAAATTTGAAATACATGTTATTTCAGCAGCAACCACAAGGAGAGACTCTTTTTAAATAGTTTGATCAAGTCGTAAATGATATCCTGCTTTTATACTGGAAAATAGTTTTGTTTTAGAAAGCTAATGGAAACCTTCTTTTTTGTCGTTTTAGATTAAGACTTCAAAAACAGTTTTGTTCTGGACTTCTATGTTCTGATAATATTCCATCCAAAAGCACGTCCTTTCTTTTTATCTGAAGACTTTTTATTTGTAATCAGGGAAAATTATTACTGAAATAGTTTTCTTGCAATGGAAAATGTTAGGTACAACACAAACAAGTCATCTTTTAATAATCAAGCTTTTATACCAAGTAGAACCACGTCTGTCCAGAGACTTTTACTGAAAAGGCAGCTTTGCTGCTTCCATATCAGCTCTTATCTAATTTACTAAACTTGGCTAAATATAGCAAGTGTTTTGAAAGAAAGTTATCAAAATTCTGTAAATTTGCTCAACCAAGCCAAGAAAAAAAAATTGCTCAAAAAGGATTACTTTATTTGCTTGATTTATTTATTTATTTTTCTTGGCCTCCAAATACTTTTGACTTGACGATTTTGGCTCACGGGACCAAAAGTTTGGACACCCCTGCTTTATGAAAACCGGAATGGTAAAAAAAGGATAATTTTAGCATGCTTTCCTGTGACATCTTTTTGCTAGTACTAGAGGTTATCTCACTATCAGTATTTCATGCAGGCGCATGCCTTTTCTCCTGTGCACATCTCCGAAAACAACAGCGATAAACTGTCCATTAAGTCAGACACGGTGCGTCTTCCGGCTGACATTGTTGCTGGAACACAGGTACATCGATCTACTACTTTAAACTTTGTTCTCCCGGGAAATTAAGTTGGTTTGGGTTTTTCTGTGCTGCTTTTGAATCTGTGCCGTCCCATAAGGCAGACAGCCACGAGTGGCCGTTGGGAATACTCTGTGAGCCTGCAGCTACTATAAGTAATCTCCAACAGATGTAGAGGATGGGCAAAGGATGAGTTTGAAAGTGAGTGAGAGACAGTTTGTCGGAATAATTAAGGCTGACCAATTGACACTGCATGGTTAATCATTTTGAATAAAATAGTGGTAGTACTACCCTAATCATAAACATGCACTTAAATATTTAAAACACCAAAACTCAAACAAACCCCACAAATTCTTAGTATCTCTGAAGACTGCTTGGTCTGAATTTTATAACATTCTTAAGTTAAAAAGAGTGTTCAGTCCTTCAGTGGTGGCCTACTTTGAAAGTAAAATAGCTATTTGAAAAATAGAATGCCAATACAGCGCTTAATATGCGTGCATATCAGGCTGGTGCAGTGCTGTGGAGGTACACCTGAATGAAATCTGAAACTGCTGGGCCAGGTGCTTGCTTTCCCCCCCTGGGAGCGCCAGGACCGGAGGGTTCGGGAGCGGATTGGGGATTGAAGTTCTAGAGGATGGTGTTGATTGTGGGAGGTGTGAGAACTCGTGTGCAAACACCTGGTTATCTAAAAAAGACTGCTATGCAATTATCTGCATCCTATAATTTATGTGCAGCTTGGATGTGTGTTGCACGTTTATTTTCTGTCGAGGAGCTTATATTTTTGGAGAAATCCGGCAAGGATTGAAATTATTTATTTCGAGTCTGCCTATAGTGGACTACACAATTTTCCAATCAATTTCTTATTTTACTTATTTCTGCATTTGTATAAAATTGATTTTCCATTTAGATTTGGAATATGAAAATACACTGAGCTGAAAGAATTTCACCCTGCCTCTGAACAAAGTTAACGCTGAACTTCTTTTCTACCACAGAACGAAATTAAATATTCTTTACATGCACTTCTATGTTGTATTCTGCACATGAAGTTTTAGTCTAACTCTGCTCAAGTTTCCTCAGTTGCTTAACACAAGCTTTAGATTTCCATCATAGTTGATGCTGCTCTTTAACATTTCCATTAAAGAGGGAAACGTGAAGTAACCCATTTGTCAGCTGACTCACTGGCACTAGACAGTAACAGGTTGGTTACCATGCTCTATGCAGAAAATGTTGGATAATTTCAGCATTTTCTCAGGCATTGTTGAAAGAACAACAAGATTTGTGTTTTCATTTTGTGCCCTTATACCGAACCGAGTCAGTAAGACGCGATTGATTCCCTGGTCCAGCATATGGTATTGAATCAAGATAATTCTGGTTCTAATTTCTCAAAATAAAATAAAAAGTTGTGTAAATGTTGTAATCAAACCGTAATTTAAATGTTCAGTTTTTTTCAACTTGTTTTTATTCAGGCATGCAGTGTTAATGTGTTGAAATCACTTATTCTTTGATCCTGAGCATGTGACCGAATATTGGTATTGTCCATTCATTCTTTCAAATGGAGTCACTTAGAAACTTTTATAAAGTTTTTTGAAGTCAGAATTCCTCCACTTTCTTCCCTCTTCTGGCTCATTTTGTGCTGTAGATTGTGCGCTCCTCTCCTCTCTTACTGCCCCAGCATTACTGCAAAAATCTGTCCGAACAAAGCAAATGTTGACCACACTGAAAAAAATAATAGTAGATGTTATTTTTTTTCTGCAAGATTGTAGAATCCTCTCAAGATGTAAACATGTTTTTTTTTTTTCTTTTGTTTGTTCAGCTGCAGAAATCACAGTTTCCCTCCTCAAGGTTTTCAAATGGGCGTCTTATGGCAAAGTGTGCACCTTAATGTAAACCAGACACTGTGAAATAGTTGCAAGCACGCATTTTGCTGCAGAACGTGTTGATGCACATGGACAGATTTCTTCAGTGGAGCCCATCAGTTCAGAGGCCGACGCTTAAGAGGATGAACCATTCAGAGCACCAAATTGCTTAAGTGATGTACTTACATGTCAGAGCACCACAAACCCTGCCTTTTAGCCATAATGACAGTATTTTAGCTGCTGTGGTTTCAAAATAGTGCTATCTTAAAAGCATGACTGCTGTAAGAATGTGACTTATTTAGAAGTAGCAGAAGACGGCAAACTGTTAAACAGTGTGCTACGTGAATTGCTTGGCAGGTTGTCGGTGAGAGTGGACATTTTCCCTCTCAAATGGCATCACCGTGTCTTTATTGTTCTCCAAGCTTTATTAGACATTTAAAGAGAGGTCCATGAAACAGATTGTTGCTATTGCCGTTTATTGTCCACATTTATCTGTTTCCCCTTTTTCTTACATTTTTTCCTACGTATGTTGTCTTTGCAGCTGGAGAAATGTCATTATGGTTTTTTTTACCCCCACCTATCTTGTACAATATGTCTTGGTAAGATTCTAGTTTTTAGTCAGCATGTGAGCACTTACACTTGAACGTGTCAGAAGGAAATTGGAACATCTATAAAATCCGACAACTAAAAAGCTTTGCCAAAGGTAAACATCTGCTGCTACAGGTATCTGTATTTATCTGCTGTTTATGGCAATTAGGGATGGAACTGTGGAACATTCCAAGAAGTCACATTGATTCTTTTTATTGTTGGTTGAAGCCTTTTTGTTCGATTTCATAATTGGTTGTATGCGGACAGCTTCCGTCCTCCCGTTCTGTCTGTTGGTCTATGACAGAAAGAAAGAGTTGTAGCGTTGAAGACAGACAGGCTAAGATCAAGATTAATGCATGTTTCAGGGAGGGTTACAGATTGTGGTAAGGAGGGCTCACTTCCGAGTAAATGAAAGAACAGAAGTCCCTGGGATCATCTGATGCTGTCGAACAGGTATTTACTTTTCATGAATTCGTTCCTTTCATCTTTAGAAGATACTGAGCTGCTTAAAGCACCATAAATGTGAGGGCTTGGTTTTGATCAGTGCACCGTTTTATTTAAAAAGGTATGTTCTTTCAAAGTGACAATTATTATAGAATCCAACGTGCAAAAATATTGATCTGTCTCGGAGTCATCCCATTTTGCCATGCTGTAAGCCTTAATGTTTATTTAGATTTTTTAAAAAGACCAACACAAAGTAGTACATGTTTGTGAAGAGAGAGAAAAGATATAGAAATGTTTACTTTTTTTCTTACAAAGGATAATCTAACAAGAGAGCTGTAATTGTACTGAAATAAAGTCTTATCCTTAGTAGAATCCTTACCAATTTAAAAGCTGTCAGTTACTTTATATCTTATTTTTGGGTTATCACAGTAAAGGGGACTGTGCAGACTACTGAAAATGGACACTTTTCAGTAGAGATGTACAAAAAATTGTGATTAACTACAAACTTCAATGTATTTTACTGGAACTCTTTGCGACAGACTGACGCAGAGGGGTCCATAATTGTGAGGCACAACGAAAAGGATGCAAACATGAAAGTTTGCATGGACATAAAAGTCCAAACATAAAAGTAGACGGGTGTTACGACTGGCTCAGGGTCGTAACAAAAACATGAAACCATACCATGGTTAAAGTGAAATAAAGTAAATGTTTATTAACAAAAAACAACTATCAAAACAAAAGAAACTCAAAAGTGCAAAAGACGGGGAGCTGGGGCCTGGCAACTACCATTGCCTCTGCAGAATGGACGCTGAGGGCCACAGGCGACAAACCACCAACGACCAGTGACCAACGACCAGCTACGAGCCACCCAGCGCCGCTGAAAGACGGAGACAGCCAGCTTTAAGTATCCTGCACTCCAATCACCCGATCAGGCACACCTGCAAATGGGAGGAGCACAAAGAGGGACAACAAGACCAGCCTACAAGGCCCAGGGCCGTCACACCCCCACCCATAAAAAGCAGGTTCCTATAAGGAACCCTGCTCCTGCCTAACTCACCGTGCGTAAACAAACACAGCCGCCATTTTCACCAGTCGTACTTAGCAAAGTAGATATGTAATGCCCAGGTTTTCTTCTCCCTACTCCACTTTCCAAACCAGCAACTGGTGCACTCAGAAGCTCTTTTAAGGACAAGAAAAGGAAACAAAGAAAAAAAGAGCACAAAACAAACTACTAAACTGGAGCGCGAGATAACGCATCGGCTACTACATTGTTTTTCCCTTTAATGTATTGAATATCCATGTTGTAGGACTGCAGGAACAATGACCAGCGAATCAATCGCTGATTAGGACATTTCAGGGAAGACAAGAATGTCAGTGGGTTATGATCTGTAAACACCACAACACTAATGCCACCACTCAAATAAACATCAAAATGTTTCAGTGCCAAGATCAAAGCAAACGTCTCTTTCTCAATTACAGAGTAGTTCAATTGGTGCTTATTGAACTTCTTTGAAAAATAACTCACCGGTCTGCCAATACCCAGATCATCAGTCTGTGTAAGGACAGCTCCGGCTCCCACGTGACTGGCATCCACGTAAAGCTGGAACGGACGGTTAAGACGTGGTGCAGCTAATACGGGAGCAGCACAAAGGAGTCTTTTCACCTGCACAAAAGCCTGTTGACAAAGGGAAGACCATTCAAACTTTACATCTTTACGCAGCAAATTTGTTAGCGGCGCCACCACAGATGAAAAGTTTTGACAAAAACATCTGTAGTATCCTACCAGCCCAAGAAAACGCATCAGTTCCTTTTTTGTAGCTGGAACAGGAAACTGCCCTACTGCCTGAACCTTCGCTGCAACAGGGCGGACCTCACCTTGGCCAACCACACGGCCTAAATAGGTAACAGTTGCCCTTCCAAATTCACATTTGGCCAGGTTAACCGTTAACCTCGCTCCCGCCAAACGAGTGAAAAGCTCCCTGATGCGCTCCACGTGCTCTTCCCACGTATCAGAATACACCACCACGTCGTCCAAGTAGACTGCACACCCAGTCATATCACCAACCACTCTGTTCATTAATCTTTGAAATGTCGCTGGTGCATTTCTCAGGCCAAACGGCATCACCGTGTAAGAAAACAAGCCTGTTGGAGTAATAAATGCAGATACTTCACGTGCGCGTTGTGTCAAAGGCACCTGCCAATAACCCTTCAGGAGGTCAAACTTACTAACAAAGTTAGCAGAACCCACCTGGTCAACACAATCATCCATTCTCGGTAACGGGAAACAATCTGGTTTTGTCACAGCGTTAAGTTTGCGAAAATCCGAGCAGAACCGTAGGGTGTTATCAGGCTTTGGGACCAGAATACATGGAGATGCCCAACTGGACATACTCTGTTCTGCGATCCCATTTCGAAGCATGTAATCTACTTCTGCATCCAAATGCTTACGCTTCTCCAGATTCACTCTGTAAAACCGTTGTTTTATCGGCCTAGCGTCTCCCACCTCCACATCATGTTCGATGAGATGAGTGCGACCTGGCGTGTCTGAAAACAAACAAGGAAATTCACCTATTAAGTCTGCTAACTGTTTAGCATGACCTATAGGTAGGTGAGCCAACAACGTGTCCAATTTAGCCAACGCTTCTGAGTTTTTAAGACGCCCATGAATCAGAGCGCTGTCCAACTCATCTGTACCGCCGTCATTCCTCACAGGTGATACTGCGCTATCCGTGGTGCTGAAAGTCTCGCTGCCCCCATCAAGGCTGTTTACGGCACACACCGGGGTAACGCCATGAGGCTGAAATAAAACGTCATGAGCATAATATGCTTTTAACGTGTTAACATGACACAACTGGCTTTTCTTTCTCCGCTCTGGCATTGATATTAAATAGTTCTGGTCGGAAACCTTCTCCAGGACCGTATATGGACCAGAAAATTTAGCCTGAAAAGGAGAAGTCATGACTGGACACAAAGCTAACACTTGATCACCAGGCAGAAATGAGCGAACCTCAGCACGGCGATCAAACAGACTTTTCATTTTCCTCTGCGCTTCAGTCAGCCTCTCTTTAGCAAGATCCCGCGCCAGATACAAGCGTCTTCTGAAACCATTTACATAATCCAACAAGTTTGTCGGTGGAACGGATTCTTTAAGCCCGTGCGCTACCACAGCCAACGGACCCTTAACGTTGTGCGCAAAAACCAGTTCGTTTGGGCTAAACCCGGTGCTTTCCTGGGTTACCTCCCTGGCGGCCAGCATCAGCCACGGCAAACCTTCCTCCCAGTCGCCCGCCAGTTCTGTACAGTAAGCTCGCAGGAGAGACTTCAGAGACTGGTGGAAGCGCTCTAACGCCCCCTGACTCTCTGGATGATACGCTGTTGCTTTACTGTGTCGGATCCGTAACTGCTTCAAAACCTGACTGAACAAATGTGATGAAAAATTCGTTCCTTGGTCAGATTGTATGACTTTAGGGATGCCAAACACCGAAAAAAACTGAGTGAGCGCACGTACAACTGACCTAGCAGTTATTGACCGTAATGGATAGGCTGCTGGATAACGTGTAGTTTGACATATGACAGTGAGCAGATATAATGACCCAGCCTTTGAGCGAGGTAACGGGCCAACGCAATCAATTATTAAGTGCTCAAACGGCTCAGATGCGGCAACAATTGGGCGTAATGGGAACGGTTTCAAAGTCTGATTGGGTTTAGCAATGAGCTGACAGACATGACACATCTTAATGTAAGACGATACGTCCTTTTTAATACGCGGCCAGAAAAAATGTCTGAGCACCCGGTCATACGTTTTACGTACACCAGAATGGCCAGACTCGTCATGAGCAACTTTGCACACTGCGGAGCGGAGTTTAGTGGGAACCACTATTTGAAATACTGGCTCACCCACAATGTCAGCATGGGGTAACCATTTCCTCACCAACAACGAGTCCTGCAGAAAGTAGCCACATGCACAATCCGTGATTTCACTCAGCGGGCGCACCTGATCGAAGAGATTCTTGAGAGAAGCATCAGCTTGCTGCTCCGCCACGAACTCGCTGCGAGACAGAGACATGGGAAAACTGGACAATGGAAGAGTCATTTTTTTCACACATTTTTCCTCTTTCCCACTCTGAGCACGCGTCATGGCTCGAGTAACTGCGCATGCGGTAAAAACATCCGGGAATTCCCTGTTATTCTCGTCAGTCTGAGAAATGACTCGTTTAATCGGCTCCGACTTAACAAGTCCATCCAACTGCACAGTCTCCGCCCACAAATGTGTCCCAGCTAAACCGTTACCTAAAATCACAGAGACTCCGTCAATCGGCAAAGCAGGGCGCACAGCCAACTGTGCGTCACCCGTAAATAGTTCACAGTCAAGATATACTTTATGTAGTGGAACAAACAAGACGTTTAATCCCATTCCTCGCATCGGAACACAGGCACCTGTCTCAGATTCAACCGAGAACGGCAAAACATCAGCTCTAATGAAAGAGTCAAACGCGCCAGTATCCCTAAGGATCTTAACTGGAACCTTCTCCGTGCTGTTTGGCAGTGACACATACCCATCACGAATAAACGGCAGATAGGAGACGCCTACCTCAGAACGCTGAATGTTCTTCGCGTCCTTTAGATGATTCTGCACCGGTGCAGCCAAACCAACACCTTTAGGAGCAGTCTCAAACCTTTGCATTTCAGCTTTAAGCTGATAACAATCCGCCTTAATGTGTCCGCGTTTGTAACAATAATGACAAACCCGATCATCCCGAACAACCGGACTTTTAAATCGTCTGGCCTCATTTAGCTCAGCGACATCAACCCGATCAATGCGGTACTTGCTTCGCCCAAAAGATTGTCTGAAACCAACCTGATCTGAAAAATCCTTATGCGTCAGAACGTATTCGTCTGCCAACACTGCAGCTTCAGACACGGTCTTAGCTTTCTGCTCATTGATGTAAGTTGCTATGTTTTCCGGCAACCCGTTTTTAAACTCCTCCAGCAAAAGTAGATCGCGGAGCTGATCAAAGTTTTTTACCTCCTGTGCAGCGCACCACCGATCAAACAAAGCGGTTTTTACACGCCCAAATTCCGTGTAACTCTGATTGTCGGATTTTTTAAAGCGGCGAAATTTTTGTCTATATGCCTCGGGTACAAGTTCGTAAGCCTTTTCCACTGCACTCTTCACTTTATCATAATTTAAACTGTCACCAGGTGACATCGAGGCATAGGCTTCCTGTGCTTTACCCGTAAATACGCACTGCAAAAGCAACGGCCAAACATCCTTAGGCCACTTGAGTGTCTTAGCCACACGCTCAAACAAGACAAAATACTTGTCCACATCCGACTCTGAAAACGGTGGAATCAAACGAATGCATTTATTAATGTCAAACTGGGCCCCTGCAAGACCACTGTCCTGATCAGCAGAACCGCGCGCTGAGTCGCGTTTCGCAACTGCCTCCAATTCCAGTTTGCGCATTTCAACTTGATGTTGCAGCTCCAAACGACGCATCTCCAATTCCAATTCCATTTTACGCACTTCAGGGTAAAACGGCCCAACTTCACCCTGTGTGTTTGGTGCGGGAGGTGGCAAAACCTCTTGCTCAACCAATGCGGCGTATAAACGTCCTTTAATAACCCCCTTTTTCTCTTGTTTAACCACAGGCATGTTAAAATGAGCAGCAATGGCTATGAGATCGTTTTTAGTAGTACTATTAAACTTCTCCAAAGAGGGATCAGCTACAAAACTTTCCAGGTCAAACTCCATTTTCAGGACGAAAATTAATCACGTCACAGAAAGAAAAAACGCCAGCTAAGCGCCAACTACAGCGTGAAGTGAAAACAAATTGAAACAAGTGCACAATGGGTCCAAAGTAACCATGTCCCCACTATACTTTACCTGCCTGCCACGACTCACCTGATAAACTGATTCCTGGCTCTTCACGTGGATCGGCGGCGGGTTTATTAAGCACCAAACCAGTAAGAAATTAATCTTACGGACTGCCCCCGAGATCACTGCTCGCACAGTGAACGCTAACCGCAAACCCCCACGACACTATCAAAATAAACAGGTGAAGTCTAAAGCGACAGCACCTCTTAGCCTAGCAGGAGACACAGTCACTAAAATAGAACCAACACTGATGCACAAGCTCAAGAAACATTTCACTCACCTGCATATTGAACCAACCTACCAAATACGCCACAGCTGCCCAAAACAAGCCGGCCAAAAAAAAAACGTGTCACACCCAAATGGTGACGTCAGTGCTCACTCCTACAAACACGAAAAAAGATGAATGACAAAACATCACGCATTCAAACCATCAAGTTTACAAACTGTAGGAATTCTTGCTTTGGACGAGCCCCCATTTGTTACGACTGGCTCAGGGTCGTAACAAAAACATGAAACCATACCATGGTTAAAGTGAAATAAAGTAAATGTTTATTAACAAAAAACAACTATCAAAACAAAAGAAACTCAAAAGTGCAAAAGACGGGGAGCTGGGGCCTGGCAACTACCATTGCCTCTGCAGAATGGACGCTGAGGGCCACAGGCGACAAACCACCAACGACCAGTGACCAACGACCAGCTACGAGCCACCCAGCGCCGCTGAAAGACGGAGACAGCCAGCTTTAAGTATCCTGCACTCCAATCACCCGATCAGGCACACCTGCAAATGGGAGGAGCACAAAGAGGGACAACAAGACCAGCCTACAAGGCCCAGGGCCGTCACAACGGGTAACAATCGTGGGTAGTTTTTGTAAAGTTTTGACATGCAGATACAACATATAACCGATGCCAGTTTCAATTCATAAGTTTATTTAGGAAACTTTAACAGCAGCCTCCAAAAATATATATTTTTTTGGCCTTTCTGCTATTCATATTAGAAGCACTGATCAAATGATTAAGAGGCTGACATTTTTTTTTTTTTACTGTCTTTAGTATTTTATACAAGTGGTTAGTGTTGCCTAAATAGGAGCTTTCACCTTTTTCTTCACGTGTAATCCTTATACACTCAAGGTCCTGATCAAATCCAGCATCCATGACCAGCAAATGGAAGTTGAAAGAAACAAATGTTGCTGTAACTTTTCCAATCTTCCTGCTATCCAATAAACGGTTTGCTCTCTCTCGCTTTCTGAAAGCCTGAATGAACTTCAGACGTATCTCAACATAGAAAAAGCCGTTTCCTTCTCCCTTGTCTTCAACTTGAACACCTCACTGTTACTGAATTTAGCTCATACTGAATTTTCTTCCTGCATTGAAAACTTCCACACAGATGAGTGGCACCATCTGTTTACTTAGTGTGGTGGTTCACTGAACAAAACAGTACTTTTGTTGCATTTCTCCTGTCAACTGTTGCATCGTATTGTATTTTCTCTTTTGCTCCTATATAAATTCGCATGAACCCAGTTGCTATTAGCTAATATTCGTAGCAAAAACCTGTGTGTAATCTCATCTCTACGAAAATATAGTAAATCCTTTGAAAGCCTCAGAGGTTTGAGAACATCACTATGTATTCCCTGCAACATATTATGTGACTGTTACAGAAGGTAACTTGCACATTATTTATGCATTCTCCATGCCCTTACTAGTAAAGTGTGTTTTTATTAGCTTTTCTGGTTCCATTGCGGTAAAACCAGGTGTTGGTGTTTCAGCATCTATTTTTTTTTCCCCTATGGCACCCATACTAGACCCAGAGTTAGAAATACAGGAGAAAATAAAAAAAAAATATTTAAGTGACAAAAAAGAAAACACACCTCCAGGCAATTCTCAACAGCTTTTTGTACAGTTAAAATGGCCTGCTGTAGTACCAGTATCCCAGTTGATGGTGTAATTTGAGGGTAATTACCAAAATTCGAGGTCAGCAGTATGGTGTAGACTTCACATCACAGGGGACATTACAGAGAAAATCGCTCTGTGCCCCGACACCAACCCCCCCACACACACACCCCCCTCCACCCCTGTGAGTCTCGTAGTACTCATCCAGACAGCGAGGGAACAGCAAGACTTAAACACATCATAGGCAGCCTGCTAGGAGGTGGGCTGTACTTTAATGGTTTATGCCCGAAACTCCATAGGTAGCCCAGAATTTTTCAGCAGCATAAATGGGGGGGGGGGGGGAACAGATGCAGTTTCTGTGTTTCTGCTGAAGTCTTCAGGTCTGCAGCGTCACCAACTAATCCTTTCTTTTACGCTCCCAGTTTTTTACTCATGACGGCAAAACCTGCAGTTATATGTCATCAAGCTTAACTTCCTTTTCTTATTGAATACACAGTTATCTAATTGCAGTTGTCATCACATTATCAGTATGTGCAATATCACAATACCAAATTACTGCTTGAATGCAAGACATGGTAGATAATTACATAGCAAAGGACATGAATTCATGCTCTGCATGCAATAATACATGTTGTCAGATGAAGTTTTAACTGCACTTGATCCACAGAAGCTGTAACTATATAACAATTATCCTGGTAAATAATCCTAATATTATATATCCCTAATACAAAAAACATTTACTGGAGAGTAGCTTGTCTTTTAGTACATCACTGCAAACACCAGCCTAAGTGTATGTTTTTCTTGTCCTCATGTTTCAATGTTTCACACTTGAAGGGTCTTGTAAAAGCATTCCTACCTTTTTGCCTTTTTCTTTTCTCTTTGTTTTTTATTTTTTTGGTTTATTGGCCCCTTACTGTGAAGTGGAACAAAGATTGCACATACTTTTCTAAATGTTTAAACAAATAAAAATGTGGAAACTGTGGCGCACATTCGTTTCAGCCACCTTTACTACGATTTAGATGTCAGCTAAATTGTAAACAGAGTTCAGCTGTGTGTAGTTTAATCTCTGTATAAATCCAGATATTCTGTTAAGGCATCCAAGGTTTGTTGGAGAACATTAGTGAGACCTAAATCTAGTAGAAAATTTGTGGAAAGACATAAAAATCAATTTTCAGGCACTCTGGCCTGACTGAGATTGAGCTATTTTGCAAAGAATGAGCAATATTTATTTTCTATTAAAAATATTCAAAACCATTCATAATTTTTTCTTCAATTTCACAATTATGCATCATTCTGTGTTGGTCTAGTGTATAAAATCAACTTGAATTTTTAGGTTGTAATGGAAAAAAAGCCTAAGAAATATGGATTCTTTTGCAAGGCACTGTAAGTCTTAGAACAATCTGTTGCAACTCTATTACTGAACTCTTTGATTAAAATTGAGCAAATGCTATTATTTTCTGAAACATTGTTGTTACATATCCACATTACCACTAAATGAACATAGGTTAATATGCTCTTCTGTCATATAATATGTCAGCGCCAAAGTCACAGTTGTCAGTAGCTCGAGGATTTGGACACATCGCCTTTACAGCAGAGAGCCCACTTGGTTTTGTCAAAGTGAAAAACAGCTACTTCAAACATATGGAGTGCTGTAGCTACAAAAAAAACATGCATGAAGGGAGAAATGGCCACTCCAACTTTCAAGCAGGTGAGCAGCTCATCGTCTGTGGTTTTCAGAATTAAATGCAGTTCACGACAGAGTGCCTCTTCTTGCGCTAGTCTCCTTTCGGTGCTCTAACTCCATCCGCAGATGCTGCATGGTGCATCTTTAATCAGGTCATGTCTGCTTTGACACCCTCGTGTCACCAGAACATGCTTCTGTGCATCTGTGTAAAGAATAGTCGTCTGGAGGTGACACAATGAAAGCTTTTACTGGCTCAGCCACCGAGGAATCAATCCCATCTCTTTAAACGAGGTGCATGTTTGTATTTGCACATATATGGAAGGGACACTGCATGTATTTTAGTGGCAGATGTACTACCAGCTGTCTGTAATGCAATTCAGGACTTGGAATTATACTGTACATATCCGTCCCGGTGTTGATTGCCAAGGATAAGCCTATTGGTGCTAATAAGCATGAAGTCGAGCTGCCAGCAAGAGAAAAAGTCATTTCCCCCTCCTCTTGTCCTCATCTCTCAGGAAACCTTGACATTTTCCAGCACAGAAATGTGAAGTATTTCTTAAGTCCTTTCACGCCTCAGTAGACAAATTGGATCAACCTATCGGTTAACCTTCACGAGAAGAAGAGATAATACTTGAGAGCACATTTCTTAAAAAATATAAGCATGGATGTCTTTTCCTTGTTTGACAACCTTTCAGGCACCACTTTACTTAGACACACCTGCTTGTTTGATTTGTTAAAATATAAATTAATAAATTTTTCAGGATTCCTTACATAGTCAAAAGCCAATCAACAGTTTCCATTTCAGTGACTCTCTTCATACTGAGCATCTCCTGAAGTGTCAATGAATGGACTCCAGTGGAGCTCTTATGGTCTGCTGTGATTTCAATTAAGTCTCGTCAGTAAAAACCGTGTAACCTGTTTAGGTCCCAGTTCCATATATCTGAGCTGCTGATTTGGCAGAACTTAATTTGTTGAATTAGGAGAATATTGGCTAAGTAAACATCTGACTTGGTTGTTATGTTTAAGCCCTGGTTGGTAACATTACGGAGGCACACCAAAAACCAAAGAAGCACCAGCCATTACTCTTTTTAGGGTGTAAGTGACAATTTTGTAGCTGGCAAGCTAGAATTACCATTCTAATTCAACATTTCTGCATTAGGTAAGGTAAGGTAATTTTATTTATATAGCACATTTTCAGCAACAAGGCAGTAAAATTATCAGGGAATACGCTTTGCTAGCTTTTCCATTAAACTAAACGTTTCTTATTCTTGGTTCACATGGCAACATTTAAAAATTATTGGATGATTTTCAAAACCACACACATGACAATAAAAATTCAAATATAATAACAGGTGTGGTCCAACAGTGTGTGGTGTACAGCCAATTGGCCAAAACAATGCAACTCACTGGGATGGATTTTACTCACAAACATTCAAATGGCAGAGGGGAAATCTCACAAACCTCTCAAGATCCAACGTGAGTTCAGAGCCGATCAGGAAGAAGAAATACAAGTAGTTTGTGGCCTATTTTTATCAGAGAAATCAAAAAGACGACAGTGTTGTGGTCAAGACCACCTAACCCGAGACCAAGACAAGACCAAGACTTTTAGGGTACGAGACCAAGTCAAGACCAAGACCAAGGGAAGTCGAGACCGAGTCAAGACCAAGACCAGCAGCCCGCGCTAACTGACGCAACGAAATGAGAAATATGATCAAAATTGCTTCTCAAATTGATCTTAAAGATCCATATTCCCATAAAAACACCTAGATATTAAATACTTAATAAATCTAACCAATATTAAAAGCAGAACAAACTTTGTTCAGAACAAAGCAGAACAAACTTTGTTCTGCTTTGCTTCTATCTCTGTGCTACAATCCGCGGCGGTCTCGTGCTATCCCTAAAAACATAATGCCCTGGGCACCCATATTGCTCATGTCAGAAGCCACCACCAGACATTACAGCTGCCACTTTGAACAAAAACAATCAAAGAGCAATCTGCATGCTCTTTTGTTCTTGTGTTTTATTTATTTGTTAATTAAAAACATATCAATGTACATAATTAAATAAAATAATGATGGCTATTGCAGTGTACACAGAGCATTACAAGAACAAAGAATGGTATTCTGTCAGATCAGCATACGTTGTCAGATCGTCATACGCTTAGCACAAACTCACGGCTATATCTGTCAGACATGTCATTACCATATGATTTTATTTAATCAGCAACATAGAATCATGATGTAGATATCATGCACTTTGTTATTAACAGTTGTATGGCATCCTGACTTAGCGGTTAAGTAGGTTAATGAGTTTTACACGGTGTGTGTTGTAGTTGACTGCAGCTGCAGCCAGACCTTGCTTTAAATCAACGGTTCCCAAACTGTGCCGTGCCATTGCAGGGGGGGCGAGGGAAGCCGTCTGGATAAAAAAAAAAAAAAGACAGGAACGCTGTATGCGCTGGGTTTTTACCTTAGAATGGCCAACTCTCTGTTATTCCTCTGTCAGTTTGATACATTAGGGGCTTCCGCACTTCCCATATCTGTGTCCTCTGTGCAGTTCAAACAGCAGTTCAAACTGTTTAATCCGTTGTTAACATGTCGTAACCTTTTTCCCGAGCCGCCTTTAAACACAACATGAGCGCTACGACGCTCGCGCTGGGTTTAGACCTGTGCGGTAGTGATGGAGACCTGCTGCTGCTGTGCAGAGCTACGCAGGTGTGTTAGAATCATGGCAGCAAACCAGCAAAACGCAAATAACCACCTCTTTAAATACACTTTGAAACCACGACAACATATATCTATATAGTTATCATTGAAAACAATTTAATGACTTATTTTTGTCATAACTTGTTGCGTATGGTGAACTGACAACTCCTCTGACTGTCGGACTTTGGTACTCACTGCATGTATGCTATTCTGACAGCGTATGGTAATCTGATAGAATGGCTCTCAGTGACACTCAAGTCTTATCTTCCAAGTAAAGAGCTGTTCACAAAAATCGGGCTGTTCCTGAATGTCACGTCACTATATTGCAGACTTTTGGTCACAGCGTTGTCCCATATATGCGACAAGTCAATCAACACCTCTGCACAATAATTCAGTGCAGTGAGTGACTTTTTTTCATCACAAATGCTTAGGTGTCTCTGTACAGCTAGCTTTGCTAACATCACGTCAACGGAGCTTACCTTTCTTTGAGCTTTTTTTCTAAGTGACGAAAAAAGTTAGACGTACTGTAGTCCCCACCGTCTGTGAAAGCGAAGCGCTGCTGAGTTAGCTGTGGCCATCGGATTTCTTATGATTTATGCAGCGCTATTCTATTACTGACGATTAGACAGACACGTTCTGCTGCTGAGAGGAAACCACTGCGCATGTCTTGGAGTGCCGCGTGCGAGTGAAAGGTGGGGAGGGGAGTGGGGCGTAACAGAAACACGTAATTGCTTGGATTTTAATCGTGCGTTTTGCATCCACTGAAAACAAAGATATTAACAAATAAACTGGAAAGTATGCTGTACTTTTAGTGATATTTTCACAGTTGCGGTCTTGACTGGTCTTGAAATAAAATGCAGAGTCCTCAGCGCCCAAGACCGAGACAAGACCGAGACCAAATGTGGTCGAGTCCGAGACGAGACCGAGACCATCAAAAAATGGTCTCGAGACCAAGACCGATTTCGAGTACTACAACACTGAAAGACGAGCATCCACCAGACTTCCTGGCGCACCACAGCAGTTGTTTTGTCTTATGTCTTATTTATAATTTCCCTTTGTGTTTATTTTCCACCTTATTTTCTGATTGGCTACACTTCATATGCAGCGGATTGTGGCCTTGTTCATCATCAGGGAACATCCGACACACTGGAATATTGGATGACAACAATCAATATGACGAACATCCCACAATTTGATAAAAAGTGGTCCTGACGTCCTTCCAATGAGTCTAGATCACTGTAAACAAACAAGAATGTCTTAAGAAGAAATTTATAGCCATCATGATAATCAGAGTGTCCTTAAAATAGTCAGAAAGGGAAGAACAGGTCAAAAATCAACGCGATGAATTAGCAGAACTTTCCAACAGCATTAATTTGCCTCCAGCAGTTTCATTTGTTAAAGAATCACTTTATGGTTCCAGTTCTCTTCCAAGCTACTTCCACCGACCCAACCATTAAGATCCTGGAAAATTACTCTTGTGTGTTACTTCATGTTTGTGTTTGAATGCCTAAAATCCTATTTTATGGACTTGCGACAATAGAATTGGCTCTGACTGGGCAATAAATCAATCTGTTTGTGTGCAACTTTTCACCATTGCATGTTTTTTTGTTTTTTAAAATACCTTGGTTAAAACCCTCCTGGTGTCCTCATTTTCAGTATATAGGGAAAACACATACAAATCTCAGTCATTTTGACCCGAGGACAACAGGAGGGTTAAAGTGGCTCTTCAAATCATGTCAAAAAACGCAGGCTAGTCTTTTCTTTTTATGCAAATAAATATACCCTTCTGCAGTTTTACTTGTATCTTTTGGAGGTTCTGAGCACAAGTTCTGCCATTGTGAAGATACAACCATAATTTGGTCCAAGTTGCTCAAATCCTTGCTCACTTGCACAATTATTCTGTTTCAATGCGTCAACTTCAAGGACAAAATGTTCTCCTGCTGCCCTTTCTTTCCCATCCTCTGTCAGGTGTCATTGTAATGGGAAAATCTGTATTTTTTTCACATCACCTGTCTGTGGCCATCATGTTACGGCTCGTCGACTTGCTGCATACCAATTTGTCTGTCAAACAGAAATATAGCCAAACAAACAATGATGCAAAATGACAAAAATGCAAATAGAAATATGTTGTGTTTTTTTTTTCTTTCTTTCTAGTTGAGCTATTTTTATACTAACATAATAAATAAGCTATACAGGGACAAGAGCTTAATTTCAAATGAAAGGCAGGGGGTAAAGAATAACAGTCTTCAATAAAAGAAAAGCAGGCCATAATATGTTCTGCCAGCTGACAATTGTAAAAAAAATGCAGCCCTGTCAGATGAATCCAAAAGTAGGACAAGCACTGAACACACAAAAACCCATGCTGCTTTTTGCTCCTGTAACAGATGGTATAAATGACAAGACTTTTATTTAATCATTTGCAAATAATTTAAAGGACGTATTTTTAGAACATTTTCTATTAGGCTTTCAAAGAGTCATGGAAGTTTGCTTTGCATATTTAAACATGTAGTGTAACTTGCATATTAATTATTAATTATTACATTTTATACTGCTATACCACACACACATATATTAGCTACAAGCATACCTAATCAAAGGGTAAAATACAATGAGAACCGTTTTTGGTCATAGCTGCAATATCTCATTTGCTGCATCTGATACTGTGACACAAATGTAGTGTACAAGGCATATACAACCTTTGGCACTCATGAAAAATACGTCTTGCTTATACAGTGATCAAATTGTGTATGCTGCAGCATTGACTGATGCCAGAGCATTACTTTTCCAAACTAATATGTTTTCCTACAACACTAGTGACTGTTGTATATGCGTCACCTTAAACCAATTAAACTGGTTTAATGTACTTCTCCAAGAATTGGAGAAGTACATGAAAAGGCATCTTGTCCAACTAATGTAAAAAGTAATTTCTGTAAACTCCTTTTTGTTTCCTTATACAATGATAAAGTTTTTGTTTCCATTATTGAAGGAGCAGACATTGCACTCTGCTGGTACTCTGTCCTAATGTATTAAAGCCCCTTTCAAAATACTAACATAGCTTCTGGACATGTCTTGACCCGGACATGTCCCTTGATTGAAGTAGGGAATGTGTTTTGTGTATACCTGTGTCCCAAATGGACCTTGAATGATGGCAGACCTTTTCAGTTAGACCACTGTGGCACATAAAAGATGCTGTTGATGTCGTTTTGTCTTCGGAGTTTTAGAGGTGTCTGGGAAAAAGAGTGAAAGACGAGTGACACCAACCAGAGAGAAGTGTAGCAGGAAGATGTTTGCACTTTGGGTCACGTATTTGTTACGGCATCATTGCGTCATTATTGTGAAAGGAAAATTTGACATTAAATTTACGCGGCTGTTATGTAGGAGGTAGTATGGTATGTCACAGTTCTATCTCTTTCTTTAAAATTCTTTGAGTGTTGAACTCAGCTGGGTAAGTCTCCGTAAAAGATCGCTTACAGATATTTTTTTGCTGCATCTTGTGTAAAGTCTACTGCCAGATCACATGCACATTTTAAAATATCTTCAGCCTCACCAAGTATACTCTGAACCCTCTCCTTGGGCTTGAACTTGCGTATCATTGGCTTGGGAGAGGTAATAAAGACCGGAGGGACCTCAGTAATTTCGACAGTTATCTAGGGAGCAACCTTACCCTGAAATCTCTCCTGAAATTCTCATCATATTGACACGGCCCCACCTTTACCGCTGCCTCCGGAATGCTCAACGCTGGGCTGCATAGCGGGGGTCTTAACGGACACCAGGTGCAGCCGATCGGACCGACAACTAGCGCCTTCCCACCAGCGCTCCAGCACAATGGGTCACAATGAGCTGCTTTGGTACAACCAGAGAACAGTTTCCTAGAACTGATTGGCTGTCAGGCTCAATCCATTCGCTGCCCCCAGGAGCATGTCTCCATGACCAATTTAGGAGGCAGAGGCAGAGTCAGAGTCTTCCCACACTCTCTTTGCCTTTGAGAGAGAGAACAACAGCCGTATGTCGATGTGAGCTGATTAAACATAGTTGTTGAAAGGGTGTGCCAAGCTTCAGGTCATTGGTAGTCCTCAGAGTTATTGATTTAGATCTTTTTTTTTTCCTCAAATATTTGTTTATTGTTGACATTCTTTAAGTTTCTTTGCTGTTTTTTTATTTTTATTTTGAGCTAAATTTCTTGGAGCAAAAGATACCAAAAGAGTCAAGAACTCCTAAAAAAAAATCTATCATACAATACAAACTAAATCTATTAACTTTGGTGAAGTTTGTAATCAATTTGTTACATCATGTCCAAAAAAATGACTTGAAATATATATAAGCACATTGGGTCATAACCCTCATATTTCTGCTCACATTCCTCCATTTTTTACCTAAGAAATGTATCATTTTTACAGGAAACTCACTGTGTTCTGGAATCCTTCTCCCTTCACTCTTGGAATAGAAATGGGAGGGTCACTAAGGGAGATCTGTGCTGTCTCAATTAGAAGAGGAGGCGTTTTTCTCACTGGGCTCTGCTCCAAGCCCAGCTGTGCACCTTCCACCGTGGGCTGAGCCGCTCCCTGCATACTGAAGACATTACTGGCCACAGGTCAAAGTGTCACTCAGTGGGACTCATCCTGCTTCCTGTATACGCACCTTGTATTCATAGATGAACAGAACCAGATGCTTTTACAGAGGGATCTGATTACAGATACATGTGACTGAAGCTTACTGGAGACTTTTTTTTTTGTAACAATTTGAGTCATGATTATAGTTATTATTATCACTAGGCCCTACTTCACTGTTTTATCTTTAGGCGAGATAATTATTTCATAGTTGGCAACATCCACTTTTTTATGGTTCACCTTGACATGGGGGGAGTATGATTAAAATTTTAGCGGGAAGGAACAGCTTGTATACTTCACGTATCACTTTTACAACTTTTCTCCATGAACAAAGTCAGGAAATGTGTGGAGGGAAAAACACACACGAGGCAACTAAAAGTTAGCCAAAAAGTTAATTTTACATCTTGAATGTCAAACTTGGTCAACCACTGCATATCACTCTTGACAAAAGTAATAATAGACTTTAAGTTTGATTATTTAATTAGTGAGGAGATCTGTTTACCTCAATTGGAGACCCAACAACTGGCACCCTACAGAACAATGTAAAAGCCCTGTTTGTCACAAGGCCTTCTTGTTTGTATTTCATCACACTGACGTATAACCACAAGAAAATTGTTAGTGGAAACCCTCAAATTTTGACTTTAAAATCTCACTCAAGCTGATAGTAGAAACTTGGAGAAAGAAAATCCGTCACAGCTGAAACAAAGCAGTTCAGCTAAATGAGAAGGGTTATCTGTTTAGCGTGATCTATGCACAGCTGCAGAAGATTTTACTGATATACTATATACAAAAATTAAAAATTGCTGTAAATTAGCGTTTCTTTGTTAAAATTTGTGCTCTTAAAAAACAGCTGTAACCCTCTTTGGTCCAACTTTTACGTAACTCCCTCTTTAAGTTATCGCTAATCCTTTCTCTTTTCCTGAACATATGATTGTAGTAGTAAAAGTAGTTGCTTCATCTGTTTTCTGCGTAGCCAGTAAGCGGTCACAGTCATGCACAACAATATTCGACCTGCACATCTATCTCATGTGTCAGCATCTCCATAAGCCACTCCTTGTTTTTAAGGAAGGTGCATCTAAAAATTGCTTTGAATTTACTGATCTGCTTTCCATGAAAAGGCCAATTTATTTTTTATTCAATGTTGTTTATAGCTCTAATATTTATTTGGCCTTTTACTTTAATATGAACTATGTGGGGGTGGGGTTTATTGTGAAAATTTGTATTCAGCAAGTGGTGATACAGAAAGTCATATGCTTCTCCATGTTTGATATTCCCTTTCAGGGTTCCTGGTTTGCCAAGATGACAGGAAAATAATTAATTTCCAGTCTGAATCAGTAGGGGAAGGGTTGCCCTTTTTCCGAGTGGAGTGGGTGTGTTCTTTTAGCAACCAAGACAGTGGGAGGAGTGGAACAGCTATATATCCACTAATCAGATTGACTTCAAGGTTAAGAGCAAAACCTCCCTTTAAAGAAACTCAAAATAAAAAATTACCAACCAGATTCTCGTTCAAAGTGCTTTCATGCTTTTACATATTTATTTTTATTCTGCATTTAGTCGGCATTGTCTTTTTAGCTGTTCGTGTTTTAGCATATACATGCATAAAAACATGTATATTAATGAAGTCAAGCTCTGTGGAACTGGTATTTTCTTGGCAGAGGGCAGTGACTTTCCTTCAGCATCCATCTCCTTTAGACAGCCTGGCAGATTTCCAGTGGCTAAATCCTCAGCATGAGTCCCTGACATGGAGGACGGGGCCCATGTTTGCAGGCAGATTGCACATTTGAAGGAATAAATTGCTTCGAAGAAGACCAGACTCCACATTGTCTGTTCCACTCTGTGTTCCTTTGCCTTTAAATATGTTAGTTGAAGACCTGTCATCTGCAGTTTTCTGTTATTTCTTTTCAAGGCCTGTTCATTTTCTGGTGCCTGGTGGCGGGGCTCAGCCGAGGAGTCTGTGTCCGGAAGTGAACATGTGGTAGTGTTTAGCTTCCTAATGCCCTGGGTTTTATGGACGTCTTGAGGGAGATATCTCATGGAAGGCGACCAGGATAAGGAATCTGGGCCAGCAAACAGACTGGATGTCCAAGTGTTGGAGAACTCTTGTTATCATAGAGTTTCCCATGGGTGTACCTCAATCCAAGGCCCACAGAGATGAATACCAAATCCTTCTTAATAAGCCAAAATTGTTTTTTTTCCCTGTCAAGCATTCATCTGTGTTTTCATTACAATTTAACAATTTGGTGACTCCCCTTGGCACAGACCAATCTTTAACCGCCCCCCAAGATAGTAAAATGTGTAACATTTATGCTCACCAGAAGCTTTTCTTCATGTATTTTTAAGTTGTTTTTTTTTCTATAGAGAACTTTTTTTGTTCTGTTTCTTAAAACGCATCACCCTGACGCTAAAACTACAACTTGCTGTTTTATTATTGCATTTCTCTTTCCAAAAATATTTTTAACTTTGTCTTTAGTGCAAGACAAAATAAAGTTCCAGAAATGAGCAATACGACAAATACCCATGCCAATAGAAAAACTTGTATCCATTTGTGAAAACAAAAAATGTGTGTTCGCTTTTCAAATATTGCTCCAGTCTTTTATGTAAGCCCAGTGTTGTTTGCGTTGTGAACTGGATGCATCAGCTTTCCTTTTCTTTTCAATCGGCATTTCTAATCATTTTGTTTGTGTCTGATAAATAATAAATCCATACTAAAAGGCTTTGTTGGACACAAGGTTCCCAGATTTTTCCAGACTCAAGTGTGTCTCCATTGTGTGACTGCTGGAGAGATTCTGCTGACAAATATGAGGGACAGCATTGTTTTCACAGTATTACATTTCAGCCTTTGGACGACTAGAAGAACACGTCTTAATATTGGCAAGGACTTCAATCAGCTGTTGCGGACCTACAATGTCATTTGGGTTAAGCCTTTTAGGACTGAAGAAGCCTTAAAGAAAGCATGTCCAAAGTTCTATTTCTAGTAAAAGGAAAAACTTTCTCCTGAGCAGAGGATTTGCAGGAACTGCCTGCAAACTTCTGTGTTTTGTTTTCATTTCTAAAACTTTAAAAGCTTTTTTGTTGTGGCCAGCCATCTGGGTATATGCCACCTATATTCATCCTCTCCACACACCTGGGACTCTGACTAGTGTGGCAGCTTGAAATGTGTGCAAGCCCTCCAGGGCCCATCAGTCCACATGCAGCACTCAGAGGAAACACATGTGACTCGTGGCATAATTGAGTCAACCGGCAGAAAACTTTCGCCGCGGCCAGCCTTCTGATGCCAATTGTTCAACTCCCAGCAGGAGAGCTCTGAGATGTGTAGGTTAGCATCATAAATAATGGTTCATTATGGGTTTTAAAGGCACTCTCCTTAACTATGTACAGCATGGGGGCCTTCAGGCAAGGGCGAACACCAGAATACTGAGAGCACCCTGGTGAGAATGTAAAGTATCATGATGAGAGATCAAAGTTGCTGTACAGTAAATGGATAATAGAGAATGTAGATAATAATTTATTAAAAGGAGCTGAATTTCCCCCTTTTAGCTCGAGTTTAGATTTTGTAGGGTTATCACCAAAGAAGTTTAATTTTTATTCCAAATCAAGGGGGTTATTAGTGCATAGTCTTTTAGTAAATTTGAGAAATTTAAAGTTCTTGTAATATTTTGCTTGTTTCTGAGGGAAGTGCACCAATTGCAGTTTTCATGCCGATCTTTAAAAAGCCTAACCTGCTGATATTTTCTTTAAGTACCTAACACTGTCAGGTATTATAAAGTCATAATACACCTTCAGTGTCACAATCTAATTTGATTGAACAATACACATGAAACAGTACAAACTTGTTTCACCGCACATGGGTGCTGCCAAACATAAATGAAAAGCTTAGGGCATTGGTGTCCAAACCAGAAACATCTGTTCCTTTAGTGTTTCATTTTTCACACTGTAAAAACAAAGAACTTGCACAACTGGTTAGACTGCAGACCTGCTTTGACCCTCTGCACAGAAATGAAGTGCGCATTAGCATTTACCTTGGTCAGCTGAACAAAAACTAACAAAAACTAACTAAGCAACTATAAACTGTCCTCAGTTTTGGTTTCCACTTGGTGCAACACACAAAAATAATAATCCAAATGTAGCAGCTGGATATTAATTGTCTGTTTAAAAGTAAATGAGAACGCTGGCACTTTCACATGTATGCATCTACTGATCCTCTAATACAAATCCTGTTTCTCTTTTTCCTTCCACTCAGTTTCTATGAGTCGGCTTGAATACAACATTCTGTAAATGGACGACTAATTTCATCTATTATATTTTGTGACTTTCCCTTCTGGTTGGTGGAAATCATCTGTTAAGACAACTGTGAAGTCAGTAGTCTTCCTATGATTGTGTAAACCATAAAAAGCCTTTTTTGATTTAAAATGGTCTTAAATGCTTATAAATGTAATATGTATAATATATAAATAATTGTCATTATGTTACAAGAACATAGCTTTTCTAGGAATCTTTGTTTTTTTTTTTGTTATCCTTTGGTTTAAGGAGTTGAAATAGTGAAATAACTGACTTTTTCAATGATCTCCTGTTATTCTGAGCTGCCTTTGTGCAAGCAGATTGTTTTCTGCGTTGAAACGCGCCGTCAAAATGACATAACAGGAAAGGGGAACCCCGTTGATTTAGTGGACCTCTGTTGGTATCTGGCAGCAGGCCTGGGCAGCAGCTCCTTTGGGTCCTGCAGGTCGCAGAATGCAGCTTCCGTTGGTAGAACTTGTTTTGACGCAGTCTGTGGGTGTTGATTTGGATTGAAATCTGATATGTTTAGAGGCCAGATAATCACTTGGCCCTTTGCCTTTCCCTTAAGCTGTTCCTGAGCAGTTTGGCTGTGTAGGAGGGAATGCTGAGGCCACTGGCAGGGAGTGTCTCCACAATGAATTAATGTGCTTGCTCAGTCACAGTGGTGTTGTTTCAATCTACCTAAATCAGAATGTTTTACTACCTAACTTTTGTTCAACTTTAACTTCACTTTTTTTACGTTTAAATTTCATACTTTGCATTCATTTTGGTCGAAGGATAGATCCTTTGATAAACTTTGACAACAACAGCAGAAACGGTTTGACACGCATCTCTCACGATGAATCATGCAATACGTGGGTTGCATTGTTCCTACATTTAATAATTAACCTGGATTTCCACATCTACTTGAAACACATTTCGATTCTCGTGTCCCTCCTCTCCCCGTGTAGCTTTTGTCAGAAAGGGAAAGCATGCAGCTCGCATTACAGTCGGATCTGGATTAAAGTCGGGGTCCTGACGTTTTGAGGTCTCCTGAAGGAGCATCTTAGCATTCTGACAAAAAAAAAAAAAAAAATCATCTGCGAATCTATCTGTTTCATCATTTTAAACCTACTTGCAATTTAGCATTGCTTAACACTGTAAATAACTACATCCCTGATGTGATATGTTGACAGTGCTCAGCAGAGTTAGGTAGCTGCCTTAAGCGTTCCTTCTTCTAGGTGCCCAGGAGATGTTGCCTCTTTGATTCTTTCTTCAAATATGCAAGCCAGCACTGAGGGAGCAGATTGTTTGTTCTAGATTTCCTCTGAGACTCCCACCTTGGGCTTAAACAGAGCAGTTGTGATGATTAGCAACAAAGTGTGCTTCCTCACAGAAACCGTCAGGGGAGAACGAAGGATCTAAGGAGGCTTCTTTCTCATATCGCTCCTTCTTTATTGTGGGAAATTAAACTTTCCTCAGTTCTGTAATTCTGCTTTAAAACGTTGTCCTGCCGCTGTCTACATCCTACATGGACAAGAGGGCTTTTACATAAACTTGATGTTATTTCAGGGTAAATACAGAAGAGTTTGTGCTGACGGGCTGTGCGGCAAGTCGGTTTATTTATTTTTGAAGCAGTTTTGTGAACTTTGACATTTTTCTTGGATTTGAAGGGGGTAAACGGTTATTTTCATCAAACTTTGGAAGTGAATGTAATTCTTAAAAACAGACTCCACACTCCGGCAGGGATCCCGTTGTGATGATGAGGAGAACTTATTTTACAAAATATTTGTACCTCATCTCCCAAATACATCTGACTGTAACCTCATTCCACATTTTGAGAATCTCCTCCAATCCTTTGAGTGAACTTTTCTTTACATTCCTCTCAGGGCGCATCTTGTCCCAGTTCCCTGTGCACTTCTTAACTATCACACTTTTTCTGTCGACCAAGCGTTCAGTCCGTACCCTGTGAAAAGCATCTTCAGCTGCGTCTGTTTGCTGAACACCTGTCAATTCAAAAACATGTCTGTAATCAAAAAGTTTTTGTTTTAATTGGTCTTGCATGTAAATCACTTTCTGAGAAAGTGCACCTTTTGTTTTCATTAATCCTACAGGATAATTATCAAAACTAACAGATAATTGAAGTACTTTGTGGCAAAATCTATCTCGTCTTGTCTGTCTGATCTTAAAGGCAGCATCTTTATTTTTATTCTATTCAGACATGTAGATGGATGAATTACATACAGTTCAATTCGACCATAATTATTAAACTATTCAGTCCAATTCAACTGATAATATGTCAATTAGTATAAAAGTGACCTATTAGTAGACTTCATCAAGACATTACCTTTGCTGCAATCCACTGCATATCATGTAGCTGGCCAGTTGTTTAAAACTTTTTTTTTTTTTTTTTTTTTGTACTGCAGTGAAAAAAGAAGTGAGTGATGAGACAGATGACCGAGTACCACAGTTCAAGAAGAAGGCAAAGGAACTTCGTATCCTGGATCCCAAAACAGCACAGAACCTCTGTAAGTATCCTTAGATTTCTGTTTGGTTCATGCATCGTTCTTTACAATCATCTTTCATCTCAGAAAGTTCAGTGCTTCTTTTTTTTTCCACAATGCAGCTGTTTATATTCCCACGAGCAGGAAAACGCAGCTGCTGGTGGGATAATAATAATAATAATAATATTTTTTAAAAAACTATTATAATAACGCCCTCTATGTTAGGATAGTGAATTATTGAGCCCTTTGTGGGAACCTGAAGATGTTTTTGGCAATAATATAGCAGTCAAACTAAGTGCATATAGCTTTTTTCCAAGCCTTGTGTGTCAGATTATGCAAAGCAATTCTTAACAGATTTGACTGCTTGAGCTCCATGTGGGTGTTTAAAGCCCAAGCAGACTTCTGCAAGCTTTCAGTTAATGCTGGATGCTAATATAAAGTTATATATATATAAAAAAGATGATTAAAAAAATTCCCCATTCTGCTTTTGAAGTGTAAAAGATCTGGTCTTTACCGTGTTATAAAACAATTTTAATCTAACCACACAGCCCACCGTGTAATTTATTAAGCAGGTTTGAAAAATATATTTAAAAAAAAATGAAGTAGGCACAAAAACTCCATGTGTCAAATCTTGCAATGTAAAATGGTGTACTTGTTTACGTACAATTTTTTAATGAGCCTCATATGCCAAACTTCACTTTGCATGTCATTATTTTTTTCTGAAGAATAGCCAAAATCTGTAAATTCTTCAAACCCTCTTTTAAAATGCTTATAACTGCTAAGAGTTTAAACACCAAATACCCCTAATATTCATTAATACACAGTTGAATTTGCCTTAGGACTACATCAGAAGCTAACGTTCAAAGTTTCCCTTATTTCAACTAATAAGGGAACAGCCAATCAGTGCCAAGGAAAGAAATGGTGCTCATGGATTGGCTGATTTGCAGATGCCAGCCAATAGCGTGTAAAGTAGCATAGTGCCTTGGTCTTTCAGCTTTCCAAGCAGTATTGTCTTTTGACTATTAGATAAGCCCTACAAAAACCATCTACAAATGGGGAGGAGTCCAACATAAATAAATTAATTCCCTTTCCTCTCATGAAAACTATAACCACATTTATGCTCATTTGAGTTATGTAGAAGATGAGTAATTCAAACAAAAAAGCAAAATGTAAGTGTTGATGCGGCCCATTTAAAGTTTGGGATTAAATCCGATTCTTAAAAATGCTTGAAAAAAATAGGTTGTAGGTAGAAACATTAGTGTTGCATTCCTGTAAATTATAAGTTAAGTCAATTTAGTTTTTTTTCTTTGAGCAGTAAGAATATACCAGAATGAAAATATGCAGTTATTACATTTTGAAAAGCTTGGTGATTTTTAGAATTGTTGATTATTTTGTCTACATTTTTGCAAGAAATAAATGACATATCTTTCAAGGAGTCATGTTGGATGTGGGGACTGTAACAAACGATCCGTCCACACTACCGATTAAAGCCTTAAACTAAACGTAATTAAAAATGTTTTCTAAATTTAAAAAATGATCCGGAAGGAGAGTCGGATGCACAAGATTACCTGTCAGTTATAGCAAATACTATATGAAAATCAGTTTGTTTTATATTAGTGGATATTAAAATGTGTTTTCTGACCTGAAATTTTTAAACTTGAGCAAACAATGAAGCAAAAACTGAACAGATCTATAAGATGACAGAAACATTACCATGTGGGGATGATCTGTATTTCAGCATTTAAAAAACGATTTTTGATTACAGTAAACTACTCCATGTTTAACAGTGTGTATTTTGTCCTATTTGGGGCCTTGTCACCAGTCAGCCACATACTGCAGCTTGCTGACAGCGCTGAGGGAAGGTTTTTGGAGACAGATGGACACAATTTACCCGATAGCAGTTTGCATAATCATTTTACCATGATACATAAAGTGGCACTGACATGACAATCACTCACGTTATCCCACCACCCATCCCAGTCACTGAACCTTCACATCAGAATTGAGAAGAGAGCTTGCCAGGTTCAGCGGTAGGCAATGAAAATGATTTATGTTGCGGTAGTGTTTGTCAAGGCGACTCGGGAGAGCTGTGTGGTTTGTGTACGACAACAAGATTCCCGCCCATTTCCTTTGTGAAGGTGGGAACTTTAACGCTTATTTTTTCCTTCCTGCCAAAACTCGAAACCCCTCTGTCGGATTGGTTTTCAGACTTGGCACTGACACCTATCAGCCCTGTCAAAAACATACACAAGTGCAATGACAAAATTTGCAAATGCTCACATTTGCAAATGCTCAAATTTGCAAATTTGATATGAACGTGCTATCTTTTGTAGCGCATCATCTCAGAATCAGGGTTTTCTTCACATTTTTCATATCTCATACTTTCAAGGTTAAGCGTTTACACACGAAACCTGCAACAAGAAGACCAGAAAAGATGGTCAGACGGATGAATACACTGTTCGGTTGAGTTGCCATTCATCCATCCTGTCTGGTTTTTCCAATTTGCAATTTCCATGTTTAAAGTCTAACCCTTGTTGCAATTTCTGCCATAAATTCATAGTGATCCTCTATCTTTTATGCTTTTAAAAAATGGCTAAAAAGGATTAAAAATACTGTAAGCTTTTCTTGGCATCAAAAATGTGTTGGAAACATGATTGCAACACAAACTTTTCCCATTCTGGCAACAATTGGTGTAGAATCCAGGAAATAGTCCAACAAGTGCAACGTGACAGCCCACAAACACGGTCATGGCATCTAACCAGCCAGAACATGGCATCATGGAGTCACAGTGTTAACATCGTGCACGTTTTTTGTTCTAATAAAAGCTCATAAATACAGCAAGTAGTAGGTTTAAAAAAATGACTATGAGGGATAAAACAGAAAGGGGAAAACAAGCTTCTTTTCTAGTTTCTTGTGAGATACAGACATCAGGTCCCACTGCTACAGTTGTATGGCAGCTGTTGAGTGACTCTCTTCCAACTCATTACGAAAGCTCCACCTGTGACTTCCACCTGGATATGCCATCAGCTCCAATTTCCAGTGTACCCTCCCCACCTGGAGTGTGAAACACCCACCAGGCTTCCCCTTGAGGCAAATACATCGCGCCCCTTTCGCATCCACCCAAACAAAAACATGTTGCTTTCAGGAGCGGCCAGCTCAGCTGCAACTGTCGCTCTTATTTTTTATTGGGTTTCTGTTTTAGATTGCCCTTGTAAAAAAAAAAAAAAAAAAAAAGAATAAACAAAAATTGACTCCTCACAGGTGAATATTGATGTTTTCCTTTGCGGTTCTTGTCAGGTAGCACAGCTTTTCCAAATGGGAAGGATGGTCTGTGATCGTTTTGTCTGAGGAGTGATGAGTGCCAAAATGTCAGTGTGAACTCTGCAGTCTAATAAAAAAAAAGTGAGGAAATGACTCTCTTCTCTCTACATCAAAACAGCCATTTTCTTGGGCTCGTTCCGCCTGCCTTATGAAGAGATCCGGGACATTGTGCTGGAGGTAGACGAGGAAAGACTGAGTGAATCACTCATCCAGGTAAGACGGATGCTCACTGTGGTGTGTTAGCTTTTTTTTCACACAATCTCTTACTCTCTGTCTCTCACAGACATATTCTTTTTTTTTTTTTTGTAAACGTCTGTGTGCATGTGCGCAAATGAAAAATGTGCTCATATGAGAAGATAATTTTTGAATTTCAGTGTCTGGTGAGCTGCTTTGCGACCCTATTTTTAACCTGCTTCGGGTTGTTTTTCTGGCTTCAGTCAGCCTTTTCATTCTCTGGTGGACTGCAGAGACCCCCTCCCTCCTCCATTCATCCTCTCATAATGGATGATGAAGGACGAGACTTGGCAAAGTCTCCTCAGCTCCACCCTCCTCTTTTGCTTTTGTCTTTAAACTGTGATTGATGAGCTTCCTAAAGGCTACTTGTTTTTGTTCTCATTTTATATGAGAATATTTTCCAGCCTCAGAGGGCCTTAATTGAAAATGGGGCGGGGTCATCTGAGGTGAAGATGCATCACTGGGTAGCACAAAACCTCAGTGTTTCTTCCACTGTCCTTGTGACTGAAACAGCCATGCTGTATTTGTTTGTGTTTTATTTCATCAGTTGGGGGTGTGTACTTCAGGGCCGAGTTGCAAATAGGAGATTTGATTTTATTAAAATCCTGGCAGTGATGTATTGTGTTTTGTGTGTTACAGTTTTATTATTATGTTTTTTTTACAAATAGGAGTTCAGATCAAGTTTCAGATTTTAAGTTGGTGAAAATCATTTAAATAGTAAATGTTTCCTATGTCTGTTCCCACATATACCTTTACAACTCCTCATTTATTTTTTTCCCACACCGATTTACTTCCAGCCGTTTGTTAACTAATGTTCTCTAACAAAAGTTCTGAGGTCAAAAGTTCTGAGAGTGCAGTAAAGAAAGTAGACTATGGGAAGATACTTGTATTTTCAAACTACTTCATTCACCCACCAACCAGCTCATTTATCTCTCCATGCATAGTCAATGGTAAATGGCCCATATTTATGTTGTGCTTTATCTAGTCCAGAGGACCCCAAAGTGTCATAACTATTAAATACATTTTAACCATGTCATTTCAACCACAACAATGACCAATTATTTAGTAAACTCTACGCAGTGCTGATAAGGTTCCATCTGCACATTTTACGTTATATTTCTCTGTAACTTTGCCAACCCACCAAAAAGTGTCACTTATTTAATGTCTCCTATGATGATGAAATGGAATTTCCTCCCTTGTTCTTACTTCGTTCCTTTCTGTGTTTTTTTACTTTATTGCTTTTTTCCTTCCTTTCTTTGCTTCATTCCTTATTTTGATCTTTTCTTCATTGCTAACTTCGTTCCTTATGCCATTCTTCCTTTATCCAGTACTTCCTTACTTTTCCTTTCTTTGTTCCTTTCTTCATTCCTGTTTTTGTTCTTAGTTGCTTCCTTCCTCTTCCTTATTTCATTCATTTATTTCTTCATTCTGTTATTTTCTTTGTTCTTTTCTTTGCTACCTTGTTAGTTCCTTACTACATTCCTTTCATCCATCATAAACCTTTGTATTTATTATCTAAAATGGATCAGAAAAGCTCTAAAACCCTTTTTTTAGGAAAGAAAAAGTATTTTTTTGGCATGTGGTCAAATGTGCACCAATCTTGCACACACCATTATAAGTTGAAGAAACAAAATGTTTCGTCGGGGATCTAAAAAGGTGAATTTCAGGATATAGGTAATCAGCATAAAAGCACAGAGTGGTCCCATCCTCTCTTTGTGAAAGAGAAAGGAAGTTAAGGTGTTGAACTTTTTCCATCTTTAACTTTTTTTCCTGTGGTCTATATGTCCTAGCAGAAGAGCTGTGTCACCAGTCAATCCCCACCTGGCCTCTTGTTGGACATAGCACCAGATAAATAGCCCCTCCATCACTTTCACACCATCAAACAGCTGCCATTACACCAACCTGATCAGACTACTGATAGCATTCAACACCACTCACTCTGGAGTCTTTCTATTATAAATGCTAACCTGTTATGTTTCCAAATTATATAATAATGAGAAAAATATTAACACCTTGCAGTGTTATTTTTTTAAATTTTAAGTAAAAAAATGTCTAATTCAGCAAAAGTCATTGTTTACACGTAAAACATTATTGGCAAACCTTCATGTGCAGCTGAAATTATAATTTAAAGAAACACAGTTGAGAAAAATAAAATATTTAATGTTTTAAGATAAAAAAATTATATGTTATTTAAATTTACAAAGAAACACACAAGATAAGATACAGATTGAAGTAGGAGAATAGCATGTAATCAGCCATTAATAAAGATTTGTTTGAATTATTCTACCAGCTGAATGTATAAAGATTAACCTTCCCAGAACACAACCTAATGAGTCCCTGAACTTTATCTTTACCAGCATGTTCGACATTAAAGAGAAGCTGCAATGGCAGATCTTAAGTCACTGTAAAATAGTAATTTAACCTAAATCCTATGTCTAGAAACAAGTAAACAGCCCTGGTTTTGCTGGTTTCTAACTATTGTCACACAAAAACACTGTTTCCATATTCAAACCACTAGTCATGCACTTTGGGAGGCTTTCCATTGTTGCCTTCACATCCCCCATTTCCCTCTTTAATAAATGTGAATCAGGGCAGCGAAGCCTCTAACAAAGCGGAAGGCTCGATGGGACTTATGAGAGCAAGTGATTGAGTCAGCAAAAGAATGTGGAAAAAACCTAATGTCACAAAGTCCAGAGGGACGTGGGAGGCCCACACGAGTTCGCTAATCAGTGCAGAAGGACCAGGCATGAGGAAAATATCTGCCTTTTTGTATGTATGACAACTATACCATCTGAAGAATTTTTTTTTTTTTTTTTTTCTAATCCATAGCCATATGTGCTCTGTTAGCTCCTAAAAGGCCTTCATTGTTCTCTCATAGTGGTTAGTATTGTAATTAGACTATGATGCTGTATTATTTAAGACATGTATTTTCAAACATCAGTGTCAGCCTCCATTATCTTTGTTATTCAGCTGCATTAGTGTCAAATTTTATGTTGAATAGTTTGTATTTTTCATAAAATACATTCTAAATACATTTTTGTCAACATGTTTCATTAGATGCAAACCTGAATTTTTTTCCATTGTCAAATTTGCAATATCCATACAAATTATGGACTTGTTTTAATTGAACCTAACTCCTTCAGTTTATGTCTTTTAAAACCAAACGTAGGAATAGATGGACCTGATTTCCTTACTGATGATCTTTGTCCAGTGATACCCTAATTTGGAGTAATCGGTTCTTCCGCATCAAGAGACATTTTAGGGCTTGCATCAGTGTGGATAACGACATGTTTTAATCAAGCTCATGCGTTTTTTTTCAAAAGGTATTTTGTCTTTATTCTGGGGTTGATGTACAAATCTGATACCGACTCTGAGACACAGAACCTTTCTAAACGGTGTGATGGCTGGACGATACCATCCGGTTATGTGTTTGAGTCTGTAGGAACCCTGTAAACTGCTTTAAGTCGAGTCAAAAATATATTGCATCCATAACTTTCAAAGTGAAATTTAAAGGCACAGCATGATTTATGTGATATTTTTGAATGCATCCATGTGCTTTACCTGAAGGTTGAAATCTGTGGCAACACACAGCATTGTAATATAATTTTTGGCAGGAGAAAGCAGCCAAGCTAACAAGAGTAATTTATATTTACATAGAAATACCACTAATTGTATACATAGGTTTTCAGAGAAGAATTAGCTGATTATAAATGTGAATCACGCTGAAATGAGCTCGCGAATTAGGCAGGGGAAAGAAGCAGCACATGCCAATGAAATGCAGCTACAGCCATAGTTAAAACTATAGAGAGGCTCAGAAGGGGAGCAAAGAGACCCCCTGCTGGGTGACACAGTCCTGAGTGTGGGTTCCATCTGCACAGTGCTCATCTACACTCATTACGCTGATTAATCACTCCACACCACCCACTTTCAGCCGCACGCCAATCACCATTTATCCACATAGACAGATGCACACGCACACACACAGGAGTGTGAATGCTTGTCTTGGCAAATATTTAAAGGAACTAAATTTACAGTCTTGCTAATATTAGAGGGAGTGGGTGATTGTGTATACTTAAAATTACAAGCAAGAATCCAGTTTGAAAAACGTATAACGTGCAATAAAGTAAGCTTCTGATGGTAAAGCACTGATTGTTTATTAGTTTGCATCATATTAAGTGATTTACAAAAGAAGCCTAAATTAAACTGACACTAGGTCCCCTAAAGGTCAAATCTACACTTTCTTCTGTTTTTTCCCCCTCCATAATTTGTTTCACACCAAGTGGTCTACAACGAAAAAACCTTCAACAGACAAGGCGCTGGGATGACATATTGTCACGGTTGGCTTGGTCAGATGGCGCAGCGGGCACTTTGGAATTTATTTTTGCATATATTTTTTTTAATTCTTGCTATTTAGGTACTCCCTTGCGAAAGTGTGCTACCCTTTAGTTTGATCATATTTTGTTGTATTGCAATAACTCACGTTGATATGTTTCTTTTGGATTATATGTAATAAACTAAACAGTGCCTACAATGAACAGTGCAGTGATTCATGCAATGATTCATGACTTTTAACTGTTTTTCGCAAATAAAAATCTAAAAACTCTGCACATACTAGGTCCAAGTACTTTAATACCCCTAAATAAAATCCCAGGCACACCAAGCCATATACTCCTACATGGACTCCAGCTATTCTGTGAAGATCTCAGAACTTTTGTTAGAGAACATTAGTTAACAAACAGCTTCACAGAGGTCAAGAAACACAGAAGACTGTTGTTTTTTAATCAGAGAATCAGCCAAGAGGTCCGTTGTAACTCTGCAGGAGCTGCAGAGACATTCACAGCACGACTGGGAGAATCTGCTGACAAGACAACTATCAGTTCTGGCCTATTTGGTAAAGTGGCAAAACGAGGCATTCTTGAGAGCCAGGAAAATGTGGTTTACTTCAAGCCATAAAAGAGAAATGGCAAAGATGTAAAAAAATAAAAATAAAAAGCTGTTCTTACCAAATTCAAACTTTTATGGCCTACATCCAAAAGGCTGTGTATGGGGGGGAACTAACACTTTGCATTACTCTGAATGCACAATCTCCACCCCAGAATCCACCATCCTTCAGTAGCAACAGAGATGACGGTCAGATTTCATGGTAAGAAAGACTGAGACAAACCTGGTTCTACAAAATCATTTGCATGCTGCAATTTCCACATTTATATTTGTAAGTACATTTTAGAAAGCCATATATAATGTTCCTTTAACTTCACAGTTATGTGCAGCTTAGTGTTGGATTCTCAAATCAAGTGGAGTACATAGAGTTTGTATTTGAAATGTAACACCATGTGAAAACATTTATGGGGCATGAATGCTTTTGTTGGTTTTTTATATGGCTTGTATTTGTTATCAGGTGAACATTTGCATTCACTGTGTTAGTTTGAACGACTGGGTAATTTTTTACTTTATTATGTTAGAAAATATCATTCTAGATGTTGTTTTCTCACTGTTCATTTTGGTAGTACAAATGCAAATTAATGACTAACAGACACATTAATAAAACTGACCCCCAGTTAGTCCGCTGCTTCAACCCAAATACCCCTCAGGGGTTCAGAACGCTGCCAAGACAACTTTGAAAACATTAGCGAAAATGTGCACTAAGACGTCAAAGATCAGAGTGGTAGGAAGGCTAAAGCGGAGCCTGGTCTTTGGTGTCGGGGTTGAGCTACTTTAGAAGAGCACGGTTTGATGTTTTCCACTTTCTTTCACCGGCTCTTTAATGCAGACATATTTCCGGCCAATGGTGAGCCTTTGATGGTCGATTCAAGATGATTAGAGCAAAGATCAGTTCTGGTTCAAACTGTTCATCCGTGATTAATATTTTGCTCAGTAGTGTAAAATTTTGTTTTAAAAATTTTGACTGGGTATGTTGAACAAATAATATATCAGTCAAACTTTGGTTTGAAAGCTCAGCTTTTTTTCCCCCTGCATATGATCCAGAGCTGGATTGTATATTGGATATTTTACATTCCACAAAGCTCAATCAGAATCAGAAGGATTTTTGATTTATTGTTGTCTCAATAGATTCCAATGAAAGATGTTTAAAGAAAAAAGCTGACAGTATTATCATTATTTTTTTTATTTTATTTTCTCCACAGCATCTATAAATGTCAGTAAGTTCATAAATATGCTTAAATCCGGTTACTGTGAGCAGCTCAGTGATATAAATCAAACTTCTGGCATGGTGAAGAAGCCCATTTCAAAAGGGAAGGTTTTTCAAAAGCAGTATTTGTGTTTGTGGTGCTATGAATGCTGCATTTGCATTTACCACCCCAGAGTTACCTAAAAAAGAAATGATGAATGGCTTATCATTTTTATCGTTATCACAGAAGTACCATGAAATGTTGTGATAAAAGTCCATATCGCCCACCTCGACTTGGATTCATGGGCAGTCCTCTAGTATCAGTACGTCAGTCTTAACTGTTCCTCCAGCACTTGAGCAAAATAAGCCACTAAAATTCACAACAGTTTAAATTTTGACATACCAGCAGGGATTTGATGAATGGAAAGCATGGATAGAAAGGAAAGATGGAGGACCCAGGAGGTGTTCATGATGCGTCTGAAACTCTGTAACTCAATCTTATCATGTTCCTTCTTCATGGCATGTCTAATGTAATGATTTGTCAGCAGAACGTGGCAGAGTGTTGGCCTTGAAGTACCTCTACGATGCTTCACCCTGGCAGAGTGGATAGATAGAAGTTGATTGGCTCTCCTTATTCTGCATTAGGGCCCATCAACACCTCGGATGATGTACACATCCCTGAATGCTTGCAGGCAGTCTTGGCTCTCACCATTCATCCATGCTCCATGTATTCCTTGCAGTTCCACGTTGTTGTTTTTTTGTTTTTGTTTTTTCATCACGCATACAGGCAGTGATACGCTACATGCAAATGCTTTCAGGAATCAGTTACCACTTTTTCTCTCAGTCCCTGTAGTCATTTGTCATGCAAACAATCAATATGCGTTTGTTCCTTGAACATGTGAGCAACACATTTGCATCTAATCTACCCCTCTCCTTCACATTCTTTGTCTCTGTTTCTCATTTGCCTGCAGTATTTATTCATGGTGCTGATGGACAGAGGTCCCTTGCATATGCCAGGTCAGCTTCATCAAATTCTCACTGTATAACAATGAGATGAAGAAGACAATGGAAGACAACAGCATGCATTGCCTCTGTGAAAGCACTTAGATCCTCAGAAAAGTCAGAAGTCCTTTTTTAAATAGCTGACAGTTTCACAAAGCTGCTTTTTTTTTTTTTGGTATGCTACAGAACAACCGAGGGAAATGCCCTGTGGTCCTTGTTCATGTGAGAAAAAGAGTCAAGCTTGTTTGCTCTGGGCTTCAGGACCTTGGTAGCATTGTGTAGTTTTGCATTACAAGACAGCTTGCCCCCAAGTATTTTTTTTTTTGTGGCATCCTGACTGTGTGGATCACCCTCCCTCTTGTACTGTTTAAATCACAACAGTTATACGCAGATGACCTTGCTGTTATCGATTTAAACTGGCTCCCCCTTTGTTGTTTGAATTTCTCCAGGAGTCCCTCACAGCCTGTTTGCCCCAGGGTGACGCCTCTACTGGCATGATGATGGTAGTTGGTCCCCATGTTCTTGCAGTCCTTGCCAGTTAAACACTCTGAGGCCAAACAGTGCCTAGATTAATAAGAAGCACTTGTAAATATGTTCTGTTTTTCCTGTTATCAGTTTATACAAATGCACTGAGTTGCCTGTGTTAGCTCACTCTTAGGACTACGGAAATTGGCAACAGTAAGATGACGGTAAAAGATTTGTTCGTTATTTACAAGATTATCAGCTTTGGGCTGGCATATCCTTTGAGATCCTAGAGTTGGCCCTCTGAATTTTGTCTAACTAGTAATCTCAATAACTATCTCCTGCATTGATATGCACTCACTGGCTTTGTTAAATCTTCATAGTATAACAATGTGGTTGAAACTAACCAACATCTTATGAAATGTCGACTGAAATTGTGCAAACGTCCAGTCAAAAATCTGTGTTAATTGGTCAAGTTTTTAAATGATAAATATGACATATTCAGTTGACTTTATTCAACAAAGAATCCACATTACGCCATCACACATCAAGCAGATGAATATCTGTGCTTTTTTCTCCTCAGTGAAACCACTAACCTTTTTCTGCATATAAACAACTAAATGAAACCATTTAACTTAAATTATGAAAGATGCTCCTGCTATGGCCTGAATATGCAGTCTCAAACCTTCTTCCTGGTTTGTTTTGATCTAATTTGCTCACTCACTTCAGTGCAATCAAATGTCTCCAGAAATGTCTGTTTTCTGGAGGCTGAATCCAGGCTCTGCTGCTACACTGGGATTCCAAGCGCCACTTCAGCCAAAGTTTTGAAATCAGGGAAAATTTGTCCAATTGAAGTGATCAGAAGTCGGCAAGAGTCTCTGAACAAGGAGTTTTTTGGTCCCTCCATTACTTACATCTGCAGGAAGAAATATTGCAGCAGTGGTTCAGCTGAACCAGACACGGTCCAAAACCTCCTGTTCATCACTCTTCAATGTGCTGACTGCTCTCATACAGTGAGATGCAGCCATTCAAGGTCAGAGATGATGGGATGAAGGATTTTTTTAAAGTATATATTTTGTGTTATTTAGTTACCCCAGCGAAATACTCTATCTGTAAAGTTGTAAATGTGTGCACCAGTTGATCAAGTGTGTGAATTTGACATGTCCTTCATATTTATCCATCACCATTTAAAAAACTGGTCAAACATGAAAAATAATCAGTTAATGTGGCCATTGATATGAACTTGGCAGCAACAAGGAGATGCACATTTTTGTGCTTTCTTGCTGTTTTATCCAGAACAGAACCTCCGAGTTGATCATTATTTCAGACTTTAAAAATTCTTAGATGTTCAGATCTTCTCTACTGGATATTAATTTATTATATACTAGTTCTTAAATTTGTGCACTGGTTTATTCACTCCTTTCAAACAAAAATCAAATTTTTTTAAGCTAAATATGTCATATTAAGTTATTTGTTTACCATAAATATCTTTTAAACTTGAGTCTTCAGAGTACAACAAAAGTTGGCGTCCCAGTCTGAATCATAAAACACGGTCGGTTATCTGTGACAATCGTTGAAGGAGACTTTTTAAAAAGAAGTTCAGAATTATGTTTGCATCACTCATAATGTTACTGTGTCTGAAGGCATTCTTCGAGAGATTTTTTTACGTACAGCAGAACGGATTAAGTGGTATTGGGTTTTAGGCGTCCAGATTAATGGTTTGCAAATATACTCCCAAAGCTCTCAGAGCTTCTTCTTTCTCCTGCAGCATTTTCCCTATTTTCCTTGTGCAGTAGTTCTGCTGGACTGCTCCGCATTCCCTTGTTGCTTAATTGGCACGTCTAAAAAAACTGTTCTTTGTGATTAGTATAGAAATTGTTAAGTTGTCTGCAGTACATGTTGTACTGTCTTCTAATGCTCCCTCAGGCAAATAAGCTATTTTAGGTCTAATAAGCTTTTCTAGTTTCATTAAGCAAACAAAGTCCTCGTGTCCTCATGCGTTATACATAGTTTAGTATTCACAGGGTCTCTGTGATGTCCAGTTAGATTTCATTTCTAATTTAACAATGTCACAATAAAGCTCATCACACCGTTAACCTCAGTACGCTGAAGTTAATACATATTTATAAATGGTTGCATTTAGTCTTGACAACTTGGGTTCTCCCCTGAAATTAAATATACTCACAGTGAAGGTAGTCATGTCCATATCCACATCACTTCTTGGTGCCTATCTTTTCTCTGGGAGGACAGTACATTACAAGACACAAGAAAATTAATAATACAATTTAATGTAAGTAATATATGGCGGCCAAGTGGATGCCTGGCTATTGTTTAACTGATTACCTTCACATAGTTACAATATTCTTGGTGTAAATATGTTAATACAAAGCATTCTAAGATTGTATAATAATACTATGGCACATAAATGTTGCTGATCATTTCATGTAGAAATAGTTTGATAAATCTTAGGTTTTTTGAACAACAAATAATGTGTGCAAATGAGGGCAAGGTGGAAAGGATGAGTTCAAGTATTATGAGGTCAACCATTCACAATATTGGACGATAGAAACTGGAGGTGAGGAAGAGGATGGGGACGAGATTGGAGGTGGTGAGGGGGAGTGACTTGAGTATATAAGATGGGAAATAAGCAAGAAAAATGCACTTTTAGTGTTTGAACTATGACAATAGGTAGTTATGGTTGTTTTTAGAGGGATTGTCAAATATGTGTAAGCTGTTTGTGGTCCCCAGGCAAATATTGGTGTTTCATTATGTTGTCACTTGCTATCCATTTAAATTTAGCCTACTGAAATTTTCATGCAACTATGCTTCCAGTTATCTTTAAGGGGTGCATATTATGTCAATTCAAACTTTTTTTTTACCCTTTCATGCATGTTTGAATTGGTGTAAAATACCAGTTTAATCACGCACATCAACAGTCAGTCATTTTTTTTTTGCAGTGTTATAAAACAAGCACATCTTTAACTTAAAGGCCAATGGAAGATTCACCTTTTTTTTTACTGCCACATGATTTGACTGCCCAAAATGAAAGAGTCATCACTAAATGTTTCAGCACACCCAGTTTTTGGCGTGTGTGGTAAGCTAAATCTCGTCGGTGGATGATATGCCCCTTGGGGCTTGTTTTGCAGAATATCAGAGTGACTTCTTAATCTTTAATGTGTGCCAGTGTATTTTATATTACCCCATCTTCTTTTCAAAAGGAAAGGCTAATGAGTAACACTGCACCACTGTTATTCATTTGTAATTAGTATTGCCCTATGCTGTGTGCAAATACATATATTACAGAAATGCAAAGTAAAAAGTGTCAAGTCTCCCTTTTTATTAAATTGCATATTTCCTCTTGCGTTGTTATACAATGTTGGGGTTATTGAGATGATTTCTGGGGTTGGAGGCTGGGATTTGTAATGATTGTAACTGATTTAGGGCGACTGATGAAATTATGCACATTTTAGAGACACATCCTGATTTACTTTTCTCTTCATAGGTCACAAAATTCAAAACCCACACTGGTTTCAACATGTCATCAAACTTAATCTTAAGTTTTTTAATGGAGTAGTAAAAAAAAATAACTTCCCTCTTTTTGTTTTTTTCACACCTCTGTTGCACAGAGGTTAAAAAAATGCATTTTTATTTTGGAATAAGAGAAAAATGGTAGTGTTTTCTTTTGGTTGCATGTATTTATACTTTTTTTTCCAGGAATCACAATTAATTCCCCACCTAACCCCTCAAAATCAGGATATATCTGATTATGTTTTCAGTGTGTGTTGAAATAAGTAAAATATACATATTTCCTTTCATATTCCATCATTTACTTGAAATTCTTAGAAATTCAGATCCATTTTAAATTAGAATATCATCAAATATTTACTTTAGTTTAAAAGGGAAACTCGTATATTAATTCTTCAGATATATTCAAAGTGTTTATTGCTGTTATTCTGAAGATCCTTAGAATTATAAAACATTCTGAATGTTTTATAATTTTATAAAGACATTTTATAAAGAATTATTTTCAGAATTCTTTCAGATGAGCTTAAATGTGCATAAAGACCAATGAAAAGGTCTTTTATACAGCATGTTTTCTATGGCCATTTTATGACCTGCAGGTAGATAATGCGTGGCATTGACATGCTCCTCCATTAAGGCTTGGCCACAAAATAGACGTTTCCGAAGAAGCTAGATTTCAACAGGGTAATATTAATGGAAATTTTAGTGGAAGGAAAAGATGTGCTAGAAAAAGTTGTACAATCACCAGAGATAACTGTAACCTCGAGGAGCTTGTGAAGTGGCTTCGACAGCCTCCATACTCAGCTGTCTGTCCTAAAGTCCTCAGATTAACGTTGTCTGGTTGTGTTGGGCCACTGGGTTTAATCAAGCCAAAGGCTCAGCATGTCTGCCTTCCAGGAAACTTTAGAGCACTTGTTGCTTCCTGCTGCTCCTGCCGACACGCTTTATGCTTAATAGTAATATTTGGGGATGAAATTTCAATTGTCCCCACTGCCGAAAGTACCAATAATTGCCATTATAAACTTGATATCACCCAGATTGTTGAGCATACTGGTCTGATCCAAAAAGGGACCCAACAAAATCATGTAGTTATAGTTTTTAGACTTACTTTTCAGTAGGGTGACATTTCAGTATCTGTTTTTTATTGGCGACATGTGAACTTTGAAATCTCTAAGAAACTGGTTTCACTAATACTCAAACCTGAAATGTATACATCTAACATGCTTAAAATGCCTTGCAAACCTTCTCAAAGCAGTCATGTGAGATGTTATCACTTAAGACAATGTTTGAATCAGGTTTCATGTATTTTAAATTGGACCAAACCTGCTAAATAATGAAACGTAAGTTTTTGCATGAAAGGTTGAAGCAGATTCAAGTCTTTGTAATCTCAAATGCTTATAAAAGATGGAAATTGGACTTTGTTTCATCATTTATGAGAAAAAAGCGAAACAAAGTCTAGGTGTCTAATTGTTGTTTTATAACACCTGATAAAAAGCCAAGCATTTACTCAGTATTTTGTCTAGCTGAGTGCAAGTGTTGTAAACTTTTGACTTTGCAATCTTCTGCCTTCGGCCTGCCATGGCAACAACCTTTCCACCAGGTCTCACAGGAGTCTTCTTAGCTGGCCTTGCCTTGTTATTATTGTTTATCTCTCTTGTCAATCACCCACATCAGCGCCGCGCTCATCCATATGCATGGCCGCCGTCATTACACGTGGCCTGCTCGCTGGCTGCAGGGGCCTTGGTACTCATGCCAGCCTTTGTTCACATCTGTAACAGGTGATTGTGGCCGACTGGCACATTGTTGGGCATCGTTTTCACAGTGCAAAAGTGCACATGTGGGACATGGCGATAAGTGTGGGCATGTTGGATTAGAGCTTAAGCAGGAAAAACACAAGTCCCCCATGGGCTTAATTGTGGTTTGTTTTGGCACACACTACACAGCACTTCTGCATCAAATGCAAATTTTACAGTGAAATGTGAAATGCATTATGCGGATTTGGTAGGGCTGGAAATATAAAGGGAAAGCAGAGGGGGTGGAGGCGTTGAATAAACAGAGTGAGGGCAAAAGTAGATGCAGGTTAACGAAAGACGAGGCTTAGTCTGGTGTAATATGAAATACGCTTCAGATATTGATGGCAAGAATCAAAGGTGTGTTACACGTACCTCATCACCACCTAGCTGTTCATCTCTAGCCAGAGGGTTGAGGCTGGTTGCACCCTCCGCAGGTTAAGTATTGATTAAAAACACACAACACACAGTCTCGTACTCATAGGAATGCACACAAGCAGGTTAATGCACAATACAGCTCAGTAGTTAAATTTTTATTCTGTGGAGTCCACTCTGCTCCTCCTCCGGCATGAATTGGTGCTGTATTTTCATAAGTGCTTTATGGAGAAAAAAAGATAGAGAAATATTTTCTGTTTTCATTTTTCCCGTGTCTTTGTTTCTGTGGCAGATGGCACATCAATCAAAGAGACACTCTCATACAGCAAGACTCCACAAACAAATTAATTTCTATTACTGTTTTGCATGCTTGCTCTCTTCTTATTTGATTGACAGTCTCATATTCAGGCTTTGTGTTTGGATGACTGTATTGCATAGAAGGAATATGCACAAATGAGGGACAATTACGCAGACTAATGCCGCCACCTTTCTCCAACTTGAAAAGTTTATTTCCAAATTAGTTTTGGCCATATAGCGGGATTTTATCCTAAATTAATATAGAATGGTAAAAAAGAAAAATACAAAAAAAAACAGCTCAACATAATACAGAATTGATTCCTAAAGATAAAAAGTTGAGTTTCATGTTCAATTAATATATAAAGCTTGTATCTAGTATCCTTCAAGTGACTCATTTACTCTTTCAGAGTACTTTTGTTTGTTTTTTTCTATTTTTTACTCATCTGCCTCCAACTGTTTCATCTGTTTTCATGTTTAAACCACATATTTTTATTTTTAGCCTCATTCTTAATCCTACTTCACACTTTCCATTTTATATGCAATAGTTCAGGTGCACACATGGAAAAAAAAAAACCTTCTCTTTTTTTACATATATCCTAAAGACAAATTTAATGTCACACTAAGTATGTCAGTTTTTCCTGCCCAAACACTCAAATTAATCCCTCCCCCATCCTTCTCTCAACCATGTTTTTCCCCTTGCTCAGTTCTTGCGTCTTTCTCTTACTCTGAAATTCTCCTTTAGTTTAATACGATTTTAAAATCTGTCACACTCAGTTTGTTGCTTGTCAGTCTGTCACTGCAGCTTTGCTCACAGTGACATGGTGCTTTGCTGGGGTGTAATTTCTGTAGACTTTGCAACATGTATGACTGATGTTCATTGTTTACCGTACTTACCTCTGAGACAAGATTTGCCTTTTTTGTTGTTGTTGTTTTTCAAGACTTCAGTGTTTTAGCTCAGTGGCAGTAAACATCAGCTTGTGTGCATGTTGTACTTAAAATGGTGGATACAGTTGTTGCAGACTTTGTATTTTAACTGCAATAGCTACTGTTGGATTAGTTAGCCTTTTTCTGCCTTTTAAGTAGAGGATAGTCACTTGTCTTAGCATTTTGAACGCTGCAGCATTTCATAATGATGCTTCGATTGTTCCCAGTTACTTGTCACGTAATAAACATTTGCCGGATACACTGGCATGCATGGCTAAATCAATGGTGACAGCGTTTTTGCTCCTTTTGTTTGGAAGCATGTTGCAGTTAACAACATCTGTCTTCATGACACTGATAGTTTATGATATGGGATTCATCACACAAATCCAATTGTACTCGTCCCATTTTTTTGTAAAATACAGTTGAAACTATGGCACATTGTTCATAGTATGAATATTATAAATATCTCCCTTCAAAATCTAGTAAATATCGTACACTACACCAGGGCACTTTTAGCTGTAGCTTTTAAATGAATAAATGCAGAATAAATTGTTGTGATCATCTTCTTAAAATGTCATTATTCAGTCTGAATTTTGACTTCATTACAAAACTCTTTACACCATAATTTGTCACATTTATCCTGATCAGTTAAAGAGGAAAACAAATTTATTACAGCGAAACGAATGATGGCTAGATTTTTTTTCTCTCCCAGATTCATACTTTATTAAAGCACCTTTATATTCAGTGTCATTGTTCAATATGTGTGAGATTACATCTGCCACAGATTATAAAGAATCTGATTAACCTGAAATTTAATTCTGTAAGATATTACTGACGTGCTACTAATTTTCATCCGTAAAACAAAAAACATGGTTTACAAATGCAAAGTGCACTTCCTGTAAACCGCTAACAGCGAAGCTAATTTTTTGTCATTGACACATAGTGGATATCGACATGATTGAACGTAGTGCTCTAGCTCTACATTCAGCTTCTGCAAAATACAGTGCTGGCATAGCGTTAGTGGGACTAATGTTTTGGATCCGTGCTTTAGGGTTAGAGAAACTCACTTCTTAGTTAGATGGTGGAAGAATCAAAGGAATTTTTTGTCAAACGTGTAAATTACAATGAGGGATTTGAAAGTTTTCATTTTATATGTTGTATGAACCATGAGACTGTAAAAGCCGTTACCAATGATTTAGTATAACGTAGATTAAGAGGGATGTAATAAAAATGTTTTTGGAAATTTATGAAAAGAAAAAAAATAAAACTGCCAAAGACACTGATAGCAAAACAAAAGGAACTGCAGGTATTTCCACGACTTTTGCTGCATGTGACATCAGTATTCTCTAGTATCTTTATGTCTGGGTTAGGGTTTCCAATGCAGAAATAACAATGCATGTCACCAAAGCAATGTGATAGCCACAGTGTTGTTGTTTTTTTTAAAAATAGGTGTGAGGTTTTTATAAAATAAACAGGGTTTTAGGTGGTGGTCTTTTGTTTGAGACGAATGTTGTTTGTCTACAAGGCCAAACTTTGTAACTTTCAGTAACTTCTTTTAGTTACCGAAAAGAAGTCGAAATCTCATTAAAAATGTTTTTGTTTTTTTAGGGTTCTAGTTGTCAATGTGTGGTTTAAAAAGTTCGGGTTAGACAGTGTTCACAACTCTTGTCAGCTGCTCATTATTTTGTCATTTATTCTAACCGAATCGTTCACTCATTTTGCCCATGAGCCACATGGGAATCCCGCTGTGGTGTCACGGCAGGGAGATGGCAGTCGCTGGTTGTTCTCCGCCACAAAGCACGGGCAGAATACCACATGTTTATCTGTCTCCTGAAACGAAGTAGAAAATCAATTAAAAGTGGAAAAACGCATCTGTCAAGCATGTGGCAGATGTGGCTCTTCGTCTGTCTTTGTTGCAGATCTCTAATAAGCCTTTCAAATGAACACAATTTATTTAGACCATCTATTAGACATTAACTGGGAAAAAAAAAAGAAGCTCTTGCAGTTAATATTGAAAATTCAAAATCTGGTACACATTTTTGCATTTCAAAATGTCTTAAGTTTCTTCCAAATTTTTTTATGTTGATATTGAAAATGCAGCAGGGAATTTCAGTCTGTGTTGCAGCTCAGTAGTAATACGTGTTTTGCTATTTTCACATTATTCAGTCCTGTAAACAGTTTTCTGAAGTGTTGGGCTTATGCGTGCCCAGCTCCATCCTGCATTAACTTGGCATGGCTCTGCAGATGCTTTGAAACTGAACTCGATTCACAGGAAGCTGGTTGACAGCAGCAGAGATCAAAGTATGAAAGTAAAAGCCCTACAGATACTGTCATCCTCGACAAATGTTTACTCAACCATATCCTGTTTCTCATTACTTTTATACTCTTTTTTTCCCTCTCAGCTACATCCCTTCCACAAGTAAAGGACTTTCACAGTTTTGGCTCCGACAGTGCCTCAGCTAACATTCACCATATTTTAAATATGGAGTGATAGCTGCAGCTAACTGGGGGGGGGGGCGGGGGGGATGGTGCTTAACACCATCGATGTTAAGCACCATCTGAGTCCTTGAAATGACCCGTTGTGTTTAAATCAATGGGAATTGACTGAGCATTTTTGCAAAATGATGTTTAAATCTTTTTTTCGGAATTGGAATAACGATCACAAACAATCTAACTTGTGTTTGTGATGGGGTTATTCTGCAAATTAAAAAATTGACAGACAGGCAAGTATTGTACTTTCTCTGACATCAATGCGAATGAGTCTTGCATGTAGGACTGGTATTTTCTAAGGTAAAGATGAACTGATTCTGGTGTTCACAGAAATTGCTGTTTTAGATGTTTATATCTAAAACATCTAAAACACAATGTATAATTAATTATTATACATTTATATAATGTATAAAACGGATTTAAACAGGAGTTTTGTAGGTGAAAAGGTTGATGTAAAAATCTTTTGAGTCTCAATGTGGGTAGAGGGAGGTTTTAAGATGGATTTCCACTGAAGAATGACGTTCACTTATTTTTCATCATAGCTTTCTGCTTTTTACAAAAATAGGAGTAACTTTTTAAAGTTAAAATTGTATTTTAGGGTTTGAAACTATATTTTGAGTCATAAAACCAACCGCACACCCTTGAATTTTTGAGACATTTTAAGTTAAACGAGGAAGCTCCTGCTTGTATGTGTTTGAGTTGCTCAGGCTTTAGTTAGTGAATATTTGTCATATTTGTAAGTTTTCCCTAACCTGAAAGTAATTTTAGTTCAGTTTCAGAGTATAAGTCCTGCTATCCGACTAGAAGTAATGGCTGAACAACACCAGGTTTCTCTGTCTCCTGTCCTTCATTCTTGTTTTAAAAGCCAGAAAAAAGAACACGTTCATCATTGAAATCTCGTAAAAGTTTTATTTTTACTGCTCTGTGGAATGTCTTTAGTGGTTATAAAGTATAATCGCTGTGACAGAAGCCAGTTATAAATATTATTTTATATTTAATGCTGAAAATCGTGGATTTTTATCAGGAGGAATTAGCTGCCCTGCCTGGCCGCAGTGTTTATAGCCAAGATGAAATAAAGGTTTGAAGGGAAAGTGCTTTGGTTTTGTAATCATTACTTTAGTAAAGTAGTATGAATATTTATATTGTATCCAAGGCATCTTTTACTTGTATCAATAATATTTTAATTTATTTCAGTCTCACATACTCTTTTGTTTACCTCTGCTTGCTCCTGTTCAGGCTTGTTGGATGGGGCAGCCGCCTCTTTCCAACAGTCAGCGTGTTAAAACCTGAGTTGTCAGTCTGTCACGGAGCCCACACAAACAAAACACGATCACTCACCCGCACCCTCACACCTACGGGTAATTTTGAGTCACCAATTAACCTAACATGCGTTACTTTGTGCTGCGTGGGCACACCGGAGTACCCAGGGGAATCCTGCGCACAAAGAGGAGTAACATCCAAACCCTGAACAGGGAGGCCCTGGGTGGGATTTGAACCCAGAACCTCGTTGCCTCCAGGCAGACAAGCTAACATCTGCGTCATCATGCAGGCGCATTTTCTGTTTACAAAAGGAAGTGGTTGAATTTGGGTTTTCTTTGCTGCCACTTATCTTGGATTCATTTGAGATGGTAATTAAACATGTGTTGTTGTTGTCATACCTTCAGTGCTCTTTGTTAAGCGCCTGTATGTGTCTAGTATCCTGTCGGGAGGAGTCTGGACCAGAATCATCACCCCGTCTTCTAAATCGCTAGACATATGGCGCAGCCTTTGTGTCAATTGCACTCGGTGGGGTTTCGATGAACACAAGGTAGATTTGATTTTCCACTACTGTGTCTCTCAGCTGCAGTAAGCTGCAGCATTTCTTTAGTGAGATGCAATAAAAATGCAGAAAATATGACTGAATATCATATTTCTCCTCCTTCTTCTATGCATTTTTTTTCTACTCAAAGTAAATGGCAAAGCTTTCATTCTCTTTTTAATGTGACAAATCATGCTTAAGTGATTGGAAAAGACTTAGACTGAAGACGTATCCCTTGTTGTTTGCCAAAGACGAACAGTCGGAATAATCGGATTTGCCTTAGTATTAGCAAGTATTCCAAACGGATGAACGATTTGCCTCTCAGTTGATGCTGTTTTATTCAAAGCCAATGATATATTGTCTGGGAACTTTGTTACTAATCCAGATGTTAATTTTCCTCCTTTTCTCTTCCAGTAGATTGTTTTACCCTTGGGATTTTACTTTTTACACGTTCATTTACATCTTAAACGGATCAGACTGTGTAGAGTGAAATCTAATTCCTAAAGCCTGTTATAAATGCAGTCTAGCTCATTTAGTTCCTAACTGCACATTATTCCTGCATTTATTGACAACATAAAAAAAGATTTTTATTTTTTTTCCCCCTCTGATTTGATGATTTACTGTCAAGTCTGAAACATTATTACAAAACTATCAAACTTTGTTTTGTGACTTTAAAATCAAAAACATCAGTGTATTTTGGTTTGTTATTTGATTGATAAGTACAAATTATTGCATGACTTAGAAGTAGATCCAGAATGACGCATAGTTTATCTGTTGTGTGAAGGCCTTAGTGGTTTTGTAGGAGATCATTGGAGAGCAAACAGCATCATGAAGAACAACAAACACAACAAAAACTTCATTGTTGGAGATACAGAGAGGTTCAAAGCAGATTTGAGTTATAAAACTGTATCCTAAGCTTCGGACATTTCACAGAGAGCCGTTCAATAAAGTTCCACAGCTCAAGTGGGAGAATCTGTGAAAAGTACAACTTCTTAGTATTACTTGTGGACTCTGCAAATCTGCCCATTTAGAGCACAATACAACCACCTGGAAGGTCCAGTGGAGCAAAATGAAACTTTTCGGCTTGCGTATCAGTGCTGCTTTGGAGAACTTACACCCTGAACATTTTGGTGAAATATTGATGATGGCAGCTTTCCTGTTCTCTGGCTGCAACGAGGAAGCTGATAACTGTAGATACTTTGTAAGTAGTTCTGTCTTCCAGGGCAAATTTCCGTCATCAGGGCAGAACTTCTTTCTTTTGTGATGTCCGACTGCTACTGCTTAATTTTTCAGAAGTTAAAAGTGCGACTTCTCTTGAGTTCTGAGGTTGAGTTTCTTTTGTAGTAGAAAATAATATGGACAGAAATACCATTGTTTCTTTGTTCTTTCCAGCTTGCCTAAAACAATATATTTTTCTGCCCTGGTAGGTTTTATGTGCAGGACTACAGAGCTACAGTGAAATTGTTTCTATCAAAGAAAATTCATCTTTTAGAATGACCCAGACCCAAGTTCAGTTGAGCAGAAGTGGTAGTACCTGAAAATTGATGTACAGACACTCGCCATTCAATCTGACTGAGCTCGCGTTGTCTTGCAAAAAGAGAAAGGCAAAAACTTCAGTTTCTGTATGCAAAGCTTGTGGACACAAACCTCCAAATATTTGTGGTTTCACTTGCAGTGAAAGGGTTTCCAAAGAGTCCTGATGCAGACTGCCTGAAGATGCACTTAAAATTTTATATGTAAAAAATAAAAATAAATAAAAAATGGAAATCATGTATGATTTCTTTCTGCTTCGCAATCTTGAACTACTTGGTGTTTGTGTATCAAGTAAAATCCCAATAAAATATGGTGAAGCTTGTGATTATGTGGTAAATATGGGAAGAGCTCAGAGGATATGAATACTTTTGCAGAGCATCAGAGCAATTTTGACTGAACCAGGAGAATACATAAAACTTGAAATGGATTATCGCTTTAGTGTTAATTTTTTTAGATTTCCAGCCTTTTTTTTTTTTTTACTTAAATTTGTTTTATCTGTGTCTCCTGATGCAATCAACAATATTTATTATTAAGGCAGCAGTAGGCACTGCAGACTCTAATTGGGGCTTTGGATAAAAAGCAAGCAACATTTGATTTAATGGCTCCATCCCAAACAAGGTTTCATGGCTTGCAGTATGGCTCACTTTTTTTATATCATCGAATCCCCCGAGGGAAAGACAGAGATGTCATCATTAGTGGGCAGTAGACTATGGTTGTGTTGACTGTGATGGCTGCAGAGGTCCATAACTTGGTCAGCCAAGTCTGTGGCCCAGCAACAGCTTTTACTGTCCATTTTCCCTGTCTGTCTGTCTGGGTTCCCATCTGGACACGTGATCCAGTGCCAGTCTGCTCCCGCTGAATAAATTTGAGGAGCTAATGAGCAAGGAAGCTCTGCAAAGACCTGGAAAAGGGCAGCTCTTTCTCTTCTCCACCTCCGAGGAAAAGGGAGGGAAAAGTCGCTGTGGTCAATTTTATTAACTTGGCTGACCTTCACACAAACAATTAACATTTACTGAAAACGCATCCCCTCCCATTATCTTCCTCATCTCCATCTTAATCTTCAACCTCGCCACCACCACCTGCATGTTGTTTTTATTCCGCTTGTACAAAAGAAATTTATCAGGCGGCAGCAAATTAATGGCAAAGCCTTTGCTTGCTTTTCATAGACAATCGCAAGGTGATGTGCATTATGCAGCAGAAGGTCGGCTCTCTGAAGGTCGCTGACATGTTTGGTAATTGGCTCTAGGCCACATCTCGGAGTCAAAAAGCAACAATTACCAGCAGTGATTTTGTGACCTAATCTGACTTTTCAGATAACCAGACAGCTTCAAAATATTCTCTTTGACCACTGCTCCAACAGAAATAAATATATGTGATGATTCGTAGAAATAAAATATGCTGTTGGTTATTTCTGAGCTGTAAAAAAAAATAAAACCCAGACTTTTGTACTAATTAATCATTTGACATTACTGGATGAACTAGACTGGTAGATGAGGTGAAAAGTTAACTGAGCAACATGTGAAAATATTTGTAGAGAATTTTGGATTAACCTTAACCCTTCAAATTCAGAAGTTTGCATATAATAAAATTGCAGCTCTTGCTGTATCAGAGGTTGTCAGCCTAATATTAGTAAATTAACTATTTAAATCGAAGCCCAATAGATTATTTAAGATACAACTCAAACAGTCCAAGAGACTAAAACGTCTGAAAAAATTATTTACTTTCCCATTGAACATGTTTCATCTCACATTCAGTGTCGCAGGGAGATTGTGAATTTATTTAGTAGAAAACAAAAAAATATTTTACTTCCTTTAAGGATTATCAGGAAAAACGCTGACAACTCTTTTCAGGACTCGGTACATTTGTGTGGGATAAAAGGTACAACAAGGACATTTTGAAACACAAAAAAGCAGATTTTGTTTGAGAAAGTTTCCTCGGAAGTTTTTGGGTTCTGCATCGATGCTATTTTTTTTCTTCCCAACATATGACAAGCAGAGCAAAATATATTCCTACAACACATACTGTCTGAAAAGAATATAAACATTCCACAAAAGGCTCAATTGAAATGCTGTTTAATTAGGTAACACACGAAACGCACACTCGCTCTTTGGATTTGTTTCCTCTTTGTTTTCAGCTAAGCTGTCAGGCATTTTGTTCCTATCCTGACGAAAGCAGAAAATGAGAACTGCATTAACACTTATTTTCTTGTGTTTTTGTGTATGTGCCCTTTCATTTCCAGAACCTAATAAAGAACTTGCCTGAGCAGAAAGAACTGAGTGCTCTAGCGGAACTAAAAGGTGAATACGAGGAGCTTGTGGAGTCAGAGCAGTTCGGCATTGTGGTAAGTATAATTAGCTCTTGCCGAGTGGAGTTTTGCACAGTGTATCCAGTCATACTCGTACTTTATCTTCAAACACTTTCCGACATGCACAGTTAAGCATTGTATTATTATTTTTTTCCCCAAAGTTCTGTTTGGTCAGTGAGCCAGAATCAGGATTTTTTTTTTTTTTTTCTGCAGAGCAGTAATTTTTAATCAAACATAAAAACCTTCAACAGCTCTCAAATGGTGTCAAAACTGATAGCTCCGTCTCCAAATGACAGCGGCTTTTGTTAAAAGTCTTTTTGACTTGAGCAAAGAACAGTTCAATCAGTTCTGATGAGCGTTCAGCATTAAGAACTTTGTGGATGCGGCTCTTTGACATCAGCTGTCAATGTTATCTCGTGATAAAATCACCCCCTCAGGCTGTGTATGAATCCTGCCTGTTTAAAGGCCTTTGAAAAGCGCACAGCTGTAGGCAACCGGCCTGGTGATGTATCCCAAAACTCCTATCAATTTACAATGAACATCCAGAAGTTCGATCTTCTCCACTCACATATTAAATAACGCTGCTGTTGTTATATTCTCTTCTTGACACATGGTCTCCAGAAAGTAACCTGTTTCTTTTTTTTTTTTTTTTTTTTCAACTCAAAGTAGTTTTCAAACAAAGAAAGATTTATGTGTTGGGATACAGTCTGCAGTATTTTAACTATATATCTCATGTTAATTGACATTTTTCATAATTTTTGCATAGTAATGATAAAAGACGACATTTTTAAAAAGTAATTTGTATTTATCAATGAATCATATCCTTGCGAGGTCAATGGAGTGGTGAATGTCGCTGGTCAATGAATGGTTCTGAGGTTCAACATGCAACAAATAGACATCTTATCTTTAACCATTTTTATTAGCTAGAATTTAGATGCACATTTTACATTTAATTTAACTAAATAATATCAACATTTCATATTGCTCTAGTGCAGTCTGATAATAATGTATTTTCCAGTATATAAAGTTTCTTTTGCTCTTTCACTGTTTTTCTGCTCTTTCATTCTTTCTTTTGCTCATTTGTGACTCATCAGGTAAAAGTTATATAGAGTTCTCATGTAGTCTGGAAGGATGAATTTCTTCTTTTTCTTTTCTTCCTCTTACTTCTTTTGCTTTTTCTTTCACTCTCACTCATTCACTCTATTCGGGTCAAATGGTGGAATTGGGTTTTCCGAAAGGACGCTGGTTCTAGGCAGACATCAAAACTAGTTTTGGAGATGATGAAAAAGAACGAGACAACGATTGATTTCTAAATTTTTAGCCAAGATGTCTGGAGAAATATCTTGTCAAAATTACCCTTCAAACTAACAAAGTGTGTTGTAAAGTTGCAAAGGACGTTTTGATATAGTGTGGTTGCATGTAGTTTGAACCGGTTTGATTCAGAAAGAAATCCACATTAGTTTTCAATGCCACAAAGAGAACAATTGAAAAAAAAAACAACAAAAAAAAAACAATTAAAACCCTCAAATGAGCAGCATTCATACCCAGGTAAGTGCTATATTCTTGTACTGGTTTTACTGGGCTTCACACTCATGTGATTGACTGGAATCTGTGAAGGGAAGTGAATCTTCCAGCTGATCTGACCTTTCCACTTAACTACAACTCTAATTACTTTTTAATTAACAGCTCTTGTCATCCATTTACTGAATGACTACCCTGCAGTGAAAAACAGAGACGTTACATTTAAAGCACTTTCCTCAATAAGATCATAGAAGTACACTGTATACTTTAACAAAACATATGTTCAGCCAGACCTGAAGAGTGCAGACGCGTTTCATCCAGATATAGTGCTTCTTTTCACTCATCAAAAGCTTTCTTCTCGTGTTTTTAGAAGATGGAACGAAGCAAGAGGTTGCACTTTACCTCTTGATCTCACCTATGTTGTGATCACAAACCCCCCGTACTGATCAAGTCGCTCCTCACTGCAGAGATTTGTAGTTCCCCTGGGAAATAAGAGATGTTCCAGCTTTCCTCTTCCTCAGCTGTCGCCAACACGCCGGCTTTCAGCGTGATTCCTGCTCATTCTTTACAAATCAGTTCTTGTGAGGTGGGACTCCGAGTGCTGATCTGTTTGAGTGTGCACTCCTAACATTTGTGCAGGGAGATCATAAGTATCTGTATTGATGCACTTAAATTCTCTAATTATCAGCAAAACATTAGTAAAATATTGGAAGGGAAGGTGTTCTGCAAATGAGATATATATAGCTGCAGCTATTCATTCATACTCTTGATATTGTGAATGACATGAATTAATCCACATCTACATTAATAAAAAAAGTGAACATCAATTTGCAATTTTCAAGTGGAGATTTAAGACGGAAACTATTTAAATTTATCATTACACACCCACCCAACACAAATGACAAACTTTATTCAACTGAATCTTTACAAAACAAGTAAATTAGCAACTTGGAGATCATCTGGAAATTTATTTTTGCTAACGTTTTGCTTCAAAGTTAGGAAAAATACTAAACTGCAAAACAGAAACGTTGCAATTGGCGAACTAAGTGGCGATAAACCCACCGCTGGAAATGACTCACTACCTATTTTCCTCTACCTTTGCAGATGAGTTCAGTAAAGCTGCTGCGGCCACGTCTCAGTGGCATTTTGTTCAAGCTGACGTTCGAGGAGCAGGTGAACAACATCCGGCCAGACATCATGAATGTGACGTTCGCCTGCGAGGAGGTGAAGAAGAGCGAAGGCTTCCGCAGACTCCTGGAGTTTGTGTTGCTGGTCGGCAATTACATGAATGCTGGCTCAAGGAACGCACAGACGTTTGGCTTCAACATCAGCTTCCTGTGCAAGGTAAGGCTCTGGCAAAACAGAAGAAAGTACTTTGTAGAAAAGTCATCTGAGAATTGACTTTAGATTGTTTCAAATGTTGCATCTGTGACACAGCTAATTAATATACAAAGTTATTATGATGTAAAAGAGCAAACAGTTTGGTGTACGTACAAACACACCTAGACACACTGTACAACTACAGTGCATCAGACAAAATCTGTGTCACACAGCAATGTTTTAAGTTTTCAATATACAGATCACAAGAAGCAATCTCCAATCACCTAATAGGAAAAATTGTAGTTGTCCTGAATTTGGCAGACACACTCAGTCTCTCAGTGAGTGGGCAAAGCCAAATGCATAGAAGAAAATATTAAAATAAACAAAACATACTCCCCACCGGCACTTGTTGTAAAAGCATGTCATTACCTTCAATACCCAGAGACTCCAAATGATTTCTAATACCTTTCAAACTCAGTTCACCGAACGAGTTAGCTTGCAGCTTGGCGTACAGTTTCTGACGACTCAATTTTTACGACTCACAACACAGTTTAAATATTGTGTTGAGGGAGAAAGTAAAATAAACTACACATCCCTGCTCTCTCTGCTTCAAAACATAAACTTGTTAAATAATTACTTTTGAAGTCATCAGAGAAATCCAGTGAATTTTGAGCTGACTTGTGGTGTAAGACAGTTAATTCGCTACACATTTGTGTGCTGAAGAGTTTTTGACTTTTATTGATGATATTCTTCTACAAATAGAAAAACATTTAAACATTATTTAACTCCATCATCTAGATATTCATCTAAGACGAGAGACGTTACTGTTTTACTCTAAAAGCATTCCTAATATAAACCAGAATTTGCACAAATGTACACTTATTTGTACAGCATCTAATTAGTAGTTGCAGAAGCAGGAGATTTGCACTTTGTGACATAAAGCCAATTTGAGCACACTGTGCTGGAATGCAGAAAGTCATTACAAGTCCTAAAAATTGGATTTTATGTGATTAAAGGTAGAGTATGTAGTCAGGCGGAAGGGAAAATGAAACAAAACGTATGTGTGTGTATTTATTCAGCCCCATTTCTGCTCACACTACCCTGTTGCGTAGAAGTTTAAAGTCTACCAACCTAAAACATAACATAAATGAACTTCAGCATGTCTTGCACATGCTTTTACTTTAAAATTAAACTAGTTTCTGTCTGCAGCATGCATTTGTGTTTTCTCAGAAGTAACTCTGTTCTCTTTGCTCTCCTGGTGTGGTTCATTTCCCCCAAGCATCTCAGTTCAGATTGAAGTTTGGTTTTCAAGGTTTGAGAAGCCACGGTTGTCTTTTGCACTGCACGATTTTTAACCAAACGACTGAACAGAAATAAACAGTTCTCTTCGCAGCCTTTACTTGGACTTATGGGTGGAAAACACAGATAAGAAAGCAATAAATGCATTGTGAAGACTCCCTCAATTCAATGCAGACTTAAAGCCTGTTTGGATGATGGTAGAAAAAGCTCTCCTGTGATGAAGGCACCGTAGTATTCATGCAAGCCGAGTGAATCAGCGTGGAGTGTTGGTGTAGAGCCGGTAAACGCCTCGGGGGGCTGATTGGGCCATTATTGATGGACAAGAAAGAAAAAGTATGCTTTCTCACTTTAGTCAATCAAGTAAATGGCCCCCCGGGTGTCAGGTCTAGGGTACCTAATGCGCTCATCAGCGAGGAGGTTGATGATGGGAATGTGCAGGGGGGAAAGGGCCCCTTCTGACCCACCTTCGCCTTCGATGTTTAGCTCCTCTGCTTTAATTCTGGTTTTGTGAGGAATGGAAAGTTTCCTGAAAGCGAGCCTGTTCTCATAAGCCCTCTCCGCTCATGGCCACGGAAGACTGCCCACAGAATCATGTCTGGAATGAAGCTCTTCCAGTCGCTAAAAAACACTTGCACTAAACCGAAAATCCTTTATGCGAGACATTCTCACTATTGAAAATGCCTCAGTGGTGCTTGGATAGGGGAAACACATAGCAGAGCCTAATGCAAAGAAAAGGAGCTGTAAAGAAATTAAACTGAGATTGGGCCGAAGGGATTTTTATTTATTAAAAACTGACCATGTGTGCACAGGTGTGTTTCCATAAATATGTATTTTACAAGGGAAAAAAAATAACAACACCAACTTGAGGTTGGAGGATGAGGGGAAACGATATCATATTTTGATATTCACATTAATGTAGTAGTTTAAAAAAAATGTCAGTGCAATTTTTCAAAGGTATCAAAGATATGAAGAAGTAATTGTCTTCTTCCATTTTATTTCTTCTTTAGTTGGAAGGTGGAGAATGTTTATCAGCTCCTTTCAATAAGTGGCAATGATTCATGCTCCGCTTAAGTTCAGCAAAACAGGCGGCCTATTTAATTTAGTTGTTGAGTGTGTGACAGGGAGCCATACACCCAGAATTAGTGCATCAGTGCGTTTAAATAACTGCAACAATTACCAGTCTCATTATACACTTCCTAATGAAAGCAAATCCGTCTGTACTGGGCTTTGGCTGATGCCACATCTGTCTCTCTCGAATAGACGGAACCGATGTGGCAATATTTGTAAATTTATGCAAACACAACGCTTATATTACTTTTACTTATTCACTCTAGTGTACAGCTTCATAAACAGCAATAAAACATATTTGTTATCTGCTGCTGCCTTGGTATTAGGAATTAAGTTGACAAATCAACAATGATGCTAATATGAGAATTTTCCTTTCCTACCACATCTTCCTTTGCCATTAATTGCTGCTTTATTTTTCTTTATTTTTTAGTGATAAATATGCTAATAGGGAGACTTGTTTTCTTGTAATATAGCTTAACTTTCTAAATGATCTTCTAAATGAATGTGTTGCACTCACTAGTGAAGGATTTGGAATAATTTTACCTCGGGGCTGTTTATGCTGTGAATTGAATCATATCCCTGGTGTGATTTGCTGCCAAAAAACAAAACAATGGGGTATTGTTTTTGAGTCAACATCCAATGAAACTCTTTATTTGAAATTGAAATTTCAAATAAATTGTCCTTCTAGTTGTTCCATTAAAAAAGGGTGAGATGTGACATATTGTGACTATAGCCTTTGTTTTCTGTTATTATGTCGTATACAAATGAAAAAAGTTGATAAAGGTGCAGAGAAAGTCGCTCGGGATGAAGTTGGTGGCTGCTGCTTGCTGCTGCTCGGAACATGTGACATAAATAATGACCTCCATAAAGAAAAGCACAAAATTAAAAAGGATCCATTGTTGCTGTGCAACATGCACATATATATCTAGAAGCTGGAAGAGACCTGTAAAATCAATGGCATATAAAAACATTTAATAAAACTCATAATTATTATTATTTTTTTTTATTTCAATGTGTGAACTCAAGTTTATAAACAAAACAAGAAGTCAAGCTCACGTGCTGTTAAACATGAGGTATTTGGTGAAACCAGAAATTGTGATTGGCTTGTCATCTACTCTTTACTGTGTTAGCTACAGCTAACACAGTTAGCGCTAACTTGAAATCAAAACAAATTGGAAGATGATGGGTGGATGTTTGAAATGACGATGAAGTGTCTTTAATGTTCACTAATTAAACTGGTGTGGTATGCATTCATACTTCTACCACTTTACTCTGACACCCCTAATTAAAATCCAGTGTGCCAGTTTGAAGAAGCCGTGGTCGTTAGGCTGGCCTGCATGCGGTGCTTTTCCAAAGCATTCAGCAATAATGCTGATGAATGTCAGGGTAACGATTTCCGATTAATAAACAGTTAAAAAGTTTCTAAGTGTTTCTGCCACAGATAATGAGTCTTTCCAGCTTCTGTGGAAAAAAAATAGAAAATCATTATTTCCATCTCGACAAGAAAGTTTTACTGAAAGAGTTGCTTCTGGTCTGATGTTTTGGCATTCAAACAACTTAGTTGTAGTTTCTTAACGACTTCAACACTTTATTGTCTCTTTACCTTCTAAAACTTTTTATGGTGCATTAAACAACACGTGTCACCGAATATATTACCAAGATACAGAGCCTGAAGGTGTGGTACTTAAATAACTTTATCTAACTTTAATTGAGTTGTTGGAAGATCTCAGCGATACGCATTTTGTTTGCAGAGATCTTCTGACATTATTTGCAATATATTGTGCAGCTCTAACTACAGACATATACTTCAGTGTACTTTATTGAGGCGTTTAAGTGATTGACAAAAACAAAGTAGTACATACTTATAAAGTTGAAGGGACACATGGGCAGAACACAACAGGCAGACAGATGACAACACAATGAACACTTTGTGTAATGGAGACGGGAGCACTGACCATTCCCCTCAACACATGTAATCCACCATGAAGCACGGTAATGGCAGAATCATGCTGCTGAGAGTTATTGGGAACATCAGCAGAGTTAACAGTGGGAATAGTTTAAAAGAAAACTTGTTACAGCAGAACAAAAACCCTAAACATTCAGCCAGACCTGCACTAGATTGATTTATATTTAATCAAATTGCGTCGTACTCCTGTTGGAAGGTGTTGGAATGGCCTATTCAAAGACCAGACCTGCATGAATATTTTTAGATGTGAACTTAGCAGAAGAAATTGACCCAAATCTAATTTTCTTTTTGCTCATAGTCGACCCATACCTGACTTTTTCATGACAGTCTGAACAACCCAAATCCGATTTTTTTGATTTATGCCACTTTCATATGTGGAACTAAATCAGATACAAATCCAAGAGTTTTCAAAGTGTCTGCAGTCAGAACGGTCATGTCGCATTTTGTCTGACTTTCTAGTCATTGATGTGAGACATGCGTCATAATTCTGCACCAGAAGAAGAAGCCAGGCGGTGTAAATCTGGAGATAAACAATGGCTGCAACAAGCAGTGCCGACGTTTAACTTTCTTTTCTCTTCTTAACTTTCTTCGTATAGTTATGATCTTATGACATCACCGTCGTCTCCCATTGCTCAACAACTTTAAAATCGAGCTACAGATGGCGGCATCCGTCATTACCTGAACAGCGCTCTGCTGTGTGACTTCAGCGTTCCTCTTCTGTGCATGCAAGTCGCTTTGGGGTCTTAAACTGTTCACACAGAAGTCTGATTGTGGTCACATTTAATTAGTAGTATGAATGTCTACGCAAAAAAAAAAAAAAAAAACACACATTGGATTTTTACAACTTGCTCTGTGAACATCCCGTAGCATCAGCCTCTCTGGCTTTATCTTAATTTGCTACTCTTTTTATAGGCCGTGTGTAGGTTGTATAGTGAAAGTGATGTAAATTCTAAAACAAATAATCAAACTATCGAATGTATTTTTATTTAAAGTGTTCTGACTATCAGCTGGCTTAGTCATCATGCAAATCATGTGAACCATAAAGCATTTATCAGCACAGATCATAATATTTCTCTTTCGAAATGAGAGCGATTTCATTGACGTTACAACATCAAACCTTTTTTTTTGTTTGTTTGTTTTAGGGAAGTTGCTAAATACCATGAAAACAAAAAAAAACAATATTTTTCCAATTGTTTTATTTGATTTTTTGAGTTTTTTGCTAGGAACCAACTCACCTCACATTAACCATATTTTTAAATTTCACTGACTAATTTGAATTCTCCCATATTACCTAAAACACCAGGATAAGGACGCCCACTGCTCTTAATGAAACCGCAGTATGGTATGAGCACCAGCTGAGCTCACACGCATTCACATTTTGTCAGTGAAGCTTGGGGCAATAAAACCTGTTTACACACTCCATCCTTCGCTACCGTTTCAGTAAGCGCTCTGTTTGTGAATGTTTATAAATCAAATGGCTTCTGATAGTAACGAGACGTGCGAGAGGAGCAATGTTTCTGTCGGAGGATGAACAAACCCAAAATTCATCATCATGAAAGTAACTCGTAGCTCTCTCAATAACTGCTATCAGACAGGACAAATTGTCAGATCCTCTCACTGTTACAGTATGTGTATCCTGTAATTGTTTCGGTATTACCGAAATGTGTGTTAATTAGCACATCTATTGTGTGCACATGCGTGGGCATCTCCAACTGCACCTTGTTTACCGCACAGATATCATCAGTGCAGGAACGCCGAGGTGTGTTGTGCTAATTAGCTTTCCCAGCATGCCATTCGAACTGCATTGCAGCCACAGTGGGGAATGAATATGGAACAAGTTTTCTACGTGCTGATGTGAAGAATCACGCTAACAGGTGCTCTGCTGATACGGTGGTGTACTTTTCACTTTCTCACAGGTTTGAGATGTTATATAGAACTAAATTACATCTAAATTAAATCATTACTACTGACCACTGCATCACCCCACTCATCTTGCGCCAGGATGATTTTTTTTTTTCTTTTTGTAAAAGCAGACTCCAAGTGCATTATTGGTCGCTTGGAACCTAAAACATGCCCCACCTGCCGCATGAATCAGTATTTGTACAGTAGAAGTTAAATGTGTCAGACTGTAAAGTGGGGGTAATTTTACTGAAATAGATTTCCCTCCTTTTATTCATCAATGGAATGTTTTTAAGGGTTTTTTTTTTACCTGCAAAAACTGCAATTGAATGTATATTCTTTGTTTGTTTTTTTGTTTTTTTTTCCTCCCAGCTACGAGACACTAAATCCATCAGTCACAACACAACACTTCTCCATTTCCTGGCTGAGAAGTGCGAAGAGAATCACCCAGAGATTTTGAAGTTTCCAGATGAACTGGAGCATGTGGAGAGTGCCAGCAAAGGTAGGCTTCTCTGTTTATATGAGCTAAGTTGTGTTCCACAGGGTACTACATGTCTGTCTGGGATAGGAAAACGTCTTCACTGTGCAGAAACTGAACAAAATACAAATACGAGTTCACTTTTTCCATTATTTTCTTCTTGCACTATATTTTTAGCACATTAAGGCCTTCCACGTGCACATTTCCCTCGACGACAGCTAGCCGTCTCTGTTTGTGACAGAAATAGAGCTGTTTAGTTGGACCGTGCTGTCATTCTCCCCGTCAATAATCTAATTCCACTTTAATTCCTTTCTCCGGCGTTCGGAGGAATCCCCTCAGGCTTATTTACTTTGTTAGTCTCTTAATTGGTCATTTAATCTAATTCAACTAATTATGCACTTGACTGAGGCTGCCAGCCATTGTGCTAGTCAAATGAAATGGTCTTCAAGCATTTTGGGCAGAGGGATGTCTGTATGATCACATTTGGAATCGTATAGGCGTCCGATAAGAAACCTGTTAATCGACTGAGCCCAGAAAATAAATACCTCAACTCGGCAGCTATTTAAAGAGGAGGGAAGTATCTTGCACACACAACACATGCAGTAGCATTCAAAAATATCCACATTTTTTTGCCTTTGTACTTTTTGTCATGTTACATCCACATTACTTTGAATTATCTAATCATGTCTTGGTCTAGTTAAAGTCCAAACTTAGATCTAGTGGAGAATTGGTGGAAAGGTTCAAAACCAAAGCTATTTCTTGCGACCTGACTGAACTGGAGCTGTTTTACAATGAAGAATCAACCTGAATTCAAGTTGTTTTCTTTCCTCTTCACAATTATGTACCACTTTGTGTTGATCCGTCACATAAAATCCAAATAAAATAAGTTTCAGTAAGTGTTTGCAATGTGACAAAATGTGAAGAAGTTCTGTCTCGATGACAACATATAGCTTTTCAGTGAGACGCCTTCACCAGCTTTACATGACCTTGACTGGACCAATAGTATTCAGTCTAATTAGGTGTTATGCACAAGTCCCGTTTAATCTTTTTTTCTGTGTCAGCAGCTTAGATAAATGTCGGAGCTTAATGATTTAACAATCTATTTTCCTGGATTTACTTTAGAGCAGATGACAGCAGTGATCAGAAGACACGTCATGTCTGAATATTGCTATTGATAGATTTTAATGTTGCTATAGATTGCTTGTGTATCTTTTACTTATTTATCCAAACCTCTAAATCGCCTGAGGTTTGGATAAATCTCAGGAGTCCCCAATACAAAATGTATTTTCACCCCCAATACATTCACTACTCTGTGCTCTCTCAATTTCAGGTAAATTGGTATTTTCAGTGACTTTTCTGAACTACATATTTCCTGTGAGTTGCATCCAACTTTGTCACACAATTTTTATTTAGAACTGACAAAAAAACTTCACATTTATTCATTAATATATCCATCTATTCTGTGAAACACAGCTGCTGTTTATTTGGACAACTGGTGGCTGATAAAATAGTCTGATTAGAAGAAAATAGCATTGTAATTATAATTGTTCTTTTCGCCATTTAGCAACATGAATATTATAAAACAATAAAGCATCCACTTTGCACATGTAATATGGGGCAAGCAGACAAGCAGAGGATGATTAAACAATAAAAAGGAAATTGTTGTACCTTGAATAAACCTTTGTCGAGCCTGTCACCCACTCGTGTGATTCATTTTTTGTTTTGTTTTTGTGATTGTTGATTCTGAAAGGCTGGTGTGGGAGAACTGCATCTAAAGGGCAATTTCTATGAAGGGCGCGGTCAGATTTAATCAAAACGTCATCTACCCTTGCAAATATTAAACAATTAGTGCATGTGATTTAAATGTGCAATCAGCCTGGGATAATTTAGAAAATTGTACTTCGTCCAACTTGATTGATTGCTCCAGACGGCTCCCTCACTTTTTAGTTTTTCTAAAGAAATAGCTTTGGATGTCAGCTTTTTGTTTAGTTATTCCATCAAACATCAGCATTCTCCAAGAGTTGTCTGCACTGAGGAACATACTTGTCCGATTGCAAGTTGGAGGCTAACAAGGAAGCAAGTCCTGCATTTCTAGATGTTCCCTTTGGCAACTCTTTTCCTCTTTGGATTCTGCTCCTCTCAGATCTGCCTGTATGAAGGGCAGTTTTGATAAAATAATCACATCGTCATGACAGGATTTAAGGTGTGTAGAGTTCTGACTGAGACAAGAATAATTAGTTCAGTTGTTTTAAGTAATTATGTGATTTGTTAAGTTGGACAAATTCCTTTAAAAAGGTTAGCAGAACTAATGTGTTTCTAATTTATAAATATTTTTATGTGTGCCTCAGTAAATTACTATATTATTGAAAAGTTAATTTCAGTAAGTCAGTTAAAAACAGAATATACATATATTTCAATTGTTTATTTTTGTTCATGTTGATGGTTTGCAGCTGATAAAATCCACCCTGGTGAACCAATATCACAAGAAATTGCTTTGCAATTTTCTCAAGGTTGGAGGTTTTAATTTTCATTGACCATCTCTGTGTCCTTCCACTGAACTTTCCCTCAATGTGCTTAACTTCACCCAGATTCTTCGGCAATGACATTTTGTTGTCATTGTCGATGAATGACAACATATAGTGAGGGTTTAGCTCACTATATGCTGGTCAGCTGTCGAGTTAGCTGTGGTTATCATCATGCTTGTACTTTAAAAACTCTTTATTTATAGAACTCGGATGATATAACTTTCTCTTGAGGTTTCATTAGCTGTAATCAACAAATTGAACAGACATAAAATTCTTGAAACATGTAGCTCTGTGCAATGAATCTGAGAGCTTCAGTTTTTAATTTTTTATTTCATGAAATAACATTTGATGACATTCTCAATTGCTGTGATGCACCTGCAGAATTAGGGACTTCACAGCATATGCAGGCTTGATTCCCCACATTTGAAACACTTATTTTCTTCCCTTTCATTCCCAAAATGATGTATTCCATTCATGCTCAGACGCCACTGCGCTTGCCGGTTTTAAACATATACTGTAGAGCCCTTTGCAAAAGGTTTTAGGTGCTTTGGATGTCTGTGATGTTTACTTTCCATCTCCATCTGTGTGTAAATAGGAAGATGAGTTTCCAGTCTAGTTTTGCTGTTGCTTCCTGTGATTAAACTCTCAGGGCAGACGCGCTTTTAGTGTATGTACAGTTCATCTGCAGCAGGAACTCGTGATATAAAGTAAAAGAGCAGTTTAAAAAAAAAAAAAGAATTAGGAAAATGAGGTTGCTGAAAGAAGCGACGGCTTCCTCTGAAAACCCAACACTGTGACCAGATTTTTGCATAACAAGTCACAAGGCAGTCATCCCGCATTAGCAAGGTCTCTCTCTCTCTCTCTCTCTCTCTCTCTCTCTCTCTCTCTCTCTCTGGCAGAAATCGTGCTGCAGACAAGTATTTCCAGATGGGCTGTCCAAGCTCCTCAGCACAGGCATAAAGAAACAGACTAAAAAACACTGCTAGTCAGCCATGAAAAGTGAGTGCAGCAGACTAAAGAGACAGGGGGCTGCCGTTTTTTTTTTTCTTGGATTTTGAAGATTTCTTGTTGATTTATCAGTGCTAGAAAGCAGGCTGACCTTGGGACACCCACCTACTGCCCAGCGAAGTGGTGCTGATTAAAGATTGGCAGTCAGAAATGCAGCTTCTTTGATATCCTTCCATCCATGTATGAAAGCTGCTTGTATTGATGAAAGTACAAGTTGTGGTTGTCAACACTTATTTGGGAATTTTTTATTTTTTATTTTTTTTTCCGATTGGCTCATAAATAAAGAGGAACATTCTGTTCTTGTTTTTGCGGTACTGTGTCTGTAAATGCTGTTCACAGCTCTTACTAATTTTGTGTATGATGCATTCAATTTGCATATACAGTAACTGTGTGGCTTCATACCAACACAGGATCTACTGTACTCTTTCCATACCCCTGACCTCATCTTCATAGTACCCCCTAAGCCTTCAGAGAGGTGTCGTCGGCCAATTTGCCTTGTTAAATTTCCCCCAGAGATGAGCATGTGGGGACTGACAATGGGTACTAAGTCTGTGTGGTGATTCCACTCAATCAGTGGCTCAGTGACGATCTGTCTTGACAATCCGGGAAAAAAGGAAATATGACACGAATGTTCTCATAAATCCATTTAGTATAAGGCATAGCCAAGGGCAAAGTACTTTGGAGCTTGTGAGAGAGAAAATGGAGAATGAGCAAAGAGGAGGAAAAAAAAAAAGATGAACTCTGAGGATATTAATACCACTGTGAATATATCTATTATCCACATTCATTTCAAGGCACTGCAGCATAATAAAGCAGTACCCATTTCCCATTTAAACTCTGAAGCAGTACTTGGCTCTGCATTACGTAGACAAAATGGCTTTCTGGATGGGGTGGGACATGGAAAGGATCATTTGTCTTTTGGTCTCCGTGGAATTGCACGGAGCTGTGGGGTTCAGAAGATATTCCCTCATGCAGGCAGAGGGTAGCGAGTATTTCACTGAAATCAGGAGCAGCCGCTTGAGAATCCCTCTGAATTATTAAAACTAAACACATAAATATCACGGTGGTTAAGAAGCACCGTTTTATTTTGTGATGATGAAGTTAATTATTTAAGAATAAATGTTCTAAAATTAGATTTATTTTATCTATAAAACTATTTCTTCAGTTACTTTATTACATTTTTAACTAAACCACTAACTTTGTCGCTTGATTTATAAATATTAAATGAAATATAGAGGAAATTTACTCAGTGTGCCCTTTCCTTTAAGTCTGTCTTTTATGTAACAGTGATGAAATGCAATCTTTAACATTATTTTCCATGTTCTTGTTTTCACATTCAAGCTGAATAAAATCTAAGTTGTCCATTGATATTAGACCAAATAGCAGTGCATATCTTCATGGTGTTGGAGAGTTTTCTGTTAACATAATAGCATGTGACTCCAAATCTTCAGTTTATTAGTGCTAGCTTGTGTTTTTACATTTTGTACATCTCATTTCAAAATGACTCTGACTTTTCTTCCTCTTTTTTGTTTTTTTTGTTTTCAGCAAGTGTAAGCATCCTTTTTTTCTTAACAGTCAAAACATGTTCACTTCAGTGTAGGATTGGGTTGCATCTGTTTTTTAAACCTTCTTGAAAAAAATTATACAGTGGGATGAATATTGTCTGCCTGGACAGCGTTGTGATATTGTTGCATGTACCACTGGGCATTTTGTTTATTTTAACCTTGCTGTCTTAGACGAAAGATGCAAGGAAAGTACTTGCCTCTTGTATGAATGTAGATATTTAATAAAAAGTCACTTTATTTTTATTTAAAAATCGGTCGAGCTGTTCTATTGCTTTTGTTAGAAACAGTCCTCCGCAAGCTGCTTATGACTGAAACTGAAACATGTTTTTTTTTTTTTTTTACAGAAAATGTGCTCAAAACCATCATAGCAATCAGTTTTGTTTTTGCAGGTGCTGCTGAGGTGTATTTTTTGTTTTTGAACATTTCAAATTCTTAAAAAAAAACATTAAAAGGTGGATACACAAGGTGAGACATAGGTTTAAGAAGAGAGATTAACTTTTTTATACGATTTGAGCAAATGTACTGCATCACAAAGTCATTTAAAGCAAAATTACTTCAAAATAATCAAAATCATCCATCCATCCATCCATTTTCTTTCACCCTTGTCCCTCAGTGGGGTCGGGAGGGTTGCTGGTGCCCATCTCCAGCTAACGTTCCGGGCGAGAGGCGGGGTCACCCTGGACAGGTCGCCAGTCTGTCGCAGGGCAACACAGAGACACACAGGACACACAACCATGCACACACACACTCACACCTAGGGGCAATTTGGAGAGGCCAATTAACCTGACAGTCATGTTTTTGGACTGTGGGAGGAAACCGGAGTACCCGGAGAAAACCCACGCATGCACAGGGAGAACATGCAAACTCCATGCAGAAAGACCCGGGCCGGGAATCGAACCCAGAACCTTCTTGCTGCAAGGCAACAGCTCTACCAACTGCGCCACTGTGCAGCCCTAATCAAAATCATAATATTAATAAAAGAAACGCATCTTGTGGATTAATCATGTTTTATCCAGGATTATAACCGCCTTGCTTAATGTTTTATTTGCATAGTCTTTTATTTTTCTTTTATGCGGACAGGTCACACTCATAAGTTTACTTTATTGTAAAATCCCCAACCCTGGGAAATGTATTTGTCTCTCTTTACCTTTTTTTCTGTTGCTAGTGCCATAAAATCTTCAAAAAAAAAAAGTTCATATTTGATGATCGTGTGCAAAGTATTAACTTACTGCTACAGAACAACCCGGCCTCCCTGTATCTCATCATTTTGAAAAACAAACATTTTTGCTGTGGAATAGCCAAGAATTTCTTAGCCAGTAATTCCAACACGCTTCTCTTTTTACACACAGGACAGAAATATGATGAATGCTACACTTAGCATTCACTTAGATTTGTCATACTAAAGGTATTTTTTCTTTTGAAGTATTTGAATGACAGTCTGACTCAGGTGGTTATTATTAATCTCAGTGGGAGTGATCCATTTGCTTTTTATTCGTGTGAAGCCTGAGGAAGTGTTTCGTTTCAGCTTAATGGCAATTTATTAGAGGAGAAATGGCAAGCAGATGAAAGTAAGGAAGTTTTCTTTTTCTTACCCACATAATCTGTGATGACATTTTAATAAGACAGAATGCACCTCAAACAACAGAAAACTGTACGGTTATGGGAAATGATCAGTGAAATTTTATTTTTGACTATAACGTGACTGATCCACTCACAGTTGGTAAAATTTTTGATTCAAATCTTAGGAGAAACTAAAGTGAAAGTCACTAACTTCAGCTGGGACTAAAAGCTGGATTGGTACCTAATTAACACTTGGTGTGTATTACAAATGCCATGTCGCAATCTAAAGACAAAACTTTTATTAGTTTTGACAGAATTACAAAAATATAATCTATGGAGAATTGATTCTTATACTATTTATCAAGTGCCACATTAATAGATAATTTATTAATTTGCAATGACACAAAGGCAGCTTAAATGATCACAAAGAATCTAATGTTTCCTGTTTAAACAACCTCTTAACTCCAGTGAATAACAATATTTTATTTAGGAGCATCAGCAGTTTGCGCTCCTAAATAAGCGGCTTGTTCCTACATGAGCAGGAACAAGTCACAGTTAGCTTAGCTGCCGTTAGCTTTAAGAAAACGGGCTATTTGATTTAGCTTAGTGGCCAAAACAGGGATAAGTCAAAAATTGCAGAAACAAGATAAATATACACAATATAAACACTCAAACTGATCACCTTAAACTATTGTTTCTACCCAAATACAACCTACTCTGAACCGAGTTCTGATGGATGAGGTGAGCTTAGCCATTCTACGTCTGTGTCGGGGACCAGAGGAGAGCTAGGAATTATGTATGAAGTAATTTCCTCTCTGCATTAATCAAATATTGTTTAGTTCCAGTCAATAAAAAACTATTTATTTATACAGCGGTGTAATAGGGTGCGGTAGTAGTACAGGATCGGCAGGACCAGCAGTGTAAATGGACAGTGTGACATGAAGGATATTAGAAACAGGAAACAGACCTGTCCAGCTCCACCAGCGCTCAGTGAGTGATGAGCTCTGGAGAGGTTTTTCTTTCTATTTCACTTTTTTCCCCTCCGCTTGCTTCACGGTGGATGAGTAGTTCATTGTGAGAGCATAACAACTACTCTCTTCCTTTTTTCCACCTTTTTCTCCCGCTTTTTGTTCTTTCTGTCCATCTCACTTTCCCTCCCCCTCTCATTTCCTACACCACCGCTTTAGCGGGCCTATATAAATGTAGACAGAGATAGACACATGCAGGGAGGCCAGCAGCGCTGCTTAGCATCAGGCTCCGGTCGGTGACAGCGGATTTCAATGAGGGTTGACAATGGGACCAGGAGTGAGAATAATGCTTTTTGCCAGCCTAGAAATTCAGCCTGTCACAGAAGACCATTTTCCATGCTGAGAGAGTTCCATGAACCGAGGTGTTGAAGGAAGTGCCATTTTAAATGCAGCTCTTTTTTTCTACAGTAAACTTCTAAGAATGACTTTTTTTGCCCTTGAAGGGGGTGGGGGGAAAGTATTTTCATCGGATCAAAAAACGTTTTTTTTTTTTTTGCTGAAAACTTTTTCTTGGAAATATCATTCATTCATTTACACATTCATCATGGACGGATGTTTGTGTGATTTCTGAATGGTTTTCACTCGTAGCTCTTTTGAACCTTATCAGGATTCAATAAAAGTACTTTAGAATCTATTTATTTTATTCACAACAGCACTCGCAGCATCACTTCACACACAAAGAAGTGCTTTACAGTGGCTGTTGCCCAGCTCTGCCTTCCCAGTTTTAGCAGCACTCTCACTTTATTCATATTTTTTTCACACTTTTTTTAAGGAAGCCATGTTGTTGCACAGCCTGGATAAAATGACAATCATTGAGAGGTCAAGACCACAATACTGATCAATCTGGTACTCACAATATTACATTTTGGAGGACAATTATTTTCCATCAAGCCCCAATGAAAATATTAATATTTTAAACATCATTATAATAATGAGACGCCCTTTTTGAGAAAGAGTCTCACTTTCAAAAGGCGCGTCTTTAAACAACCACAATAAGAAACAATGCACACAATAAATTAAGTGGAAAAGTTCAAAGAAAAGTAAGACATTGTAGTTTTAAAACATTAAATTAAAACGTGCTTCAACTTGTTCAAGTGAAAAAAGCTTCACAGCTTCTTGTTTATCGGAAAAAGGGAGCATTGTAGGAAATAGCTGTTTTCCCAAGTTCTGTATGTACTGATGGAACAACCAAATTCAGTGCAAGTCTGAGTGGAGGCTGCAGTTGTTCTTTTCAAAAAGGCTTTACAGAGACGGGTAACCAAATGTTGATTTACAAATGGAGCCCCTAGCCTTTATCCAGGTCCCCCACCAAAAAATTTGTAGGCTACTTTGCACCGACAATTATTTTATTATTAATGTTACTATCATTATTGTAGATGTTTTGAATCGGCGCACCGATTATGTTTTCCTGTACACTTCAGCGCGCCTTACGCTCCTTCACCTCTCGCACATAACGGGGTAAATGTAGCGAGTTTTACCCTAAACGTATCGGCGTCGGGAGGAGAGGGGTGGGGTGGGGGGGGGGGGCTAGCGTATGTTCCTATGCTCCTTCTTGGGGGGGGCGCCGATTTATGTTTTCGCATCCACCTGAATAATGTGTAGTTGCGGCCTTGCCCATGGCACTTCAACAATATTATTTTACCTTTTATCTGAAATAGTGTCTGTTTAGTCTTGCCATACAGTCCTCTGTATTAATTATTGCTCGAAAGGTCTTGCCATACCAGTTTATTCCTCCGTATTTAGCCTACTTTAGTTTCTTAGTTTATTCGTGCATTTTGTTCTTCATTCATTTCCATTTAGTTTCCTTTGATTAGTATTATCCTCTCTTGGTTTATTGCTATGTCCACTTTAGTTTCTTGTTGTTAGATTTATTTTATCGTTTATTGACAACCAGTAATATTCATTCATCACCTGCTGCGCCTCCTAATCGTCATGTGTTTCACATCACGTGTTGATTTTTCACTGTTCAGCGTCGGATTCTCTGTTTTTATGCCATAATTCACATCTAGTTCGTCGCTCCGTTTTGCCCGCTTCTCATGTTTCAGAATTTTGCGCAATTGTGCGCGGCGTTTTTTTTTTTTTTTACTCCCTAAGGTGCAGGGCGGTTGGGAAGCGTATCGATGGGGAAAAGGCAGACTGACATAAAACAACGGAAACAATTTCGGTATTCTGATTATTGAAATCTAAATGTGCTGTGGTACCGTTGTTCCATCAAACCCGTTTCATACCGGACCACTTACAGCACCGTGTTAACGCTATAAAATGAACGCTCTCTATCGTGGTATCACCCATGGAGGGATTTCTTGATTTAAATAGGTTCATTTTTCAGAGGGATACAATGTGAGGGCATCGTGATTTTAGTAATTATATGTTTATAAGAGCGATTTTCTGTTGTCCTTCCATGGTAGCAGGCAGCTTTCAAACGGAAATAAAACATTTTTTAATATAAATTGCTGCTTTGACATGGTCACAGAACTGCAAAAATATATGTAGCCTACATAAATACCAGACAAAGTGAATCACAGCAGCGTCACCAGCCGGTGTAACGCTGAACTGATGCGGAGCGGAGCTGCGCCATGACGCTACAAACACTGAATAGAAGAAGAGCTGCCATCGATACAGTTGCAGCCAAGCATGATTTAATGTTACACAATACAGTTTTACCAAGTTGCTCAAAGTCTAAACTGGTATTGTTGTGCATTTAAGGTGTAAAGTTTACCTTCGACCAAACGCCCCCCAAAGGCATCCCAGCGCCCCCCTTTGTAAAAGTGTCCGCCAGCGCCCCCTGCCGTCCTCTGAACGCCCCCTGGGGGGCGGTACCGCCCACGTTGAGAACCGCTATTCTAGAACATCCACAACATGAATGCAAATAAAAAGTACTGGTACAAATATAGAGCCTTATGGAACACCTTCTTCCAATATTTAGAATGAAGGAAAGATGGCTGAGATAAACACTGATTATGACCAGAAATTTTACTTAAAAACCAACTTTGCCTTGGTATGAATATTTACATCTGAAAGTCTTTGACAGCAAATTACTTGAAACCTTTCAGGTACAAAAATCCATGTTTATGTTGGCATAAACAGGATAATTGATCATTTTAAAACCCCTCCAGAGCTGATTTTCACATTTTCCCTCTCAAAACGTTATCAAACATTCTGATTCATGTTATGCACAGATAAAATCGTTTAACATCGGATGAGCCAAATAAAACTTGTCACAACGATGGCTGAAGAGCAGAACTTAGAAATCAGTAAGAGGACGACTCACCCAATACCGAGGAACCTTGAAGTTGTTGTCACAGGGGAGACCTGATATATTCGTATCTGTCCAGCTCTTCTGATCCGTATGATAATGGCTAAGATCGCTGCTGAGCAAATGAGCAGGAAATTGAGGTTTCTCTGAAGTGATTCCTGCACCCTCCAGATAAGGCACCGTTGAGACCTCACAAGGCTCCGGTGCCTCCCTGACATGAACATCAGAATACAGCCGACCTCTTCACAGTTAATAATCGACAAGAATGCATATTCAAAAGGACATGTTGGTTGAAAGATATGGTACTGTTAAAGACACTTTTGCATCAACTCAACCAATTATTTAAAAACCCTATAGTAATTTAATTACTGTAATTTGCTGTCAAAATTTCGCTTATTATTCATTTTCTTAAAACTTCCGATTGAACTAGATTTGAAAATAGTCACTATTAAACAAAAGTTAAAGTATGTTTTTAAATTTCACTTCATTTTATATTCAAAGATTTCTGTTGAGACTTTTAATGAAATGATTGGCAACAGTTCAACATAAAAGTTAACATAACACAATATATGAAAATTGAAAAGTAATAAAATAAGGCAAAATCATAGAACGTCTCAGATATATCTAATTATTATTTATTTTTTAATTATACTATTTGTTGTATTAAATTATTTCAGTATTCTTAAACCAATTAGTCTTACTGTTAAAATACATCTGATAGATATTTTTAAATGAAGCACAATATGTCGACATCAACATTGGTTTCAACCAGTGATAGTCATTTTCTAATAATATTGTAAATATTGGTATTGAAATCTCCAGTACTAAATAACAGCTGTCAGCCATAACATCAATATAAAAATTTTAATTATCACATCAGTGCATCTCTAGTTATCAACTTCAGTAGCAGACTTACATTTGACAAAACTCTTCTTGGTTTGTTTCATAAACATGATCAGATCACAAACAACTAACAATTCTCACTCCTAGAAATTTTGATTAATAATGTTGAAAAAAGTTCAGTCTACAGAATGGAGTGAGTGAAAAGTGAAATGGTTAAATCACTTCTGTGTCTCTATAAATCCTCGCAGACTTCATGCTCTTGTATCACCATTACTTGGGCAGACCAAGTAATAGGCCTATTTTATGTCTGTTGCACAGATATGATAGGCATATTCACATTAAGCAAAAGAAATCAATACACTTTTTTGTTTCCACTTTTAACATATTCAGTCCTAAGCCAACCTGCATAAACATAGGCGCAACAAAAAAGATGTTCATAGCTTCAGCTATAGACTGATCTGCAAGGAAAACCATTGAATTCTTTAAAAAGTTAAATATTTAAATTACATATATTGAGATAAGCCCCAAACCTCCATGTATTTTCTCCATGGCTGCCAAAACAGAAGTTAATATTCGGCCTGTGGCATTTTTGAAATCGACTGTAAAGACTTGAAGTCTTTAGTTCCAAGTTCTGTTAATCTTTACCGCTCAATACACACAAATGCCACGACTTGAAAAAATACCCATCACAACAGGCTTGCTATTTACCCAGAAAAGCAACAGATCATTTTCTGACTAGGTGGTCATTGCGGTTAAGTGCCTGTGTTTTTCTCTTATTCCTTCCCACACTCTCTGCCTCTATTGACCACGGCTTGAGAAAACGTGTCTGTGGATGAAATGCTGTCATAAGAATCGGACTGACTCCCTGTGTGTCTGCGGGGGTGGGAATTGATTTTGGATACTATATTGAGTAATTTTTATCATGGGCTGTCATCAATACCTGATTTAAAAGCATGGCCTGCAGCACACATGGCAGAGCTGCTCATCGGGAGTTTTAGCCGGCCTGGGGAAATTGGTTCCCCTGGGCCTGTTTCAGTTAATGCATGCCACTAAGTGTGAAGACTCAAGCATCACTCATGATTTATATCCCAGATAGGAGCAAAGATATAGCAGTACATAGGCTTTCAGTGACTGCATTGCAACATTTATTTGTCGCTCTAAGGCTTTTTGCAGGATCTGCCAAGACCACGCTCATCTGTGTCTGTCATTATCCGGTTGTTGTTTTTTTGTTTGTTTTTTTTGTAAGCCTGCTAAAATGCTCCACTCTTTTTCTTGCCATTTTATTTCAGACATATTGTTGTAAACTAGCACAAATGATTTCACCTGCATACTGCAGTGTCAAGTATTTACCGTGGCAGAAGAGGAAGGGGAGTTGGTGAGACTGAAACAGAAGCGTCTCTGTTGCCAGCTCCATGCATCTTGAAATGTAGGAGGAAAACGGGTCTCTTTGATTACGCACCTTCATACCTGAATGTGTCTCTCCTGTGTTGTACACGCCATATTGTGGTTGTTTGCCTTTATGATGTAAATTTGCTTGGTCTCCTTTAATTCTGTCCCCAGGCTTCGTGGAACGAGTTTAATTTAGCAGCCAGCCCTCTATTTCCAAAACAAATCTAACAGGTCCTGACTATGACCTTTCTCTTACATGTTGATGATTTGCATTTTCCACCCTCTTTGTTTTTTATAGCTCTGATATGGAGTCACACTGTGTGATCCATATTCAAATGATATTTAAATCAGCGCCACATTTGCATGAAAAATTGAGGATTTGAAGCCGGGTCGCCTGCATACTGATCAGAGGGACAACCTTCATTGGAAGGAGGCTTGATATAGCAAATAAATGGGACAGGGTATTAATAATCTTCATGGAAGGAGTGTTCTATATTGCGCGCCACCATGACAGAGTGTTTTCCTCCCATGTAATGAAGCCCATATATTTCTCAAGCTCTTTGCTTTCAACTCAAGAAATGATTACGCTCTTCAAACAGAAGGATTCAGCCACGGTGTTGCATTTTAAGGAGTAAATTACCCGAAGAAGGACAAACTCCAACAGAGTTTCAAGCAAACCTTTTTTCACCTAAACATCGCATTGAGTCAATATGATGCTTGTACATATTAGCGCGGCGTTCGAAAAATAAAAATAAAGTTCAAACTCTTTGAGAGCAGCTCCTTGAATAGCACTTAAAAGCTTATTTGTGTCGTATTCAAGCTGTCGAATTATTTCAAAACGTATGTTTTTAAAAGTAAGATGGAAAAACTTCATGAATTGCATTGCTCGCAAAAATAATTTGTGGTTTAATATTTGAAAAAAATCTTTCCAACTCCTCATGCTTCCCTCCGTGTGTCGAAGCCGTCAGTTATCCTGTCGCTTCGCGTAATCCCAGCTTCTCTCCATGACCTTGAGGCTGAAACTCTGCGGGGTTCGCGCCATCTGTTGCACGACCTCATGTCACCAAAGAAATTTCTCTGACTGTATGTTGTTGGTGTCATGCTGCAAAATGAATTAGGGAACAGTCACATTCTCTGCTGGTGGTTTTTATGATGGTGGATTTAAAAAAAAAAGATCTGCAGACCACTTTTGAATCGCCAGGTAAGAAAGTGAAACTAAGATGAATGTTTTTTTTTATAACTTTAACCTCTTCTCATCAATTGAAAGATTAACTGACAGGATTTTTTTTGTTTGTTTTTAAAAAAACACAACTAAAATAATATGGTTGCATGAGCACTTCTTTTCAGGCATGCGTTTTGGAGGCTATCTGGGTAGGACTCTGTAAATATGGCACATCTTTGCAAGTTTTTTTCTTAAAAAATCCTCAAAACCTGGAAAATAGAATCATATAAAAGTAGTACCTGCTGTGAGAAGTCATGCTTAACATGACATTTTCTTTATCGTCCAGTTTTCTAGCGGAAAACCTAAAGGTTTTGTGGAAACATTGACTCGGGAATAATTTTCTCCACCTTGCACAAGGTGCAAGTTTCTGCCCAGAAGCATGATGCTGCCAACACCGTGCTTCACTGTTGCTTATCTTCCATATTTTTATTTAAGGCATAGGTCTGAAAAGTCCAACCTTGGTTTCATTAAAACATTTTACCAAATTCTTGGGACCAAGACGCTGTGTCTATTTTGAATACCTGCTTACAGATCCACTGGGTATTGAATTAAAGGCTGTAGATTACCTCTCTGAAGCTGCCTTTTAATGAATTTTTCAGTGTACTTTGTCTCTTTGTTTATTGAAAAGACCAATTTGTGTTGAAGCTATAACTCTGGTAATCTTGAGCTTTTTCCTGAATATTTTAAAAGAACTTTTTTGCTCATATTTTGCAAACTGCACCATTCATTTCCACAGAGAACAGAAAAACCATACCATAATGCTGCCAAGTCCATATTTCACATTTGGGAGTATTTTCTCAAACTTAGAAACTTTCCCTCCACATGTATAGCTGCTCTTTGAATCTGAGTGCATTTGCAAGCTGTAATTTGGCTTTTTATGGTGCTTTTTAAGATGTGGCTTCTTCCTGGTAAAATGTTGTATACTTTCCTAAATTGTTCAGTCAAAACGACCCCCCTCTTTCATTGATATGGCATTTAGCAAAAATAAATAATTGACCTATAGAATTAAAAGATCAGTGTAATTTTATGCTAGTGAGGAAAAAATGGTTTTATAGCTTGACTATGTAAAGGTAATGAAATATCTTATATTTTTTGATAATATTCATACTGCTGTCAGAAAATGCAAGGGGATTTGATAGTCAAAGACAAGCTAAGTGTCTTGCTATCGCTGGTTTTCCTCGCCTCTGCCTTGACATGGCATACCAGCTGAGACCTGCTCTTTACCGAAAGGTCTGTTTTTATTCCACCAGCTGAAGCAGCGGTAAGGAGGGACAGAATCGATTGTTGCAGGCCAAATTGAACGTGTGTCGAGCTGCAGGCTGCCACAAGATAAAGCCTCTGACGCTGTCTGCTGTGTTTATCATCAGGTGGCCTTTTCTGTGTGTGCTATGCTGGGATTTTGATGTGTTAAGTCATAATAGGGAAGCCACCATTCTTTGGAGGGGCTGCCAATAAAATAGCAGACAGAGGGGATTATGTTTCATGTCAGCCCATTATTGTTTCCAGCTTCCCCCATATACCTTTTTTCAACCTGGAGAGTCTTCTGCCTCTTGTTTTTTTTTCTTTTGATGCATTTTATTCTTTTTTTTTTTGTCTTGATTCATTTTCTTTGTATGCTCCTCAACATTCAGATGTTGTCAATCTGTTTTGCTTGTCTCCTCCAATGGAAAGGTTTCTTCTCTCAAATACGCTTATGTGTCCTTTATGTTCTTTATCTAGTTATTTAATCTGAAAACAGCTCTGGATTATTTGACCCCTCTACCATTTCTTACATCATTTTCTACCTACTCTTCACTAACTTTCCCCTGTAGTTAACACTCTATAGTTAACGTAGTAGTTTTAACTATAGAACTCTTCATATACACTCAAGTCGTATAAGTGCTCTATAAGACAAAAAGTACTGGACAGTCCTTGAGTGCCACTGTCCTGTAACCTTTGGATGCATCCCTGCATCACCTGAATCAAATGAATGTGTAATGACATTAACTTTGTATAACCTACTGCCATCCCAAAGAGCTAATTTAACCTTTGACTTTAGATTTTTGGGAGCAGGGATGCATCCAAAAGTTGCAGGTCAGTGTCACTGGCGGACTGGAGTTGCAGACCCCTTGGCTACTGGTTAACTTTCATGTTTTACGATTTCCTCTACTTTTCCTTGAGGACTGGAGTACCTGCGGTCAACAGTAAATGGCACATATGTGACTGCAACTAAAAGAACCCCATAAACGGTTACACAAGACTTATGTTCCCTTCCATCCATGTTCCCTCATGAAAAGCCTGGAGCCTCTAATAATGTTATGCTGCAGCCAGAGTAGGAATCCTCTGTTCTCTCTGTTCATCATCCTTCTTATATACTTTTAGAACAGAGCCATTTTAGTTAATCATGAAAAGCACCATTTCCTTATGATGTCGGTAAAATTGTCCTTGCATTAGTGGAGTCTCTGTAGATGAAAAATGCAGACAGACACAGTCTTTTTAGGTCATTTGCTCTTCACAGTGGATTCGAAAAGGTGTACTGGTCGCACCTCATTCCATCCTCTGTAAAGGTAATGATATCCTCCTTTTGTTCACACTGAAATTCTTTTAAAGCTCACTATACAGTGGCACCTACAACTCCATTTATCTACCTTTATCATAGCTTACCATTTTATGTGCATGAAGGGAGGAGAAGTAGTCGGATACCAGCCTCACTTGAATGTCCTGTGGCTGCTAGAATAGGATGAAAGACGAGGATTTCTACATATACATTAGCACTTATAGTCTCATTTCAACTTTGATCTGCTCTTTAAATCAAAGCAGGTCATTTAGAAACATGCTAAATGAAGCACAAAGAAGTTACAGCCATCATCTTAGAATGTGCTTGAAAGAACATTCAAATTCTTTGAATGTTAGAATTTCATTTTTTATAAGCAGCTCATAGTCATGGACAAGAACTGTACACCGAGCGCAGATTGTAGCAAAGCCTGAAGCAGGTTGTTATTGCAGTACATCAGCTAGCTGGGAGCTAAACCCCCACAAGTAATAGGGAAAATGGGAGTGCACAATGCAGCTGCCTGAGGCTACGTAGTAATAGCCCAAAAATCCTTTGTACTGTGTGTTTTCATGCTGCTTTTGGAAGTTTGTCTTAATACTACTTTTTTATTATTATTTTTTCTGAGATAGTCATAAACAACTAATTTAAAAGAAAGTACCAGGTGATATTGTTGCTATTGTCATGAAAGGTGTGAAAGCACAGGGGCACGGTTCAGTGCTGGCGTTGTGTCGCGTTTGATAAAACTTTTTGTGTGTTTTGTGTATGTAACCTCAGGCATGTACTATGAAACAATATTAACTTTGTGCTTATTTGAAGTTTATCATGCACTTGTTTCAGTTTGAAGAAGCATAGATCTGTTCTATTCAACACAATAAAAATACTTTCTGCAGGACAGAAATTGATATCAAATGCTTTAAATCTGTTTTTGTTTTTTGGTTTTGTTTTTGTTTGTCTCACATTGCAAGCTTTTTTCAAGTTCATCACTCAAAAACCTCAATATTTGAAATCTTCCAGGTCACTTATTAGAGTTTTTTTTTGTTTTTGTTTTGTCTTTTTTCAAGGAAAACAATCTTTCTAACTTCCCACCCACAGCACAACACGGGGCAGTTTGAGATGTCATAGATCGGTAATTTTGCCAGTTGTTTACATTTTAATTTGATCAGTGCTCAGCAAACATCCACTTATCTGTTAATATGCACATTTTCCAAATAGTGCAAGTCTTTAGCACTTTTGCTGAATTTGAAAACATTTAGCATCCCCTAATTTTTTTTTCTAGATAAATTATAAAGTGTTAATATACTTGGCTCTATCGATAAACTTTCATTTGGATAAAGTTCAACATCTGTGTTCAAAGCTTTTCTTGTCAACTGTTACAAATTCTTCAAGTAGTTAGATGTTTATATCCATGATTTTATTTTGAAGGGGGTCATGACTGTGCTGTAGTTTTATTTCCTCTCATCTCTTTTTCCCAAATAACTTTATTTCAAACCAGAAACAAAATAAAACATGGGCTTTAGAGTACAGAATATAAACAAAATACAGTATCTAAGGGAATTACCGTAATATCAAATCAGTGCCAATAATGTCACCAATTTGACATTATTGGGAAATTGGTGGAAGATATAAATTCAATTAAAGTTGGCATTTTAGCATTAGTGTCTGCTAAATACTTTAGCTTTTGCTGAACTAATGTTTATAATTATTGCTTTTGAGTTAACGTAACTCACTTTTTAGTTAGCGATGCCCACCAGTTATTAATTTATATATACAATTTCAGACTTTAAATTAAAATGTTCGATGCTGCGGTGACTTCATGTGACTGTTTGTCCCTAACATAAGAGTCTGATTATTTCATCAGACTTCATCTAATGCCAGTCAGTTTTTTTTTTTCTAAATGTGTCTCAGTCTGTCCGCATATACATCACAGTCCTGGATTGCTTTCAGTGTTGTATTCAGATGCTCTGTTAGGGGAGGGATATCAAAACAAGAAAATCAGCCAGCTAATTCATCTCCGAGCTCAAAAGTCTCATTACGCCTCTGATGAGTTTAAGGGATGCTTGGAGTGGAAGGGGGCTGTGTTTATGGCTTGGCAATCATGCGTACCACGTCTCATCTTATGTGGAAAACAAAAGATATGTCAGTGCTCCAGCCAAATGAATACTGAGCACATCCCTGCTTACTTCATGATCGTTCACTTATTTAAGCTTAATCTGCTAAACGGATGGGATGTCCTCTTTGTGTGCTGGCAGCTAAATGAAGACATATGTGGCTGGTGGAGGAATTGATCTGACCTTTCCCATCACACGAGGGATATGAATCTTTTCATATCTACTATATTAGTGTGATATAGGGCCACGTGATTTTTTTAATTTGGGCGGTTGCATGTAGGTCAATGCATGGCAGCTTGCAGCAATAGAACAAGTGTGACAATAGTAAAGAGTGGAGAACAGCACTGCAAAGAAGTAACTATGTTTTATGTGTGAAATATCATTTTATGTTTTATGAATTGTCTTCTTAGTGGACTACCTGTGTGACTAAATATGAAAATAAGGTATCTAGTTAAAGAAAGCTGACAACATTTTTGGCAAAACTAAAAACAGACCTCAACTGTGGGATACTAACTTACAATTAAGTACCTGCTGATAATTATTCCTTGTAAATTTAGTGATGAACTGCAGTTTGCTGGATGTTGTCGACTGATTGAAGCAATTTGGTAGTTTTTTTGTTGTTGTATAAAATCACTTTAGATGTAGTTAATAACAACATGTCATAATCATGTCATTGACTCAAATACCTACAAAGCTGAGTTGGAATGTTTATTTTACCATACTTTTTCAAACCGTGTCATGTGTAATCCTGCAGAGGAAATCTATGCTTCATATCTGCTTTTATCATCTGTGTCAATAATAGCTACAATTATTTGCCCTTGTATTGTATCTCTAAGAGATACAATGCGGTTACTTTGCTTTAACAATTTACATTACAGAGATTGATCCAGTTCATATACATAAATATAAAATCAAATTAATCTGATAATATGGACAGATTGACATAAAACTACATACATACAACTTTATCCTAATTGCATTGCAATGACATCAAACTTAGTTTGATTAGTAGAAAATGTTTTCTACTTAATTAACCCCAGCCTTCTGCATCAAGTCACTGAGTTTACTACAGTCTCTTGTACTGAGCAAGCATTTTGCAACAGTGGGAAGAAATGACTCTCTTCTACCAGGAGGAAACCAGGCTTTGTCTGAACATGATGGATTGGATGACAGAGCAAACCCACAAATGCACAGAAAGACTAGTCAAGAAGGAGAGAATTAGGAGCAGTAGTAGCTGTTTTAGTGACTTCATCTAGGAGAGAAACAAAACTATAGAAATCACCTCTGAAACGGCAGCAAAAAAATATACATTATGAACAAGGTACAGCAATATTACCTCATTAATGCACCAACATGTCCGACCCAAAAGTTTAGTGACTCTGTCCTCATGAATGCTTTCTAAGTTCAAGTGAAAATCCGTCCTTCAGACATCTTTGAATTTTGATTAAGGACTGTACTCTTAACTGAATAATTCAAAATGTATTCTTGTTGCCAAATACGTTGTTCCCACCTTCTCCTCCTTCAGCCAGTTACTGTATTTTTCACCTCAGCTGTCCTCTTGTCTGCCTCCGTTGTTGGGTAACAACGCTCATCAACACTAAAAGATAAAACCAGAATGCCAAATGGATGTGACCTACTGTTTGACAGATGCCACTTCAGTATGAATGTTCATCTTGAAACCAATCAAAAAGAGCCTGGCTGTCTTTCCTCCACCAGGGACTGTGTGATTTCCATTAAAAAGTCATCAATAATCAGAGACGGTGGTGGCAGCAAATGGGCTGAGCAACAGTTTGAGAATTTAAAACGTTGCCGCCTCGTACTGGTCGAAACTATTGGTATGGTAGCTCAGTCCTCACTGCTGAAGCCCTCAACGCGATTTCTGAGCACAAGTGCTTTCATTTCATTCTTGTGTATTTAATTAGTTCGTACATAATTTACATATTTTAACATATAACCTTTCTTAGACATTTGTAGCAAGACATAATAAATTGAATGAGTGAAATGCAGCAGTTTTATTAATGCCCAAACTATACAAGAACATTTTGTTTGTTTAAAGGAAAAATTGTATTCACCTTATTATCTGCTTGGTATGTTTTTATGAGGGACAGTGCAAAAACCATGTATTTATATAATAAATAAAGTATATCAAATTTGGTCATAAATAAAACAAATTTGGTCTTTTAGTTCATGTAGAACAATTAGCATGTTTGTTTTATCAGTGTCTGAGCTAAATAATCAACCAATAATTGGTTATATATAACTAGAATTACTCCTTTCCACATGGCAACATTTGATTCAGGTAAAAACTTATCTTTCTAGCCAAATGGCAAACACGTTGTGCCCATGTAAGTACGAAAATAATAGTTAAAAATGTTATGCAGTTCCTCTTGTGGAAAACACACGGTGACAATGTGTCAAAGGTTTCCTCAGGTGAGGAAACTATTACATTTTCCTCAAAGAAACAGCCGTGTTCCAGAAGTGCAATTAAATTCTCAAGAGTATAACACTGACTGCTCAATAAGCTTAAACTTGCAGAAAATTGATATCTTCAGCTGCATTCATCTACTCCCTCTGCACAACCTCTGCACGCTTGGTGCACTTATAAGAACTGCTATGGTGATATGAGATGCTGCTGTGAGAACACTTTGACTGCATAAGGACTTTTTTTTTTTATTATAAGCCACCTTGCTCTACAAATGTGCGTGGATGGCAAACATGAAATGTGCACAGAGTATTTTCTGCACTTGCACAGGCATCTAAAAACAGGTAATCCTTAGATATACTAAAGTTTTACTGTAAGAAACTGATGAAGATACTTCTGTTACATTGGCTCTAAGTAAACAGAATTGAATTTAGTACATGTCTGAAAATGATTTTTGTTTTGACACACTTTCTGTGTTGAACTTAGCTTGATCTCTAGAAGCAATATTACAGAAAATATTCATAAAAATATTTTTTATGAAGGATTTTTTTTTCTTTGGTTTAATATCTGATCATAATTTTTATCTCAGTACTTCATCTGGCTTGTGGAATTGCCACATTTCTTTCAGACCATTGAATGTTGTCCGATTTTAGTCTCTTCTTCCTTTTAAAGTGATATTTTTCGCTTCAAACTTGGCTCCTCATTTTCAGGCGGCAAGCTTGACAAAACCTCTGTTTGTCTTGACGGCAATAAACATCTTTAAGCAGTTTGTTCTCTCTCTTTTGCACTGGAAAAGCAGCACTTTCACCCAGATGCCTCCATTACAAATGCTGAATAAAACCCACAAACTGCTTCTTAGCACAGAAGCGTGTTGTATTAGGTAGTGTTGATTTTAATTGAACCTCATGTGGTCATTCATGGAAGAAAAATCCCCCACACGCTGCTTCATCTGGAAAAGGAAAAGAGGGAGACAAACAGTCTGTGAGTCATCAGCCACCCTCTCACTCTCCTTGTGAATCATACAGCACCACATGTGCAGACGGTGAGCATCAGAGCCCCGTTTCTGAAGGTATGCTACGTGAGAATTTCAACAGGGATATTTGTAAGTCTTTAGTCAGCAGATATATCAGCCGCAGAATATCCTGCACTGATATTTGACTGTGAATCATGAATGACATGCAAGCTTTTAATTAAAGTTGACCTGATACATGAGCAATGATGCGTTACTCCATAGCATTTTTTATTTTTATTTTTTCGTTCAGAAAGATCTCAGACCAGGATTTTTTTGTTTTTTTTGGTTTTGTATTAACAGCTGGATACATTTCAATATGATTCCCTTAAATATAGATATGTAGAATCACTTACAGAGGGAGCTCTTGCGCTGCAAATGGGAACAGAGAGAGCCAGATGACAGAAAGAGGAGGAAGAATGTTGAGTGAAAAGGACCTGAAAGCCAAAAGATGAAGGACCAGGAAAGAAATCTAAAGCAGTCGCTTTGTTTAAAAAAAACTAATTTCAAAAGTAAAGAGACTTTTGGAGACGTTTAAGGACTCACTTTTCTTCTCCTGCTCTGAATCAGGTGGCCTTGATTTTGTTGTTGATTGAAGATTAGACTTTTATCTTTTCAGATTAAAAATATACCAAAAAAATCTAAGTCACGTATTCAAAGAAAAGCTTTTAAAGTTTTATGTAATGGCTTTTAATTGCATTACATACAACTGTATACACCATTATGTATGTTTCTATATCAGTGACTGCATTTGGCTTTATTTACAATTGTCTCACGATTCTTACAGTCTATTAATTCATGTTGTTAATCATAAAGGAGACTTCAGAGATATTTTTTCCAGCTATGTGCCAAATTTAGTAAATAATACAATCATAATAATCTTGTGAGTACAATAACTTATTTACACATTTATTTTGAAATCTTGCAAATAGGTGCATCAGATGTTTAGCATCAGGGGATTTTACTTGATAGAAGGTGTCTGTTGTAGTTAGCTAACGCTATGCTATCGTAAGACTCTGCAACAAACAATGCTGCTCTCATTTTATTGTCCTCATAATTACATACATAGCATGTAATTAAATCTACAGGTCGCTCCACACCTATTGGAACTTCTTGTAAATATTTACAAAATGCCTTGGTATTGGTATTGTAGTACCATACTTCCTCACTCTGAAATTGATACACAGAATATGAGTAATATATAAGTTGTATTTATATTTTATATAAATTAAAGTGACAGACTCTCAGCATTTTCTTTGAGACAGTTATATAACGACAACATGTCTCAGAGGCTTAATCAGAACTGCCGCAGTACAGACTGCTACAGGATATCCTTTTTACTCAGTGATTTTCACCCACAACAGCTCTGTAAGGGAAATTATTTGAGTTTCAAAGCGTTTAATTTCTTTTATTTTTTTATGGAATGCAGTAAGTTAAATTGACCTTGAGATATGTATTTTCTCAAATTAAAAGTTGGATTTTTCTACAACTTTCAGTGTGAAATTATACTTCATTACTGGATACATTTATTTTATTGCCAATATGTGGAAAGCACTGTATAAAAGTGCATTATGTTTTTCCCTAAATCATACTTTTATCAAGTAAATATCAGAAATTGAAGAGCTTCTCTTTTTCCCTTCAATCAGACTCAATTTTATCATCTTGTCATTTGTATTGCATATTCCATAATTACAAAAATTCTGCAGATTTTTTCTTATCTTTTTATGCAAAAAATAGTATTTTCCCTTTATGTAAAAGCTGTTCCTCCCTCTTCATTTTCTCATGTGGTTTTTACTCATACTAACCATTTTTTTGTGTTTCTATATATCATCACGTTAATGATAAGGAAGACATTAAGGTAGAAACCTTCGGGATCAATAAAAATCATGCATACCCAACATGGAAATCTCATGTGTGTCAGATTAAATTGAGCATGTCCTACAATGAGAAAAAAACTCTTTGTGTGATACTTTGGATATCTCATTGTGGGCGTTCATCTTTGTGTGAGCACCCATGGGCTTACACCCGGGTAATTGCTGCCGCGTGCTTGTACCGCATATTAATTGAAGTTCTGTCATACTTAAAATGTTAAATGTGTTAGATCCGAGCTGGATTTGTATAATGGTAAATCATAAGGCAATTTTCAGAGACGCCTTCAGCTCAAGCACACTGAGACCTAATCAAAGAATGTAGCTGTGTAAAAGCGCTTCTGTTAGGCTTTTTTTTTTTTTTTTCTTACCAGGTACTTTGCAGATGTCAGACCAGTCGATAAGCCAAGTGAGGTTTTGGACTTGTTGGATATAGAAATGTCAAGTGAAACATAAAAGCGTGAGGTGAAATTGTCTCAAACGTATGCGATAAGGAATGACTTTGAAGTTGCGAATGAAGTAAGTGGCTGGAGTTAACCGCTGAAGTCTATTATGACTGCCACACCCCTCAAACAAGTTTTAATCTGCTGCTGTGATCTCCTGAGTGGAGAAATCTTTGAAGGATTTTATGTTATTGTCCAGTTAACATCGTCTTTTATTTTAATCTGTAAAATGTTCATTCACTTTTATTGACAAAGGAGTGTGGTTTCAACAATAAGATGGGCCAGAGTTATTATTTAGAATATATTTAACTTAGGTTTGTCCAACGTATTAGGAAGTTTCCTTTTAGAAGAACTAAGCTACGGTTAATGTACCTTGAAATTAATCATTCAGAGTCGATATGTTCATCACCAAAAATATTGAGTGGTTTCAACATGAATGAAGATGGAAGATGACTGACTCCTCAGACAGGGTTAACCCGAAAGGACTCTGTCATATTTACCATTTTTTAAATATTTCAACCACAAGATTCGGTGTATTTTATTGAGATTTTATTATCCAGATTAAGCACGGTCTTAGTCTGGAATCAATGTGCTGCCCAGAAATTGAGATTTTAGCATGTCATGACAGTCATGAGATCATATGGCAACAGTCTTCAGTCAGAGGCCTCTTCAGATTCATTGCGAGACTGACTGTTACCAGAGTCCACCATCCACGAAGACCCCATAGTATCTTCTCGGAAGATACTATGATTACATGAGTTACAGACGCATGCATTTCCCTTTGTGATCATTTATTTTTTAATTTAATTAGAAATCCTTATAAAATACTCTGATGATTATGTTTATAACATGACAAAATGTGGGAAAAAAATCCAAAGGGGTGTGAGTGTCACTGCAAAAATGTCTATATCACGCCTGATATTTTAGGAGTCCGCACTCCAAACTCGAGCTGCATTTTGTTTCTCACGTGACGCTTCATGTAAACATATCACAGCAACACCAGCTGTCATTTCTCTTAACAAAGAGAAATGACGATGCCCAGGAGTACAACAGGTTTTTGGATGGATGGCTGTCAGTAGAGAGGAAGTAAACCATCGCACCTCTGTGGGTCCCTCGCTCCCTTTTTTTATTGCAGAGGGCAGAGACTCGCATTGGGCACCAGCACATCATCCTGACTGATTTCCTCAGCACTTTCTGGGGAATTGTCATCACCCCAGGTCAATGTCTAAACTTTCCCATGCATCAAAATATATTGTAATTGACTCCATTTGTAATTCCTCCAGAGATCTGGCACTGGGCTGTAGCTTTGATGGCTGCCAAAAGCAATAAAGTCTCACAGACATGACCCCCATTGTAAACAAGTCCTCCCTCCAGAGGGTGAGGTACAGGAACCTTTTTCTTTTCCTCCTTTCTTGCTTGTTCTTTTGGTCTTCCCCATACATCCATTCACATGATATAATTTCAAAATGATGTCGTGTTTTATTCTCATCAAGTCGGTACTGAAGTAATTTGTTTAGTTTTACAGGGTTCGAATCGAGTCCCTTGCAAAAATATTAATATTTTTCCACATTGAGTCAGGATGTACTGACAAAGTTTGATTTATTTGGATTTTATTGGGTAGACCAACACAAAGTAGTTGGAAATTACGGTACTGCGCCACCATGCACCGCCTCATTTACATATATCTTAATAAGTACCGTATTTTCCGCACTATAAGGCGCACCTAAAAACCTTCAATTTCCTCAAAAGCCGACAGTGCGCCTTATATATGGACCAATATTGAGCCACAACAGGTTTAGCAACTACGGTAAGCAGCAGCCGATTTCATTTTGCCCGTAGAAGAAGAAGCGCGTGGTGCATCCTGGGATAGTTGTCAGAATGCTGGTTTGTTAATAAAGTTTGACTGACCTATCTACCTATGGACCTGATAATCAGGTCGTCTGCAGGTCATTTAGCACCACATTCTCCACGAACATGCTGTGCACGAACTGGAAAGGGTGACCATCGTCCGGCCACACCCTGGCCCAGTCGCGGAAGGCTCTCCTCGCCGACCGAGGAGGGGGGTGGGGGGGGGGTTGCGGGGGAGACGGAGACTGCGGCGGCAGCGTGTCTGTTGGTCTGTGTTACCCAGAAAGCAGTTGGGCACAATATCACAACACCAACACCGTGAGTGAAACAATGACTGGGGCAGTCTACTGTATAAAGTACTCGGGACCACTTCTTTATTATTATACATCCACATTTGTACGGGACGGGTGGCAACCCGAACTGTAGCATCTATTCTATGCGCCTTATAATTGCGGTGCGCCTTATAGTGCGGAAAATACGGTATGTTGTACACAATCATGAAAAATACTTAATAGTAAGAGATATCATTTTAAATTTGTTTTATTATTTATGTCCTGACATTAGATCATAAGAGTTACATGAAACGCTACTTTACTTTAGGGCCGCTGTTGGATGGATGGGGAGTTATCACCAGTTTAATCAGACTCACAAAACTGTCTTAATGTTCATATCTGTGGTACATTAAAATTCCAGCTTGATGATAAGTGAAAGAAGAAAATAGAGCAAAATAATAAAAGATTTACTGTTACTTTCACGCAACTATCAAAACATTCACAGTGATTGCAGCTGTGCTTATGCAAATTGTTTATTTTCTATCATGATGCAATCGCTATCTCTTAAATATCTGTGTAATAATAAATAATTCAACGTAACATAAATATTTAGAATTTGATGAATAACTGAAACTATTTACTTATTTATAACGGAGCAAGAAGACGCCAGTCGTCTGATATCTGAACACTGAACCGTAATGTTTATAGATTACACTGGCACTCCCCCCATCTCTTTGTTTATGCTGTCCATTACATTTTCTAATTTGCCACTTTCTCCTGCCTGCTGTTTGTAACGTCACATGATCCGAGATAATCAGAAAGAACAATGTGACTGCTGTGCCACAGCAACAGTATCACTCTGGCTGCTGCAACTTGAGAGGCTTAGGGGGATGAGGAGCACAGATTTTTGTTTTTCTTCACGTTTTCCACCTCTCCTGCGAAGTAATCCGCTTTCCACTTCATCTCCAATTCATTTTTAGATACCACCAAGAAAAAAACCCCCCCCCAAAAAAACAGAACTAAAACTGGTATTCCTGTGAGATAAAATTTGTCTTCCAATTTTACGTCATTTGATGCACAGACCCTAAAAAGTCTCCCAGGTTTGCTCCCTCGCTTACTGTGTTGCATATGCGAAAAGGGCCGTGAGAGGAGAGGCTTAAGGAGGGAGGCGTCACGCTGGGCCGAGATTGCTTCTAACCCCAGGGTTTCCGCCGGGCCACAGATCTGTAGCATTTCATCTGCGACAAAGTTTTCTTACAACCCCTGCACCGTTTCTTCCTCCGCCATGAGGTTGACATCGCTTTCAGAAAATAAATAAATAAATACACATATACCAGTCTATTTTTTTTTTTTCCGGGACATCTCTGAAACCTGCTGTTGTACATCTGGTGGAATCACAAACACTGTCTTGAGTGGGTGCTATCACCTCCGGTGCCCACTGTGTAGTTAGAGCGCAACACAGCTGTCCTTAATAGAGTTCATGTGCAACAACTCCACCAAGACCCACCATGTTGTCAAAGTGCTGAAGTGAATTGCTTGTGCAGATTTTTACCCACAAATCAAGCGAGTTAGAAGATTACTCAATAGAAGTGCATTCACTTATTCACTTTAGGTATAGCTAGTGGCAGATTGTTTCAGTGAGATAACTTTAATGCTGCCCTTATGATGAACATGTAAATCTAAAAGGCAGTGGTGTCAACAAATTTTGTGTACTGGGAACAATTTAGTTGAAATGAAATAGATTTGTGAAATTCAGATTTTTTTTTTTTACTACTTGCAAATTGACAAATTGTGCCATATCTATTTCAAATAAATGCAAAATGCAAAAAAAAAAAATTTTTCTGTAAATCATTGTGAAGGTCAAAGGTCAAAAATTTTTCTGTAAATCATTGTGAAGGTCAAACATAAATGGGATTGAACATGTTTCCAATATTAAAATAAAGGTGTACAATTTTTAACCTTTCTTGAGTGAACCGCCTTCTGTTTTGCAAGTAAAGACACTTTCTTTAGTAAACTCTGAGCATTAAGATCATGATACGCATTATTCTTTTGTTGAAAATGCTTGTAAAGGAGAAAGATAATGGTTAGTCGATCTGAGTGTATTTTGGAGTAAAGGTCTGCTGTAAAAGCCATGGTGTGTTCCTGTATAAATAAAATAAAAGCACAAGTTGCATCCATGGCCCAACTTGAATTGTTACCAGGACCACACAAAATCATTCTGAGGGCCACAAATAGCCCCCGGACCGCACTTTGGATACCCCAACCCTGCACCCTTCTCCGTTCGAGCACAGCATGTTCGTGGAGAATGTGGTGCTAAAGGACCTGCAGACCATTTATGTCTATGGGTCTAGCAACTACGGTAAGCAGCCGCCGACTTCATTTTCACCCGTAGAAGAAGAAGCGTGCGGTGCATGCTGGGATAGTTGTCAGAACGCTGGTTTGTTAATAAAGTTTGACTGACCTATCTACCCAAAGACATAATATAAGAATAGACCCCTCATGGACCGCTTTCGCCTATTGTCGCTGACGAGATTTAGGGCGGCCAACTTGGAGCGGTACACCGCTCCATCAATCAATCAATCAAATTTTATTTGTATAACACATTTCAGCAGCAAGGCATTTCAAAGTGCTGTACATAATTAAAATAAAAACAGCATGTGACATTAAATAAACGTTGAGAAAGAGAGAGATTAAAAAAAAAAAACATTAAAACCCGCCCCCCTTCAGGACTTCAGTTAAACGCCGTTTAACTGGGATTCTAAACCTCAGGGACTTTAGTCAAAAACACCATTTGACAAGGACTCCAACCTCTAGGTTTTTAGTTGAAACTCCGTCAACTGGGACTCTAAACCCCGTAGAACTTTAGTTAAACGTCGTTTAACTGGGACGTTTTCCGGGGGGCTTTACATCATTAAAACGTAGAAAAGAAATAAAAAATTAAAAACATTAAACACATAAAAACATGGAAGACATCAAAACCCGCAGTCTAACCCTAATTTAGCCATAAGCAACTCTAAACAGATTTAAAGCACCCAGTGTTTCAGCTGTTTTACAGTTTTCTGGAAGTTTGTTCCAAATCTGTGGTGCGTAGAAACTGAATGCTGCTTCTCCTCGTCTGGTTCTGGGTCTGGGGATGCAGAGCAGACCAGAACCAGAAGATCTGAGGGGTCTAGACGGTTGGTACAACAATAACAGATCTTTAAGTTATTGTGGTGCTAAACCGTTCAGTGATTTATAAACTAACAGCAGTATTTTAAAGTCTATTCTCTGAGCTACAGGGAGCCAGTGTAGGGACTTTAAAACTGGTGTTATGTGCTCTATCTTCCTGGTTTTAGTGAGAACCCGAGCAGCAGCATTCTGCATCAGCTGCAGCTGTTTGATTGATTTATTATTCAGACCTGTGAAGACGCTGTTGCAGTAATCAATGCGGCTAAAAATAAACGCATGGATGAGTTTCTCTAGATCGCGCTGAGACATAAGTCCTCTAATCCTAGAGATGTTCTTCAGGTGATAGAAGGCCGACTTTGTGACTGTCTTAATGTGGCTCTGAAGGTTCAGGTCAGAGTCCATCACTACTCCCAGCCGAGTGGGACTTCACTCAGCGTTATGTGAGTGGAGTCATTGTTACGCTGATACGTAACAATGACGTATCAGCGCATTTAATCGATCATAACACGCTTTTTTGTTACTGGAAACCATATTCAAACATCTATCAAAGCTACATTTATAAACAATTGTATTATTTAAGTTTGTTTTTAATACATAGTTTAGCATATTTAAATATGCTTAGTGGCTATAACAATAGAATAGGAATGACATATTCTGATATTGATGTATGATGAGCATATTAAAAAGCCCACAGCCATTCATAATTTATTTAATAAATTATTTAGTAATATCAACACATATTTATATAACTATACAAACACAAATAAATAATGATTAATAATGACACAAATAATGATTAATACTGAATAATATATTTTGGATACAGGTAGGTAGGTAGGTAGGTAGGTAGGTAGGTAGGTAGGTAGGTAGGTAGGTATTAATCATTATTTATTTGTGTAGATATAAGTGTAGACATATGTATATGTTTTTCAGCCGATGAGTTCTAGCTTCAGAGAGATTCAGCAGCTGAGATTGAGTCCAAAATCCGATGTGAGATTCATCCGTGCTGCAGTGAATCCATCTCTCTTTATAGATATCTCCCTCTTCTTCCTCACATCATGTCTTTATGAAACCTTCAAAACAAAAACGGAAGATTTGGGATGTATCTTACTTTTGACAGAGTGAAATAATTACATATAAATAATAGTCTTTACCACCTGTGTAAACTTTGCTGGTGAATGTTATAACACATAATATAAGTTTTATAATATGTGTTACATTGTTTCATGTCTAATATAGGCTCTTGTGGCAGATAATCTAAGTCAACGTTAGAGAATAATTCATGTTTTTAGATTTACAGAATCTCAGTTAGCCTTCATAGCGGGGCTGAACCCCGTATTACACCAAGCACTGTAGCTAATATTAGCTGGTATCTCGCCGGTGGACATAAATACAGTAAAGTAATATTCTAATCACAAAATATACACAATAATATGTCCATCTTACTTGTGAAATGTTGTCTGTCGAGCCCTCACGTCAATAGTCCATCGATCCGAACAACAACATCCCTCAGTGCTGAGGCATCTTCTGCTGTTTTGATTGAGCAAAGTAGGAGGGACGACCGCTCCAAGATGGCCGCCGTATTTCCTGCGCCGGAGCAGCCAATGCGGGGTCTACTCTTATTATTATGTCTATGGCTAGACATGTTGTGGCTCAATATTGGTCCATATGTAAGGCGCACCTGATTATAAGGCGCACTGTCGGCTTTTGAGGAAATTGAAGGTTTTTAGGTGCGCCTTATAGTGCGGAAAATACGGTACTGGTCTTGAAGTAGTGGCTTAGCTTTTTATGCAAATAACGACTCAAACTTACCTCATGTGTTCACTTCTCCAAGGTCCTGGATGCACTTATGAAAGACATTCAGTTTTGTAGCATTTGACTTTCTCTACATGTGTACAAAAGAAAAAAAGTCTTAATTTTTTTTTTGTAACCTAAAGCAGCACTGAAAGAGAACTTTGCTTGGCAAACTTGGATTATTTGTCTATAAATAACAAGAAAATTGCCCCTTTCACAAATTACCGAACCGAAAGTTGACATGTTCACATTATTGTGGTTGATTTGGTATTGTGAGCTGCGCAGTGTGTTTCTCTGACACTTTATTTGAGCGGTACACTGCAAACATAATGTGCTCTGTCTTTATCTCGTTTTTCCCTTTTTCCCTCCCCCCTGTAGGAAGGAGGAATGTGCCAACAGCTAGTGTTACAGACCTCATATCAATAAATATGTTAAGTTAGAATCTTGTCTTTCAAATTGCCTTTTGTCTTCCCTGCTCTCCTTCTTGTCCCCCATACATCATGCAGCCTCGCGGTTATTTCCGTAAAGTGTGCCTGTTAAAAAGAGCCGTGCTGCTCTTCCTCACAGCCATTACCAGAATGTCCAACCCCTCCCGTCCTCCGTTTCTCCTCTGATCCACCTCATATGCATTCACGGGACTCTTGCTATATTTTTTTTCTCCTTGGATATTGAAGTAGGATTTTTTTTTGTAGATTTACTAATTATATCCTAAAGGAATTGGTGGTAGATTTTGTAAACAAGTGATTATCTCAACAATGAACCGATACTACGTGCTGCTTGTAGTTCTAAAAAAAACATTAACTAGCCTATGAGCATATACATTGTGGTGTATAAGAAACAGATTTGTTCAGGGTAAGCAGTTCATGTTCTATATTTGTGTCAGTGTGTCTCAGCAGTGGGCAGCTCCCATGTAAACAATAGTCTGTGCAGAAGTCCCATGGCTGTGCTCTGATCCTGTTAACAGCTCCCCTGAAACCCCGGCGTACTTTGCTTCAGCCACTATTTCTTGGCTACAGTAGTTACTATAATCAGTATTTCAGCCAAACCATTACTCAGTACTATCAATCAGGCCTCAAGCTACTATAATACTACTATCAGAAGGCACAGTGCCTGACAAAGACCTCCCAGCTGCTCAGTGTGAATGTAATTGTCTCTTTTCTTGCATCATCAGCCCGCCTCTCTTGCTCGTTCACTTCCCCCTTTTCACCATTAGTGAAGCTAAGATCACATTGGCAAAGCATAGGGATCTCAGAGGCCCCATCAGTGGAGAAACGGGCGATGTGATACTGTGTTTTGCTCAGTGTCGTTCCCAGGAGGTGCGTCTACGGGAATTGGGGAGGAGGAGCTGGGGATCTCCCAGTCTGTCGATCCAGGCAGCTCGCTGTAAGGTCCAATAATGACAGAGAGCTCAGGCTTCACTCACGCTAAATTACAGCTGAACTGTATGTGGATCTGGTAGAAATGTGTGTGTGGATGAAGTTTAGTTGACTGGTCGGAGGTGGTTTGAGATCCAATTGTCAGCTAACTGTCTGAAAACAAACTGAGACCAAATAAAGGAATGGTCTGATGGGCTCTTTACTCTTATCTCAATACCACTGCATTTACATCCAAGTGTATTTGGTCATTTTACATCCAGTTCATCTCAAAATTATTCACTCCCCTGTGGGATTTGCATGTACAATTATATTCATATGAACCAGAAGTTATTTTTGTGTATGTGTGTGTGAGTAAGTCATTTGTCAAAAGATGATGAAACAAAGAACAGTATTAAAATGGAACAATCTTATTTGGCGTAAAAAAAGTCCTTTATAAAGGCTGACAAGCTTTTTTCATATCAACTGGTATTTGATTTATCTTTGGTGATGAGCTCCGAGTCTTTAGCTTTAAAAAAAATGCAAAATTCTTATTTTTTCTCACTAATTTATAATAAACAAAAGAATCCCCATATGTCTAAACCATGTGCTATTTTTGTTCTTTATAAATTACTGTGTTAATCTAACACAAACAATGCATTGGGGGTTATATCTTGATAAAGTGTAAAGAAGGTCAAGTGGACTAGCACAGCATTTTTGAAATTTAGTCACATTTTCTAATATCCTTTGACACAATCAGGCACATTTGTTGGTTTTAGGCTTATCCGAATTATATTCCTGGAATGAGGCTTTCAATTTTTTTCTGAAATACAAACGAAAAAACAGCATTTTGCATTTCATGTGAACCATTTTGTAAAACTTCTGAACTCTTGCCCTTTATTAGGTCCAGACCCTGAGCTTCAGAAAAATGTTGGTCGTGTTTTAAGAAAAAACACAAACCCGTGTATTCTGGGAAACCCTAACCATTCTCTTCAACCAGTTTTGTTTGATTGAAGACTGAGTTTTATCAGTGTTTTCATCGTTCACGTACACTCTCATCATCAGCCCAAGCTTCTTGTTAACTACTCATCCTAACATATGAATCCACTTAGGAGTTTATTTTCCTTTCAAGGCTATAAAGAATCAACCAAAAGGTTTTCGATCCACTGCTCTGTGAGCCAAATTTAGCCGGAATCGCAATTCATTGACAAAGCCTCTAAAGTTATTTATATTGCATCTGCGTGCATCAATAAAACTAAAAGTGCAACCTAAACTTGGGACTGCATCCATGCTCCTGTCCCGTCTGATCCCATTAGACACTGCTTGCTGTTTGAAGTTTCTACTTGAAAGGCCTAATCTGAATACTGTGGATTTCACAGCTACTCTGCAAACAGTGATTACAGACTGATTAATGAGCCACAGCAGACACAACTACACACTGTACACAGGCACGCACGCACACACACACATGCATGCACGCATGCAGGCTTTCTAGGCCACACACAAATTGAGTTTACTGTAGTCAGTTTGTCGCAACACACAGTCTGCCTCGGTCGCAGCTGGTTTTTCTTTGAATGCGACGTTTGTGTTGATTTTGTTAGGGGGAGGAAGGACTTTTTTTTATTATTATTATTATTTCCAGTAAATCCAAATGTTGATAATGATCTATTGTTATTTTTCTGTTTGTTTGTTTTTTACAGTGTCTGCTGAAATCCTAAAGGGCAGTCTGACCACAATGGAGAAGCAGATTGAGCGACTGGAGAACGATATCGAGAACTTCCCCAAAACCAACGACCCCCAAGATAAGTTTGTGGAAAAGATGTCCATATCCTTTTTAATCTGGTGATTCTCACACCTCTGCATGCTTGTTTTCCTCCACACTGAATAACGTCGCATGCCACGTTGCTCGTAAACGTGCGTGTTTGTGTTCTGCCCGGCAGCGGCGAGCACTTTAAGTCACTTGGTTTGATGGGTGACACCCAGGGGAGCGTGGTGGGAATGGATCCGACTGCCTTGCTCCGAAATGTTGATCAGATCTCCCTCTTCATTCTTTCCTGTGTCCCAAGAGTGAAGTCGTGCCCATGGCTATTTTTGCTGCACTCTGCCACTGCTGCCTGTCCCCTGAGGGCCTCTAATAGGGGCTTCTAGCCCCCTCACACCCTCTTATCGCCTATCCCTGATTTCATCTCTTGACCGGCCACACAAGCCTCTCCACAGAACCATCTTTCCTCGTGGCACCGCTCCCGTTTCGATAACAGAGTGCTTCACTCTAACCTGAGCATCTCTGCTCCCCCCCAAAATTAAATTAGCCTTGTCCCTGGCTTTTTTTTTTTTTCTTCAGCAACCTCTCTGAGAAAAAAGGTCCTCAAACCTGCAAGTTTGATCAATGGTGAAAATCAAATCTCATGTCAACACCCCGAGGTTAGATTCCCTTACATTAGAAAGAGTAAAAACATTAAAAGACTCTCCAGGATCCTTTTTGTGGCTTCTAACGTAATAAAAAATGATAAAAAAAAAAAACTACTCTTGAGTAGTTGAAAAAGTGTATGGGTGTGGTAACACATAACCCGATACTTTCTGCCTTTAATCTGGCATTTATTTAGATACTAAGTGCTATAAGAGTGATAGTCTAAGATCACAAATAACCTGCTTTAAATCCCCCAAAAAGCGTTTAATGTGGTGAAATTAAAATGAATGAGCAAACCCGAGGCTTTCACGTGGCTTCAGGAGTTAGCAGGCAGGAAAGCTGCTCTGCCCCCTGATGCCAGTATTGATTCCCTGAATCCTTGGAGAACTGGAGGGCTAGAGCGAGAGGAAATGGGGAAGTGTAGATTTACTGCAGTATGGCTCTCTTTCACTGTCTGGAGCTCCTCCCTGGAGGTTAGCAGTGAGAAGCCGACTGGCCATGACCTGAGAAAACCTCGCTCACCTTCTTCTCCCAATCTCACCTGAATGTTTCGGTTTTAAAAGCTAAGAAAACTTTAAAAGTCTCTGATATTTTTGGTTCTTGTCTTTTGCTTACTCTTTCTTTTCTTACGCAAATACTACCACAGATTCTAGTTTCATAATTATGGGTCAAGAAAAGCCCTTAATTATTATTACTTGGACACAATGCAGCCGCAAACTTAAATCTGCTTAATTTTGGCCATTCTTCTTTGGAAAAGGCACTGATTGAACTGTCAGATATGATGGAGAGCTTTTGTAAATAGGAGTCTAATTTGGATTTCAGTCCCTACTTTGACTAGGCCACGGTAACGCATAAATATGCGGTGATCTAAACCACTCAAGTGCAGTTCTGACCCAGTCTCAAGACTTTTGAAACCTGTTTTTTCAGAATTATCTTCAATTTAGCTCAATTCCCTCAAATGTCTGCAGAAGATAAAGACGTCCACAGCATGATACTGCCGTTACTCTACTCAAAATGTGTTGGCCAAATGTTTAATGTTGTTTTGCTTTAATCTGAGCACTTTTTTCCACATTTACTGTGACTCTTTAAAGCTTGAGGAAAGCTTTGAGCGGGATGTTTTGCAGCGCATTTTTAACATTTACTTAATTTTTTTCCCTTTCTTTTAATTGCTGTAAATATGCTGAATGAAAAAGCTGAGGGGAGTGTAAATACTTTTTAAAGAATGAGTATGAGGAAGCAACAAAACACTTTTTTCAGAACTACTTAATTTTGTTTTTTCATATCAGTTAATATCTGAATAAGCAAAAGAAACATGATTTTCATGACGTATTCAGACCCATTCAATAATTTAGAATATTATTGAAAAACCCATTTATTTTTGGAACGTTATCACCAAGTGAAACACATTATATAGATTAATTGCACACAGATGGATGTTTGAAAGCCATTTTGCTGTTAATTATGATGATTTTTCACTTACACCTCATGAAAACATGACATTGGAAATTAGAATATTGCTTCAGACCAAAAAAGCTTTTACAAACAGAAATGGGGGCTTAATAAAAAAAAAAAAATTAAAAAGTTAAGTTATTTTCAAAAGGTGCTTTTATTCTTACAGACGAGACTCATTGGGACGTTTATTCTAATTGAAAATGAAGGTGGATACTGTATCATAAATGATATTTATTTTTTTAATCACTAACAATGGATAGAAATACCTAGTTTTATAAGTTGATGAGATGTAACCATGCTCCTCTACATGAAACATAGCTTAATATGTAGCTTTTGTAGATGCTACTTCTGCTGTGGAAAAGTAAAATGTTTCATTTTTGCCTCTGCGACTGTTGGCACGATTCCAAAACTCATTACGCTCCAGTGTCTCTCAGACATAATTTCAGCTAATTAAAGTGGGCTACATCTGCCATCTTTAGCAGTTTTGTGTCCATTTCAGTGGAGAAAAAAACATGATTGCAGGTTAATTTCAAAACAAGTTTAACTGACAGAAATACCTCTCATCATTTCCTCTCCGCTTGGTGATAACTCTCTGAAGCCAGACAGGTACTTCTATCAAGCACTGGCTTTATATATCTTTATTGGTGGTTCAGCCTACTGAGAATTTAGCTGAACAGAGATGAAACGGATTGAAATCGTCATCTCCAGAATGTTAACCTATGAATATTTCTCTGCTTTAACATTACCATGTAACTTCTCTCGTGATATTTCACATAGATAACGTAATTTCCTGTTTTTACTGCCTTTACTATTGGAAGAAATACAACAAAATTATTATGTTCTAGATTCAGTTGATTTTTTTTTTTTTTTTTTTTGCCAGTTATAATGTATTTTAATGAATGCATTTAAGAGAAAAGCACAGACACAATGTTGATTGGGGAGTTTTTACATTTACCGGTGATAGTGATCTCTATTTGGTCCTTTTTCTTCCCTTAGAAAAACACAAGCAGTAAGTATATTTGCAGTAAGTCTGGAAAGGATAACAGCTGTAGTTCTTTAAAAGTTTTAACCTACCTGCTTTAGCTGAGTCCAGTTTTTCTTTTATAACTGTAACATAAGGACGTAAAATAACACCACTGAGTTGTGTGTTGCTGCAGGAGCTGTAAAATAATTTTACTGTTTCTAAGCAAAGACATAATAATTGCTAAGTTTATATTTTTGTGAGTATTTATGAGAGAACGCAGAGCCTTAGAATCTCCAGCAGGTTTGGTTGTTTTTTTATAATTTCAAACAAATCAGTGGATCGAAACTAAAATACATAAACCAGAACGAAAAACCTGCTTATTTGTAGAAAGTTTTAATGATGCACTGTTGGAACAATGACTCTCGGAACAGGACTTCTGTTTATTTAAGATTTATTTTATTTTTTTCCCAGTTTCATCGATACACATGAAGTAGAATAATTAAAGTAAAGATGCTTTCTTTAACTTTATCCGGGGATGGGAAAAAAGGGATGTTGGCTCCCTGAAGCATGACAGATGGAGGAACAACACCAGCTAAAAGTCATGCATTTGATGCTTGAGTAGCCCTGAAAAAGTTCAGTGAGGCTCTGTTGTCTTGCCTGATGTGGGCTGTGATGAATGAGGCAGTCAGTGTTTGTGTTCATTAGAAGTAGAGGAGCCACTTTTTAGTACAAATGATCATTTTCTAGAGATAAACCATATTTTAAAAGCCAATGTACCTACTTTTTGTTTGCTTACTCTCCTTTCTTCTGATTTCAATCTGTGTAAGCCTAAGAAATTAGATCATTGTCGAGCAAAAAGCCAATCAGGAAGTTGTCGAATCACTTGCTTACCTTTTAGTTAAAAGTTGTTGCCTGAAATGATAGCAAAGGAAAATAATGAAAGAAAGAAACAGAGAAAGACTTACCAGAAGCACTCCATTTGGCTTTATTGATACATTTTTCTCTTTTCATTACTGTAATGTATGCAAATTACTGAATGGGGTGTTTGTTCAGCAGTTTAGTGATCTCTATCTGTCAGAAGTAATGGGGGCCCAGAAAGACTCTACAGTTGAGGCACAAGACCCCAGAGAGCCTTATTTCACTGCAGAGGCTATTGCTTTCACATGCACCATCACACACACAAACACACACACATATAGATGTAGAAATGTGTGTTTGCTGCTGGTTGATACAGAGCAGAGTGGAGTGGGACTCTGCATACTAGAATATTGATGTAGTGAGGTGGCTCGATGGGGCGCTATGAGAAACCTAGCAGAAGCCTGATGAATGCTTGGACATGTCTAATACATCTCACTGTGTCGCGCTTAATGACTTAACCCAATGTATTGATATTCAGCTTAACCTTTCATTTCCCTGAATACCACACTCAGAGTATTTCCTTGTCTCCACACTGAGTGACAAGGAGGAAGGTGTCATTAAGCTGCATTACTTTGGTTAGACTTTGTGTTTGTGGAAATGAGCAATGCTGCAGTTGGGTTTCTCTAAGGGCTATGTTGAGCAGTTTGTTGTATTTATGCATGTTGAGCCCTTGTTTCTCTGTCCAATCATTTATCAATTTGTCCTCCGATTAGTCGTTATCAGATCAGAGCGGTAACCTGTTGTTCATGCTCAGGTTTTTCTTTAGTAAAGAACCGTTCTTTATCCAAGAGTTTACACAGTGAGTTTGGATTTCTAGACTCGTGTTTACTTACCCTGAAGCTCTAATACTGAATGTAAGGAAAATAGTTTAGAGAATCCAGCTTATTGCTTTACTTACCTTCTTTGCATACCAGGACGGGGCTCTTTGAGCAACAATACAAATCTTCATTTGTAACTGATACCTACTGGTCGAACTGAAGCCTGTAGTCCTTGGATTTGGGCCCGCCATCCTCAAAGAGTCCTTTCCTGAAACCAGCTTAGTCCACCCACACGGGGTCAGAGCAGATGCACTTTTTAGCAGCCCTGAGGCAAGCCTGTAATACTTTCTCTATGGTTTAAAAATTGACAGAGAAATTTACACAGGTTCCATGTTTCTCTTGCAGTCTTCACCCTGATTTAGCTCAGTCTTCAAAGTGAGAGCTTCACTAAAATATGTTTACTGATGGCTCTTGTCTAAGACATGCTGTTGGCTTCGAGGTTGGTTTGTGTAGAAGTGCTGCAAGAGACACTTATTGTCAAATAAAAGGCTGACAGTTCTATTTAGCAGCTGACTGATTGTAAGTAGAAAAACACCTACATTTGTTTTGCAGGTAAACACGACCGTTAAGTTACATTTTTGCGAAAACCACTTTCACTAGTATAAATTTTTTTCTTCTTTCTTCTTGTGTCAGACTTGTTTGTTTTATATTATATAAGGATTTAATTTCCACCCTTACTAGATCACGATTGTACTGTGATCAACAACATCTTAAGATTTGAATTCACAGAAGTGACTTTTTTCATTTCATTTCGTACGTTTGAACAAGCACTATTGTTCCCAATTTATTTGGTTTATTTTGTCTGTTTAGTATCTGAAAAAGTGGGTCAACTAATGCTAGAGGGACTTTTGGTAAGGCCTAATAATTAATATAATTAAATAAAAAAAATGCTCAGCCTTCCTTCCTAAATCCTTTGCAGTGTGTTAGCACTCCCTCCTAATCACCACCTTCTTTTAACCTCCCTTTATTCACCCTGTGTGTTTTCCGCCGCTAATGAAATGCACTGTAAACTGCTTGGCCAATTAAGCAGAGCACAGCCGAACCACGTCGGCTTTTAATTACAACGAGAAAAAATCTGTGGAAATGACTTTAAATAAATAAAGGTGCCTGGTAACAGTCCTGTCTCATTCCTGAGTTCTGCGAATACGTCTGCCACCTCAACGATTCAAATCAAGCAAAGACAAAGGATGAAGCCACAGAATATTGCACTCTTTGAAATAATTAGTGATGCTTCATAATGAATAATACAATGTTGAAACAAAGAAACAAAGAAAATTAACACTTCTTAATATGTGTTGTCTGGAGAAACACTTTTAAAATCAAGTTTGGGATCTGATGACACTTTCGCGCTTCTCTCACAAACAGAACTATTTTATAACATGTACTTTCGTAAATGTGTCATCTTATGTGATCAAACTGATTTCCATTACTGTAATAGCAGAAGCATTCATGTGTGACAGAACAGTTTTCAGAAAAGAAACACTGACGCTGTGTTTTTAGGTGTGCTTGGCAGCACTAGCTCTTATATATTCTGCACCGAGAATACGTTGGTTATTACATTAACTGAGTCGCGGCTGCCACAGAGAAATTATCTAATCAGCAACATGGCGCTTTACAAGCTTAGCATGGCTTAAGGGCCTAATGTAACAAACTTCAAGATGCCAACACAGGCTATAATTTCATCACTTTGCAGCTACGTGCATTTTTAAAAAGTAAATTCAATAAAACTCCAATAAGGACGTTGTTATTCATTATTTACTTGATGTTGTTTTATTACAAATGGGGAATTCCAAAGGGAAAATTAAATCCAACATACAAAGCAATATTACAAAAATGCAGGTATTGTTCCTTCGGGAAACTAATAATGCGTAAAGTTATAAATAAACAAATAATGTTATTAATATACAACGCAGATAGGTGGCACAGTTTAGTGTGTGTTTTCTGCAGTTTCACAGTCTGCAGAAGAAGAGTGCAGCTCGGTTTGAAAGTCACATGAAACCTTTGATGTTTGGATCTTTTTTTTGTTGTTGTCATAATTAGGGAAAAAGCTGACAGAAAAGTGAAAAATGTAGTCCTATGGAATAGAACTAACATTAAAAAAAATTCCAGACAGGTGACATGTTGGTATAATTAAAAGGTTTATTAAAATCTCTCAGGGATATGAATATTTTTGAATTTACCTCTGTCTTGCCTTTTCCTGTAAAACTGTGAACCCTCCAAGTTGCCCTCAGGTCCTCAGGGAGTCTGTTCTACAGTCAAGAGCCATAATAAGTAAAAGATGCTTCCCTGTAGGGCTTTTTCTCCCCCAACTCGGGATTAATTAAAGACCTGCCTTTAGATCACGAACATTTAAAGCTTTAAAAGCCAGTAAAAGAATGTTTAACGTATAAAAATGTTCAATTGTAGCTCACAAATCATTGAAAGCTATAATTCATGTCAGATGCAGGAACATTAATAGAAATCCAGGAAACATACGTTTCAGGAAAAATACGCATTTAAATGTACAACTGTTCAGTTTTATTTCATCACCTCATTAAAAATGCTTTACTGCATCATAAAGTATCAGGGTGGTAATCTCTACAAAACAATGCAACTTTTTTTGGAGCAAAATGTGTCCAGAATATTTTGCTTCTACTCACTTTTGTCACTTCCAGACAGTGGCCTTCTTAGCCCTCATGCCATGAGAGAGAATTTCCTTACCGTTTGCCAATCAGTGTCTTGTTAGACTGTGACACTTGGCCCCATGAGGCAGCTCTGTTTACCAGTAGAGTAAGATTGCTGCTCTCTGGAGCTGAGAGGGGGTGTGGCCTGGAGCATAGACGATGCTCCCTTGATGTACTCTGAACCTTTGGCTCCAGACAGAACAAGTGTCACATTCCTCTGATAAAGCCTCCATGCCCTGCCAGTCCTGGAGGGAGTCCTCTGGGACGTGTCATGTCCTGTAGGTGTTCAGGCCAGCTAACCTGCTGTATAAAACACAGTCTGACACACTTTCAGTGTCATGGCTTCTTTGGTGTGAGGTCAAAACATAGGATGGGAGGTTAAGTGGCAAGCAGGCAACATGTGATAAGTCATGGGAATGATTTGCTTAGTTGATTTACTTTATTTTAGTCTTTTTGTGTGTTGCTCAGCAGTTGTGTAGCTTTCCTACTTTTGACACGGGTCTCTGCTGATTATTTCTGCTCTACTGAAACTCAGGCTAAGAACCCAGCGGCAGAGGCTCCAATCTGCACCTCATTACTTCCCCAAAAGGCCCGGGCTTAGTGCAGGGTAATAGACAGAGGCCCAACCACCCTCATTTGTCATGGGCTCCTGGGTTTGATGCAAAGCCCCCCATGAGCACTTGTTGCCGAGCTCTAATCCTGCAGTAGACACCGGCCATGCTTCTTTGCTTAGCCATACTGGCTCTCCTCCGTCATGGCTCATGATTTCACTTTCATTTGATGTTTTAATGAAATCCCTGAGACTCAGGTGAATGGTGTGCCCCATTGATGGCAAATTATTCTATCAAATGGAAGTGGAGGAGGAACGTGACCAGAGTTATTTGTCAAGTAAATAAGACCTTGAAAGGCTTTACAGCGTTTTGTGTGTGAATCCACAATAGAAGACAGTCAGAGTGAAATTTCACTGAAGATGGAAACGTCATGCTCCCGATAGTCAGAAATAATACATCATTTTATTCAGCTTCTCTTGTAAACCACAGAAGCTGGAAATATTAGTAATAACCATCAATGTAGTAAGAGGTCATACTGTGAAATTGTGTACTTGTATTTCTAGTTTTAGACCAGTAGGATTTTCTGCAGAAATTGTTGGATCTTTTCCTACAAAGAAAGGTCATCATCATCAGCTGACGTGGTGGTTAAAAGCTCTTCTTGCTTCTGTCATTGAATTTTAGTTCATATTTTTATTGTTTGTTTTAACCTTCCAAAATATTCTTTAAACTCCTTAGATTACATGTCTGTTTTGTTGTGTTTTTTAACTCTGATTATCCATGTTTTATATCTTTTAAAATATTCGGTTACATAGTGATTTATTATTCAAACTGTTTGATTTTTAAAAAAAAACTGATTGCAAGATCCATTTGGCAAACTGTTGCTATCTATGGGTTTATGATGTACTTTTTAAAAAATAATATCCCACTCTAACCTTTTTACATATCTCCGTCATGATACTGGAGATTGTTGTCATTTTCCCTTTTTGTTTGCAAGCCATTCACAATAGTTTGTCTCTTATTTCCCCACAGATACAGGCTGGTATTAATGAGACTCACCTGTTTAACGGCCAGTAATCACCACCTCAGCATTTGGGGAACCGGCATTCATTTGCTCGTAATTGTCGGTACCCTTCCTTTTGTATTTTAATTGTGGTTGTTCTCCCCGGTTCTTTATTGATTTGGGAAGTTTTCTTTCCCTTTGAACTTCTTAACTTTGACGTTTCTGTAAGCTACTGTATTATTTCACAAACAGACAACTGAGCCGTGATCATGCCTGCCGCCGGGTTGAACTTGAGTCCTGACAAATGTCCAGGCAATCAATTAATTTAATGCTACCCTATGTAGACTGTTTTTCTGCAATGTTGACCTCACCTCAGCATGCTGAAGGCTTAAGTAGCTAACACACTTAGTGAGAAAATTAATAAATATGGTTACTCGGTAGCAGAAAACTTTACTCTCTATATATCTAGTAGTAAACTTTTAACCTGGTTGACAGGAGTTGATGTTTCACAAAATTTTCATTTCTTTTTCTTAGTGCTTGTATAAAAAGCTTTTTTGGACATATTCCAACATGCATGGCAGGATAAATAGAGTAACTTTTAAGTTACCACTGTTTCTTCAAAGAAAATGTCCACTGTTGTTTGGGCTGTGCAAAGGTTCCTGTCCATTCATGAGGACGATGGCTGCAGAACCACAGCCCCTGCATTTCACTGTGCACTTTGCTTTGAAAGTCCTAGAAACTATAGAAAAGTCAGAAGAGTAAGAGATCACTAATTAAAAGGAATCAGTGACAGTCAGAAACACTAACAGTTACAAACGACAATCTGATGGTAGTCAACAGGGGATTCTCCATTAATTGGCAAAATGAGACTCATCAATCACACAGGGAGGGGGGAGTGCTGCACAGACAGTATCCTGTCAGAGTCCCCCACTGAGGGGGGAGCAGCATGACGTGTTTCTCAGGGACAGAGTCGTGCGGAGGAGTAACGGTTTCTCCTCCAAACCGCCTCCTCTCCCTCCGCCACGTTCCCCCCCTCTGACTCTGTTTCTCTCCACATGTGGCTCTCAGTAGACATCTCTCCAACTCATTCTGACAGGCTTTGTTTTTGCTTGTCACATTTGAAATGGGGATTGGCTGCCATTCTCTGCCAGTCAAGGCTGAGACAGAATTGTCAAAACACAATGTTGAATTCCAGCTTTTAGAGGATATTCTCCGCTGATGACATGTGCTGAGTGGCTTGTAACTCCATACTGCTTCTTGGCATCGAAGCACTGGTGGTGTTTGTTTTCTCTACAGGAAACGTCAATAATTTAATTTATAAATATCTTTCTTTTTTTTTGGCATTTTGAAATGTTAAAACTCAATTAGTTTAGATATTTGATTGTTTTACTCACCATTAAGCATCCACATTATTACTTGCAGTATGAACTAACAAAGACAGATAAAATCCTCGTCTTCTGTTGTGAGTAGTGGGTGATGTTTGAGCTGGCCAAACACATGTCAGGAAGCACTGCCTCCTTCTTTGCGGACAGGTCAATGAACGATTGACTGTTTCATCAATTGAACCAATCAATGAGCTGTTCTCTGTCTTCATTCCACTTGTGTGGTCTAGTGTGGTTACATGCAAGCTGAGATTTTCAGTCGCCATTACTTTGTGCTGCATCTCTGCTTCATCTTTACATCTTGCTTCGTCTCTTTTTTTCTTTTTCTTTTCTTTTTTTTGGGAAGGCGCAGGCTGCCATTACCGACTTGCCACCGAGGCTATTCTCTTATCTAATGTGTGCTGGAATTGCATGTTGATTTCCTCATTACCTCTCTCCACCGCATTAAATCAGTAATATGTCAGGCACGTCACAGAAAATGGAGTATTCACAACTGTCTTTATGGCTCTTATCAGCGGAGCTAATGTACTGCAAGTCAAAACAAAAGACAGGGTTTTGTGAGTTTATATTAACCTCCAATTAGCGGCATGGATAGACAGGGTGACCTCAAGATATGAAGCTGGTTGCATTGATGACGCCTTTTTTGTAGGACGCAGGCAGGCATCACATGGCTGATGAAAGCTTTTAAGATTCTTGCAGTGAGTACAACGTTCAGCAGCATTGGAACAAATTAAAATAAAATCGTAGGTCATATATTTTCTTAATTTCAGCTCAAAAAATGTAACTCAAATTCCATCCATCCATCCATCCATCCATCCATCCATTTTCTTCCGCTTATCCGGGGTCGGGTCGCGGGGGCAGCAGCTTCAGAAGGGAGGCCCAGACTTCCCTCTCCCCAGCCACTTCTTCCAGCTCCTCCGGGGGAATCCCAAGGCATTCCCAGGCCAGCCGAGAGACGTAATCCCTCCAGCGTGTCCTGGGTCTGTAACTCAAATTGTATACATTTATTATGCACATGGTATTTGAAGTATTTGGTCAATTTTCTCTAAATATTAGACTAAAGAAAAAAAGAATTGAAACATGAATTGCTCTACAGTGTCCTGGTAGACTCCCAGTATGACTTTTATTTTCAATAAATTCAGTGGGCCAGCACCAGCAGGTAACATGGCTCCCCAAATCACTCTGGAAACTTCCCACCGGACTTCAAGCAACATGGATTCTGTTCCTCTGCTCTCCTCCTCCTGACTGTTGCACTTTCATTTCCAAATTCCAAATTTATTTCATCTAATGACTCTGGACAATTGGAAAAAAAAACAGAGTCCTTTTTTACAGTTCAGATAAGGACAGTTCTAATGGTTTAACACAATAGTTGTTACTCCAGGATTGGATAAAACTTTCACTGGTTACTTTTAAAACACTAACTTTCTCCTTCTGAACCTGCAGTTCTTGAATGATCAATGCTTCACAACTTTCTTAAGGATGCAGTTATCCACATTCTTGTGCACTTCTTCCTTCTGCTTAATGTTCATAGCGACATGCTATAACAGCCATAGTTCAGTTTATGAGTAAAGAATGCAGCTTACTCTATCTGTGTTGAATAACAGAAATCCAACCAGGAAGTATCTGCTTTGATCGCCATGTCTTATTGGCTGAAACCAACAGCAGCAGCAGTGAGGGTGTTCCCCACCTTAACACTTAAATGCACTGCCGGATCAAATTAGTCAGTCAGAAAGCTAATTTCAAACAGAACGTTTACTATTTTAAAACTACTAAAACAAAAATCTGAATTTTCTCAGAAATTGATATTTTCAGGTGGTTTTTTCTTTCCTCTGTGCTGTGGTGACTTGTTCTACTTTTGCCGTGGTGTGTCACATTTGCTACCTGAACCAGCAACCGACCTTGAATTCATTTTCTCTGATAGAGACTTATGGTTGATCTGTGGGCTTTTTACTTTGATATCTAGTAGCTTTCCCTTCTAACTAAAGTGCATGAAAAAGAAACTGACTGCATGCGTCTCCCTTTTTTTTCTTTTTGATGTGAGAATATTTTTTTTCAACCTTATTCTTTTATGGAGTTCAAGGTTATTCACAGAGGTTTAAAAATGCTTGATCCATACTTTTGTCCGAACATTTTGTTTTACAAAGATACTTTCAACACAGGGAGATTTTATTTTTATACCTTGGCATGTCACTCGGGCCAAGTACAAACTTAAGTATGTGTAATCTAATTAAACCAAATGCAAGAACTGCCTCATTCCCTCTACTTGGTACAGTTATCTTTGTTTTGTTAAGTGATTTAATTTGACAGAAAGTACTGCTCGTTTTTCTCATTAAAGTTTCTTTTTTTGCTTTTTATGATGTGTCTTGTTTTTTAACCTTTGCCCAACATAAAGATGCTGAACATTTGTCAGTGTTTACCTATATTTTTAATTGAATACAGAGCCAAATTGGTTGTTTTTTTTTTTTTTACTGAACTGTTTCTATATTTTCAAAAATTATAATTCATACCTGTTGCTTTAACTCTTGCTGAGATGGTAAATACCTGCCATCAACCACAATACTGAAAACAGTAATGGGAATATTGCATTGCATTTTAGTGATGTTCAATTTGGAATCACGTGCAGGAAGACTACCCGATGATATAAAGATCCTAATCTGTAGAAAAATCTGATAGGGCTTAAAGATAATCTACATCTGATCTGCTTGAGCATGGAGTACATTGCAAAGAACATGTACAAAATGATTCCTCTATGTGTAAAACATGTTGGGGATATACCCACAAAACATTTGTAGCTGTAATTCAGTAAAAGGTGGTTCTACAAAGTATCGACTAAGGAGAGCTGAAAAAACAAATTCATGTCCCACTTTCAGATTTTTCTTTGTGAAAAGTCTTAAAAAATAATGTCCCACTCAAATAGAAACAGCTTTATTTTTGTAAATGGTCAAAATATGAAAAATGTTAATAATTTAAGAATGAGTACTTTTGCAAGGCACTTGACATGTGGAAAGAGCAATGGTTGAAGCTATGGGGGTGCAGGTACAAATAGGCGTTAACTAGTAGGATGTGTTGGTTCATGTCTGCAGAGTTTAATAGTGACAGGGTGTTTTTTTGCGCTGCACTTTAGTGCATTGTACATTTGCCATTATCAAACCATCAGCCCCCTGGATATGTACCTTTTTTGTGTTGGAAACATGGTGAGAGAAACTCTCCAGTTCAGTGGAGCAAATCATGGCACCCATAATTGTGACTGAACGCTGGTTGGGAAGGTTTTCATATTGTTTCTTGGGGCAAGTTGTAACACAGTGTCAAAAAATGGAGAATAATGGGGAAATTTGAATGACTGACTGCAGTTCTCACGCACTTTGTGGACTGAATGTGGTCTTGAGGCTCATTTTTAGTGGATCATACATCAAGGGTAAGATGCATGAGGCTTCTGTCGTGACTGTATTCCTAAACCTCAGTGAGCAAGGTCGCCTTAGACACCTTTGTTCCTGTGCGCTCCATTTCTTCACAAGGGAAACTCTTGTCAATTTGTTAATCATTAAATGTCATTTATTTCAGTAAATCAGGTCAACTCTGTTGATTTATTAGATGCAGTGACACATTTCAGTTATTTTAGTTCATGGTTTAAAGCTAATTAAATTTATTAGAAAGAGTTATGCCACTTGCTGGCATAACTCCCCAAATCATCACCGACTTTAAAAACTTGACACAAGACCTCAAACCACTTGGATTACTGTTGTCCTCTCTTCCTTTAGACTCTGGGACCTTGATTTCCAAATGAAATATAAAATTTGCTTTCCTAAAACATGACTTTGGACAACTAGGCAACTGATGTTGTCACTGGGTCAACTCAAGGAATATGTCAATCTGCGTGTGGCACTGATTGAAGAGTTTAGGGAATGTGGATTGTGGCTGGAATCATCTTTTTTGTATATTTTTTTTAATCACACTTTTTATCTTTCACTAACTTTCCAGTAATATGCTTGCAAACAGCAATCTGAGCGGCCAGTTTTTTCCTAGCAACGGACATTTATGGCTCACCCTCCTAGTGGATGGTTTCATTGACCATCTGATGCTGACACTTGTGCAACATCTGCTGCTGCACAACTGTCAAGTCAGCAGTCTTCTCTGTTTGTTTAGGTCATGAAATGAAACAAAATCCTTTTTTTTTTTTATTACCTAAATTCCATTAGCTAAAATCTAAAATCAAACATAAAGATTTTTTTTATTTTATGTATAATTTTGAGCTTAATTCCTGAAATAACTTTTAAGAGGGTATTCAGTATTAGTTAGGTCCAACTATATTCATGCAATTATCTATAAACCCAGAATATACCTGTAGAATTGCATCAAGTGGCCTTTTATAGTAAGTGCATGAGTACTTTGTAAATTTTGGCATTTGAGTTTATTTAATTCCCAGGCTAAGGGTCCAGAAACAGTGTAGCAACACTTAGCGAGCACTACGATAGAAACCTTCCAACAGAGAGGGAAAAAAAAGTTAAACTTGTCATCAAAAACAAGTGTTTAAACAGAAGATGTAAACACTACATTTCACTGAAAAGAACATGTCGTATTTGTTCAAGTAGAGCAAACTTTCATATTGAAAAGAAGAAATTCTTGCAAACAAAGAAATGCAATTTGAGCAGAGATTACTTGTCTGTTGATTTGTTCCCTTCTGATATAGCAGAGATGAGTTATAGAGCCTTATGACCACAGTGAGAAAAGTTTCTTAGTCTCTTTGTGTTGCAAGATTGGTAAAAAAAAAAAACACAACAAAAAAATAAAACAAAAACACTTCTTTGCCTGGTGGCCGTGTTGTGCAGTTGATTTTTGAGTATTGTTCAGAATACCCGACAGTCTATTCAGGGCCTTCCTCTGTGCCACAGCTTTGTATGTGCTTCTTTTACTTCCCCATCTAGCAGGGCTCTAGTATCCTTGGACAAACCCTGACCAGGCTGCCTGCATCTCTTTGTCAAAGCCTCTTTAGGCATTCAGCTCACCTGGGTCTTCGGCTATGGTGTGTGCTCCTCGGGAGGGGGTGTTGAGTAGTCCTCGAATGTGGTGCTGGTTTGGCAATCACGAACTGATATAGCTCACCTGTCAAACCTGCTAATCAAAAGGGTTGAGCTGTTGTGCTTTCACAGGCTCCCTCTCCTTTGTGTGGTTGTCTTATATCACCCTGAGATAGTTTTCATATCAGCCCAGACCTCCCTTATCTTGTTGTTCTGCAGCTTATGTTTCCTTTCCCTCTTGTGCTCATACCTGGCCTCTCTAAGACAGACATCGAATTTCCTCATGCATGCACTTCATACCTTCACAGTCACCTTTCTTGAAGCAGTTTCTCTGCCATTATTATGTCCCCATGCATTACTGGGAATCCGGACTTGTTTTGGAGAAAACGGAACAGATTTTAAATGTGAGCAGAGCACTAAAGCAGTTTTAAGGTAGTTAGAAGTTAGTCTTTTTTTTTTTCTTTTTGAGGGAAAACAGACATCCTCTATAGCTCATCATTCCCTATCTGAGATTAACACATCATGCCTACCTAAGCTGACAAAAGGGGCAATAAGAGCGTTAATTAGAGAAACGGTCAAATGGCACTCAATTAAAGCTACTCCCAAAAGTGTATTTTTTACTCAGCTTTAAAAAGTAAGAAGTACTTCGTATAATTTTTCTTCCATTTCCCAATTTTTAATTGTTTTGTGTTGTTCACATGAAGTCCTGATTTATCATCATAAAACATTTAGTTGTAATTAACACATGAAATAGTTGCTGGTTCTAAGGTTTATCAGTGTCAGTGTGCAAAACATTACAAACAGAACAAGCTTCCGTGCTTATAGTACGGCTGATTTTCAAACCCGTAGAAGTACAATCGTTCCCCTAAGATGCTGGCTGACCTCTTATTTGGAGAAGTTACAAACTTTTGACAGCGTGGTTCCGTGCAGACGGATGTTACCTGTTCAAAATCCTCTTCTCCCGGGTGTTGTTTTTGAAGCCTCAGTTTTTGAAGATTTCAACATGGCCACAGCTTGCACTCTCGAAAGGACATAAACACAAACAACACAGGCGTGGGAAAACTCCTCAGGCTTGTAATGTGATCAGAGACCAACCACCAGCAGGTCGATGTTCCAGCTACACACAATCCCCTTTACCCTGATTGTACCATCTGGTGTTGATAATCAGAGCAAACCTTTCTCCTTTACATTGGTCAAAGCATCCAGTCTCTTCCTGCTATCATCACAGGGAATCCCGGTAGATTCTTTATAGCATTCACTTCACTTACTGGAAAACAAAGGCTGTAAATCTCCTTTTAAAACACAGTGTCTCCAAACAACAATCGATTGAACTTCCTTCTGCTTTGAGGATGGGAATTAGATTGAAAAGTATAAGTCTCATGACATTTGAAATGGTCAAGTCAAAATTCAGTACAATTAAGAGTACTACCAGCGCATGACTTCTTCTATTTTAAAAATCTAATTTTAAATGCACTCTCTAAAAATCAAATGTGGAGCACTGACCTTTTGCTACTCAGGTTTTTGGTTCAGATAAATGCCGCAATTTGTGAAACAAAGACATTTAATTGTACTCTGCTCCAAGGTTTGATAAGTACAAAAAGAGAAAAAAAAAGAGGAAAATGTTTGAGTTTGAATCCTCCGTTAACGTATTCAAACATAATCAGAAAAAAACAGCAATTTTATTACCTTTTTTGACCAGAAAACTTTATCCGCTTTGCCAAATTGAAACTTTTTTTTTACCTTGAACTTGAATGGGCCATTTTGACATCTACAGTGGTCAGGGTTATATATTTAGGGTCTATCATAATTTCTTCCTTGATTACCTTGTATTTAGCTATTATATGGGTCAATGTTAATTTTCAGTATATAGGTAAGCGTAAGCAAAACTAGGCCAATAATAAAAAAACAATGTTTATTTCCATATTGTTGCTGTTGATGTATGCAATTTGGTACTTTTTAAAGTTTTGTAGACCAAATAGAGGTTTCACATGACTTTGTTTTGCTGTTTAAAGTTTGATTCTGATGGGGGAGAAAAATCACACAATAGATACTTTTGCAAGGCACAGTATAGTTTGCCTTTATTGAGTATTAGGGTTGAATTAAAATGTATGTAGTATCATTCAATAGGATAAATAAAACAGATTTTTAAGGTTTTGATTCTTCTCTGAGTGGTATAAAGACAAAACAGTAAATAAATTGATAAAAACTCACCTTAACAGGTGCTTTGTTTGATTCGGATAGATGAACCTGCCAGCTGAATATTGGAGCAAATCCTGTAGAAGATTTGGAGGATTTAATTTGGCCGTCTAAAACCTTCGCAGTACAGTATGTTTTAGTATTTATGTGCGTGATTACACAAAAGGTCGATGGGTAAATATTTTTAGAGCGCCAGTGGCAATTATCTAGAGGCATCTTGTTATTGCTGATAAACAAGAATCTCTAGTATCATAGCGGCCTGTGCTATCGGGGAGTGAAGCTCGTGGTGTTCCTGTGTGCACGTTGGGAGGAAGTTCAGGGCAGAGCAGGAATGTGTACTCATGAGATAGCTGCCAGGCTATGCAGGATGATCGCTGGGAATGAGGCATTTTCCACTGAAGTGATTAAAATGATTGAGGACAGCGGCAAACTCATTCATCTTTGAGCAAGGTGATGAGGGACACTGGGTGTGTGTGTGTGTGTGCGTGCGCGTGTGTGTGTGTGTGTGTGAGAGAGAGAGTGCGTGCGTGCGTGTATCTGAGGGGAAAGTGCCGCCATGAATTCATGTATATGTAGCAGAGAGTGTGAGTGTTGTCACATATATAGAGCAAACTGTGAACTGGGCCTGGCATGAATGCGGCCAGAGAGATGTGGAGCGATGCCCACAGGAGGACGGCGTCTTTCTGCCGCCCCGCCCCCGCCTACGTCCTGTCTTTTAATTTAACCTTCATCAGAGGAAAATAAATGGTCCCCTGAGTGTCTGTTTTGCTTTATTTTCTGTTTTGTAATGGAAAAAAAAGGACATTAGTTGAGTTGAAGTTCTTCACCTTTCTGTGGATGTGATTAAGCTGGACTTTAATCACTGTGTCTCCTGTGTTCAGCAGATTCTCTTTAATTACTTCAGCGAGGGGAGAGGGTGGCTGATGGTGATTGTCCTGTGTGTGTTTTAGTAATTTCACCTTGTGCTATCAAATGGGCGGGCAGGGGAGGTATTTTTATACTAACATTTTTGTTCTTTCTTCTCCGTGCAAAGGTTAAACCACACTGTGTACTTTAAATCCAAGCAGACTCAGTCACAGTGGGCTTGTTGGCTAAACACAACCACTCTTAAGCACATTTTGTGTATTCCTAAATCCACTTAACATCGGCAGCTTTGTGAAAGTGTTGATTTGAGGTCTGTGGGCTCTAGTATCCCCGCTCTGCTCTCCGCTTTGATTCTCCTTGCCCTTTCCATCAGCTGTTGTAATCTTGTGAATGCCATCCACACTCACTGTCCATCCCCTGCCTTTAGGATTGGTTTCGCACAGTGATCCCCTCACTGACCAGGCAGACGACGCCACAATTAACCTCAAAGGCTGACCCGAAATGTCTTGAAACTCCTTCGCTCAAAATCCTTATTGGCCTCTAATAGATTTCTAACAGTTGGCAAAAAAGAGGAGGATTGAATTTCACCCATTTCTCTGTGTCGGCTCTGAGCAGGAACACTGTTCACTTTGTCAGCGGATTTTTTTTAACTCCTTGGGAGAAACCATTGTCATTTCTGTGGCACATTGTGTATATATATATATATATATATATATATATATATATATATATATATATATATATATATATATATATATATAAAGCCAGGTGTTGCCTTGTATTTGCCCCTTGAAGATTGTTCTTGGTTTTTGCAAACATTTCAGATCATTAAACCAGTTTTAAACCACTCGTAAAGATTTGATTGATTTCTGCAGCAACATCCAGGCTTGATTGATGCCAAATTGATCAAATTAAGAAAGCACTTACATTGAAACTAAAAGCTAAGATCAGAAAAATACAGAAAGAAAACATGAAAACATCAAACACGGTGGTGAAAGTGTGCTAATTTGAAGCTTCAGGTTCAGATGCTGTGGTGTGACTTTAAGCAGGTTATTTATGATAGAAAGCCATGCAGTGTGGCTTAATTAAAACAACTCTTCAAAAATAATGGAATGAAAATTCCTTCATGCAGGTGTAAAAGTCTCCTTTACTGTTAAAACTCCTTAAGATGCAGCAGAATGGCCGTGTGCCATTTTTCCATTGTATTTTCTGTGGGAGGGGTTAAGGGGTTTAATGTAATGTAAACAAAAAGGTATTAGATTTTGGCCTTTTACCTTTTCACAAAGCTGGTTGCTTGATTTTTGATAAAATAGTTTGCCTTAATAATTGGTCATTATTTAAAGAAAGCATTTTCATTTACAACATTTCTGATTGATAAATTCAAGCTACTTTTCAGGCAAACCTGTTCAGCTGTGTGTTGTGTGTCTGGTCCTCTGAGTCTCGAGTTCAGCTTTGCCCTTCAGGTCATAGGGTCAAAACCTGACAGGAAGAACATAAAAGCAAAGATCCTTCCTACCTTTTACCAATGGTGAACTGGCTATGGTAGTATAATGATGGGGGAATATTATCTTGTTACACTTTTGGCCCTGTAGTCTCACCTGAGCTCCATTTGAACTCCACGGTCCACCTAAGAGTTGCTGCTTACCGCAGCCATTTTTTTTATGACCAAAGTATCCATCTTTTCATGAAGACCTTAAACAGGAGCTCAAATCATCTCAAAGTGATTTATTAAATGTGAAACTGAGTTGACTGTACCTGTCACTAAGCATCTTTGGGATGTGGTGGAACTGGATATTTACTTTATTGACCTGTTGCCAATATATCTATGTGTTGCTAACATGTTGAAAAGGACAAAAATCTCTGTTAAAGCTACGTATACTGAGTCCAACACAATGCTATTGAGTTCTCCGTGATAACGATTTTCTCCTGTTGTGCTCAGTGACTTTTTAGCCTTTAGTGAATCTCATGCAGCCGATGCAGCATCTGTTTTGCATCCAGGCTGCATATCCATGGACATCGTTAGAGAACGTGCTGATAAGACTGTAACTAGTAAGGTAATGGTTCATGAGAAAGTCAGTAGGACTTATCCACTAATAGATCTCTGGAGAGAAATCCTAATCCGCTAACAATATCTTCTTATCATATTACAAGTGAACTATGTTCAGAATGGGCTTTTCTATCCACAAATGAATACTAAGCCTTATGCTTACCTTTAAGCTTATTAGATTTGATCTGAAACAGTGCAGTATCAAGTATTTGCCCCGATGCAAGACTGATCAGAGATAATAATCCTTTCTGAGATTAGTTTTAATTTAACGGTCTACTGATTGCCACGACTTAATGTAAGAAATTTCATTATTTCTTTTTTTTAAGATGGATAATTACATATCTGGAATTAAGTTAATTTCAATCAGGCTAGTAGATTTCTTACAATACGGCAAGACAGTAAATACACTGTAATCTGTTCACTGAATGGCGCTTTTGTCATTCAGAATGATCACAAGTGAGCTTGTAAGTAGCGAATGAAAGTCTGACATCTTTTCAAGGTGCAGATCAGAGATTAGTACTAATGCTCATCTCTATCGTTGTCTGCTTTCACAGAGATTAGATGATTTGCAAAAGATGAGTCCTCTCCACTAGCTCCCCCCACCCTCCTCATCAGTTAGTCGCCCTCACTCATCCATCACTTTCTTGTGCTCACTCCTTCATGTTATCCATCTCTTTTCTTCTCTTTATCCCCTCCACTAGGGATGAGTAAGCTCTAAAAAGGGTTCCTAAACTCTTCCAGGATTCCAAGGGATAGGAATGAATAGATATTTTGGAAAAATCCCCCTGCGGGTTTTTGTTGCCCCCACACACATGGTTTTGGGAGCCTATTATTTTCCGTAACATTAGTCAAAGTGAAATTCCTCCAATGAGTTTTAACCGAGTTTTAATGCTATTATTCGTCATACTTATTGACAGTGAAGGAAATAAATGGCGGCCATTTATTTAAAGTTTTCCACCCCTAACCCTAAAGAATTAAATGAATAACTTTAATCTTTTGAGAGATGTGGATTATTGACCAGAGCCTTGCCTTCCTTTATAAAACTTTACATTATGCAATATAAAATGTCCCTGTAGTATCAATCAATTTTACATCCTCTCCTGAAATTATTATATATCCAGACAAAGATTAAGAAATGAGAAACTCTTCCTCTATTGCTTGAATGTTTCTCAGGACTTCTTCTTTTGTTTTTATGATGTCTGCTTTTTAATCAAAACTCCTGTTTATCTAATTGGTGTGCAAGAATGACGCACTGTGTGTTCTTTTGTTGCACTCATCATTCTTTCGGGTTCATTTAATTTAGAGTGGATGTGCTTCTCAACAGCCATACCCTTCCATAAAGTCACTATGAGAGATGTGATGTCATGGTCAATTAGTTGCTTAATGGGGTACTTCTCAGGAATTGAAGTATTTTTTTTTTTTTGAAGAATCTTCCCTTGAAGCTTTTTACGAGATGTTACTTGGTGTTACAGTTGAACAGTGGTAAAAACACAATTAAAATGTTCTGACCTTTTAGCTTCTAGATTTGATCAGTGTTTTATCAGAGAGTTTTCAAGTTATTTTACTTTACAAGAAAAACAAGTGATTCAAATCAGCCTTGTCCATTGTGAAACAGCAATTGCTCCCAAACCAGCCCCGTTCGATACTTTTAATTCTGCCTTTTTTTTCTTTCTTTTGAGTAATTCAGGGCTGGATTTGCTGGACTATTCAATTACAGCAAGTTGTCCATGTCCCAAAGTAGCAAAGCATGAAATTTGTTTGTCTCATGAGTCCAAAGACTTTTTCCTCAAAGATCTTATGAATCATCAAAATGTTTTTTGGGGGGTTTTTTATTATTATTTTATTTTGGCGAACATGAAACAGACCTTGGTGCTCTTTTTGTGAAACAGTGGTTTTCATTTTGGAAGTTTTTCTTGGGGGCCGTTTTTTGCCAACTCTCCGTCTCATTGTTGAATCATGAACACTGACCTGTTGTGAGGCCTGCAGCACTGCAGATGTTCTGGGTTGTTTTGTGACTTCCTGGATGAGTTGTGGATTCAATCCTGCAGTGATTTTAGAGGGTCAACCAGTTTTCTGGAGGTTCAACATTGTTCTTTGTGTCCATGTGGTCATAACTGCTCTCACTGTTGTTTGTTGGAGTCTTTGTACCCTTTTCCAGTATGATAGATGTACGATAGACTTTGTTTCTGGTCTGCCATGATGTGATGCATTTTGGGATATTGTAGCCTACTCTGTGTTGTCAGACAGATTCTGTTTCAAGGATGTCTTGTTTCTGCATGTCGGGTTCTGGGTCAAGGAAATTAACTTAGCACTCAGTAATTGTGTTTCCCTTAAATTAAATTATTCAATCAAATGGTGATTTTTTATTTTTTTTCCAGAAATTTTTAAATTAATTAGTTGGTTATTATAGTCAGACATAAATCAGAACTTGTATTCTGGTTTATGTTTGAAGTCAAGAGTTTACTCCATCTTTATCTTTAGTAATTATAATATAGTACCACATAAAACTTATTTTCTGACTTTCAGAGGTTAATGTTTCTCTGTCCTTTTTATGTGAAAAAACATAACGTTTTATTTTTATTAATTCATCATGATTAACACAAGTATTCACACTAAACAGTGTCAAGGTGATCTAGTTGCTGCATTTTCTGTCTGCGCTTTAAAACATGAAGATGTCAAATGGAGACGTCCGTAGCAGAAAATACTTAATCTAAAATGACTCTAATTGATATTGGTTGACAAAAATATCTTGATCCTTTCTTTCAAATCAAATTATTGTGAAAAAATATTGACGTGATGTTCCTGTGAGTTTTCCCAGCTGCACTGGATTGCAGTTTCTAAACAGGTGCACTTCTCCTACCCCCGTCTTTTTATGAAGCACTGAAGCCTCGCCGATCCCTCTCACTTGCAGCAGTCTCTAATTTCGGGCACAGAATCCGACTCTGCTTTGAAATGCAGCTTTTGGAGTTTTGCCAGCTTCATCTTGCGCTGCTTAATTCTCTGTTTCACCTTCTCAGATAATGACAGGATTTCGTATTGACTGCCGAAACTGCTCTTACCTCAGCTCTTGTTTCATTACATGGCGTCGGCGTGTGTTCAATAGGGCGCTACACAAGTTTGATTCACGATTGTTCCACACTGCTTGTTATTATTGCAGCATCAAAGCCAGACTTGGTAAACACATTTGCATTTTAATGACTGATATAGATTGTTCTCCAGCTCAATACCGCCAGCTACCCGCAGCCCGCCCCGAGCCACTTTGATTAGAGGTGGGCTGCTTCCAGTCTAGTTTAAACCTCCTACAACGTGACACAACCTCATAGAAACTACAGTAGGTGACAATTAGAATGCAGATGTGGTACCCAGAATCATAGAGGGCTGATTTATTTTGAAGTGCCAGTATCATGGCCTATCAGCTCTGCTGACAGTCCTAATACCCTAATTAGCTTAATAACTGGGTTAATTTATTCGCATTTTGCAACGGTGGGGTAATGTTAATGCAGAGACACCGAGCAGTTGAAAATATCTCAGAACCCAAATGGATGTCATCAGAACAGCAGTCTGCCGATGACAAGTGATAGTTTGAGGAGGCAGATCATTTCAGTGTCCCCAACTCATGTTTTCTTCCCTGCCACCTGCAGAGGATGATGCTTCTCATTAAGGAGAGTTTGCCTCTGTGGGCATGTAATCTGATGCAAATTAGAGCAACAGACTGCCAAATGACTGCAGTGGCTCTGCCATGGAGCTGCTGAAGCAGGTAACTCGGCCAACCTACTGTACCTACTGTAGAGCACCACTGTTTGTGGGGTTTTATTTTTTCTCCAGAACGTATGTTTCTTTTGTTTGTTTGTTTTGAGGAAGCACTGATCACATGGATCTTAAATGAGGAAAAGAAACGCATAAAGCACCAACCAATACTTGTTGGGTTTTTTAGCAAGAATTTGGAGTTTCAGAGATGAAAACATGCATAAAAGCACCATGGCTGGAAAGTGTGTGTTGATTTTTGCGTAGAACTGCTGTACTGTTACCATTTAACTTTAGATGCCATCCTTTTTTAACTAAACAAAAAAGCTAGATTTGTTGTTTTATCACATAGGAATCAGTGTTTAATATAATCATTTTAATGTGTTTTCTAACCAACTATATACATACTTTTTGCACATTTGAACCAAAGGATATTACCAATTTAAAAAGGCTTTCCATTTTTTTTTATCACTTGTTCCTTCTATGTTTATTTCCAATTTACACAAATTGTGTGTATTATCAACAGGTTTACTTTAGAACACAGGTTGAAACAAATGAGGGCTGTAATTTCTTTCGTCAACTGGCAAGATAATAAGTTGTCTTTTCTGTGAGGATCCTTAACGTTTTTGTCTTTCCTGCAGAGTAAAGCAACAGCAAAAATGTTTACCTTTAAAGCTGCGAATTGGAAGCATATAGCTATCGGCTCTGGAGTGGTAACGCTGTATTTGTTCGCTACGGCACTTTTTCTGATTTAAAATATTAGTTTAGTAGTTTAGAAAACCATTAAAACTTTGTGTACCTTGTAATTGGGGCATTGACTAGATATTTATTAATTTATCTGCTAGTTGAAAGATGTTTGCAGTTGTTTTAGTTCAATCAGGCTTCAAAATCTGAAGATTTTTGAAGTTGCCTAGCGCAAATTGGGGGAAAAAAAAACAAAATAAATGTAAAATGGTTTGTCTTATGAAGTTTCTAGCAAAAAATATGTATGACATACTCATGACTGTCAACATGTTAACAGCTCAATTTGTTTTTTTAAAAAAATTGGTTCATTAGTGGTTTGACCAGTCAGTTTTTTTTTAGATTTTCACATAAAATGATCACATATAGTCCAAAATCCTAAAGACAGCAAAACATCTGACACTGTGAGTCAGCTCTCCAAAGTCTTTGTTGATGAAAAAAAAGCAACATAAAATCTCTCTAATGTCACACTTCTAGTTCAGTCACCCTGCGCATTAAGCCATATTGAAATCGAGATATGAATTTGCCCTCTTATCTTTCAAAGTGTTGAAGTTATTCAGCAGCAGGGATTCACCTGTCAAAATGTTGCCACGGACAAGAGATTGTCAAGGCTCCTTCCAAGAGATGCGGGGCAAAAAAACACCGTCTTTGTTTATATTTTCTTGCTTTTTCTCACCTTGTAGCGTTTCTTCAAGGTCGGTAATTTCTGTATCTTGGAAGAAATGATGTGAGCAAATATCTCCTTTAACCATCCATTCACCTCTGAGATCCCGCTGAACGCGCGCCGAAACACGAAAACCGTTTTCCGACAGCAAATTATGTCGGTACCGATGAGTTCTCACAAACACAGCCGTGTTTCTGTACGGTTAAAATAAAATGGATTTTGTCTGAAGATGGGGAAGTTTAAAATGCAGGTGTTCCCGTTTCAAATGCAGAATTTTTTTTTCCATTGCTTTTTCTTTGTGAATAATATTGGCGGAGTTGTTGTCACTTCACAATAGTTGACAGACTAGAGGATGAGAGAAGGGCAGCAGGGGAGTCGCTAATTTATCTGTTTGTCTGTGTTTTCCTCCCCGACACAAGAAGGGGAAGGAGGCTGTAACAGGGACCAGCTCCACAGGGGAGAGTTGTGTTTAGTGGTGGCATTGATTTTATAAAAGGTTGCACAGTGGGGGGGCTTGGTAGCCCTGTCAGATTTAAGTTTCACCAAAGCGCATCACACCGTCAAACTAATTGCACCTTTTTGTAATCCCAAATCCCTGGGGGAAAAAAAAGACAATATGCAGGGATATGCTGTTGCATCTTCACTTTTAACTGCATCTCTTTTTTTTTTTTTTTTCCTCACAAGAAAATGAGATTTCACTGGGAAAAACTGTTTTTCCTTGTTCATTAAATATTTTCCTGATCACGTTTTAACTTTTCAAGACTTGAATGGCAGGAGGGCAGCAATCGTGTTTCGCTCAGATATGCGTCTCTTTCTAACATCCTTGAGAACATTTGGATAAATTAAAGCACGCCGCAAAGGTTCAAGTGAAGAAAGCGGCATGCTAAATTTATGTACCTTGGAGGAAGATCTCTGTGCTGTGACAGTTTTTACAAATGGAACCCATATGTAATTTTTTTTTTTTTTTTTTTTTTTGTAAAACTGGAAGACTGAAGAAGTGAAATGTTCTGCTTTGAGGGATTACGGAAGGAAAGAAGAAGAAAGACGTAGCAGGGAGATGAACTGGTGATGGAGTTAATTTAATTCTCACATCGCAGGAAAAAGTGTGTCACCAGCAGTCTGCTTTCTGAATCCATCTTCTCCGTGGTTCAGGTGTGAATGTCTATGCATCCTTAACCACAGTTGCCAAGATTTACAGTCTCGATCTTTGTGGTGTTAATTCCAGGCAACGTCTGAATTTTACCATCATTTGTTCAAGGGACATATTCATATTAATGAATGTTTGTTTGTAAAAACATGTGTGAGAAACACATGGAAGACAGCTGGTGCAAGCATCCATTATTCCCGACAGAAATGCATTTTCGGTGTCTGTGTTCTGTCACTCATTAGGCACTAATCATTGGCAAATCCACTTGCCTTCTAGCGAGCACGTCGCACTGTATTCCCTGTCAATTATATTTCTCTCTTTCTGCATTATGTTCCGGTTTCTCTTTCTCTCCCTCTTTTCTTTTTTTGAATGGCGACTTCCTCAAAGCTCCTCTGTCCACCCGCTGAGCCACATGACACACAAAAAAAAAACCTCTCGGGAAGATCATTTTATCTTACTCTTGATTGCCAGATAATTATCAGTTAATTATTTAGAGCCTTAAATTAATTTGCTAAAAATAGTCTCTGTGCCTCTGTGCTGCCAGTGGAGACGGCTCCATTATTCCTTTCTCCCCCAGTCTGCATCTCTCCCTTCTTCACTCCGAGACTTTGACAGCTACTCATGCAACTCGTGTCAGACTGTAATCTAATAAAGAACAGGGTTGTTCAATTGTATTTAAATGGGAAGCGGTTTTTTGAGAGGCCATGCTCAGATTGTGTGACATTGTCATTGTTATCTCCACCATGGCTTCACCTGGGAATTGGATGCAGTTGCACCCCGTCAGTGAGGGACAGCGATGATGTACTGAATTGCATTTTAGCTTCCAACAACAACCTCAGGTTCTCCATCCACAGATTTTTCAGTGGACGATTTGTGGCTCACTATTCATGGATTTTTCTGTGACTCCAAATTATTCGCAGAAAATTTGCAAATTCACTTTTTTTTTTCCTTAGAGCATATCGAAAATATTCTAATAAAAATGCAGCTTGGGAAGCTGAGAGCAGTCTCTAGACCGTTTCCACAGTGCTGCATATTAAAGCACATTAAGGTATATTAAAATAGGCATTTATGAGCGTTTTTAGAGGGGGTCTCATGTACCTGCTGATTTCAGCTATTCGCAGGTGGTTGTGGTCCCTAACCCCCACAAATACCAAGGGTCCACTCTTCTTTTTATTACTTATATTCATTGGTTTTGGTTCTGATCCATTTTTAGGCCCGTTGGCGCTTATTAAATAGTGGATTCTGACCCTCTCAGCAACTTCCTGCTGGGTTCTATTAAAGCAGCTTCTTGATTGTACAGGTCTGGCAGTAATCAGCCTGGGTCTGACTACAGAAACTTAACTCATTTGTTCCAAAAAGGTTGTAAATGTCAGTTAGTTCATAATTCAGCAAGAGGGCAATTATACCTTTCACACGAAGCTGCGTTGTAAACTTTTCCCTCCTTAATATATGAAATCATATATTAAAAACCTTTATTTATTTGCATATTTGTCTGGTATTGAGAAACGTGGCACAAAGATTCCTGGTCAACCCTGCTAGGCCACTACTGTTTATAACACACCAAATTTAACATCCTAATACGTTGTCAGTAGACGTATAATGATGCGTCATTGTCATGAGAATAGGTTTCATAAAACAGGAGGTAAGTGATGTTTTTGAAAAAAAAAAAAAAAAAAAAAACACCTTTACATGACAGTTATCAGTATAAATATTTCATTGTTAAACAGTTTTTAATTTAGCCTACTGTAGTATAGAATTACCAGTTTCAGGTTTTATCATTATGTGTTTCTGAACTAGAAATGATCAAATTCAGCCTAGTCCTTAAAAAAAACAAAGAGGACACTCCAAATCAAATCCCATTTTTAGTGTTTAGTTCACTCTGTTAATGCAAGATGGCTGTCCAAACTCTACTTCCTTTTGTACTTCAAAATAAGAGTCCTGAACATTCAGGGTGTAAAGCCTAGATCTCTCAGAGCTCATAACACTAATAATACGTATACTGACCCCATTAAATTCTGATAGAGGGCATATTAAAATATCAAAAGAAATTAATGGTCAATTTGTGTTAATATCTTGGTGTCAGTAATGGAAATAAATTTTCCAGACATTTTTGTAGCCCAGAATCTAACTGCTTAATAACAGTCATTGTCGCTTGTCGATCCTCCTTTTAGCCACACTTGTTTCCATATTTCAGTTAGAGCACATTACTGACTCGGCACGTTTGTTGTGATATTCTGGAGTGAAAGAAATCTTCTTTTTACCTCCCCCTCCTTTACTCTCAGGACACTTCATTAGGCTGACAGTGTTGTGAACAAAGAAATGTGCTGTAAGTGGTCTTATAATGGGATTCATTGGCTTAAAGAATCGAAATTTACCCCCTCCCCCCCTCTGCAGAGGCACACAAACACACACACACGCACACCCACACACACCCACACACGCACACACACGCGCACACACACACACACACACACACACAGACACAGGGAACTGGGGGCCAAACAGGCTGACCTGCTGAATGGGTTTGTGCTGTGGTAATGATAAGGCTATTGAATGGAGCTGTACTCTGTCACGGTAGCTGCTGGGGCAGTGGTCTGACTGAAGGAATCTGATCAATATTGCCTCTCTCCCTCTTTCTTTCTCCTTTGTTTCTTTTGCAGGCCGTCTTTTATCACTCCTGGTGCAATCTTTTCTCTATTCACAAGCTCGGGGGTGGGGGAACGTTCTTATCCTATAATTAACTAGTTGTACTTGGAGATAAAGTTTAGGTCATTATTATCAGTCGGTGAGAACAAACTGATTCATTTTGCCTTGGTTATAATAAGAGATGTTATGGAACAAATAAATAAATAATTCAATATGGAATTGTATTTTATCTTACCAATTTATGCACAAAGTACTGACACAGGCCTTGGTAGATGCCAAATGCCTCCTCTTTTCACCAACAAGTGACTTGGATTCATCAGTCTTTGTTATGTTTTGTAAATTAATTTTATGCATCTGTAGCATCTGGCCTTTGCTCTCATTCCCACATACAAGCGCTTCATTTTATTGCTGGGTCACAGTATTTAAAATCTAAAAATATAATTTACATTAAATGAAGATATTCAACAATGGTTTGTGTTTTGATCAAAAGGTTGAATCAGACGAGCGAGAAGGCTAGAGTTTTATGTTCTTATCAAAGGCGGCTTTATGTCCAATCCACTTGACTTCATTTTAATGTTGGATACACTGCAATACATTAATTTAAATGTGTTATTTTGTTGCAAACCTTTACTAATGTGATTTGAAAAGCTTATTTATAGGCTTTTGTAGTTTAACCTTTGCTCATGTGCTTTTATAAACGTATAACTTGGTGAAAAGCTTGTCAATACTCAGAATGGCAATTGATGTCAAAGTCTTTTAATGTTGCATTTGAACTATTAATGTTCAGAGTAAAATAATTGAATATGTTAGCTGCGTTTGGCTAAATATTAATGGAGCATTTGTATATGTTTGAGCCTCTAATTATAATGTTTACCATGTATGTAGAAAACAATCCAAAATAAGATCAAAACGTGAAAGCCGCTTTATTTTTAAAACATTCTGAGATTATTTGTTGTTCCTCTTTCCAAACTGTAATTACAGCCATCCAAATGGTAAATAATGAGAGTAAACCTTTAAATAGTGACTAATCCATAGATCATCATGGTTGTGAGATATCCGATTTAGCTGCAGTCAGCTGCTTGCAAAGGTTTGATGAAGGCTTGTTAAACTTAAATTCAGACAGTTTGAACAATGAAGCACAAATATTCCGAAACAAAGCAGAAAAGACAAAAAAACAACAAAGAATGCCGGCCAGTCATTGTGATTCATCTCTGTCACTGCTGCATCCAGCTACACAGGCGCTGGATGTGCCAGAAAAGAAGTAAATACCATATGCAATACTCAAAGAAATATCTATATAATCCCTGAGCAACATGACAGAACAAGTATTTTAAATTGATGGGGCTGCAAAGAACAACCTGGCTTGCCTCCCGACTAGAAACTCTGTTGCTCAATGATATTATGACTTACTGTGAACCATGAGAAGAGGAAGACCCAGGTCAAATTAAATATAACAAGATATGATTTAAAGCCATATTTTAAATGGCTTTAAAATATGGCCATTTTAAAGCCATTTTTTCATAAAAGGAAAGGAAATAAATTCCTTCCCTTTTTTTTCTTTAAAAGGAAAAAAAAATCCTTTTATGTTTTCTTTATTATAGGATTCCACTCATTCTCCCACCGTATTTAACAAGGCAGATAGAGGTATTTATTGGAAAACATAAAAACTACTTATGGATGTTTTTTATACACATTAAAACTGACATATGTGCATGCTGCTTCAAACAAGCATTTTGAAAATCTGTAAAAAAAAAAAAAAAACTGTCTACAAGCTGTCCATAAAACACCATCTCTCTGAAGTCATTGTAATGTTAGGTAGGAATTGATGTTTACCGATCACATCAAGGGGAACAAGAGACTTGACCTTTTAAAATTTGACAAGTGTGAATGTTGTAAACACAGAGGATTTGCCCCGTCCTGAAGCTGCTGTGCGGAAATTATAAAACAGGCACATGCTTATTGTTGTGGCATTAGATCACTTTGTTCCAAGCTCAAGAAAAGGAGGTAATCATAAATGGTTATCAAGGAAAACGTGTGTGCGTGTGTGTGTGTGTGTGCGCGCTTGCTTCACAATATCATTTCAGAACTGACAGAAAATAATTTTCCTGACTGCCTATTTTAAACAGCCTATCCATGATTCAACAGGTCATCCCCGCGGTCCTAATCCTCTCATTCCTAATTTATATACTGTCTTTTCCTTTATGAGATGTAGTCATTACATCCACCAGTTTCCCCCTCACTGAGTTGTTAAAACACCAGCTGGGTGCTTTAGTGAAGAGCTTTGAATGCCTAAGCAGAAGCAACCTTCCTCTCTGCACGTATAAATATTTCAGGGACAGATGGGCAGAATAAATTGACAGTAAAATTGACATTAAATCTCCCTTCTAATTTCCAGAGAAAGAAGAGGTAGAGGCTGTAGGTGAGAAGATGATGAGGACTTACGAGGGGATAAAAATCTAAGCTCCTCTGTCAAAGCAGGAAATATAACTTGCTGAGCCTGTCAGGTGTGGAAAATATGTTCTTAATTTTATTTGCACACAGCTCTGCAGGTTCTTCTGCTGTGTTTTCTAAAGTTTAGACTCCCAAACAACATTGAACAACATCAGTAAGGCGTACTGTCACCACGACTGTAACACTGTGCATATAGCTAACCTGAAGTGCCATATGGTTTGTTGCGCAGAGCCATCTGGGAAGTCGTTTGAGGAAAGCGGTAAAGGACAGGTACTTTCAAAGAGTGCTTGGCAGGTTATCGGATAAACCACCTGTCTATAACTTTCTCCCATGACTGAATTTTAACAATGAGCCACACATCAACGGAGGATGACAACTTGATCCAGATTGGATGCATTTTGGCTTCAAAGTTTTTTTTAACCTGAGGATATTTTCAAAATTATGAAGGTTAACTGTTAGAACCAAATTGTTTTTACAGTGGGGAAAAAATTGTTTTTTTGTAAGTCCAGGTTTTGCGACTTACAAAAATTGGGGAGTTCTGTAATTTTCACCATATGTACACCTCAAATGGGAAATAACATTGCGTTATTTTAAATAGTTAATTAGAAAGAAATAAGTATTTGATGCAACAGAAAAATAGAACTTCATATTTGGTACATAAATCTTTGTTTTCATTTCCAGAGGCCAGATGTTTCCTGCAGTCGTTGATCAGGTTTTCACATGATGCAGCAGTGGACGTGAACATCTATTGGATCACTATTTATTGTGATAAAATCTAAATTATTTATCATGTCAAAAGCATAAAATATGATTTTCTGGATTTTTCTTAGTTTCTGTCTATCATTGTATTGTTGTGACCGGAATGATATTTTCATACGTCTCAATTCAGCTTAATCTGGGTAAAACTCAACAAATTGGCAGTTTATCAAATACTTATTTCCCCCAATGTATATATTATAAATAATTATTTATATACAGCCTCTCTAATGCTAATTTACATTGACATTGCATTGAAGCAATGGCCAGCGGTGTATTTCCTTCACTAAACTGCACTTCAATATCGAAAGTAGTTGTCTAATGAAGTTCTCATTCCTACTGCAGGATTATACAAGAATACTAAGCATTTGAAATGCTTAAATTATGATTTAAAAAAAATCCTTCTGATCTGTTTTTTCTGTGACACCAGGCAACATGAATATCTTGCAACGATCCGCAGAAACATTCTGCATTAGGAAATTAATGAGTAAAACTGTTTGATTTAGATTCTACATGAAATTGCGGGCATAGCTTGCATTATGTAAAAAAAAAAAAAAAAAAAAAAAGGACTTCTGAAGTTTTTGTTAAATTTCTGCCTAAATCATTGTTACTCCAAGGCTGCAGAGTTTTCTATTGTAATGTCCACTATCGTTTCTGCCTTAAGGGACAATCTTCCTCGGTTTTTCAGTGCATCAAGCTCTGGCTCAAAGTGCAATACTTTGTAAAATATTGGATGCATTGTAGTGGTATTGAGTTCATACGCCGAGTTTTCCCACGGATTGAATTGTTGTGATTGTTCTGCTCCTGTGACATTATACCGACTACCAACAGCAGGTGAGAAAGGGGAAAATTTTCAGTTGTAGGAGAAAATGTCTTCCATTTCCTTGCCAGAAATTTAGCCTCAGGCTAGTTCTCTAATTTTCTGTGTAAATGTTGGTTTAGCACATATTAAATTGCAGGATGATTGCTTTGTTTTTTATGACTCTTGAATTAATTTAAAGCTGAAGTTATTTGTTTTCTTACAAAACAAGCTTAGAAACATTGACAGTATTGTTTACCATGATTCAGATCAATGAATTTATATTAATAATTTCCGTCACTTTAATCCATTATGTGTGGTCATTTCTCAGTATGTTCGCTTTCCTACGCTCACTTTTAACTTTCCTTCGCTAGAACACCGAAAACACCAGAAAAACACCAAAACAAGAGTTTGGTATCTATTTCAAGCTCCCTTGTGTTTATTTTCAGAAGACAAGTAATGAACTTCAGTAAAATGATGTGTTCCATCAGACATACAGTACTAAGTCTCTGTCATGACTCTGTACTCCATTCCTTCATCCTCTTCTCAGTCAACATGATGGCTTGTGTCCAGTCAGTGGGCAGTCTTGGTGTAATTTGGCCCAGAGGGGCTGCTGGCAGTAGGTGGGGGGATAAAGGGAGCAGGGATAGTGGGGTTTGGAGAAAAGCAGGCTTAGTGTGGGGCCTCGGATGGAGTGGCCAATGAGCACATAGGAAAAGCATTAAATAAACATTAATGGAACTAGGTTACAGGAGACTTATTAGCAAGGCTTTTTGGGCCCCCACTGTAGGGTTTTATGTCGCACTTTAATAACTCTCTCATGCACACAGGTAAACAAACCAGGTAATTTATTGCCATCCTCATAGGTGGCCAATGTGAACACAGTTTTTACTTTGCTGTGGTCCATAAATTGATTCTTCTCTGTGTTTTATCATGTGAATGAATAGCGCGTGGCTCCAAAAAGGAGACTACAAATCTGATTTGGATCCAGTTTTGATGTCAGTTTGTGATGTTAAAAATGAGTGTGCCTAATCGCAGCTTAGTAATTTCAACATACCCTTTTCTGGCATGTCAAAAAGATAAATAGTGACTGATTAAAATGCAGTAATGAGGACTCTGGGGGAGGACAAAAACCTAAATCTGGATTTTACAAGGACAGAAAGTAACTGCAGTAGAAAGAAAGGCAGAGCCGAGCCCTGAATCTGAAAAAAGATTTTATCATCTGACTATTTCTAATTCAGATTGCTGAACGCTCTTATTAATGCATTTCTTTGGAATTTAATCAGACAGATCAACATAAAGTAGAACATAAATGTGAAGTGAAATTTTTTTTCAAGGATTTTAAAATTTTTAAAATAATAATAAAAATAACTTTTCATAATTGTTTTTGTTTAATTTCTGAAGAGGATCTTATGACCCCAACCTTGTTGACTTATTGCAACAATTGGGGTCACATCCCTCTTTGAGAACTGCTGCCTTCCTTCAAACTATAATTCTTGCCACTTCTCTTTTGGCAATGGTTTTATTTTGTCACTCTTTGTAAAGATCAAATTTGTGGTTGGCAAAAACTATAACAAAGTCACTTGAGCTGTGGATCTCTGCAGCTCCTCCAGAGTCACCTCCTCTTTGACTTCTATAGGTAATTTGATTGAGCTAGATTTTAATTAGCAATCAGAGTAAAGAGGATTTGAATGCAAAATGCATGTCACACTTTATATCATTTTAATTTTTGAACCATCCATCATTTTCCGCTTCACAGCTAAGCGCTACTTTCCGTGTGTTACATACAATAGAAAATGTAAATGTTTTTAAAGCAAAGTCACAGCTTTAAATCTTCGTCAGTGTTTACTACGTGGAGCCCCTTCCGCCTCAGGGCTGTTGTCCTTATCTGCCTTGGTAGGGTTTAATGCAGGGCAAGCTGTCCTCCTGTGAGGACAGCCTGAAGAGAAGAGCGAAGACTGACAAACAGAGATGGGGGGGCAACCAAAGACTGCCTGATGCCTTACCTCGTGACCCGGCGTAGCCCACTCCAAGCCCAAATGGTGTGAATGCGAGACCTGGTTCAGACAGAATACTTGTGAAAGTCCACTCTGAGCAGGAAAGAGGGGATTTGTTGTCTGAGAGCGAGAATTGAATGGAGAGAATATCAAGTAAGGGGTGTAGAAATAGAATTATAATGAGTTTTTTTTTTCCTTTGACAGAGACAGGGTGTAAAAACAGGCAAGTAAAAGAAACAGAAATAAAACAAAAGATCCTATAGCGAAAATAAAGAAAAGTGTAATTGACAACCGGAGAGTTAAAGAATGGTAGCATGACAGTAAGACCGTACATTTTCAGTATATATATATATAAAAAATGTGTGTGAGTATGTTTGCCTTCTCATTCTGTTTTTGTATGCATGCTGGATGATGGCTCCAGCGTGCAGGTTGTGTTGCTGCAGGATAGTGTGCGTCAGGCTCCATCAATATGACATGTCTTTGATGTGGAAATATGAAGAGCAAAAGCCCAGCCAGCTTCAGTCCAGTCCCCAGCGGGACACATCTACTACACTGCATACGTGGACATTTCAGGGAGTGAGAAGGGAAGGGGAGTAAATCGGGGAAAATAATACATTCAGAGAGCAACAAGCCACGTCAGGCACCGCAAGTAATTAAGTAAAATTTAAGTTTGATAGCACCTTCCCTGAAAAAAAAACAAAAAAAAAACACACAATACAAGATTGCAATCATAAAATCCTGAAGCCTTGTATGTGGCAATGCTAAAGGCTATTGATCACAGGACCTTCGTGACGATGCAGAGCCCTGTGACTTAGAACCAGGATGTAGGTTTTATGTTCAAGGAGCACGGAAATGTGACTCAGATCATTTTTTTCTTCTTCTCCTTTTTTTTTTTTTTTTGCTGATGTGGATATCTGACTTTTTCATGACAGTCAGACTGACCCATTTCCAATATTTTCACCAAAAAATTTAAAAACAAAAAAATCTGATTTGTGCCACGATCACATGTGGTACTAAATCAGAAATGATTATGATAGTCTTGAATTGTTATTTCAATTCACAGATGGCTGCGTCTATTATTACTACCATAAACAGTGTGGGGTTGTACACCGTTCACAGAAACAACAGGGGCCCTTATGCAGAACCTTGAGGTTCACCGTAGTGGAGTGGAGTATTACTTGTAATTTGAAACAACTACAGAAAAGCGTCCGTTTGATCATTTGTAAGTTCTTGAAGTGATTTTTTTTTACATTTACTTTCCCCCTCCAGAACTAAAGGAGTGATAAACATATTGTAAACATGTAATGGAAACATTATAGTGGTGTGCATATTTTTCCCTTTGATTTCTTGACATGATTATGATGATCATTTTCTGCACCCCCTTTTTCATATGATTTTAAACAATTCTTATGTATTTTTTTCATTCTAACCTAATTTAGCAAAGTTTTTTAAAAAAGGCCGTATATTTCTATGATGTGCTAGCTGCGTTTTAGATTCTAAAAAGTTATTTTTCCACTTACCCATAAAAAAATCACAACTCCAGTACTGCAAAACTCAAGAGTCCTTTTGATGTTGAAAAGATATGTTACTTTGGCAAAGTTTTACTTTCACATCCATCCGCTGGGGCTCTCTAGAAAAGAAGAGGAGATTGAGGGAGGTGTACAAAGGAAGAGATAACAAAGGTCTGACAGGAGCAATGGGGGTAAATCGCGTCCAGGCAGACATGGATACAGAGAGACGGAAGAATAAGTCCATTCGCTGCCCAATGTTCTGACTGTCCCAGTGTGACCTTACAAAAAAAATGCAACAAATCTACACCTCTTCCTCCTCCTCCACATTCACAAAACTCCAAAAAACACTTCTGCAATTATGTGTTTTTGGATCAATGTAATATGTTTTGCTCATGACCTCATTGGTGAGTTTTTAGCTGGGGAAACAGAAAAATCCCAAATACAGCATTGATCATAAACTAGCAAAGCAGGACACGTTGGAAAGCTGCGTGGCCTCCACGCAATAATAGCAGACTGTTCAAAAAGAACAATGTCTTGATAACTGTTTGGCCCTGGTAATCGCAGGCCACATGCTGTCCCACCTGACCATGGATGTTGCCAAGGCGACTGTAAAAGAACACTAATTGCCTATAACTGCACCCAGACTCAGAAGCTGGGACCTTCGTAGGAGTAACACAAGCAAGCAGCGAAGTGTTGTCAAATGATGGCCTTTAATAATCGGTTGACAGCAACAGCATCAATTTAGAATGGATTGCAGTGGGAAACACATAAGAAAGACAAACACACTTAATTAGATGGATTTTGTATTATTAATTTTCATTGTTGCCAGTGATTCCTGAGAATAGGGACAAAATGTGTTTTAATTTTCCCATATTTTTTTTATTATTTCTCAATCTTATGTATGCAAATATGACAAATAATGTTTTGGAAATTTAAAGATGCTAAGGTGCAGGCTCCCAGTTGCAACATTTTTTTTAAAATTACATTTTTAATCGACCTGACCCAGAACTTTGTCATCAACATCTGACAAAAATAAATCTAAAATTATTTTTAAAATACCCTATTAGTGATGTTTTTACTCATTTTACAAGAAACAAAAATAAATATTATTTAAAACAAAAAACAACAAAAAGTCCATCTGACAGTTGACAGTGCATGACGGAGTTGACACAGAACTGAAGGTGATGACAAACTAGTGAGTAAAATGAAAAACTTGATACATGTGAAGTAATGCAATTTATGTAAAATACATTAACATTAATTAATTGCACATTTAAGTGAGATTTGACAACAATTTCACTGAAATAGTCACAAAAACTGATGGAGTTGACATCTGACGGAGTTGACGAAATGCCAAACTACCTCAATTTATAGGATGTTATTCTGAAGGAGGCCATATTGTAGCTCATCAGTTCCATGAAATATTTACAGTAAACTAAAATTAAGCTTTTATTTCACAAAATTAAATCAAAGTTTTGTCAGTTATGGTGTTGACACATCATGGTTGTGACAAGCAACTTAAAAATAAAAAGAAGGGAAAAAAACTAAAGAATAACATAAGCTAACCAGAGCTAACTAGTCCTCTTAGCAAAGGAAGAGGTGATGGGGTCCTCAGAAGTTCTGGTGCCCCCCAATAATGCCTGATTTTTTTTTACATTCTTTTCATTTATGACGATGTTGACAAAAACTAGGGACAAATTTCAATGGAGTTGGAAAATATATAAAAATGATTTTTTATTCAATTTATTGGTACTTTTATAATTATTTATATGACTACTTATACTTCATTGTCATAATATATAATTTTAGCATTTCTTTAATTGTTTTAAACTATTATAATGTATTGAGTTCTGCTCCAGCCACCTACTACAATGTTTAAAATAAAAAAATATTCAGCAAACACCTGGAAAATATACATTGTTATGCTCACATGACCCAGGTTAGTTTTGTCAGATATTTGAAAAAATTATATTTTATATATATTTTATTCACATTTTGTGCTTTATCCATAGGACCTGTTTTGTCCCTATTCTCAAGAATCAGTGTTTGCTCTTTATTTTGCAGTCTTTTATTTTGCATGTGCATCCAGCAATTCTTCTGGCATGAACACTAACACTCCAAATAGACAATTACAGAGACTGATTTTGTACTTCCTGTCATCAGGTGGCGCTGCAGGTATTGCACTTTACCTGCCCCAATTGAAACCTTGTTTTGCCTTATAGATATTTTCCATCTGTATTCCAATTTGTTGGACAATTTAAATGAATATAAATTAAACTCAGTAGTTACACACATAATAGATTGAAATTGTAAGCAGAATCAAAAGCTTCTTATAGCTTTGATATAAATTACATGTTTTTTTTTTCTGTTTTAAGGAAAAACGAGACAAGTGAGAGGAAAAATACTCCACCAGAAAGTAATACTAAAAATACACTTTAAAATCGTATGGATTACATCTCATTCATAAACTTCACTTTTCTCACATTCTCATCTGATATTGAACAGTTGGAGTAATTTTGGTTGATTGGTTAATCCTGTTGGTCCGCCACTCTAATATTGTCTTCTTATTCTGTGGATAACAACTTTCACAGCTAAATCGTTTCCCAGAAGCCTTAGAAATAGCCTGTAACTAGGGTTTCCACCCGACCCGTAAAATACGGAACCGTCCTGTAATTGGCTGTTAAATGTAGCGTCCCATATTGGGACGCGATTTGTTCAGTATTCTACAAATGTGTATATGTAATAATAAAGAAGTGGTCCCCGAGTACATATCATAGACATAATAAGAAGAGTAGACCCCGCACTGCCTGCTCCGGCGCAGGAAATACGGCGGCCATCTTGGAGCGGTCGTCCCTCCTACTTTGCTCAATCAAAACAGCAGAAGATGCCTCAGCACTGAGGGATATTGTTGTTCTGATCGATGGACTATTGATGTGAGGGCTCCACAAACAACATTTCATAAGTAAGATGGACATATTATTGTGTATATTGTGATTAGAATATTACTTTACTGTATTTATGTCCACCGGCGAGATAACAGCTAATATTAGCTATAGTGCTTAGTGTAATACGTGGTTCATCCCGCTATGAAGTTGTTCGAAAAAAAAAAAAAAAGAAGGCTATATATTATGTCTATGGCTGCCCCAGTCACACTTCCGGCCGGAACACTATTTGCGTTGCATGGAGCTCTGACTTCCGCCTATGAGTTGCTGATGAAAGCTAAGTGTTAGCGGCATAACGTCCAATTTTCCAGTTCGCCCGTGTGGATTTTATTGATTGATGATAATTCCCGGGTTTTCATCGTTTTGGGGGGACCAATAAGCTTCCTTAAAATGACTGGCGCGAAGCCTGGAGTATGGCTGCCTTTCACCTCCCAGAGCTGCTGGTTCAGAGCGAACGGCAGGTAGGTCGCTGCAGGAGTATTTATACAGGTGAGCAGATAGACTGAACATGGCGGGCGGCTGAGTAGTTGATGGTTACAGTATAAGTGTAGCTTTACAGATGAGGCGCACAATAAATTTAATATTATCCCGGTCTGAACAAACGGGAGACGGAGCGCATCGTTGCGATACATGGCTGGTAAATAAGTTTCTGAGTGACGAGAAGGTGTTGTAAATATCATAGACATAATAATAAGAGTAGACCCCGCACTGCCTGCTCCGGCGCAGGAAATACGGCGGCCATCTTGGAGCGGTATATCCTCCTACTTTGCTCAATCAAAACGGCAAAAGATGCCTCAGCACTGAGGGATATTGTTCTGATCGATGGACTATTGACGTGAGTTCTCCACAGACAACGTTTCACAAGTAAGATGGACATATTATTGTGTATAGTTTGTGATTAAAATAGTACTTTACTGTATTTATGTCCACCGGCGAGATACCAGCTAATATTAGCTAAAGTGCTTGGTGTAATATGGGGTTTAGCCCCGCTATGAAGGCTAACTGAGATTCCGTAAATCTAAAAAAAATTATTATTCTCTAACATTGACTTAGATTATCTGACACAAGAGCCTACATTAGAAATGAAACACTATAACACATATTATAAAACTTATATTGTGTTATAACATTCACCAGCAAAGTTTACACAGGTGGTAAAGATTATTATATGTAATTCTTTCACTAGTAAGATACATCCCAAATCTTCCGTTTTTGTTTTGAAAGTTTCCTATTGACAAGATGTGAGGAAGAAGAGGGAGATATCTAAAAAGAGAAACAGATTCACTGCAGCACTGATGAATCTCACATCGGATTTTGGACTCAATCTCAGCTGCTGAATCTCTGAAGCTAGAACTCGTCGGCAGAAAAACATATGAAAAACGTATGCATACATACATGCATATAAACATGTATCCAATATATATTATTCAGTATTAATCATTTATTTGTGCCATTATTAATCATTATTTGTGTTTATATAGTTATATAAATATGCATTTGTATTACTAAATAATGTATTAAATAAATTATGAACTGCTGTATGCTTTGTAATATGCTCATCATACACCAATATCAGAATATTCCATTCCTATTCTATTGTTATAGCCACTAAGCATATTTAAATATGCTGAACTATGTATTAAAAACATACTTAAAAAATACAATTGTTTATAAATGTAGCTTTGATAGATGTTTGAATATGGTTTCCAGTAACAAAAAAGCGTGTTATGATCGATTTAATGCGCTGATACGTCATTGTGCCTGCTAAACACATAACGCTGAGTGGAGTGGAGTACCGCTCCAAGATGGCCGCCCTAAATCTCGTCAGCGACAATAGGCGAGAGCGGTCCATGAGGCGTCCATCCTTATATTATGTCTATGGTAAATATCCCGTATTGCTCCCCCGTTCTTACTTTCGTCCCCTAATCTATTTCCTCCCCTCCACCCGCCATCTTACGTTGTTTCGCTCGTATTTGTGAGCCTACCTCTTTATTACAAAATTTAATATAATTTCAGATTTTTGTACAACTTTTCTTCAGTTTAACTTAGAAAGTGAGCCATTATTGTTACAGGTTAACTTTCTAAACTACAAAAAAGTAATTGTTAGGGATGCTCAAATATGAAAAATTGGACTGATGTTGTTATCTGATAGTAACACTGGTGTTATGCCAGGTTTACCAATATTTTATTTTATCTTTTTTTTTATACTATTACTCGATTAATCGTAAGAATAATCGATAGATTACTCGATCACTAAAATATTCGTTTACAGCAGCCCTACTTGTCACTTCTCTTACAGATTAGTTGTAGCTAACTAATTTTTATAAAACACCTGAATAGTGTATTGATCTATGAGTCAACAAAAAAAGAAATAAAAAACATTTCATCATCACACTTTGTTGCCTTTAGCATCGTGTGCCTGCAGACTGTCCACCAGCTGAGCTGCACTGTACCCACACATGAGCCGTGTGCTACTGTACGTGTGCACTCTATGGTTATAAGTGCTCTTAGCTGTTCACCTCACTTAGGTTTGATGATTGTGGAGGCAGGATGAGTTTTGCTCTTGATGCAAGTGGTTGTTTATGAAGTTATGCTGTCTTTTTTTCACGTCCTTGCGTGTGCGTGAGTTTCATATTCATCCTTCACGACAAGTATAGGCAGCACCAATAACAACTATCGGGATAAAATGCGTAAAAAGCTGTAATTTCAAGATGACCACGGTGTGTTAATGAAATTCCTGCTCAAGGTCTCCTTTTTTCCACCTTTGTTGTCCTCTACGTGTGTGTTCACGTAAATCTGCGCCGCATCGCTCTCATCCCGCTCAGGGTGGGAGTCTTGTAGTGCCCCAGTGCAGTCTCCATGAGGTCAATGGCTGCTGTGATAATGCTTAACTGATGCCGGCTGTCAATACTCATTCACCGGGAGAAAAGTCCTCCGCCTGTTCAGTAAATTACACAGTGCGACGTGAGCTGTGAGGTTCAAAACAACCTGACCCCACTGTTGTTGTGCGAAACAATAGAACAATGACTGCAATCAGCTTTTCCGGCAACCATCTGTGTCATGCTGCTGCCTACAAAACACCTTTCCATTACTTCAGGGCTGCCGCTATTAGCTCTCCTTGTCATTGACTCCAAAGTGAGATGAAGACCCTCCTTTATCCATTTTTTTTTCTTTCTCCTGCTGACCTTGACATAGGTGTGTCTTAAAAATACTGTACGGCAACATATGTGTGACATTTCCCTGCTATTGCTGGTTACTGTAGCGTTTTAATGTCTGTGTCTGAGACGTCGCATTTTCCGTTTTCCTTGACTCCCTTTTTTTCACGGCTTCTCCAAACATTCTCGGGAGCAGTACGAGAAGCTGTCCACCATGCACAAGAACATGCAGAAGCTGTACGAGAGCATCGGCAGCTACTTCGCATTCGACCCCCACTCGGTCAGCGTGGAGGATTTCTTCGGAGAGCTGGCCAACTTCCGCTTCCTCTTCATGGTGAGTTTAAAACGAAGGCACATGTACTCCGTTCCTATAAAGCAGACACACGGCGCCTAACAGCGGCCACCACCCACACATGCCCATGCCTTTGCACTCGCTTGCTTGCACACATTGGGTGTTAGTGAAATGAGAGCCGGTTGCACATGCTCACATTTTCATCAAACTTTGCAGCAGGACCCCACAGATGGTGAAGAATTACAATGTTCTCATTGAAACTGAATGTTAAATTGGGATTACAATTAGAGGAGCATCCCAGTAAATTAGAATAGGATGGAGAACTTAATTTTTTTCTCATTCATTTCAGGATGTGACTCTCATAAACACACTCTGATATATAAATCCCAGACTGAAGGGTGTGAACTGCAGAAATAAAAACTTGAAGTGTCACTGCATGTGTAGAGAATCTTCTTCTGAACTAAACTACTGAAACAAATTAGCATTCATTCTAATGTTAAGGCCTCTTTTTATGGTTTTTATAAAGGAAATGCTGAAAACAAATGACATAGCTAAGACAGATTGAAGATTTCTATTTTTTTTATCAGTAGTGTTCACCTCTCATGTGTAGTAAAGCCTCCCATCTCAAAATCTTCTGACCTGGTGTAATAACAAAGACATTTTCTTACAAATTAAGATCACTTTAAGGCATCGACATTTCATCTTCTTTGTTATTTTTGTCATACTTGACAGACCATAACTTAAGTCTGAAATAGAGCATTGAAGATGATTTTGTTCCACTGCAATTCCAGAAGTCATCAATATTTTTTTTCTTTCACTTGAGAAACAATCATTTCAGCTTGCCAACTTCAAAATACAAGAAGGTTTTCAGTCCAAAACCGTGCCACACTTTGTATTCAGTCTTTATATTTCTAATATGGTTCTTGTAAGTTCTCTGAATGTACTCAGGAAGAATGTAACAAGGCCCACCTGCTGTCATTTCCTTCCATATGCCAGTTTTCCTGTATCAAATACCTTTTTGTTTGCAGATAGTTTTCCAGTGCTATAACAGACTGTGAGGTTTTGAATAGTGTCGCTTTTCTGTTTCTTGTAAAAGCCGACTAACGTTCAGGTGCCGGTGGAAACAAAAGCAACTTCAGTCTTTTGTGTTTTTTTTTTTCTTTTGCATTTTATATACTTTTGAGTCAGTCAAATTGGGTCATTTTTCATTCATCTATTCTTCTGTCTTCTTTCACAGAAGTATTGTAATGTCCCCAACATTTAAAAGATTATTTTATGTGCTGATCTTTTATGTGCTGATCTTTTAAATAGCAAAAAAGTCTTGGACAAATAGCAAGACTTTGAATTTGTTTAAGATTTTATTAATGTTCACAATGGATTCAGAGATGTACCAAAGCTAACCCATTTGATAAGTGTTTGCTGTTGTTGACTCTAGCACTGATTTGTTATATTAAAACCTTTAAGCTAAGGTTAAGTTTAATGATTTTCCTGATATCGGGGGGAAAAAAACCTGCTTTTATGGCTGGGAAAAAGCTTTGTAATTGTTTCAAATTCGCTTAAAATTTGAATAAAAAACACATTTACTCTAGAAGTGAAGCATTCCAGACAGACTCTGATGCTGACCAGAGTGGGATCTCGGGGCCACTTGCGGCCCTATGACTGATTTTCTGCTGCCCTCGACAGTTCTGCAATAAAACAAATCTGGCCTTTCTCTAGCTGATGCAGGTAGATACTTTTTAAAAAATCTTTTACGGCAAGATTTTCGACAGAGTTAAAATAACAAAACGTTAGGTGCACCAGAAAATATTCCTCATTTATTAAACTGCTTTCTGTGTTAATCTCAATTTAAATTGAACCACAAACATCAAACAACTCTGCTGCCCCCATTGAGTCATCCAGCAAGTACTTCAGAAGACAGAATGACCCACATCCCATTGTTGCTCCTGAACTTAGACTAAAAACGATTAAAAACTATCCCACAATAACCCCCCCAAAAATAGAAAATGCTTTGCCTGTTTTAATAACACACTCATAAAAGACCCTTTACATGCTTTTGATCTACAATCTCCTTCTAAAAACATCTGTTTCATTCATCTGAATAAAATCTTACACATTTAGTTTATTTTTGAGCTGATAATAAATAAAAAAACAGACACACGAATATTTATTTAACTCCTTTCAGCACTTTCTCAGTTCAAGTTGATGTTGAAGTTTCTTCGCTGTGGACCGTGATATTTGTGTTCAATCAGCTATGGTGATTCTTGGGTTGTTCCTGAAATGAAACTTGGACAAAACCAGCCGTTTAAACTGGATAATTATCCCAAAGTCGCATGAAAGTTAAGTGTTTATTTGTTCATTTGCTTAAAAGTTAAAACTGGAGGTGTTTTCAGTCAGAATGCAGTCAGTGGTGCATTATTACATTTTATATGTTCCTTTGCTCAAAATTAGACATTTTGTCAAAATTGGCTTTAAACAAGTTCATTCAGATGAATTCATTTGAACATGGAGAAAAATTAATAGTTCGTTGACGTATCAACCAGGTGCAAATTGAATTGGTAATGATAGAAGCCATGTGAAAAGTAAAGTAAAAATCCCCTGTTTTTCTCAGCAGTCTTCTAAACATGTATTTACCTGTCTTCGCCTCTCTGCCATCTCTCTTTCCCACCTGGCACCTCCCCTAAAGCTCCAGGTGACAGGATGATGACATCCTGTCCAGACGGCGTTCTCTTTTTCTCTTCGCAGCCCGTTAATGTAAATGGAAAGGTCCCCTTGTCTGAATCCCTCTCGTTTTCTGACTCTGATCCTCGTGTGAAACCCGCTTCCCATTCTCTCTGATCAAAGTGCACGAGCGCGCAGCACAGCGCAGCGCAGCACAGCACAGCACAGCACAGCACAGCACAGCTCTCCCTGAAGGATTCCAGAGTTGCATATCTGTAAAAGAGGCATCCACCCAAGAAAATAAATTATTCTCTCAAGCAAATAGCTGGATATGAATATTTTATTACCGATTTCCTGCTATGGTTAAGGGGATAGAAGTAAGTGGGATATAGTGTAGTTAATATATTCATACAAAAACAATCCTTTAATCACCACATTCCTCAGATATTATTTATAGTTTTTGGCGCTTCAGCTTTACTGACAGAAAGGCTAATCCCATCTGCTTCCAGAGCACAAGGAATCAATGGTTGTTCCTATTTGAATGTTGTTTTTATTTTTCTTACCCCGTGAAACAACTAGGCTAACTCATTTCTTCCTCCAAAAAAAAGGTCTTATGCTTTATTCATCTTTGACTTGCATCGACTCCTTCTTGATTGTGACAAATGGCAAATCAAATAAACGTGATGACTTGTTGTCAGTGAACATGCTAGCTGGATTTAGCCTCTTGGAACGCCTGGTGCGCCGCTGACATTTGTTTATTATTCTTTTAAAATACGGAGATATGAAGTTGTTTGACTCGGACAAAACATCCTCGCTAAGTTCCTTCTCCGTCGCGCCGCCCTTTGTAACGCATTCACAGCACAAAGCATCTGCTGTATTAAAGAATTCCCTTGCAGTACAGTCACCCTAAATTGCTTTTACTAAAAAGCGGAAGCTTAATGCACCCGACCGACATAAGGCATTTGAGCAAACGCATTGACAGACAGTTCTCACAGAACTGAATGTAACTGATAAGAGAATCCATTAACTCTATTTTCCTTCTGTTTCATTCTCCGTCTCTCCCTTACCCCCACCTCGTTTTTTCTTTTTTCTTTTTTTTTTTTTTTGAGCCCAATAAAATATCATTTGAGCCAGTATTTGAGGAGTTCAACAATTTGTTAATTTAATGCTACTGCCATACTTTGAAATAGAGTATGGGTGAAATGCAATAGCAGGGAGTGTTATATGTAATCCTGACCAGGAGCATGAGGATGGGGAGTTTTTCTTTTTCATTAATGAGTTATCAAAGCACAGCAGATGGGCTGGGATGAGCCAACAGTTTTCCTTGTTAATGGAGTGACTTTCTAATATGACCAAATCACTCAGAGTGGGTCCATAGAGTAACAGGATAGGACGTTTCTGAGAAGGTTTTTAATATTTGTAGGTGCCATTTTTCACCTTATTTGATATAATCCTCATTTATTCCTTCAAAATATAAAAAGTGATCGCCGCTTTTAGACTCGGCTGAGTCATCATCATGTTTATGCGATATATTTACTCACTGTACAGCGACTTTGAAGGTCACCCATCAATATGTGAGTACATGTATACAGCAGCAGAAGCCTCCCAGTCTGTAACCTATAACTTCTTGAAGCCATTTCACCCCACATCCTGGCACACGGTGCAGCAGATGGCTAATAAACACATTTGCTACTTAAAGCCCAGGCGTTGTAGTGTTTGTAAAATTCAAATGAGATATAGCGATGGCACCCTCTCTGTGTGAGATCATTGGTGCAACCGAGCAGTTGGAAATACTTATTACGCCCTCACTGGACCGGCAAACTCATTTGCATGGGAAGGGAACCATGCTGCGGGAGATGTGTTGTGTTGCACAGGTCAAGGAGGAACAATACACACATTTTAGAAATTATAAAGACAACAGAGCCAGACTGGGTATCATGGCCTTAAAAAAGAACTGCCATGTTAGTACTTGGACAGCATTACCGACAGCTGAATGCCAAATGGGACACATTTTGTTTTTACAAAATTTTAAATTTCTTATTTTTAAAAAATTTGCATAGCCAATATTTGATAGTGATGCATGCATGAACAAATTTTTCTAAAAACCAGAAGGACTTGGAGATTTTTTGTAGCGTTCACTCATTCAAATCCAGGTTTCCAGGTCACAAGGTGTGTATAGTAAGTTCTGCATGTGAACTGTGAATGAACTGCGGCTGGAAAAAAGGGAGGCAACAAAGAGACATCCAGACCCAAAGCCCAAACTCTAAATGGACTTCCTGAACTTCCTGACTGCCTGAAAATATCTGTTTCTATGTACTCCAAAAAGATACATCTATAGAAAGATATTTGCCTAATTTTCTTTGCAAAATAGTTGAAAAATGATTGGATGGAAAGAGTTTGGGAACATAAGTTGTCAAGTACTACCACAGATTCTCAATTGAATTTCAATGTGGACTTTGACTGAGCCATTCTAACATGCTTATATTCCATTGTAGCTCTTGATTCTAACTTTTTTATGTACGCTATTATAAGTTTTCCCCAGGATTTAGCTCTATCCATGTCTCACCTATGCTGCACCTTCGAAGGAAAATAATGCCAGGAGTATCAAACTCCATTCCTCAAGCTCAGAAGTCCCACAACTTTTAGATGAGGCTTTGCTTCAACACATCTAAGTCAAATGATTAGGTCAATAAATGGTAATGACAAATGGACAAGTGCTTTTCAAGTCATTTACATTGGAGCCACATTCACCTATTCACACTCACTAACATGCACACATTTATACACCAAGTAGTCAACTTGGGGTCAAGTGCCTTGCCCTGGGACACACCAACATGTGACAGCTGAAGTCAAACCTAAAACCTTACAATTGTAAGACGACTACTCTATCCACACAGCCACAGTTGCCCCTATATTAAAATCAAGAGCACAATTTAGTCACACTTGACTGTTGATATATTTTTCTCCATTTGAATCAAGTTTGTTGAACTAAGGACACAACTATGAGTTTGTGGACTGGAGTTTGACGCCCTCGATGTCATACTGTTAGTTTCATTTGCATCTCAACCAGAGTTCAATATTTTTTCTCATCTCACCAGAGGAACCATTTTCTGCATGCATGCTGTGTTTTCTTTGGCACAACAGATTCTCAGAGGGACAAACAACAAAATACAAATACCAAAGAGAAAAATCTTTCACGTTTTCTCTTAAAATCGCATCATATGGTTTGGTTTAGTCCAGAATGCATTAGAGAACTAACTGGACATCAATATCTGAGCAAGATGTCAAATCAACCAGTTTATTTATCAAGTCACATTTCATTAGAATATTTTAATCTTGGACGTCCTCCCACAATAAACGGAGCTGTCAGGAAAATTGAGCGTGATACAATCGATGTTCGCCCGAAGGAAATTTCAGCCTGTCGCAGAGAACTGGAAAAGGGACACAAAATAAACCACAGATGCAGGGCTTTGATAATTAGAGGTGTTGTTTGATTAGAGACGCTAAATTATGTATCGTAATCATGTTTACAGTCAGAATTAATTGTTTGTTTAGAGTAAGTTTCGCCGACAGGACTTATGTACGTAATCTACATAATTTCTACTCCGATTTTATCCTGAAGCACTTCAGCAACGTTCATTTGGAAATGAGCTGAACCCTGCTGGCGGTTGGCTGTCAGAGCTGCTCATCATTTGGAGAAAATATGGGAGCTAAACGTTTTGTTGCTAATACAAGGCACAGCTCTCATCCTGTTGAAAGCAGTGGTAGAGTGGATGCAATCAATATCCTGTGCAGGGGGCAGTGGTCTAATTTACACAGCCTTGATGTGGTGATTAAATACAGGTTGGTATGAGAGACGTCGCTGACTTGCAGTGGTTTGAGACAAGTAATCACAGTTTCACAACACACACAATATTAGTACCATACTTGCCCTTTCTTCACTATCATTTTGTTTATTTCCAGGATTTAAACTTGATATTTTTTTTATCACAATTACTCCACCTCGCTCTTCTCTCTCTGTCTCTGCTGCCATCGCTGCCCTTGTCATCCATCAAGGAGGCGGTGACAACGAGGGCCCGTGTCCTTGGACATGTAGAAAAGCCCTGCTATTGACTGGCATGATGAGCTGCTCTTTCCTTGTTCCTTTCCCGCAATCCCCATAATCCCTCTGTCTTAGCTGCCAACACGGCGCACTCATCAGGACCACAGGGGCAGTGGATGGGGGGCCTGCTGTCGCCACATATTATATCACCGCTCAGAGAGGGTTATGCCTTCGCTTAAAGCTGCCCACATGGATGCATACGGGAGAAGGAACACCACAGATGAGCTGAAGCATAAAGATGTAAATGGACTCCAACCTTAGCGCACATAATCGTATGGATTTACTAACATGAAGTATGACCTCCCACACGTGGAACCTCTGCTGCGCCACAGGCGTAGCATGCAACAGCATTTTGTTGTCTCCAAAGGTCACACAGTTGCATCTTATTCTCTCCTTGCAGCAGAACAAACTGACAGATTTGTACAGTGCTGAAGACATACGGTTTATTATCTCTCCATCCCGGATTCCTTTCTGGCATTTCAGCTGGTGACCGCGGAGGAGACGGATGCTTTCTGAATGCTGGGCTCGCTACACGGCTGCCACATGTTGCTTTCTCAATTAAATGTCTTTCCAGTGTTGTCTGAAGAATTATGCCTGCGTTATGTCGTGCAGACATTTGCAAAAGCGTTCAGTTTGAACCTTTTCACGTTTTGTCTCATTAGAGCCACAAAATTCAATGCATTTTAATTGGGTTTTATGTTATTGACCAACTGAATGAGCATAATTATCAAGTTGATACCTGATTTTTGTTTTTATCTCTGGTCTTGGAGTGCAGCCTATTGGCGTCGAGAAAAATGAGAATGTTGCCCTTGGACATGCCAATAGCATGTCGAGTAGCATGGCGCCTGGTGTTTTAGCTTCCAAAACTGCATTTTCTTTAAAACATGTTAGATATTCTTTACAAAAAAATCCATGAATAGGTGAATTTTCCACATTCAGCAGAATAATCTACTGTGAACAGGCGGGGCTCTTCTGGGCCACTTCATGCACTATGCCTAAATGTTAGCTAATTGAGAGTGCCCCGGTTTTTGATGCCCTGTGTCTGTATAGTGACACTTTTTACAATTCTTACAAGAAAAGCTGTAGAACTTTTGCTGGTAAATTTATTAGATAACCAAGCAATTCTGCTAAAATAGCAGACAAGACGAGCAACATTCTTTCATGAAAATTTGACATGAAAATATTGATTTTTTTTTTTTTGTATTATTATTTTTTCTGTAAAATACTTTGAAGTTTGTGTTATGTGATAAAATGTGTAAAAGCCAAAGGCTATGAATACTTTTTGAAAGCACTGGTTATGTGTGAATGTCCTCATTCATGTAGGTTTGGCATTAAATCAGCTGTGGGACTGAAATCATGTACAGAAACCTCACTGATAGATAGGCTTATAATAAAAAAAGGCCTATACACGGCAACAGATACATTGTTTATTCCAGACGCTTATCTCTATCAAGCCAGTTGCTGAATAAGAATTTGCTGATGGTATTCTGCTGCTCCTGTACACTATACAGTGTAGAAGATGATAAAAGAGTGAAGGTGGCAGAGCAACATTCTGATTTTATCTGTTTGTGTGTGTCTGCGTGCGTGTGTGTGCGTGTGTGTGTGTGTGTGTGTGTGTGTGCGCGCGCCTCATCAGGAAGCCGTGAAGGAGAACCACAAGAAGAGGGAGATGGAGGAGAAGATCAAGAGAGCCAAGCTGGCGAAGGAGAAAGCTGAGCGAGAGAAGCAGGAGCGTCAGCAGAAGAAGAAGCAGCTGATTGACATGAACAAAGGTACGCTGCTTCTCCCCATGCTGCTGCCGAGACGGAGACGGGGAGTTCAGGGGACAAGAAGCACAAGGGTGGAGAGAGGGTTTCATGGAAATTTGCTGCACACGGATTTGAACTCAGCTGCTGATACTAATGTAGAGAAGCAGGGGGAGGGAGTCCTTTATTTTAGTTTATTTTCAACTCTCATGTTTACAGTGCTTCCATAGCTCAGTCAGTGCTTCCAGACAAAAGAGAGGTTATGCTAGAGTTGGTATTTTCTACTTATCCACATTCTGTAGACAAAAAACATTCTCCCCCTGCTGCATCTAAAAATTGAACACATTTTATTCAGTCATGCTTCCAGTTATTGGAAAGTAGTCACAAATAAACTCAAATATTTTGTTTGCTTACAGAGACGCATACTGGAAAATGCGGGCTGCATGTAAAGATAGGAAATTAAGGCCCGCTTTATCGACTAAACCGGAGATTGCTGTGTGGATGGCAATCTCAACATGATCATTATGGCTCTGGTAGTTTACCATTCATTACATGGAAGCAATGTAAGGAAAAATAATAGTATAACAGTTTCCAGAAACGCTGTAATGACTCCTCTGTCCTGCAGCAACGGCAGCCAGTCGTGTATTGATCAGTGTGAGCTGCCATTGTTTCGCACGTGGAGGAAAAAACACAGTGACAGAGGCTGATGCGTGTGTCTAGTTACGACAATGACACTGAAGGAATTTCAAGCCTGGGAGGCCTTACAGGCAGTCAGTGCACTCTTTTGTCCATTATTTATTCATATTTTTTGACTAACAGACTGGGATTTCCACACCACTTTCTAAATGTCAGTGCTAGCCAAGGACCTCTCCATCGCCCAGCCTCATTGGGAAATATGACAAGACAGTCTCCAGCACGCCACAGACTCTCCAAGATAATTGATGCATGCTACAGTTCTTCTCTCGCTCTTTTTCTTTTTTTTTTTTTGTTCCTTGAGCAGAGACCTCTCTGAAAGCTCTACTTTCAATAATCCAACATGGCTGAGCTGAAGGAGGCTGTCTACCCCCTCTCCCTCTGTGTCTGGCAAACCAGATGGAGAAGGATGGAGAAGTGGTGTGATATTAAATATTTCTGCCAGAGCAGATTTTGATCTTGGTTTCTGAATGCCATAATATGACATTCAGAATGAATAAAACATGAGGATGACATGGGCAGCGTTGCCTGCAGCCTCCGAGATAGTGGGGGATTGTGCTGCGCACCGACACCTAGATTACTGGACTGTCTCGATGACGGTGACCTTGGAAAATTATGGAAAACTCGCTTTCTTAATCCAAGATGCACTTGGCATGACCAGCTTGTCTGCTGTCAAGGTTCTTACCTGCATGTTTTTTTCATTAAACCTAGAATCATTTCATGTATTTTTACTTGTTTCTATGCGGAAAGCAACCTAACAAAAGCCGCGCTCTGTTAATGTGTCTGAGGACTAGGAATTTAAGCTCCAACCAGAAACAGGTGGAAGTGTGTTCAACTTATGTGTTTGTCCTCCCGCCCTCGGTTTCCTTTTTGTTTGGAAGATGTAAACAGTTTCTCTCCTAGGTGTACACACCCCTGTTGAAAGACCAGATTTATGAGCCCAGGTTTATGAGATGCAATAACAACGCAACATGGAGGAAAAATGAGCTTTTTCCAGTGTTAATTTATCACATATCCTTTGCCTTGAAACTGAAATACCAAAATATCTGTGAGGGGGGGAAGATATAAAAAAATTAAATGAGGTGTAGCGACCTGGTTGTGAAGGGAGTGTATCTTTGGACTAATTCTGGGTTGAGGTACACGATGAATTATTATCAGCATAAGTTTTTGGATGCATTCACCCTGCGTCTTGTTGTTACCACAGGCTGAGTAAAGTGCAAATCATCTGGGACGTGTGATTGATAGGAGTGCATCAGGCCGGGGCCGTGTACACATTTAGTTGTGCGTTGCGCTTGTGGCAGTTTAATTAACTTTTTCTATTTTACTAAACAAGCTAAGCTATTTATGACTTGATGTAGATATATCTTTATATTGTGGAGTCTTGTTTGGCCTTTTCTACGCTTAGTGTATTGTAGGCTCACTAAATGAGCCACAGAAGTCCAAACAGACCCCATCATCAAGCAAATAATTTCAGCCCGACACTGCATGGGCCAAAAATCTAAACTCTGCCTTGCCTGCAGCCTCAGACATTTCAGGGATTGCGTTGTGCACCGACACAGAGTACTGGCCAATCTTAATAATGGCGAACTTGAAAATATGGAATATCCACTTTCCTAATGCAGGAGGTGCTCAGCGCTGCCAGCTTTTCCTCTGTCAAGGTCGTTACCGGCATTATTATTATTTTTTTTAACCTTGACATTTTTTTTCCTGTTCCTTCAGTTGTTTTTCTTTGTGGAAAGCAATCTAAGGAAGGACAAACGCATGCAGGGCTCCGTTAATGCGTCTGATGAATGGGAATGTAAGCTCCAGCCAGAAGAAGGGTTGAGGTTAAAGCAGCTCGGTGGTTTGCGCTCGCGCCCCACGTCTCGGTTTCCTTTTAAGCTGTTTGGTTGGAAAATATATAGCAGGAAATTCAATGTTTTCTTGTTGCGCATCTTTCTTCTCTGCGCCTCCTCTCCTCCCTGTTTGACAGCCTTGGCTTGAGACTCTCGGCTCTTGTCTCCCTGCCTGCTCTAAAATTCTACATGTGCTTCACATATTCGAAGAGTTGGTTATTTGAGGTGATTTTCCTATCAATATTTCATGCGGAGCCTCACTCTTGTTTTCCGCGATGGTTTGGGAAAACAGAGAAGTGAGCAACACAAAGAGACTCGTGTAATTCCTCTCACCATTAATTAATGATGGCTGAGCATTTTTGACATTAATTTTAAATTCTGGGGGTTAAAAGGCTAAATGAAATCCTGAAATAGATAGTTTAGACACCTGCTCTTAGAGATCAGACTGATGGAAATTGAGTAGAACCAGCTATGTTTTCTGTGTTTTTGGATGCATAAGCTGAGCAGATGGGGTAAACATATGCCTATTGTGTTATGAGAATTAAGCACAGGTCAGTGTCTTATCTATTTTAGGGATTTACTGGTTTGCTCATTTTGTGGCTTAAAGGACTGCTTGATGGATAATAGTATTTTGTTTAACGCAATTTCAAGAGTCTATTTTTGAGAAGGGATAGATTTTATGTCATTTCACAAATTGCAACCTAATCCTCTTTGCTCGCAAATGATTAACAATGAAATGCATTTTTAATGAGAGTTTAATTCATTTAGCTTTTTGCCATGATGGCACCAGGATGGAGGAAAGAGGAGAGGGAGAGCAGATAAACGCTTTTAGGAAAGTGGTAATATAAAAAAAATAATAATAACCCCTTGAAATGATGTCCTCTCTTTGTATCACTTTTCCAACAAAGTGACAGATAGATAAGAGAAGTGTATCACTAAACACTCCTCTTAGTTAAGTATTTGAAATCTTAATGTATGAAATATCTTATAAAATCATTACCCAGTCACTCAATTTGTTTTAATTTGCTCTAAGTGGATTCTCTTGAACTGACCAGCTGTTCAACATTTACAGAACCACTTTAGATCAGTGGAAGTGACTGTTGAGCTCTGCAGAATATAAACTCAAGCTAATGCCTGTGTCTATTACAGGCTAAGAGCAGGATATTTTTACTGCAAGGATATGAAATGAAACAATGTCAGCAGCAGAAAGCCGGGCTCTGCACAGAGCTGCAGCGTGGTGGAGGACTTGAACTTTCCTTCTCTAAAGGCATCAGAGTGAGGAGAAGCAGGGCCCCTCTGGTCGCCGGCATGGCTGGCTTCACCGGGGTCAGCCTCCCCGTCTGGGGCGAGTGTCTGAACCCGCATGTCATCTGCATATTCCCAGTCAAATTCACTAAGCTCTCAAAAGACCCGGAAAGCCTGTTTGCTTTTTGAGCACAATGTGGTCTGGCATGAAGCACATATGAACAAAAAAAACAAAAAAAAAACACAGCAAATAAGTAGATGCCAGTAGACCGTTATGTTTCAGCCAGGTACCGGGGAGACCTTCTTCTGAGCAACGTAAGCAAAAAAAAATGCTGATTTTATTGGTATTTTGTGTATTAAACAAATGAAAAACTGAAAAAAATGGTACATAGTTTATTATTAGAGATATAAATTTAAGCTTTGCTTTGCATTTCTTTTCAAATTATATTCTGTAAATTAATGTTTTGCTGCTTCTAACAGTTTTGAACAGCTAGTCAGTTTGTAGCTCAGTGGTGAAATAGCTAATGCTGAGCCATGGAGAGTGTCTGTAAGCACCAGTTTCTAAGTCTTGTTTCCAGTTTCCAATTACAAACGGACCTGAACTTTGATTGGGCCTTTCTTATTCATAAATATACTTTGATCTAAACCAGAGGTCTGTAACCTTAACAGAGCCACACATGTCAGATGATGTACTGAAAAGACAACTTTAATTTTTGATAAATATTTACTATGATTCATTTATTGTTATGTTCCTATAAAATACATGGATTTTTGTGGTGGTCATGTGACAAAGTGTAAAAAAAGACTTCAGAAGGAAGACATTACACAGCTGACTTTTTTTAACCCCTTGAATATAGTCAGCTGTTTCACTAAAACCTTAAAAATACAAAAGCTCTAAACATGCACTTATCTTTTTTATTCTGTCTTCATTGCATCATTTTTTTTTGCTGAATGGATGGAAGACCACCCAGCTGCCTCAATCCACTGCAACAGCTTGCAGACACCAGAAAAATGCAAATCCATACATTGCTTTGCTTTAACAGAATACAGTTTATGATAAATGTGTTTTGGCAGGAGACATATGTTCCAACATTGCCACTGAACGCACAATATAATCATCTTTTATGCTGTTATCTTTGTTCATTCAGCATCTGGAAGCTGGATAAAAACAACTTAAAATCTATATTTGCACTTACAAATCATAAAGCCTAAAGGTGAGTGAATTAATGTGGTGGTAATAATGGACATGGAGTTCAGCTCAAGATGGTGTCGCCACAGTTGATTTTTATCGCAGAAATGTGTGTGTTTCTTTCCTCTTCCAAAGCTCAGTTTGTGTGTGTCTTGTTTTTTTTTTGGTTTTTTTTGAGCTGCTAAGTTTTTTAGGCATTCTTCCCTCTCAGCAAGGCCTGCTAAAATGAGGTCTCCGTGTCTGTATGATTCTCTGCAGAGAGCAGTTGGCATGTTGACAATGATGGGCCTGCAGCTTCTATTTATGCATCCTTCTTGTCAAACTTTCACTCGCTGTGGATCAAATGGTGTATGTTTACACAAATAAAAAAAAGTGGGCTTCTCTGGGAGAGGCGTATATTTTATAAATATGAGGGAAAAATAAGTCTGTGAGGTTAGTTAGGTTAGGCCTTGACAGCAGACTGCAAGGTTTGCATTCCCTATGTTTTTTTATTTCCGTAGAAGTTTACATCCAACTACACAAGCCGGGTGTCAAAGAGGGAAGAGTTGAATTTGTGACTCTTTAATGTCAGTCATGTTGGAAAACACTCTTACTTCAAAAGTTAATACTTTTAATTAGCTTTGGATTACTTTTTGGTGGATGGATGGATGGATGGATGGATGGATGGATGGATGGATGGATGGATGGATGGATGGATGGATGGATGGATGGATGGATGGATGGATGGATGGATGGATGGTAAGTTGGATAAACAGATGGATGGAATGATAGAGTTGAAAATAAATTGAAAAATGCATATAAAATGTTCTCAAAGGTCCTGAGGATGAATATTTTCCATATTCTGTTTTTTTTCCCCACACGCATCCAAACCTGAATAAATTAAAACATTGTATAATTTTTCAGACCTCATAGAAAAAAAAGCCTTTCAGATGTTCAGAAACCGCTACATGTTGAAGTTCAGTTCACGTTTTGACTCCGTACCTGATAGCCCATCCACATCTCTAAGATTTCTCTCAAATTTGGCTGCAGCTTCTTTTTCTTCCCCTTCTTGTGTATTTTTAAACACGGAAAACATTTTTTTAATTTATGTTTCCATTATTGTGGCCTGCTAAACTAAAGTGACATATTTCTGTGCAGCCGGCTGACTGCTTGTGGCTGGCAGAGCCCTGTCAGGACTGACAGTGCTGGAGCTGCAAATTGATGGCTCTGTGTGACACTGACAGCTGCCAGTAGGCCAGCACATACCTGCGTAGCAGCCATGCCAGCCAGGTGATCATAGACAAGAGCTGACATGCCACGGCGGGGTGGACAGGTTGCCTCTCCAAGTTTGCATAGTGTCCCCACAGCTCGGCAGACGTTGCAAATAATATTACCGGGGAAGATAGCTTTAGAGACGTGAAGGTCAGAGACACAAGCAGATAAAAAAAATGTTGAGCTTCTCGCTTTACCTCAGCTTAGCTTGAAAAAAATGAAGCGGATATTATAGCTGAAGCCGACCTTCGTGTTTGATATAGAACGTAAAAAACAAGGGCAGACCTTTCAACAATGTAACGGTGATATATGTTTCAGTGCTCCTCTGTTTGCTGCATGTTTATTCCCCCATGTGTAATTTCTGCTTCCAGGAATTGCGGTCTTCCATGCATTCATTATATGCACTGTCTTTGAAAAGTAAACAAACCTCTTGATTTATTTATTTTTTTTTAATATTTTTATTCTGCAATCCTTCTTTACTCATGTCTATGTGGTTAAAAGTCCATCTGGGAAATATGTATTGCAAAGTATTAGTTTAGTATTGTGTATACTAAAATGTAGTCCCCATTCAAATAAGCAATAAACAAACAAAAAAAATCCATTGCAACAGTTGCCTCCTAAAATCACCTAAATTCAGAATAGGCTCTATTCTGAATTTTTTGCTGAAATTTTATTTATTTATTTATGTTTTTGCTAATTAAATGCAACCTCAATCAGATTTCTGATTTACATCTAGGCTTACTGTTTGGCTTATTCTCAAGCAGGATTATGATACATGTCTCAGATCAATGATGCAAAATTTGGATAAAATTCAAAACGACTGCTCAGACTGCAGTAACTCTGAAAAGTATTAAGTACAAGTCAAGTCTGCATCCGGTGAAACGTGAAAATGTTTCACCAGATGACATCAAAATTTAACTTTTTGGCCTAAATGGCCAAAAACTAGAGGTGTGCCGATCGATCGGTCATCGATCATAATCGGGCCAATTTTCGTGAAAAAGTGCATTGATCGGTGATCGGCGATCATTGGCTCTTGTTGCCGATACCGATCACCTGCATCTCATTTCGCAGCCTGCCTGTGTAGCTGGTCTCCTCTTTCCTTCACACTGCGCAAACGCGCAGCAACAAATCCTAAGCGATGTGTAACTATAACGCACTGAGTGAATGGGGACGTTTGCGTGTTGCGGAGGAAAATTGAAGCACGTCCAAATGCATCAACACAACGAAGCTAATACGACATAAAAACAATGCCATACTTGACGGAGTTTGGCTGCATCGAGGCTCACTGCAGTAACAAAGACATATGGAGGATCAGATAGCAGGTAAAGCAGCGCACAGCTACAAACACTCACCCGGATTAGCATGACGGTCAGAAAGCTAAACAAATAACCCGCAAAATTATTTAAGTCTTCGAGCTGCGATGTAAGACGCTGGTTCTGCTCTCGCTGTTGAACCGCTGCTATGCGCTACAGGTAGTAATATTTCACAGACGGAGCGCCGCTTCTGCTCCACCTGGTAGTGACTCTCACACCAAACCTCTGCTTAAAGCTGCAGCATCTAACCTAAAAAATACATTTTACATACATATTAAAACTTTCGCTGTCCTAACATGACAGATAATCTCTAAAAAAATAATCGATCTCCTCCCTGCTCTGCATAATTACTCCGTTCAGTCAGAAACAGCCACTCAGAACTAGCAGTAATCAGCTAGCCGCCATGCTAACAGGAAGTTTTCATTCAGTAACTCTGAATTGTTTATTGTAATGGAACCTGTATTTGCCTTTGAATGCTAAGTTTTATACTTGAATTTTTTTGGCAATGTTGAGAGGTTTTTATTTTGGCTCTTTGTATTATTTAGCCTCTTCAGAGCCTTCATATGTTATCAGTCTGTTAAAGATAGTATTACTGACAGCAGTACAATTTGCAGAATGCCTGTTTTGTTTAGTTTTCTTCTTGGAAAAAGTTATTAAAAACAAGTTTTTGTCTAAATTAATGTGAATTCATGGTTCCTTTTTCCACATAATGTAACCGGTAGTGTTTATGATAAAAAAAAAAATAATAATAATAATAATTATGTGATCGGTATCGGTGATCGGCCCTCATGGGTGATCGGTATCGGCAGGAAAAAATCTGATCGGCACATCTCTATCAAAAACTAAATAAAGTGATTTTTAAGGCAGTTGGTTGTATTGTTTTGTTTAGAGGTGAAGTAGTAAAAGGGGCATTAATAATTTTTTATCAAATGATTTGCGCATAATCATTTCAATTATGCTAAACTTTGTGTCGGCCTGTTTCATTAAAGCTCAAAGTTCAATGTGTATGAATAATTTTACAAGGTGCAGTAGTTTATTACACACGTTACACAGAAGAACAAGCATATTTTACTTCATGTGCATATTGATGTCACTTCAGTGTGGCACCAAACTTTTAGCAAGCCACTTTTTCTTTGCCCTCAATTTGGAGTGCAAGTAGTACAAGCTATTCTTTGCAACTGCTTCGTATGGATTGTTGAACTCCATAATTACCTTAAAAGACGGGAACAAGGGCGCCAGGATTATCTGCCGTCATGCACTCGTCGTAATAAATAACAGCATATTAGATTGTGCTCTATCTCCAGAAAGAATCGGTATCTGCCCGAAGGCAATGACGGCACAGAGCTTCTAGGCGGCTGCATCTCAGCTTAGTCCCACAAGACCAGGCAGCGTGAACTGAGACATGTAGAAAATTAGATTTATTCAAAAACAAGTTCCACAAACGGAGTAAATATACTGTGTGCTCTCTAAAACAAAAATTGGCAGAGTAAAAAAGAAAAGAAAAAAAAAAGTCATCCACTGCTGTCCAGACATGCATTATTCTCAGCAAACTACTGTCGACGTGTGAAGCAACCTTTTCTTCGAGAATGTCTTGCATTAAAAACATAATACTTAGCATCTTAAAGTTGCACCCTTCCAAGTTCAGGTAGTGAGACAGGTTTCAGATGTCTGTTCCCTTTATTTTGTCTCTTCCTCCATAGATCTCTTTATTTCACACCACTCTCATGCTTCCTCATTCCTTCCTCTCTCTCATCACTCTGTCGACTGTTCTTTTCTTCCTCAGTGCAATAAGCGCAGGCACAGTTGAATCTCATTAATTTGTGGGTGGTTCAAGTGTCTGATCATTTCCCCTCCCAGATCTGGACCCCACCAGTCACTTTACAGTCAATCAAACCTAATTACCCTCACTACAAAGACCATCAAATCCCATTGTCAAATCCATTTAGCTTCCCCAGACAGGGCCGCCTTACGCTGAGGCAAACAGCCCATGTGGGGTTTGGTTCAGATGCGATCTTGATCTGCATTACAAAACTATGTATCCGCTACGTGTCACTGTTTAAAAACGGAGCTCTATGAGAGCCAGGATAGATTGTTTGGGATTTTTTTTTTTTTTTTTAATTCACTGAAATTTTTGTTAGCCATCCTAGATTACAATGTGAACTTCACTATTAAGTCCTCTGATACAGATCAAATGGACAAAGACAGTTATTTGTCAACGGTAATAAAACAAATTTCTGAAAGAGGCTCAGATCTAAATGTGCTAACTTTCAAGTATGGTGGCAGTAGCATCATGATGTGGGTTGTTTTGCTGCCAGTGGTGAGGATGCATTAGAAGGTAAACCTTCAAATTCTTCAGTTTCATCATATCAGCTGGATTGAAACCTGATGACAAAAAAAACGGCTAATTAGCATCAACATGGAAAGCAGCACAGAAGCATTGCCTGAAAACCAAACAAATACCAATACTGCCAAGCAGAGAAGCAAATATCTCACAACAAATAGGAGCTCAGTGAAGATGATCAAAGGCTTGCAGTCAAGATGCAACTTCCAAATGGACATTTAACCAGGTCTTACTGGGGATATATGCATATACAGTATTTAAGCAACTATTTATCATTTTGACCATGAATGGACAAGTACTTGTTTGTAAAAATAATTTTAAAAAAAGATTAGCTCAAATAAAACTCAATTAAACCTTCATGACAGTGAGGACTTCATGTAATCTACATCTGTATACAGATCCTACCCTACCTGTAACTAAAGTATGAAAAATGTGTGGCTCAACCACAAACCTTGGCTGCCTTTGCTGTAGTTTTTTGCTGCCAAAAAAATCATTTAGTAGTTTGCATTTATTAGCATTTAATGCAAAGCAGCAGGAGGAAGGATGAGGATTACATTAGAGCAATTAAAGGTGTGGGATTAAGGAGCTCCCTGCGGTTGCATTAGGGAGAGACGCTGCAGCAGATATCAGTGTTAGGGTAAAACATAAACCCCTCTGATGGCTCCAAATGTACAGTACATTATTTCAATGTGAATTAAAGTAGATGCATTTAGTCAGTATCTCATGGCATAATAAAGACAAAGTCAAAAACGAGCACCTCTAGAAGTTATTGAAGTTAATAAAAAACAAAACTGTATCTGAAACGCACATATTTGAGTGCTGCTAAAAGCTGCACACAAAGAGTCTTTTTAAAAACGCGGCTTTCTGCTTCGACCCTGACGAGAATGTAAGAGCTCAATCACTTTGCAAAAGCTTGGATAAAAAGAGACACCATTAAAGCGAAGGTCCTGCTGGGTCAGGGAAAATGAATATAGGTCAGGGCCCTCCATATTGGAGCTAAATTTAGCTGTACTTTGCCTATAGAAAAGAGGTACTAGTGGCCCTCTCTGCTGCGATGACAGCTTCCTGTGACCCTCCTGGCACCCCGGCATTGTGACCCCATGTGGCGTTGGGAAAGTGTGTCAACTTAACATCTGTCAGTGCTGGGTTGGAGCTCTCCCTTGTGTGCCGGTACTGTTACTGGGCAAACTAGCCCAGAGCTGGATGGATGGTGATCGCAGTATGGTAGCTGCACAGACCTTAAGGCAGGAGCTGTAAATGATAGCGGAGGGAAGAGCGTGACGACGACTGTGTTGCAAGTATCTTTCTTTCCCCTCCTCTTCCCGTCTCCCACCCTTCCCTCCCTACTGTTTCACACTTGGGGCCTGGCAGCATCCATCCAGATGGAGGGTTTATTTTTGTTTTTGTTTGTTTACTTATTCATGCATCCAGCTATTCGGGGCATCGCTGGGGCTTTTGCTCCACCACAGAATGCAAATCGCCACCGCGGCTAATCCACTTTCATCTCTCCCTCTCCCTCCAACTTGGCTGCACGTTTTTTTTCCCTCCAGTCTCTCCAAAGTCAGGACATTTCGCCTTTCTTCTGAGAGATGACCGGACCCACCCAGTTTCAGCCCTCCCCTTTATTTCAGGAGGTAAAATGTCCTGAAATTGCACACTTTTTACCTACAAGCAGTGGCAGTTCTAGAAACTTTTACATCACGGGAGGAGCAAGGGAGTGGTAAGAGCTCTAAGCAGGGTTGCAATGCCGGATCTCCTCGGGGAAGTGTGTGAAAATCCCCCCACATATGTCACTAAAACAAACATAACACCCACAAAAAAAGAACAAATTATTGAACCTCTGTCTCTTGGAAGTCTTAGATATACAAATCTTTTATCACTTATTTTGTAATGATATTTATTTATATGATTTTTCCAAATTTTAATTATACTAAAAGTTGCATGTAAATTTCTACTTTTATCAGTCTGACATCATTTCTAAATATTGAGTCAGGTGTTATGATTGAACAATTACTCATTACTTCAGGAATTTCTTTTTAACATTTAATTTTTTTTCCCTAACATTTAACTTCTTGGACGGCAAATTTTTACTCGAGTAAAAAGTGTTGCTACTTTTACTCAAGTTCATTTTTTGGGCTATCTTCCCACCTCTGTCAGTTTGACCCTGGAGGTTCATTGCACCCACTGTTTTTGAAATTCTAATTATAACAATAATTATGTATCTTTTTCTGAGTTAATATTTAATTTGAAGGCTATAAGAGGCGTCTGGACAAACAAAATTTAGTTTTTTATAAGTGATTATAATGTAACGTTTGTGAGAGGGGAGAGGTGTGGCAGGGGGGGCAATTGCCCCCCTTGCCCTCCTGTAGATCCCTTCCTGCCTCCCAGGCACCTTTGGCAATTTCATGACATTCTTTCCACTCACCACATCTCCCTTATCTTTTTTCTCCCCCTGACCCTGTCGCCAAACAGGGAATAAAGTAGTAACCGCGCTGCCATTCCTCCCAGGATGGAGTGCAGCGCGAGCATTCATAATCGAGTTAGGGAGGACATGAGTGGGTTTGCTCATCAAGTTCGCCATTTTTATTTGCCATCCTACCCTTCCCCTGCTGCTTTATTTGACACGAGCCGCTGTGCGCTCCCATACACACAAACTCCTTCAAATTACTGCCTGAAGCCTCGCCGAAGTTTCTCAGGTCATCATGTCAAAGCTTTTGCCGAGATCGGTTGGTTGGACAGCGGGGAGATTGTGAAAGAAGATGGAAAGGGAAAAACAAGGGAAGGATATCTAACAGGTGCATGACTGCTGTTCTTGGGGAGCTTGTGTTGTCTGTGCTCTCTGTGGCAGTAATGGTGTCTTTTTGCCCTGGTCTTTGGAGCTGCTGGGACAGCACGGGAGGAGGGTGAGTGGAGGATGTCGGCGCTCAAAGCTCGACAGTTAGAGAACAGGAAGCAGAGCGGAGGCTGTAAAGTAATGCAGGTGGCTGTGTGCACATCTAGGTGGCTGAATTCAGGTGTGGAAATAACACAGAGCCAGGTGCATGGGAGCGAGAGTGGGGAAAGGGGCTGAGATTAAAAGAAAGTGTAGATGCCTGCCTCTCCACCTGGCCATAAAGCAACTACCCCCTCCTTCCGCTGAGGCCTTTGTTTCACGGCTAATGGTCCAGGTTAATTGCACAGGTGACTGTCTGTGGGGGAACAGATGGGCTCAAATGTGTTCAAAAACAATCTGCAGCAAGAAGACGAAAAAAAACTCTTCTCTCTGTCACTCCCTTTCTTCCTCATCCTCTCCACTGGAGTCGTAAAGCTGGAGTGGGGTGAGGTTAAGATCTCACTGTGTTGCTCTCTCACACTGTCTTTAATTTATCAAGCACAAGGCCAGTAAGCTTTCATTAGATCTCATTACAGAGCAAATTAGACTCCAGAATTTGCTTGTGGAAAGTCGTGTGTAATCTGCTCATATGTTGGGTTTTGATTTGGATTAGGAGGAAAACGCAACGACTTCATTCGCTAGGAGGAAACTGCAGCTGTCTCAAAAAGCTTTTTTACCATTACCGTTTATAGCCTGTAAATGTCTTTTTGCATTCTTCACTTTACAACCATCAACTTCACTGTACTTTATTTGGATTTTAATGCATCAATATACTTTGACCTAAACCAGAGGTCTGCAACCTGTGGCTCTATAGAGCTTCCACAATGGCACTTTATAACATGGGTAAAAATAATAAACATATATATTTGTACATATAAATATCATAGCAAACATAGGTTTTAGCTGTATTGCTCATGGAATAATTGCATTAAATTTCCACAACAGAATGTCGCTAAAAGTACCAGCAACATGATTGTAATTTATTTTCTTTATCTTTAATATATTTTCTTCCACTTAAAAAAGTTATTCATCCTCTTTTCATGAAAGTTTTATGCTTTTCTGTATCTTAAACCCCCCAAAATTTAAATAAAATAGTGGGTTTTTTTTTTTAAGAATAACAGTACATGTCTTGCAGTAGATGTTCATCAAATTTATTATTCCAAGTTATTTTTGCTCTCTGGATTGTAAAGGTTGCAGATTCCTGACTTAAACTGTTTTATCTGATGCTTTATGTTTCGGGAAGATGAGCCCCAACCTTGTTATTCTTGCTCCCTCCAGCTTCCTGTCAACTCCCCATTCTTGCTGTAGAAAGGCATTCCCACAGCATGATGCTGCCACCTCCATGTTGCATTGGTTTTCTTCATTTTGCATGGTGGCCTAAAATAAAATCTTAAATCTCATATGACCCTTGCATCTTCACTTGCATGGCTTGTGGAAAACTGCAGAGAATGTGTTTTATTTATCTTTATTTTAAAAATGTAACAATCTTGTGACTAAATGTGCTAAATTAGAGGAATAAATGCCCTCTTCCTTGGTCATGATGATCCTTTTTATGCACTAAACTCCTAGATCTTGAAAGAATAGCTGGTAAATTAGTCAAAGGTTTTCTGTACACAGCATTTGTTGTATGATTTTTACTGGTAAAACAAATTGCAGGAGCACCATTTGTCTTGATCTTGACTTATGCACTGCTTTGTGTTCCAGCACAAAAGGTTTGTTGTAACGCAACAAAATTCAAGTGGTTTTAATGCTTTTGGACTAAATCCTTGAAAGTTTTCACCAATGTAATTGGCCTAAGCTGCAGGATGAGAGTTTGCTGTTGTTTTTAGAAAGCTGCGGCTTTTTTAGGAGAGTTTGTCTTTTTTTCCTTTGTGAACCACGACGGCTGAATGTGAACCATCAGAAATTGAGCTCTCATTTATCGATCAAATGTTTTTCCACAGCAAAACAAAGCAGGATGTGCCAGGCAGTAAATTGAAGTTATGAACAGGCTTTGTTGACACTTAATCAAAGGAACGGTTTCTGGTGTTTCAGACTGGCCAGCATTCCCAGAGTTTATTTATGTATTTAAGTATTTTTAGAGCTGCAGTTTTTGCATTTCATTTTCTAACATGGACGTTTTGTAGAGAGGATTTTTTTAATGACAATTTTGAATGATTGGCTATTTTTTAAATTGACAATCTGTCATGGTAAAATAAACAAGCTTGAATTGTGCTTTGTATTTTATCAGTATTTTATGTAAAAAAAAAATAAATAAATAAAAAAAAAAGATTAAGTTCAAACCTACCAAAACACTGCCGTTCACCTGACCTAACAGGACAGGCTTGGACAGTAATAAGGAGATAAGTAACCAAGGAGGAGCTGCAGAGATCCACAGCTCAGGTGGGAGAATCTATTGAAATGGCAACTATTAGTTTTGGACTCAACAAATGTGGCCTTCACGAGGAAGCCTTTGGTGAAAGAAGGCTATAAAAGTGCTTTTTCTTTTTCATAAAACATGTAGGGGATCTCTGCAAACATGGGGAAAAAAAGCCACTCTGATCAGATGAGTTCAAAATCATTATCACTCCCAGTCACCCCAAACAAACAGTCTCCACTCTGAAACATGGTGATTGCAACCAAAGTCCCAACCTGAATTGTTGTTTGTTGGCAAGATTAGGAAAAATTGTTGTGCACAGATGCTCTCCATTCAGTTTGAGCTATTTTGCCAAGAAAAACAGGCAACATTTCAGTGTCTAGATCTGCAAAGGGTGGCAGAGACGTTCCCCAAAAGACTGGCAGCTCTAATTGTAGCACAGCGTGGTTCTACCAAGTATTGACTCAGAATATATATACACATATCGCATAGATCCCAGTGATTGTGTCGTGACAAAAAGTGTAAAAGGTTCAAATACTGCGAGGTGTTATACGCTCTCATCTCCCCCTCCGTTAGGTATCTATCTACTCAGTGTGAAAATGTCAGCCGAGAAATCCGCTCTGTAACATTTAGTTTATAAAGTGGATCCAGCACTCTTTCAATATATAACATGGGCTGGTATTACTTTTAATACATGGCAGGTCTAACTCCAGCTCTAGGTATGTGTGTCTGTGGATCGCACGCTGCAGAGTATGTTTTAGAAATAATTAAATGTCACGGAGCTGGGGCCTTCAAGTATGCAGGAAGATGTTTTACGACCTTGTGCCTTGTCTTGCCTCGCTATTCCCTCCCAATAACCCATTCCAGCAAACGCTCTTTCCTCCCTGTTCTGCCCTGCGTGTGCCAACCTCCCCCTGCATTCTTCCTCCTGCCTCATTTTCTTCTTTACAGTTTTCCTCCCTGATGGTGACACTTAAAGCGCCTGTGCTTATTCTTTTCATATCCCTTCCTTTCCCCTCCTTTGCTGCTGTCGAGGTTTGACTTAGTGCTCCGCTCCTGGGAATGGTGGTACATCACAGTTGCTTTCTTTTTTTTCTGTTTTAGTTTACAGCTAGCTTCTTTTTTTTTTTTCTCAGAAAAAACTAATCTGATGTGTGAAGTTTTTATGGCAATCCAGCTGAGAGCACATTGCTCTTGTTACAGCTCCTAATTAGAAAATGTGATGGTACTGCTTGTAAATATGCTGCGGTGAGCCAATCTCTCGGGCTCACAGTTGCTTTTGACGCAGGTTTTTGGTCAAGGTACCAGACATCCAGGTACGGGTTGGGAAGGAAGTGAAAGGATCATCGGGGAAAGATACGGAACCGTTGAGGGCAGTAAAGCTTCCCAGAGTTTTATTTTTCCTATTGAAGGTTTAAGTGTTTAAGAAATTAACTATCTTCCACATTTCCACAAGCTTTATTAAGATCATTAAAGGACCTCGGGCCTGCTGGCGTCGGGTCCCCGCCGAGGTGTTTCATCACCGGAAGGGTTTGTCAATGTCCTGGGTCTTAGCCCATCTTAACCCATTTAGAAAGCAATTTCCTGTGAGCAGAGAGGGATCTCTCCTCTTGAGAAAGATCTCTAGGTATAAAAGGTTAGCTTTTCTGTAATTCCTCATCTTGCAATGTAGCACAGCCGATAATAAGAGGGAGACGACTGTTTGCCTTAGGTTTACCAGCTCAAAATAAGACGAGCAAATTGCTTGAACAAAGCAGAAATGTCAGCTGAAGTGGGCATGGTACAATAAGCAATTAGGAAAGCTTGAGTTGAGGATTACCACAATAAGTGTACTCAAATAATACTGAGTTTTATTTCCATAAACACTGAGTAAATTCTGTCTTTATAGATTTCACAAATAATCTGTAAAGACACTACTGTGTCAGAGTGTGCTCTTACCTTCTGGAAGCTCGTTTGTGAGAGTTTCTTGAGTTTAAGCTTTGGACAACTTGGGGGAATAGTTAATTGAGATCAGACATGTAACCAGGGAGTGAGCTTCCAATTTTAGTCATTTTGGCTCTTCTTGTCTGCAGACTTTCTCCCCCCTGAACCTCAGTCTAGCAGGGCTCCAAAGTCCCGGCCATTACGAATGATGAATTGTGCTGAAGTTAAGCTGGAAGTAGGACAAATTGATCAAAGTGTCAGGCGCCCCCTGTGATGTTCGGGTCTACGTGAAGAAGGAGCTGTCAAGAAGTTTCTTGTAGCACAGTTGTTGCAGATGAATGTTTACCTGGCTTTAACAGGTTCCGCCTTCTGTCAAACATGCAATCTGTCGTTGCTAGCCTACATACGGATGAGCTGCTGAAGATCTTGGGAGCTGATATAGTTCTAGAAGTGCAAAGCGTTCGCCATATTGTTCCTCAAGTCCACAGGAGACGAACCCCGTGCTCTCCTGTATTTTTTTTTTTTAAGCCAACGAGCTCACTATCTGAGGTGTAGTGCTGCAATTTGAGATAAGCACTACTTTACTCGGCTCTGGTTTTGTTCAGATAAAGCTGGTCTAATTAAGCTTGATTTAATCGGGATTGCTTTTAAGCACAGCACACAGCTTCTTTGATTTCAAAGTAGCCCTTGGGAAGGACTTGAGGAAGAAAGGGAGGAAATGAGATAGAGAGTAAAATTAGTGAGGGCGTCTTAAGAGTTGCTTTTTTAAAATTTGCATAAGACATGTTTCTATTCTTAGTTGTACTGTCTTTTCTTACTTGTGTGAGTGATTGCAGGTTGGGTGGTTTGTAGCTGGAGAAAGAAGCAACATCTGCAGACGCTACTTTCAACAGTAATAGAAAAATGTGTCATTTCATTAAAGCGACCAGCTACCATTTATAAAATCATATTAGATACAGTTTGTCGCCTTTAGATCAAGTCATTCTATTTGTTTTGCTATTTTGTTGGAAATTTGCATTTATTTAAGATGAAATCAAGTCCTTCTGAACTTCCACATACATGCACATCTATGATGACATCACAAAATGTGCGCATATTTTTAATTAAATTCCTCTTCTAAGGAGCTGTAGAGCTGCTGCAAAACAATTTACCCATTTGTGAGTCTAAGGATAATTTGTAAATAAACATGCAATTGGTTTCTGAAGAGGTTCGACTGAAATACTCTGCAAAAACACAAAATCTTACCAAGTACTACTTCGACTGGCATATTGTTTAAATAAAAAAAAATTATAGTTAAAATAGAAATTATCTGCTAGTGGAACTAGTACTTTTTCAAAAAAATCAGTATTAAGGAATTATTCACTTACAACAAGCTCCTGTAACTTGCTGCAAAGTTACTTGTAAGTTTTGTCTTATTTCAGATGTACAAAGATATATGCACTAAAAACTAGACAAAAATACTTGGAAAGATTTGGGAATTTTGTAATGTAGCCACATCTCTTTATATAACAAAACTTCATGAAAAAGCCAAGTTGTTTGGAAAACCATCCAGTCTGATGGATACAGTAGTTGTACTGCTTCTCCTAAATAAAAATACAAAATAATAAGATAATTATCACAAATTTAAATAAAAAAAATTAAATGATGCATATTAAAAACAGAGCAATATATTTTATGCCCATATTTTTGTTAATTCTGATGATTTGGAGTTGCACCTTCTGACTGAAAACCTAATGAAAACCCACATTTTGGATTGTTCCTTTAGTAAGGAGACAGAGGACTGACCTGTTGCTCAGTTGTCCACAGTCTTTATTTGGGATGAAAGTTTTGGTTTTTATTTGGAAATCAGTGTCCCAATCAATGCTTATTTCACTTTCCTGCAGGGCTGTGGAAATAAATGCCCAGAGTGTCAAAAGTATCAATACCTGCTTTTACGATCAAAGTGCTTGATTGGCCAACAAACAAAACTGTTCTCCTATTTTTAAAAGAAATCCTTTTTTGGTGTTATGTAATCGGCTCATTTTCTGACTAATTGAATGTGTGTTTTCATTGCTGTGTCCTGCAATGGAATTGCATACTTTACCTAGTTGTGTTTTTATTGCCAATATGCATTTGCTAGTGTAAAAAAAACAAACAAAAGATGCACCACTGGGAAATACCTATATTTTAATTGACTACTATTGGCTGACTCTTGTATCACTGAGCGCACACACAAATGAAAAAGGTTGATTACTCCTGTAAAAGTGCTGAGTATGAATGAAGAATTTTTCTCCACGAAATTTTCCCTCCAGCAATAAACACGTTGCAAGAAACGACGGTAAAACCCTGCAGGAAGAGCCAGTTTACTCATACATGCAAAAGAATTGATTGCTAAGTCTCCAGGTCCACAATAACTCACCCTAATGATCCTAGTTTTAAAATAATGTCTATTCTAGACCAGAATGATGAAAAGGTTGCCCCTCTAACTCATTAATATGTGGGCACAAAGATAGATGACCCAGATATGAAGCCTAAGCTTATTTTTGAACTGCTGAGCGGCGCTTCATGCACGCAGTATGGCCACATCTCGTCCTGCCGTTGGCCTTGCAGCTCTTTAAATGCTCCAATGCTGACTGCCTTCACTTCTCTGGTTGCATAGATCCACAGGACAGATGAAATGGTGGACAGGGGGAGTGTTTTTCGGAGCCCAGTCCCACTGTCATTGACTGAACAATGATAGAAAGCCTTGGTATTGAGCGGCTCCACACTAAATCTTTGTAAAGAGCACTTAGCTCCCCCTGCGTTAGCCACAGACAGAATATCTGTCAATGACCATCACTGGATGCTTTCATCCTGAGGCTCCTCTCTGCTAAACTCTAACCTAAGCTAAGTGTGTTTTACTCCACCACAACTGTTTACTAAAAAAGAAAGAAAAAAACGACAAACCGAACTGAGTGACGGGCCTGTCCATCAAGACTCAAGAGTAGCTGCTCTGAAAATAGTTGCTGTGTCTTGCAAAATTATTTACAGTCCTTGAACGTTTCACATTCTGTCTAGGTTAAGACTTTAATTACACATTATAATATTGCAGAAGAAAAATGATACGTGGTTTAAAGATAAAAATGCTGCAGCTGTAGCTCCAGCTGCTTCTCCACCCAAACTCGGTCAGATTAGATGAGGGAATCTGTGAACATCAGTTTGTAAATTTTAGAAAAACAGAGTAAAGTCTAAACTATTCTAACACATTAATATGCTTTGATTTAAAACGTTTACCGCTCCCACCGCTCAAAAATAAAATAAATGCAAAGTGTTTTAATGAGACAATAAAAGTTGTTGATTTTTGTTTAAAAATATATATTTTAAAAGAAAGGCAAACGATTTTACTGTTTGGTTGATTGTTTTCAATTGTGTTGGTCTAGAAACTGTTATTCCATTCTCAACGACATTATTGCTATATGGGTCATTCTTGCTCTATATAAACTAGCTTAATGAATCAGTGGGTCAAATTCTGCTTTTCCATATGTCATTGAATGTGTGTGGTCCTATTTACTATGGAATTGAAATTAGAGCAAAATCATGGTTTGTAAAGTCAGTTGTTCTTTTCATTTTCACTGCTCATCTGCTAACTACCCTGACCTGCATCATACGTATAGGAACAGCTGCCTTTCATGATCTCTGATTGGTTTAGACCTCAATAATGCTTCTGTTGTTGAACTATAAGGAGGTTTTCAGTGTCTGAGACTTTTTTTCCTCTAATGTTTGGTTGCACAGATGTCTGTTTTTTATAGTGTAACTATTAGGTCAAAATTAGGTCACATTTTACCACCAAGTTGGTCGACCACTAGAGGTCTGAGTCATCTGCATCTTTTTTGAAAGATGGACATTTTTGCCAAGCTGCACTTTTGGGTTTGTAACAAGTATTCCTCCAGAATTTGCCCTGTAATTGGCTCCATCCATATTTGAACAGCTCTCCTGCTAAGGATCCCCGCAGAATGATGCTGCCACCACCATGTTTTTACAATGATCTATAATGTATTCAGGCTGTTACTTCAGGCTGTTACTTCTCTGAGATAAATAGTTTGTTACTTTTAGGCTAAAAAGTTAAATCTGAGTCATATAAAAAAGTCATACAAGTGTGTTTGTGATTATCTGCATGTGTAAAGACTACATTATGTTTTTCACTCTAAACATGTTTTTTTTTCTCTTGTTCTGTTCTCTTGCAGAAGGGGATGAAACTGGCGTGATGGACAGTCTGATGGAAGCCCTGCAGTCTGGAGCAGCTTTCCGTGATCGGCGAAAACGAACACCACGGAATGGTAGGAAAGCAGATCCTCCGTGGGATCTTCTCTTGTCTGTCAGCCTCAATTTCCTGTCCAGCTCAACGTTATACTTGCAAAGTGATTTTCTTTTGACTTTACGCATCTATGCAAATATTGGACCATCTCAAATTCTTCGCCTGCTTCAAGGATGTTTTTAACCACATGAGTACAAAGTCCATAAACAATGCTTCATAAACAATCAGTGTCCCAGGGAAGGACAGAAGAAACGTATGATCCTCTTCGTATTATAAATCTCCCAGAAACACGACCAAAGCCAGTTTGGTTTAATCCAGTGTTATTCCTCTCTGCCTTGACGAATGGGCCATGCTCAGGGGAGTCCTACCTTTCAGCAGCATGAGGGTCAAATGAAATACAAGTCGAGATTTCTGCAGCTGAGCCACAGGTGCTGCAATCTCCATACCGCCAATAATGACAGAAGACTTTGGGAGGGAATATAAACACCAATGGGGTGCGATGAGATGGAGAGGAGGATTTGGGTTTTAAATTTGGAGGTTGAGCCTCAGATGGTAAATATCTCATTTAAAAACACTGTAATATTAAACTACTGTTTTAGTTATTTCATAGAGCAGTTTATAAAATGTATATGTGGGCATGTAGCTTGCTCTCTCCAAAGAGAAGAGATTGACACATTTTTCAAATATCATCAGTCAAAATATTAGTACCTAGAGACATTTTGAACCTAAATATTATTACTTGACTTTTCTAGGCAGGTTGACTTATTGTAATTCAGTACTTTAACCATATAGCTTATAAAGAACAGACCCAAATATGTTGGCCTGTAAGATTATCCTTGCTTTTGGAGGGGGACAAAACATTCTGATTGATGTTTTTTCTATTATTTTTAGTCCTGTCCTGTCAACATTTACATTTAAAAATTGCAAAGCATAAAAAAAACAAAAGTAATGCAGTTCAAACTATGACACAGAGATGCTGTCTGGATGTTAAATTAATTTCCTTGATGGAGGAGAAACTGCCTAAGATGTAATTATTATACAAGATAAGACTGGGATAAAGCGAGAATAGAGAGTAAATAACTGTTTTTATAGAAGTGGATATTGTTCCTGATTACTGTTCATCACACTATTAAATGAGCTACAAAAACTCAATTTTTGTCTAAAATAATATTAACGCCTCTCCTTGTACAAATCAGATATATCAGAACAGAAACCAATACTTTTACATCTAAAGTTACTTTTAATGTATGTTGGGGTAAATAGCATCAGTTTTCTTTTTCATAATAATAATTTTAAAAAATTGTGGTGCTGGTGAGTATCAAATGTTTTACTTTTTATTGAGGCCAAAACCTGATACTTGAAATTAAACCAAAGACTAGTATTTACTCTGATTTTTAATGTTATCTTAAAAAATTGTCCTCTTATTGTTTGGTCTTATTCGTCTCTTTCTGTCAGACATTTATGTGGAGGTTTTTTTTCTTCTCTTTTCTCTTTCTTTGGGACTTGTTCTACCTCAAATGTGTCACCTCTGATGGATTTTTCTCTCTTCCTTTTTCACCTTTCTTTTTCCTTTCCTTTTTTCTGTGACTGCCCACGTTGTTACAGGTGATCAAAGCCCTTCCAGTCCAGCCTCTCGGTGGCCGGGTGCTAACTATGGTAACAGAACTCTAGGTGTGTCTTTATTTCACTGCCTTTCTTAACCCAGACCCAGCACGATTGTTGGTCCTACTCTGCACTGCTCCTGGCTGCGTAACTCACACGTCCTTCCTGTCAGAACACGTAATTTCAGCTGGTCTATGAAAAAGCAGAGTCCTGTGCTGAGTTGCTAACTTAGTTTTTTTTTTTTTACTCGGAAATAACATTTTGGGGAGTTCAAGATGTGTTTTGCTTTATTAAAGTTCAATTTATCAAAATGCAACATGGATAACACAAATTAACATATGAAATTAGACTCACTTATGATAACTATCCTCTTTTATCATTAAAAAGGCCCTGAATTTATAGATGTTAAACATCCATCTACACAAAGGGGACAACTTTGTGAAACTTGATGTTTCGCCACCATTACCTCAGCCTGGAAGCTCTTTTGCTTAATAGATTAAAAAACAGAGAATCGCATTCAAACTGGTGTCATGTGTATATTAGGTGAAGAGATGAGATCAAATATCAAGCCCAATACATTTTTATAATGCATAAATGGCATTATGGCAGTCAGTTGACGCAAACACTTTGATATCACTCTGATAAAATTAGCCAGTTGAAAGATTTGCAAACATTTTATTTTGAATGTGTTTTAAGAAAAATCTTAAAAGTAATTCTAATAGTTTTATAACTACAGAAATTAGATCAATTTAGCTCTTCATTCTCTAGTAAGATGGTTAATTCTAGCTAACCAGTTTTAAAAACCTTGAACACAATATTTACATAAATTTTCTTGTTCAAAATCCAAAATTCCTAAAAACTATGAGAGAAAAAAAGCAGCTGCAGTAAAACTCTGCTTTATACGGTTCAGATGTAGCTACAGCTGAAGCTAATTATATTGGTAAACATGTAGAAAAATTGTCTGGAGAGCCTGATTATTGATTTAACCCAATCTAGAGGCAAACATTTTCTTCTGTCAGAAAATGGGAAAATGGGAAAAAAATAAAAAATCTTAAGAGAAAACATCTTATGGTCATAAACAAAAGCTGCAGTCACATCTGAGGTCTGGCTGTTGACTCCCTCTTTGACCTCTCTCAAGGTTTTCCCCAACAATCACAGATAATGAGTCTTTCATTGGGTGCGACTCATTCATGGCCAACAGGTTTAGCTTGCTAGCATGGTTCAGCCTAGCATTAGCTCAGTCGCTAACCTCTCTAAAGCTGGAAACAAACCTAAATCCTTGATCCAGCATTCAATGTTTTATAAACCAAGTTTATATATTCATTAAAAATGAAGCCCAAACAACATGAAACGCCAGCTGTTCTCTGACAAACACTACCCACAACTGAGAATAAAGGCTGAATTAATCAATATCTTCAGTTGAAGTAATGTATATTTTGAGATTTTATTTTATTTTCCTAGTTAAAAGTGAATCACCAAAATTACCATGAGCCTTAAAGCAGTCAAAGCACTCAGCACATTTTTCTGCACTGTGGATCAGCTCCAGTAGTCAGATGGTTTTATTGTCTGTCCTGTTGGGCTGCATGGTTACTGAATGATATCACTTCCTGTCTGGTAGCAGTTTTAGGACATTTTCTGTTCTTCTGTAGTGTTTAGATCACTTGAAATGTTTTTTTTTTTATGTGTATGAGTAGATTTGCCATGTATTTTTGTTGTAGATGTTATGCACCAGCCCACTAGATAGTTTGCTTTCTGAAGACTTGCAAACTTTTTTGCTTTACTGGCTGTTCGGTTGTCATATGTATGTTTTTACTGTTATAACAACTCTGCATGACAAGATGTGTGTGGTAGGAGTGTGATGTTGAAGAAACTGAAAAAATGAGACTCTGATAAGTTTATGGCAACTTTTAAATGATGTTAATCAGATTAAGAGATTATGTTAACTGGAAACCTTTTACAGATGCATTTAATGAGCAACAAGTGGACTTTGATAAGACGACGCCTTGTGCTGTAAAACACCTTTAAAACGTGAAGTATTAGCACTCTGGTGGGGCGGCGGGATTCTTTCTTCAAGAAATAACAACTCTAAGAGGTAGACTGGAGTCAGAAAACTTATTCCTCAGCTGTCTACATTGGAAATACTGAGTGAAAAGTGTTGTGGTTGCTCATAAATCCCCAGACAAAAGCTGTTACATCCTGTGTTCCACAACCAATGCAGGCTGTCGGAGGCTATGGCTGTTGTATGAGGCATGCCCTGGCTTTACATGACGACATCTTTGGCAGATTAAATGGCTCCTACAGAGGGAACATCCTCAAACTCAAGAGTTTCACCGTGAGAAAGAGTCAGAAAACTGACGGAAAGGGAAAGTTGGGCTTGGTTCATTATTTTTTAGTTGGCTTGGACATTTCCACAAAATTAAATAGAAAATTTGGTGCCATTTTCATTTTTGTGCTTCCTGAGAAAAGATGGCATCCAGAGTTAAAGTTATGTGTAAGATATATTGTATATGAAAAAGGAGCAGACATGTTCCTTTCTATGTACAACTTTATTTAAAAGTTTTTTGCAGGTTCTGTGGAAAGGCTTAATGTCTGAATCATGACACTCAGAACAAGTGTTTCTTAATATCCTATATTAAAAAAATCCAAAGTAAAGACAGTCACATGTCCAGGATGACCACTTTAGTTGATGGCAAAAAAACTCTGCTAATCCACCTCTTTTGGTTTTGCTGCTCCTCTTTAAATCCTTGTCTGTTCTTATGGTTATAAAACCGGGCAGAGAGATCGCAGAGTTACGAATTTGACCTTTCTTTGCCAATGACGATTGACAGAACAGATGGTTTTAACTTCCCTCTTTCTCTGCTCTTTGGTACTCTGCATTCATCTTCCCAGTTTTCCGATCTAAATACCAGAAAAGTAACTACTGTATTTGTCCAAGAGATACGTTTTCATGGAGTTTAAACATGTATCAATAACTACAGCCATCTTTATTGCTCTAATTTTAAGCTTATTTAAACATTGAACTTTTTTTTTTTTCACACAATTTGCCCTTCCCTTTTGAAATCGGGGTTTCTTTAAAAATGTTTAATGATTTGAAGCTGAACCTTCTGATTTATAGGACTCAAAAGGTCCAGGTTTTATTTATGCTCTCCAAAATGAAAACATTTTTCCTAAAATTATTCCGCATTTGTTCATTCATTGTGTGTGTTGTAACTCTGCCTTAGAAATTTGAGTGTTGCTAATTTGTGATAAAGCTGCACGATGCAGCAAACGGAACTATTGGAAGAAACCTATTCCCAGATAATTAGTTTCTCAAATGAGCTTTGCAAAAGAATCTGGCTTGTAAATATGCCTCATTATACTTTGTTCAGATGTTTAAATTAAACCTGTTCTTCTAACCTTATCAACCGGAACCTGTTTCCTCATGGGAAACTGTATAATCAGCATAGTTTGTGTTAAGGAGTTTTTTCATATATATATATATATATATATATATATATATATATATATATATATATATATATATATATATATTTCAGGATTGATGTTTAAGTTAGGTAACTTTGATTTAAAAGTACTATAGTTAGGTTAGTTCATAGCTATTTTTTTATTTAAATCATAAGTCCTTAATGTAATTTACTGTGCTTTGCAGAAACCTGGGAAATGTTTGACAGCTGAATTAGTGACTACTGTGCCCTGAAAATCTTTAAATGTGACTAATATATCTATAAATATGACAGATGTGTAGCACCTCTGCTCTGGCTATATGAGCTATACAGGAAGGGAAACCTACCCTGTCTTTGTTTCAGAGTCGAAGCAGATATTTTATCTAAACCTCTGTATTCCTTTGACCCATTTTTCAGTTTTTTTCCTTGAGACAACAAACACGATTTGGTGGTTTTATTTCCTGTTGGGGACTGCATCAGATTCTTCCCAGGAAACTTTGTTTCCTCCTAGTGAACAACAATTTTAAAGCCACCCGCCTGTACTAAGCATCTGAAGATCACCGTTTACTGATATCGGGCTGCGTGGACGCTCTAGAGTGACGAGAGGAGAAAATCCTTCTGGCATCTGCCTTTTTTTAAAGGTACAATAAGTAAATAAATTTTCATTTGTGTTACGAGAAGGGGTGCAGATATATTTCCACATATTTTAAACTTTAGAGGGCAGATTTTTAAGTTTGGTGACACTTATTCATGATTGATGGTTACATGACTAAACATGTCACTTGAAGTTTCTTTTGATGGGTTGGTCTTGACTGAAATCTAAGGAAAAATGCTCCAGCTTTTGTGTTGGTTACCATTTATACACGTTCATTTAGCATTTTTGTGTTTCCTCCCTGATCTGCTGGGATTGACAGCATTTTTATGTCATGTTTTCTACTAGTAAAAAGAAGACTCTCGTAGCAGTTTTAACAGTCAGTGTGCCAAATCTATTCAATCCCGCCTGTCATGTCGGTTGTAATCTCATTCTTTAAAGCTTGATTAACCTCCTGTCATCTTTAAACGAGCAGCGTGTACCAGAGAGAGACTGTCAGAAACGCAACAAGAGTCTTCGCTAACGTCAAAAAAGGAGCTAATTTAAAGCCAGCATGCCATTCCCCTTCATCCTTTAGGCCATACTGCACTTCACCAGTCTACCTCGAGTGTCAGGCTGAGCACAATCCCAGGCCCCGCCAGTCACAATTACACCCAATTCCAAAAGCATTTCCCATTTCCTTGTCTCCACTTTGTGTAAGATGGAAAATCTAACCCCAAGGGCCCCAGTCATGTGTTATGCAATTACACCAGCCATTCCTAATTCAACACACAGAACTTGGGTAGATTGATGGAAACCAGCCAAGCTGTATTTCTGCAGTGGGTTCATTCTCATTCCAACGTGATTATTTGTAGATTATCTCTTTGTTTTTGTAACAATTTGACATTTAAATACTCATTTATTTATGTGCAGACTCGTGAAATGAGATTTTTTTTTTATGTGTAGAAGAAAAAGTTCCATATTTTGGCAGCATGAATTTCAGTGAAGTCCACAAACTTTGCTTCTCACCTGGGTTTTAGTTTGGCTGTGGACTCCAGGTGTAGGCATTTCTCTAAATTAAACTTTCTGATGGAAGCTTATAATATGGCTCTAAGGCATAATCTGGGTTTTCTACAACCCTGATCCCTGGCTGAGAAAGTCTCATCAGATATTTGCTTTGCTCTCCTCCATCTTAGTAGACTTTGGGGTGAGGAGGATGAAGGTGACAGCGTCTCCTCAACTCTTCAGACCATGGGCTGCAGTGAAACCGCTACACAGTTCACTTAAATTAGTTGGGAAATGGGTACATAGTATTATGACAGTGAGCTTTGAGGGACATCTACAAATCTGAACCACATACCTATTTGGTCTTTTGTTAATACTTTCTAATGATTTCATCTTGAATACTGGAGAGCTGCAGTGCCCTCAAAAAGTATTCATACTTCTTGAACTTTGTCATGATACAACCACAAACCTCAATATATTTTATTTTGATTTAATGTGATAAACTAAGTCAAAGTGTTGCTTTGTTATGAAAGAGGGAGACAAGAATGTGTAGTTTATAAATCTGAAATTCATATTCCCTCATAATTTTTCCCCATTCTTTGCCAAATACCTCAAGCTCTTTCAAGTTGCCTTCCACCAATTCATAATTGGATTTATACCTGGATTTTGACTAGGCCATTATAATAGATGAATATGCTTAGATCTACATGGCTAAAGTCATAGTCTGACCATGTCTGTTCTAGTTTCAGATCTTTTGGAGCCTCTACTAGGTTCTTTCACATGTAATTTAGATGTGTTTCTTGCTCTTCGTGAATCTGCCTATTCACTAACAACTAACTGAGGATGTTGAATTTATACTCTGATTAAATTACACAGTGGTGGACTGTACTGATTTGTTCACTTCCAACAGCAATTGGGTGTTCTAAATTTTATTTAGGGGTATTAGAATCCAACGGGCTAAAACAGGGGCTGTTTTTATTTTTATCTGTAAATAATAAACCGCATAAACAGGATTTCGTTTTTATTTTTAAAGTGAGTGAGATACCTCAATATTTTATCTCCTATTCCCTTTCTTGTGAGACAGTTACCTGGGAATCTGGCAGGAGATTGGTGGGTAGAGAGCAGGCGCCTCTCATACATCCTGGCTCATTGATTTTCGGTCAGGGATGAAAGCCACAGACTCACTAGGTCTTTCATACTGGGGTGGGGGGCATCCCAAAAGACACATCAATCAGATTTCAAAGAGAGCCAAGCCAATCTTATTTATTTACTGTCTTTTCATTGTCATTACAATCCCAAAGCAGGGTCCCACTTCCCTTCCCTTTCTGCACCAGTTACCAGTGTTATCCTGCTTCACCTTCACAAGCCAGTCCATCAAAAGTTCCCCAAGCCGAAGAGAGCCCATTAGGGGACCTCCGAACTTTATGCATGTTTTTTTTTTTTTGGTATACTACATTTTACCTGATCTCTATGGTAATTGTGGAAACATTTGCAAATACTGGGACAAATGTATTTAAATGTATCCCCTAATATAATAAAAACTCATGTTATGCGTATTAACAATCTGGCATCAAATTTCCTAATATAGTCATCGCTCCAGGCACAACACACTGAAACAGCTCGTGTTTTCTTGACAGAGATGCTCTTCACTTCTCCTTGCATTAGATTAAACTAACACAATGCCATAAAATAAGAGGATACCACATTGAATCAACAGTGAAAAATCCTGTTGGCCTACAGCCTTTCTTCGCTCTTCTGGAAAAGATAACAACCCAGCAGGACGTTGACTTTTGCAAGAGGAAGATCTTAAAGAGTGAGCGCTGCCTTGTCAGTTTCAGGGAGAAGTTCACCATAAAGGGCTAATAAACAGTCATGATGTTAATGACTATAGCAGGCTGCTTTAGGACATATCTGACATTACACAAATGATGATGCTCGTCAAGTTCAAGTCTTTTTCTTGCCTAATTGCTTGAAAACCAACAGTTAATTCAAGACAAATGCCTCAAGTTTATTGTTGAGAATTTTGTCTTTTAAGATATGCTTCTCGAGATAAGGAATATGCCATTGTTTTCCCCATGCCAGCTGAATTGTGATGTCTTTAACACCTATTCTCATTATGTCTCTCTGCTATCAGCATCACCTTGATCTGATGAACCACGCTTCGTTCGGCTTGGCAGCTATTTAGTCATCTTCCTCTTGATCACAAGAAAAATCAGGCATTTTGTCTCTTAAATTAAATACCAGGAAGCGATAGTGATCGTAATTCCCTCAGCAATTAATTTGCTCACACATATGTTGTACCTATCGTTTTATCTTACCGTGTTGTCTGTCAGCCTCCCTGGCAGTTATTCTCATACACACACTCCAGCTGATGTCACCTATCAGATATACTGCTGCTGCAGGGTGTCTCCGAGTCGAAGGCTTTGCCTCCTCAACTTTTGGCCTCTGTTGCTGGGTGTTGATAGATGTTATTCATTGGGGCTGCCCTCGCGGCGCTCCTACAGGAAGAGGAGCTAACGTGATTTGGGGCAAAGAGACCCGTAGGGTTTCATGCTACAGCTCAGATGGCTTAGCAGATGTGAGATATCAATAAGGTAGATGAGAAAACCGTTCTGTAGAGACGTGCTGCGGGAAATCTATCACCTGTTTCTTACAGATAAGGATATTTATCAACAACCAAAGAGAGAGGCAGATGAGAAAGAGTTTGAATACAGTCCAGTTTATTCATATGGTGCAAATATGTAATAAATGTCATGTCTTGCCAAAGACACTTTAGCTCTGATTACAAATATACAGAAATCACATTTATTCTATGATGTCACATTGATTTCAAAAACCCTAATTACTTAAGTAATCACAATGGCGTATTTATTAGTTGATAGAGCACATAGCACCATGTAAGGTCCATGAAAGCATCACAGTGAGCAGTAAAACCCGCCTCCTTCACTCATCTGTACGCTCTTACAGGAAAACTGCGCTTGCTTTCTGCATTTGGTTGGTGTAGTTTTTAGCTGGGGCGATAACTTATTCCAGTCACCAGATTTTCAACTAAAATCAAGTGACAATCAGCTTGGGACTTTGCCTAATAGCAGAAGAAGAATGCGAGGTGGAAGAGGACGAAGAAGAATAAGAAGGCAATAAAAAGGAGAGTTTGTTGATTTTTTTTCTAAATCCTATTTTATTTTTGCCTTTCCCTTTCCTTACCTTCTTATTCTTCTTTGTTCTCCTCTACATCTTCTTCTTCTATTAGGCCAAGTCCTGTACAGGCTGTCACCAGATCCCAGCAAAAAAACAATCATCAGAAAAGTTAGCACCACCATTGACAAATACGCCCACTAAATGCAGGGAGGGAGAACCGTCACTGTGCTGCATTCATGAACCCTCTTATGAACACACAATCTGAGCTATGCATTCACTCAGTTAACAAAAGCACTGTTGTGATTGTTTAATAAACTCCTATGGATTGTTGGCAGGAATGTGACTCCATACTGGCCATTAAAATGTAACCATAAAGACTGATTACATTCAATGACGCAAAGCCCAACATACATACAGTTAATTACATTTAATTCACATTATTGTACCAATTGATCAGAAGTTATCAATTGACGTTGCAGCAATCCCTCCACCTGAGCAAGCCTGATGGGAGAGAGGAGATGAACAATTAGCTTCGTAAAATATTCAGCTCAAGGTTCCTTACATATATTTGAGCAATATTTTCTCACTGTTTGTGCAGAGCTGCACTGGTGTAAAAAGTGGTTAGCGCCCGCCTGGCGGACCAATACTGAACATCCCACCTCCAAGCAAATCTGTTTACTACCTCATCCTATTCACTAACTTCACCGCATTAGCACTGAGTTGTGAGTTTGTATTACTCGCTCTCCAAACAATATTGGCTTTCAAGTATGTGGGCAGTTAAGAGAGGTCACCCCAAGTGTAAATTGTCAATACTAGATCCATTTTAGAGGGCAAATGCGCTTTGGAGGGACCCATAATGGAGGGTTTTATCTTATTTTTACCCAGGGCACATTCCCAAAATAAGATTGATGCCACTCATCGTTTGATGAATCCCTAATAGACCTATAAACTTGCAGAGCTTAAAGACAAAGGAATGCCTGCGAAAGCCAAATATAGGCGAGGCGATAGGACCATCCCACCGGCTGAAAAATTACCCTCATATAATTTCAATGGAATCTCGCCCGAACTATCATGCTTAGTGCTGAAGGATGGGCAACTTGTGTCGGTTGAATTAAACCTTATTTATCGCTCATTAGGCATAGAGCGGAGCCAACTGATGATCAGAGGGAAAATAATGTGCAGTGGAATAGGATGCCACCCTGCATGGTTATGCATTCCTCCAACAATAAGACACGGTGCCAGAATCAAATCCCTTTTTCTCTTCTGTCACATTTCTCCCCTCCCTTAGCATGATGTGACTATTATTAAAATATAAGTTATAATGTCCGGGCTGATGTTTGCATTTGAAGTGCCAGCTATAATCTTACAATCTGTCAGATGGAAAGTAACAGAATTAATTTTTTCGCTTCTTTTCTTGGCAGCCTTGATGTGATGATTTGTAATATTGAGGCATAAAAGGACTACGTACCTGGCAGTGACTGATAAAGGTAATTCCCTTAAATACAAAGACAAGATATGCAGAAACATTATTTAATGTTCTATTCAGCTGGTAGTATTAGTCAAACAGATATTGGAGCAGAAGGAATCTCAGTAAATGTGACTCACTCGCTTTTAAATAGCTGGATACTGACACACAGCCTCCTTTTTTAAAGCAGTCACAATAAATTAAACATATTTAACTGCAGGTTTATTAAATCCCTTGTACTTTCCAGAGTGCATGAAAGTTAAGATTGCAAAGTTGAAGTGATTTTATGGTTTTACTGAGGCTTTCTGAACCTTAACCATTACAATAATGTTCGACCAAAGTAAGAAATTAATAATTACTATTGATAAAATGATCACTTTGTTTTCAGCTTTTAGCAGAATTAGGATAAGAGGTTTTCCAATCTTAAAATTGTTCATTGTAACAATATTTACAGTGTTGGCTATTGGCCCTTTTAGTTAATATGTGTAAAACACTTTTAAAATAAATTGCATAATAAAAGTAGCAGACCTCTCAATGGAAAAAAATTCAGTTTTTTTTGCCCATTTATACAACAGGAAAAAGACTTTTTGCAACACTCCTGGTAGCAGAGTTGATGGTGCCCCATCTGTCGACACTTTTACCCCTTACTAACAGGACAGCACTTTCATAAAGTTGGAACTTACAGAGAAAGAGAAATTTAACTATTCTTCTTTCTCTTTAGATGATCCTGGATCATTTATGCTCTTATAAGCTCACCGCTGAGTTGTTTCTGCCTGATTTAGGCCCTGTCCACATGGGATAGTTTTTTTCTAAAACTAGTCATTAGTTTCAAAAACATCTGGTCGACACAGGATTGTTTCCAGAAATGTTTTCATCCACATGGAAACAACCCAAAAACACAATTTTTACTGCTCCACACCTGTAAGTGGTGCTAAACATGGAGCGTGGAACATGCGTGTAATGCTTCCGCACCAGGTTAGCGATAAACACAACAAGAAAACAAGATTGATGAACAACAAAGCGTGAGTGGAGTCTTTCGCAGAACTATTTGCATCAGCTTCAATATGAACAAACGTGTAATCTGACATTGTTAATATCTATGACACATTTGGGGTTAGAGGTCAGGTTAGAGGTTAAGCATGTATGTCAAACGTTGTTGATGTCCACATGAATACACAAGGACAACATTTTCAGTCTGGAACCAATTATTTATTTATTTATTAATGAAGTCTAGCAACCCAATTTCACTCAATATGTCAATTTTAAATGTAAAGTTGAATAAGTCTGTCTGTCTGTGTTTCCAAAAAAAACAATAAAAAAAACATTTAGGTTCCCCAAAGTATTTCATTTCCATGAGCCGAGGTAGAAAAATGTAGGTATGAGTCCGAAACGCCATTGATGGATGTTGGTTCCATCAGTATAACTGATGGGTCAATCAGTTATACTGATTTGACCCATTATAAGTTATTTTAAAATGCATGTCAAATTCCACCAACTTTTATAATTTAAATATTAATAGTTAAAAGATGCTAGAAACTGTCCAACTTGAAAAAAAGTGAGGCACGAATTAGAAATTACTTTATATATATTTATTTGAAAGGAAGAGTAAGCGGCTGCCATAAAAGATGAAGCAATTTTACAAGTGGCAGGAAAGACATCTCAATCTCTATGCTCATGTATGAAATATTTAAAACATTTTGTGTATTTAAAAAATCAGCCCAGAATCTTAGCATTATGTGCACATTTTCACTTTCACTTCACTAACATTTCAATGGGTGTGTGAGTATTGCTGTTATCAATTTGCTTTATCGGCGAACAAAAAAAAAAGAAAAAGAAAAGAAATATGTTTGAAGCAGGGTAGTACTTGAAACTGTGACTTTAAGTGAATCTGCTCTCCTCGTATGTGGAAAATATAGACATGAGAGCGAGAGTGGAAAATAGAAAGACATGAGTAAAATGGAGTGTGTATATAGTGTTCTCATTGAGAGATGTATACGTAGTGATACCAGTAAAGAAAGCAAAAGAGAACATCAGGGTTAAATAAAGTACAAAGTTCTAAAAAAAAACTAAAAAAAAGCACTGATGTACCTTTATTGTTACACAAAAACACAAAAACAAATACGTTCCCATACCGAGTGTGCAATCAGCAAGAATGCTGCCTGCACTCAGGCCTCCAGTCAAGCATGATTTCGCTTGACATGCTTCCATCACTAATGCTGACTGATGCCCATTTGCTAGGCTCCTCATATTTATTTATTTATCTGTTTATTTGTGTCAACTTTATTTATTGATGTGCCTCAAGGATGCTGTGAGATGGCAAATATCCATTTGTCCATGTAGGGCAGTTAGGGAAGAGAAAGGCTGCACACGTGAGTGAGCAAAAGACAGAGGAAGGACGGAGTTCGGCTTTTTATTTAGATCCTAGCAGCTGAAATCGCTATTGCTGTTCAAGTAATGGAAAATTTGCCGTGCCTATTTAGTTACTTTGTGCTAATCTCAGCGGTTTAGCTCCTTCTCTCTATTTTTCACTCTTTAGGCTTCTATTTGGTTAGTGTTTGATGGAGGAATTTGAGTTGGTTCAAATTACCTTTCTCTAAGCTTTAGCAGCGCTCCCAGCACTATTAGGTCCATGCAGCACATTGCCTTTGTCCTTGTCCTGCAGTTCAGTTGGACATCACATGGTCTTCTCTTTCAAAGCGCTGTTCACAGTGCCTGCTATTTTCTGTTTAAATCAATCATTAGATTTTTTGCATCGTGGCCTTATGTTTTGTCATAGCTGCATGCTGGTAGAAAATGCCCTCTCAGTTGTGATTCTGATGATGCAATTATAGCGCAATGAGTGCATAATGACTATAATTGTTTATTTACATAGTGACATATTTGTTGTTGTTATCTGTAGAGTGAATAGCAGTAATAATTACCAACTCATGAGCTGTTTGAGATCATCACTGTCGCAAGGTGTCGTCTCTGCACAGAGGTGCTTCTGAAATACAAAGATGGTCAGGATTAAATATATTTAGTAAAATCATTCTTATATAAAATCTCAAAGATTTGTTACATAATCAAACAGATTTACTTAAAAATCATTCTTATCATCCAGGAAAAAATATTTGGCATTATTCTTTTGAGGCTCAAGCAGAGTTTTGAACCCCAGTCACCAGTCACAGTCTAGGCCTACATTTAACATTGGAGAACTTTTAAAAACTGTTCTCCATCTACTGCTTGAACATAGCTGAATCAACTTATGGTTCATTACCAGGCTTCTGCAGAACTTTGACGTGTAGGGAAGTGTTTGACCATTTCAATCAGTTGTTTCGGAAGGGAGACAAATTTGAGGCCTTGAGAACTAGAGCTGAAAACCTGCGTCAATTATTCAGCAAAAAATTAAAAAAAATGGGCAAAACTTTTTATTTCTAGATCTGCAAAGCTGGTTAAAGTTTATCCCAAAAGACTTGGAGCTGTAACTGGTTCTATAATGTGTTGACTGAAGGGATATAAATAAAAAAACTTCACTTTTTTTTTTATTTTTTTTGGAAAAAAGCTCAAAAACTTGTGTGTATGCTACTTTGTGTTATTCTCATACAATCCCATCAAAATACAAAAGTTTTTGTAGTTTTGGATTGCAAATGTTCCTGGAAGGCACTGTTGGGGAAAAAAAACAGATAAAAATCCAGTTGTTTTTGGTCTCTGCACCAACAGTACCAAAACACGTCTCCTTCTACTGTGCGCTTCAAAACTGAGTCTTAAAAATCCTAAAATATTTTACCACACACCTCAAGTGGCACAAGAAGGAATGCGTAACCACGCAGCACCTCCACAACACTCAGCTGGAGTGGATTGACATCAGCCACTTTGAGTTTATCTGGATTCATACAAAACAGTTATTGTTGTGCTCAGAAGCACCAGGGGAGGCGCAGAGAGGGTAGAGGGGGGGGTTAACAAGAAGGGAACACAACACAGTATTTAGTATTCATGAATTCCATAAATTACAATGTTAGGCCCCCCAAAGAGATGACTAATATGTGAACCTTAAAAATAGACAGTTTGCCACAGTATGGGCTCCCCACCTCCAGTGGATTAGGACTGAGTAAACATTTACAGAAATAGTATGATTTATTATTTGGATTTTAAGAATGCGGTTTGGATAAAGTAAGTACACCTCCTTAGAGTAAGATTTCTCTGGGTCTTGATGCGAACAAAATAACCCAATAAAGATTAAAAGTAAACATTACATGAGCAAACTGTTTATTTTTTTTTGTGTCTTTTTCAGATAAGTCTGAATATTGCGTCTCATATTCCATGGTGAACTTGTGAATATTTTTCTCTGTCAGATGGACTGAAATGATTGGAAACAGCATTTCTGAATGGATGAACAACAGAAAAAGCTTCACACCAACAGCCTTTCTAGTTAGTGACCATTTTAACAGTTACATACATTAGAACAAATGATTAAAGCGAACATTGTATTCAACCTTTCTTATTCTATCGCACTGTTTCTGTAGCTTGGCTTGCCTTTGGTTAAGTAACCTTATTTGTAATTTCTCAAGAACCGTTTGTTGTTCACCTGAGCTCGTTTTTATCATATTTAGGTATTCCTGCATGAAACTGTTCCTTTAAATCAGGGTGTAAAAACAGAGAAATTAGTTAGCACCCTTATTAAAGAGGTGTAGACAGTCATTTTCCTTGCTGCACCATAATTCCACATTGGAAATGTAAAGAAATCCAGCCTCTCATTTGTCTACATTCAGTCAGGTGGGGGGAGACATAATTGTTCCCAGCAGCAGCATTACTGGATGATAAGGGGCTTGAAGAGGAGCCTATATTTAGAAGGACAGTAAAGGAGATGCATACAAAAAACCTCTCAGATCTCTGACCCTTAGATGTGGAGCAAAATGTAGATTTTTATGGATTTTAAAGTAAATCACCATTGATTTACTTTCCAGTTTTCTTTTACTCCTAATAACCCTTTTGAAATAAATGTAACTGTAGTGCAGCCACACCACTCATAGATACAATGGAGGATGCATGATGCTATTGGACTGTTTCTCCTTTAAAGGTTTTGGAATCCTTCTAAGAGTGCAGACCTGTAATAAATGCAGTTTGAATAAAAAGCTCAGTATTGTGCTACTCAGCATAAAGAGCAAAGGAGGCAGCATACGTAGGTGGCATCCTGTGGGCAAAAGTTGTTCCAACAAAGTATTAACAGCAAGGGCACCTATTTGCGCCACAGGTGATTTTATTATTTGATGACAGCATGTGCATGGAAAGTTTTACCTATGGAAATGTGATTTCTCTGTGTCTAAACTGGTCTGATTTGTATCATCGGCCTCTAACATAGAAATGTGCAAGTGACTGAAGAGTACGAGAGCCATACTTTCGGTTTGAAGCCGGATGAGGTTTCTGAGTTTGTAACATCTCCAGCCCTGAGGGCATCGCCAGCTAAGTAAAGGATGAAGCTGCACACTGCATTACCTCTGCTATTATTATTTTTCTTTCTACTCTAGACGAGTTTCTGTCTCTGGCTCAGGTCACTGTTGCCCCAGGGCAGATTACAGCAGATGGGAGCTGGGATGCTACTTGAGATTTCCAACAAGTAGGCAGAGTGTGTTCCTGTATGTGTTCATATACGTTTGTTCGTTGCGTGTTCAGGAAGGCTGTGCTTTTCTAGCTCGTTCCTGTTTGATTGCATGCGTGTGGTTACGTGTAGTTAGGCCTGGCATTCGCTTGCAGGGCTGCAGTTGACCTGATTTTCAGTTTCGCAGTGTGACTCACACAGGTTGGGCTTTTTAAGAACAAGCAGACCAAAAACCGCAAAAGTGACACTTAACACACTCACGCACACACACACACACCACAGATGTTCTAGCAGTAGTGCAGCACAGCCTACATGCAAATCCACGTTTACAGCCACCACGTGCATAAATGTTTTGTGATAGCTAAAAATAGCATTTCATCATTTTAAATATTCAACTGCCATGTATAATAATTAATAGCAAAGTGCACAAATCTTAGCTACAAGCTACAATATTAAAGATAGGGGCTTTGTCTTCACTCATAATTCCGTCATTAATATGTTTATGGCAGTGCAAGAAGTCTAAGAAATCGATTTTTCCTTTTTCCAACTGTAAAACGTTTATGGCAGTCAGTATGGCTGAAGAAGCAACCCTGTCATTATTTTACTGGCTGCTGGTTGCTGAATTGATGGCCTGTGCTTATAAACCTTGAATAATTGAACAGGAGAATCAGTCAATGAGAGACTGAGAAGAACAAGGTCTTGATGCTTTGATGGCCAAGATGACAGCTTTAAAAAGAGAATGACAGCAGACTGATTAGCCAATGTGTCACTTCGCCGCTTTGTACGCTTTGCTCTCTCGTCTGTTTCTCGCCCTCTCCCTTATTCCTCTTCTCTCATGATTTATTTTTGTTTGTTTTTCCCTACTCCTTCACTTCAGGCCAATCTCTGCTATCCCACTCTTAGACATAACTGTCCTGTTTTCTTAAAATACCTAATTTCCCATTGCATCCTGTCCCAATTCATCCCAATGACTCCATGTAACTCCAGGCATAATTATTACTGTTGGATGGACGATCGGCTCAGTGGCGCCGTACCCGGCTCTCTCCGCCCGCATTATCCATTTATGGAGTATCCCTTTTTGTAGCGAGCCATAGTAATGATAGGAGTCTTGGCGACCCCGTGCATTTGTGCTGTAATATAAGACATTCTCATTAGTCAGAAGATTGTGCTTTCTCATGTCCATTACATTAATTGCTACACATCAGGCCCTGCCGTTCCTCCTGGTATTTTGTTACATTGCGCGCATCCTCTGCTGCCTCACCTAACTTACAACCAAATAGTCTCTTTGCTCCCAAAAGGTGAGTGAGGTAATTGAAAAATGTTGCACAGAAAACAGGATAAAATGTTTTTGGTCAAAAATTTCAAAGAGGTAATCTGAGGAGTTTGCCTGTGTTTTGTTAGTCAAGTGGGTTTAAAAAAAATGTTTTCAGATCAAATAAATTGAAGCAAAGTGCCCTACACCCCCGCGCAGTCTCCCTGTTGTCAGTCATCTCTCTTCATAATAGGGAAGCAGGCCGCTGCCATAATTGCTTTGATGGTCCAGCCTGAGCAAATCACTTCTGGGCATAAAGAGAGGCCTTGGAGATGGCAGCCAGAGAGAAAAGGTGCGAATGAATTAAAGCACTTTGCGTTCCTCTGGGCATGTGGCCCAGATTTCTCCTAAAAGAAAAAAAATAAAAAAATACAAGGCGAAAAGGAAGGAGCGAGTGGGGAGGGTTGTGCCACTCTCCTCGTTGAATAAATGGCAGTAAAAGCAATAATGCACATCCAGCCTCCATTATGCCACTCCGGAGAGCTTTATCATGGAGGACACAATGGCAGTGACATAGTTAACTGGCAGGTGGAGAAAGGGGGATTTCAGTGGAAATAATCAGATTTTATACGGGGCTCCCTTCTATGGGAGAACCTCTGGTCAGACCTTTTGTGAAAGAACAAAAGTTTTGCTCTTTGGAGGCAAAGCTTTGAATGTTTTAGTAGGGCCGGGTGGATGTCCCAAGGCCCTTAGTCCTCAGGATTTCAACAAGGAGACATCATACAGGGCCTTTGCCTCACCGCTTTGCGTCTTCTGACCCTCACGATGCTCGAGCAAAGTCATTTTTTTCTGTCTCTTCCCATTTCATGTTCCTAAACCTTGAACTGAACAGAAATATTAGCCTTTGTTCCCTCTTGTTAGTCACTTTTTACTGCTGAAGCTGTTCCCATGCTCCTGCTGCCATTCTGAGGAAAGTGCAGACACCCGATGGAAGAGCCTTTTTTGTTCTTCAATTATCTCACAACTAGAAATATCCACACTCTTAGTTTGATCTGTAAAACAACAGAGGTGATGGTTACAAAATTCCTTGGAACCAGCAAAGAAATACACTTTTGAATATTAAAGACATTCTGAATTACGACTAACATAACATTTTTTGGAGCCTGACATTCACCTTCATTCTTTTAGCTACCCATCGATGCCCCAACATATTTAAAGAAGCAAGGAGATTTTGTATTTCTTCAGAAAAATTACACATAAATGAATGACTGTATTAATAAATAATTAAGGAAAAACAAATTAAAATGTTAGCACTGAATATCCAGACTACTACAACAGCTAAAAAGGGGTGGGTGGTGATTGATGGGTGAATAATTAACATTTGGGACATTATCCAAAATCAGAGTTTAAAGAAACTGTTTCATAAATTTTCATAGATGATGTTGTTATGAAGAGGACAAAACCAGAGAAGATGCAGAATTCCTTGCCGTGGCCCAGAGTTTGATTTGTCACCTCTCAGTGATCCGGCCTGGATCTCCGATTCCTGGATTTTTACTCCCAGTTTGACTGACGAGTAAAAATCCCACAATAGATGCAGTTTAAACCAGTTTGAAAATCACTATGTCACACACTTGTCTGGCCCCGGCAACTATACTGTGTACCTGGATGGTTTCTCACCTTAGATCACTGAAAACCCAAATTAAGACGGAATAAAAAAGGTTCTTGAAGAAAGCCACTGTGTCTTGATGAGCTTTTCTGTATTTTGGAACACAAACGAGCACACTGTAAACAAAACTTTTATCACAAATGAATTTATTCAGTTTATCAGGCTTGGTTCAGACTTAGTTTGATAAAACTTCTCACTGGTTTTGTGGCACCTTGGTTTTCTCAGGAACTGACATATAATTAGCCAATCAGAAGCAGACTTGTGAAAACGTGAGGCAACATCATATTAGCCCTAAAATAATTTCTCCGTGGGCCAATTAATCTGGAGATGGAGAATACACAGTTTAACCTCTAATTAAAGTAGTGAAGTTTTATTTTATTCATTTAGAAAGTACTTTGACTCACTGATTGAAATTCAGACAGCACTTCTTATCAGCTTGTAACTCGTAATATTGATATTTTCAAGAATGAGGAAGCCGTCAGCATCGGATAAGAGACTGTTGAATATAAATCTGAGACCAGAAAGTGACATTTTAAAGCGTCTTTGTAAGAGCAGTTAAATGTGTGTGAAAGGTCAGATCCAGTGTGTTCCGTTCACTGCATGTTGTTACTGATTAGTTTTGTAAAGAATACGTAAATGTATATTGATCTTGAACTCTTAAGGGAAAATCTGCTAGTCTTTTTTAGTAACAATCCAATCATGACCACACATTACAAAGGGCAACGATGCAAAATTGAAAAAGTAAAGCAGAGAAGCCATTTTACTAATCCCACAATACCATTACAAAAACTTTAGAGGTCACAAGCTCCTAAACCAGGGCTCCACTTGCGTCAGGAACATCATTCTTCCTCAATAGTATTGTCTTTTTTCTCATCCAGCCATTTGCACGCTCCGTATTAGTTCCACTCTGATCCTTTTGCATCTCTTTAAGCCGTGCCACCAACCCAGTCTGCGTACCGTGGTTTCATGCTATCGCAACAAATCTCTGACCTTCTTTGTAAAAGGCCACTGCTTTTGTTCATGGATGACAGCCTGCTGCAATCTTTCAGAGCTGCAGGTGCAACTCTCTCTCAAGGAATCATTAGCAGGGAAAATAGCAGCTGATTAATGTTTTTTTTTCTTCTCATCTCTAAATTTAATTTATAAAAAGAAATTTGCTTGTCAATACATTTAAAGACAAATACATGCATTTTAATGGATTAAAGTAATATTTTGACAAAAGTTGGCATCAAAATTCCTTTCAGTTTACTTTCATCTCCTTCAGACTCTTCCTACTTTATTTGATAAGGATGAATACTAAGCATAATTGCTTTTCATATAATAATTATAGTTTTATTGTCAATAATGGAACACTTTCGCCTGTCAACTTGAGTTAGCATAGGCATCCAATGTGCTAATTAAAAGCAACTACTTGAAGATGAAAATGCTGAATGGATCACGCCAACAAGGACCAACATATATCAGCACCAACTAGCCAAATAAAGAGTCTCTTCCTGACTTAATGCTTGCCAACAAATGCACACTGGGTCTATAGCCATTTATCCAGCCATGTGTTTCAGAGAAATGTCTATGGCATTATTGCTGCCCTCCTTTCATCCGTAATTAACCTCTCCCCATTCATAATTCAGATGTGTTATTCACACATCTTCTGATGGTATGACATTACTGCAGTGGCTAAACAGACAGTGTTGAGGCCCTATGCAAGGAAGGAAGAAAGCGTGTGTCTGTGCGTGTGCGCGTGCAGGCGTATGTGTGTGTTCTTCTGTGACACACATTTGATTGGCAATGTTCCACCAAAGCCACAAGTGCAAAGTGGGAAACAGCTGCTGTCTCACTTCTTTGTTTTGCAAAACTTGAATGTGTCTTAGTCAAGCGTATTTTAAGTAGTCAGGCACGAGCTTAGGACAGCTTGTCTTAAGTCACTTACTATTGAAAGTGCCATGATAATCTGGCTCAATGTTCAGTCGCTGAAGCTTTATATTCCACTAATACTAAAATATCTGGCAATTATTCTTTGTTTCTTTTTTTAATTTTAATTAAATACAAATATGGATAATCTTGCAAATTAAATGCAAATTTTCCTTTGCCCCCCAACAGCTATATACCTACCTGTTTGACAAAGACGAGTAAAAATAAGAAGCTTCTCAGTATGAGCAGCATGTAAGGTGACATGGTACAATGTACATTATAAAGTTTACACCTTTCATCCCAATATATCTACACTATGCAAATAACATTTTACACCTTCAGACTCGCATAAAAAAAAAAACATTCACCTTAGATGCACCAACATATGTGCTGAAAATGGTGTGTGCAACCACTTCATATGTATATATAGAAACTCAGCTCATGATAAAGATTTGAGAAACTCAACAGGGTGAGGGCAGAAAGCGCTCTGCCAGCTTTTCATCATGGAGACATTACTAATGCACAGTTTCAATCAGTAAGTCTGGATAGTAAAGGGAAAACATGAATGAAGTCATAAAAGGCTTTTCATAGCCCATCATGAATAATGTGTTTGCCTTTCCAAGGACACATGGAAGGAAAGTCACATAGTAAAGAAAGGAAAAGATAAAGAGAAGGCTGAAATGGATGTGTGATGCCATCAGGTGATGCAGGGAGGTCAGAAGAGAGGAAGGACAGAGAACGAAAGGCAAGGCATCGGCAAAGCAGCACTCAATATTGTGTCCAGCCCTGAAGGATGTGACATATTTCTCCAGTCTTTGTTGGCTCTTTTGATCATCTTACATATGTCTTGGATAAAAATTGAATTTGTCTGGAAAAAGAGGAGGATATTATTGGCTGTAGCCCTGCGTCATGATTGTGAGAGTGTGTGTCTGAGGACGACTTGTCTTTTTGTGTGCATCTGTGTGTTTTAGCGAGCATTGTCCACACCGGAGCCAACCAATTCATAACGCTGCTGAATTGTGTTTCTCCCATACATCATTGTCAATGCAGCTCACATCTGCAGTGCCAGCTTATTTAATGGCCAAGACCTGAACTCAGGGTGCACACCAGACCCCGGCACCCTCTTTTTTTTATCCATTTGCCCTCTGGCTTTTAGAGGTGTTTGGTTGTTTACATGTGTGAAACAGTTTTTTTTTTCCCTATAGTGTGTGTAAAAGTTTATTTTTAAATCTGTATATGTAGGAACAATTATTTTATGCAGTCAGGTTTACATTGCTTTGCATAAATATGCACACCTCTTGAACTTTTTCAAATTCTGTCACATTACGCACACTAACTTCAATGTATTATATTAGGATTTTAGTCTTCTCTTTTGGTCACTTTTAATCTTTCCATTCACAAATCAAAAACACGCACAATTTAGTCAGAAATAGATCATCAGCAGTATTTTAATTCCTGTCAGTAACAGGGCCACAAAGTATAATGCGAACAAGTTTATGCAATCACTACAGCTTTCTCAAAATCGGAACAGCAGGATCTTTATACCAGTTGGAAAGGACATGTTACAGATATATGTCAAACATTTCTTACAAGCCACATATCAACTTCAACTTAATAGGTAGACTGTGGCGGTGGTGTGTTAGGGAAAATGTAACGGTTTTCCATTTTGCCTCCTGTCAGATGAGACTGGTCAAACTGCAAACAGGTTTCTCTCTATAATGGCGTTCTACTTTCTGCTCTTCCGATAAGGTCCAGATTTGTGGAGTGCACAATTAGTAGTTGTGTTGTCAAATTTTCCAACCTGAAACATCTTCAGGTCCTTCAGAGTTGCAATGTTTTTTTGTTCTCTCCCAGTCCTGTCAGATGGAGGGTTTTTATTTTTGGTATCACAGTGAATGTGTCTTGATACAAATGTATAAAACTATGCGTCCTAATATGTGTTTATCTATCACATAAAACCCAAATAAAAAAGTATAAAAGCTTAAGTGTTCTAAAAAAAATTTTAAGGCACTACATAGCAACACGGCACACAACATGTGTTTCAGTATGTGCTGTTATAGAGCAGCAGAAACAGCCGAGGACTCCACCCAGATCTATCTTGGGTTTGCTGTACTGTATGTGAAGGCACAGCTCATTAATCTGTCCGTCGACTGAGATTTTGAACAGTCTGTCTGGCGCGGCCAGACTTTCCTCTGAGGAGTTCATCCCTCAAAAGATCGCCACTTTATGGATAGCATCTTTTTTATTATTTTCAGCCAGGGCAATCTTTTTCTGCAGCCATGATTGATCACAAATATCACACAGTATGCTCCTGACTCTCAGCAGAGATTTTAAAATAGGAAGTGTTTTACCTTTGAACTGCAGAGCTCCTTGCTGGAGTAAATCAGCCGTTCTCTGGAAGACGACACTACGCCTTTTCTACAGCATACGCTTGTCCTGTCTTTTGTTAATCAAAGTAGGTCATGCCAAGAGGAAAAGGGCATCATAAGATGCTGAATAAACATCATGTGAAAGAATCATCCAAGCTCAGCAGTAAAACAATAAATAAATAAATTAAACCTTCTTCGAAGTGACTACTCCACATCTAGTTGTCAGATACGTTCCTCTGTTTTTTAAGGTGATAGAACGCAATAGTTGCTTACAAATAACTAAAGTGCCTACTTTTTTTAGGTCGCTTAATTTGCATAAGGCTGGAGGTTTTTCAGAGAGGTTGTAAGGCATTCTTTATTCAGATGCAAATAGAAAAGTTATCAGCAGCCAGGACCTGATGAATAATGGGGTGTACCAAACACATGGCCCCACATAAGGAAATGAAAGAGTGGCTCTTTTCTGCTCCACTGATTTTATTATAGACACTATTATTGGCTTTGAATGGCAACGTCTATTATCTAGAGTCAGAATGTGAGCATTTTCTTTTTTTGCAGACAGTCTTTTACTACTGTCATCTCTCATCAAATATAACTGCCCCAGATAGGGCAACAGTCAGAATGTGTAGAGTGAAAGCCTTCAGGCAGAGGTCAGATACAACCGTAAGCCTTCAGTTTGCCTTCAGATGCAGATCGTCGCATGATGACGATGACTCCAGTTTTCATTCTATAAGCTGCTCTATAATTATCTTAAGAGCAGAAAAATATGACTTGATTAAATCAGCAAGTCAACACAAATCGGAAAGCAATTAGGATATAAATAATGCCTTTATTTAAAAGGTGACTGACATTCTAGTTCTTTGACTTTTAGTTCCTTCATTTTAATTTTTCTTTTTTTTTTTTTTGCAAAATGCTGGTGTAGATTGTTAACAATCTACACCAGCGTACATGAGGAAAAAGAATTTGCATATACAGTCTATTATTTACAAATTAATTAGTAAAATCAGGAAAATGCACACAACACATTGGATGAGGAAAAATATTAACTATTTAGATTTGATTGCAACTAGAAACGTGGAATCTATGAACATCCAAACAGTTATAATATATTAGCAGATTTTTTTTGATTGAGTATTTTAATATAGTTGGCCTCAGTCAGCATTGGGGAACTTTTGTAATCTTAGTTTTGACTAAAAATAGAGAAGCGGAAGAAGAGACGAGAGGCAGGAAAAATGTTCGCTGAGAAATGAGGATGTGGTCTGATCAGCAGACTGATCTTAAATGGATATACTTTAAATTACATATTAAAGTAATTTAATATGTAATTACTTATCTATTCTAAAAATGTCTCAACAAATCTTTCGAACCTCGCCTTATTATTACACCATGACATTAAGAAATTCACGTGGACCAAAGTTGCGTTTTGTTTTTGTTTTTTTGTTTTTAAGAACTGACACATGACAGAAAAAAATTGTGCCCTAACTTTTAAGATACATATTGTGAATCCAAAACAACTTTGAGAATTATGAATGTATTAAAGTTTCTCCCCTTTATCTGATGTTTATTAAACTCAAAAACAGCATCAACACAAAGTTTGTTGATAGACTGAAAATGTAGGGATTTCTTAGTTTTGATGCATTCAATGAACACAAGAAAAAAAAATTTTTTTTGGTGTCCTGGTGATACTTTGTGCAAAATGCAAAAGCATCTACCTGACACCAACAATTTAGCTCCCATATATAGTGACTATAATACGGTGAGAGTGAACATTTTAGACGTTTTAGGATTAAGGTTGTTGATTTCTACATGAACTTGATGTTTTTGGAGCAGCTTCAATCGTGTGTCGAGGAGTCGAGGGTCGCAGCTTCAGAAGCTCTGAGGGCTCAAACAGAAATTAAACGCAGTGTGTCACTCAGCAACATATGCTATGAAATATGCCATCTTGAAAGCTACACCATGTCCCCCTTCTCTCTCTGTAGAGTTTAAGTGCCACACATGCAGAGCAATTTGAAAGCTCCCCAAGCTGACTGAACTGGTCATTGCAAAATGAGTTTCTTTTGTATGTTTGAGGAGTTTGTCCATCTGTGCTGCGAAACACCACTGATCAGCTCTGATACATTTGGCAGAATTTGACCAGATGGATCTGAATTTGTGTCTGTGTCTGTTTTCTGTCACATCAATGAACACCAGTAGCCTAAAGCCACTGGATCCATGCATGGCCATGCCATCACGCTGGCTCCTTGTCGTCCAGATGACGCTGGCTGTGCTTCGGACCGTGAGCAATTCTAAGTCCTCTCTGTATTTATTTTTCTTCCTGACACTGCGCTACAGGTTGAACTTGGTTTATGCAGATTTAAAGAGTGCTGCTCCATCCTTGGCCCCCTAAATCTCAACCTTCTCATTTTTGATACTGTTAAGTAATTAATTGCTGAGCTGTATTGCTGTGCACCATAGCTTTGTGGTGAACTCAATGTTTGCTCTCTGATGAATTTGTAATATTTTTCTCATCCTAAGACCTGTCTCACAGGCATTAAAGGTGACCAATTTTACTTTCTTGAACTGGTTAGGACAAATCTATGGGCTATACAAAACATGTTCCTTACATTTACTGCAAAAAATATATTCTTCTGTTCTGTTGATTTTATTTCAGAATGAGATATTGTATGGCCTCTTGTCACTTTAAATCATAAGTTGCTGCTGGCCACGCCCCCCCACTCGGCGTTTAAACTCATATCTGAAAATATCTGCAAACAGATGAGCAGTTTTACAAACATGCATCTTTGAAAAGCAGAAGTAGATCCTCCTGCGCAACAAGAATGCAGCTGAATGTTAAGTCAACAACAAAACACTTGTCTTTTCCATCAGCCACTGTATATACAACGTAAAACCAGCTAACCAAATGTGCTGGAGCTCAGCTTGGGTTGCTAGGTAACGGGCTGAGCTTTGCTGGGGTTGCTTCGTGAGAGAGCTGTGCCTGCTGATTTGTGACATTACACTCTGAAGGGTTTTGAAATGGCTCATTTTCCAGACACCAAAAAACATGAACTTATTGCCAAAAAATTAAATTAAATAAAACAAATTGCTGGAGGTTCTTTTTTAAACACTTGGAATGTTTTTAGAAGCAGTATAGACCCAAATGGAAGAACGAAAACATGCAAAATACATCCCTTTTAAGAGCTTTCAGGACAAGCTGTGGCTTCATGAGATCTTAGTCTATGCAGAACACAGAAATCAACTCTAGAGATTCTTGTTTGATGAAGAAGGAATAAAAAATATCCAACATGTTTTAATAAATCAGCTTTAAACCAAGTGCCCAATTACTTACGAGTTCCAGGCAAAAGAGGCTTCAAAGATATTTAAGAGCTGCAAATCCTGAGCACTTTCATCCAGTTTAGATGAAAACCCATAAATTAAAGATGACACTGTACGCTTTAAGCCCATATTCATCTTATTATTGGAAACTGAATATATTTTAGTGAAGATCTAAAATTAAAATTAAGCATCAAAATGCTGTATTCCTGGACCTAATTTCATATAAAGACATACAAAGCCTCTTTAGTAGATAGTTTAAAGGGTACCTTGATGTATTTCACTCAGCTCTGACAGCAGAGAATAATGACAAGATACAACATGTCATTGTATTCAGACATCCAGACAGCACACTTTTTGATGTGCAGTGTTGTACCTGCCAAGCTGAATTACCCTTAAACTGTCTGTAATGTGGGCACAAAAAGGTAAAAGTAGATCATTTGAAGAGTGGGATCTGAGAACAGAAAGAGAGCTTGTGGCAGAGGGCAAAAGGAACAAAAAGCCAGGAGGATTGTCTGTGAATAAGACTGATTGTCAGTGATAATACTGCGACTAACCTCTGGGGATGTGTAATGTGTTCCTTTACCTTAGCTGCTGCTTTTTGTGAGCCTCGTCTGCAGACTTCAGATCTGAGTGTTATACAAGAAAAACCATGTTTCATTGTAAAACCAGGTTACAGATTTGTGTCGCATTACAAAGGCTAACAATTGAGAGTGAAATAGTTAGTTTTAGTTTATTCAACAGGGAAAATGTACAACAACAAAAATGCATTAATAATGGATGCCTTACATCAGATTCAGCTTAAGGTAGTTTCTGTGAGTCAATAATAAAGTCGAAATTCATACAACAAATAGAGATATATTTCAATATATCAGAAATAGGAAATAAAAAGTTAGTTTATATTAATATTTTAATTCAAAGAAGTGAAGCTTAATTACACTGTTATATTAAAAGTATTTTTTTTGTGTGTGCTAATCATGGACTGTTATGACCGACATGACCACAGTCCAGAGTGTCACTGACTATCTCCACAAAGAAGATAGACCACTATAAGTGTTACATCTAGGCATGTTAACTGAAGGTTTAGTGGAAGGAAAAAGTGTGACAAGGAAAAAAGGTCCAAGAATGGGAAAGTGGTGTACAATTATTGTATTATTTGTGTTAAACCTCTCCCCAAGCAAGCACACCATCATAATCATCTTACCTGGTGTGAAGAGAAAAAGGACCGAGCGGTTGATCAGTGGCACACTTTTCAGATAAAGTTATATTTCTTTTTATTCAAAGGCCCAATTAAAGTCTGAAGAAGAAGCTCACGTTTTTTTGTAGTCTAATGTAAACCTACTGCAGTCAGTAACAAACTTCAGCAAAACTAATAAACATACCTCACCTAGACACTATGGAGACACTATTAAAAGAGACTAGTAATTATCATGAAGAAGCCCAAATTAAAAATTTGATAGATTATACCAGACAGTATATGGATAAACTTCTTTCTGATGCTAGCTGTTTCCTCCTCCCCGCAGCATGATGCTACCACTACCGTGTAGGGTGACATTTCTGTAATGTTAAAAGTTATCTTTCCATTTGTCCTAAATTATTTCTTCTTTTCATTATTTGTAAGCCATGATCATAACCGTGAACAGTCTTTATGAATTACATGACCCTGTGATGACTCCAAGTGTACATTTTGTCTGGAGTCATCATCTAAATGTAAAGAAAGTTCAAACTGATGCAGAAAATAAAAACACAGCCACATAAATTCAAGTAATGCTGCACCTATCTCAGGAAGAAGAAAAAAACCTTCATTTCATGCTGCTACTATAAAAAACAAATTCTTAATCTGGCTGCTGGCTGGAAGATTTCTTAGAAGTCTTTTTTTGGACGAGAAACAAGAGAGACAACTTGGCTGCTTATGCTATGCTATAGACTAAAATATTGTCTAGCTTCCAACAAAAGGTTGTGATTACAGCACACCTCCAGTCTAATCCCTAAATTACCCCCAAAACGATTGCTATCTGTCTTGTGTAAGCTGGCAAGGTGGCACAGGAATAAAGTGGATAACAATATGTTTGCCAGCCTCAGCATAGGCCAGACGCTTTTATCGCCGGGCTCCTGCATGTTGCGAAGTTAAGCAAATTGGTTCTGCTTTCTCTGAAGCGCAGTCTAGTTTAGATACCTTATAAAAGGGTTTATGATGCTTCTTGCCAGCCGGGTAGAAACATTCTTTTCTTCTCAAAAATATCTGGCTCTGGTTAGATTATGTCTGTTTCTATTCCTGCGTTTGGTGTGCTGGGGGCTCAATTTGCCAGGCCCCTCACCTCTCAGAGCTTAGCTTTAATCTGCTTTTAACAGAGGCCTAGAAAAGACAGGAGTTATTGTCACAATGTCATATGCTTGGAGTAATTCATTAATACATTTTTTAATTGTACTTGATTTCTACACCGTGCCATCTGGATGATAGGTGGAGGGTCCCCCCCCCCAAAGGAATACCAAAATAAATCAGAGTATAAACAAACAAGAGCTACCAGAAATCCCCCATTTAATAGTAGAAAATCAGCAGAAAAAAGTTGTTTGGTTTGATTGTAACGAAACCTGTATATAATGGAAAAGAAAAATCTTATTTTTCTTTGGAATATGCTCAATGCTAGTCAAACTGATTGTCAAAGATGCTTTCCATCCAGTATGGAATATATAAAAAAAATGTCTTTACCCAGAGCATCGAGGCATTTAATTACACCCTTTGTTCTTGCATTTACTGTCATATTCGGAGAACCTGTCCTCCACGTGCACACACACGTTGACGCGCACCATTCCTTCCCTCTTCTGTTGCTGTGTGTAGTCCAAGTGATTGGATGAATAAGTTGTGCCATCCCATATGGTGGGCTGTCCTCCTGGATCTGATCACAGCGGTGAATGAAGGAGCCCATGAGTCACCACCGGTTTGTTCTGCCGTACTTGCTGCGCTCTGCTGTCGCATGCCTCCCTCGCTCCCTCCGTCCATCCTGCCAAGCAGCAGACATCATGCCTTTTAAACTCTCTCGCCCTGTCGCTCACCGTCTCTCTTTCTCCAACGCACCGCCGCAGTCTCTCGTCCTCCCCTCTTTCCTTTTCTCGCTCTCTACCTTCCCAAATGACGTGAAGTGAGTGTCTGAGCGTCGCAACGTTCCCCAAGCTCCGAACTTTGAAAACAGTCGGTGCCAACATCTTTGTCATTTATGAACATTTAATGCCTGCTCTGTAGGGTAATGGCTAATTTCTCCCACCTCGCTTCTCCTCATTAAATGTTGATTTTCTGTCAAAATGTATCCCAATCAAATTAGGAGAAGCTGCTCGAACAACTTTGGTTTTACTTCAGCGTGAACACTGGAGGCAGCCATATTTACACCTTCAATCAGTGAAGATTGTTAGAATTTGTCAGGGATCTTCTGCATTAATAAGACAAGAAAAGACTTGAATTTGCTTCAAGTATTTTCCAGCTTAAGACAAGCATGGAAAATATGCCTTATTTCTATTCTGTCATTTTTCTTTGTTAGCAAATTGGTCTTCCATCTTTCCTCTCATCTTTCTGGAAAAGTGAGAGATTTTGTCATATAAATGTGTAGGGTCCCTGTGTGTTTGAATGTAAAGACCCAATCTGTTCTAAGTAAATATGATTTGATTAAAAAGAGATAAGAAAGAAAGAGATTTCTTCCTATAGAGTGAAACGTCTGATTGGGGTCATGATTTTCAAACTGTGTAATTAAATTTTCTCCACCAACTTCATTATTACTATTATTATTTATTTTTTTTTTTTTGGATCAGGACATCTCTGAGGTCATGATTGGGACTAATGTTATATAACGGCCACTTATTACAGACATAATACAGCTTGATGGCTGCATCAGCCTCAGTGCTGCTGACAAAGACTTTACTGAATAGGTTGTTGATGAGGGCAACACGAAACGGCCGAATTTTCAGGCAAGTTTAACAAACTGCAAAGCAATTTATAGACTGGAATGTGACTTTTATTTTAAACCATTTTACCTCAAGGCTCTTCTGCACTCACCTCTGTTTGCTTTTCGTGTTTATTCTGTACAAATGGACCTCAGAGAGCAGCAATAACAAAAATTTGGTAGAAAAAAAAACTAATTCAACACTGAATGCCAGCAGTTGTAATTAAAACTAATGTTTAATAATCAAAATAATGTGTTGGTCCAGATTGTAAAACAACAACTATTACATAGTTTGTGAAGAACAGGGTTTGTTTATTAATGAACAGACAGATTAAAGCTGCCATAGGAAACTTTTTAAAAATATGCTTATTTTTTACATACTTGTTAAAACTGTCACTATGACCTAACAGTATAATATGAGACAGATAATCTGCTGGGAAAAAAATAAACTCCTCAGCATTGTCCTTGTGGTCCTACTGCCATCTGCAGAAATACACCGGTCCCGGTCAGAAACAACCAATCAAAGCCAAAAGGAAGGTCTTAGCGCTGTCAATCACTTTATGTGCACACTGCTCACACCCAGCCCTGGATAGTGCTTTCAAGCTCAAGATTGAACAGAGTCATAAATGTGTCGCCTTAGTCTTAAATATTAGCGGTGTTATGAGATCCCGGGATAAGATGTTGCCTGCGGGATCGTATTGCAGGCGCAAGATCCTGCAAGAATAAATCATCAATATTTCTTGTCTGTTGTTCAAAATGTAAAAAATGTATAGGAGTCAAACCTGAACCTGCTGATTCTGCACTGACCAGAAACACACAAAAAGTGAACTTTTACCTATAAAGCCATTTTATGTTTAGACAGACTGGAGAATAAAACTGTATGTTGTTCCTGTTTGACAAACACAATGACAGACACACAAACACACAAACAGAAATAAACAGAAATAAATGATATATTTGCTCTATAAATCCCTGATTGGAGAGCTGTACATGTAAAACTGTGTTCATACCCAAACCCAACCATTAGCAGACGGAAATGAATGATGGCAGGCGGATAAACACACCTGACACCTGGTGCGATTCATCAATTTGGAAATTGGGTGTTTGTGATGTCATCAGCAGGAGGCCGCTGCTCATGATACTTAGATGGTAGGTGTGTTGGTCAATATTTGCCAAATCAATGCATACCCAACAGGTTCATCACTCCACACATTTGGTAGGGGTGTAAAAAATAACTCCTTGTTCAGTTTTAACTCTGTACTCTATACCGACACCTGAAACAGCCTTTTCATGTTTTGCAGCATCTTCCTCTGCAACTTCAACTCATCATCTTCTTCTTCTTCTCCATGACATTGTTTTGTTTTCTTGCTTTTGTTTATGTTGGTTTCTTCAGCCTTATTTTTCTGAAAAGGAAAATCAATAACCCCCTTTTCGGCAGCGAGGAGCATGTGAGAAAGCAAACATTTACAACCAGGCGAGAGACGAACTTGCCGTACAGATCCAGTAGAAGTTAGTGGATGTGTTCCCATATGATGTTTGTTTAATTATCCACTCACGGATCTGCAGAGACTGATATCAGGAGCCTATAGCAGCGCAATGGAGTAACTGCAGTGGCAACAGCGTTAGTTAGTGTTTAAATTACTGTTCTCTGAGGTACAGGCTGCTTTACCATCATTAGCACGTCCATTACATAGATTGGTGAAGGAGGGATGCTGAGACGCTGGCAGGAGACCAGCTCAGTGTTGCTCAGGTTTGGCAGCGAGGTTCAGAAAGTGCATTTCTGCAGAACGACCTGGCTGAAGCCTAAAGAAAAACCTGAAGATTGGAGACTTGAATGTGTGAGCTCATGTTCTCTCACTATTACTGGGAGGGCAGAAAACCCTCATGATGACAGTAGAGGCCAGAAAATAAAATACAAACCACTCGCCAATCAGTGGACTTAGGGCAAGGTGTCAAGACACCCCTGAAACCCTCAAATGAAGCAAATTTTAGGGTGTGTATTTATGGGCACCGACTCCACAGTGTGCGGAAGAGGGAGGGAGGGAGGGAGTGAGGAGTTATTAGTCCAATATCTTGCCTAGGGCGCCAAATGCCAGCCCCGGGGGCAGTGAGCAATCATTCTAGTCAGACTGCTGCCACTTCTATCAAGTGACTGAGCCTTTCATGGGGGACTAGTAACCCATTCTTCCCGTTGCCATTTGTTACAGAACCATACACCAGATGGAAAAACCACCTCTGCATTTAAAGTTACAAACTTAACAAATGTAGGGAAACTCAGCTGGCATGTGTGAGATCAGAGGTGTGCGCACAGACCTGAAAACAACACATATATCTATAAACGATGGTCTGAGGAAGATTTTTTTTTTTAAATTTTTTAAAAAGGCATGGCTCTGCATTTAGTCGATTACGGGGTGAACATGGGAGGCGAGCCAGCGCATATCCAGGCATAGCAACAAGAAGAGCAAGGGCTGGAGCAGAGAGGCTTCACCTTGCCAATAACATGACATTTTCCACAAGCGATAATGCAGGCTTAATTCGGCTCTGAGGAGCATCTGGTGCAAATTGGACATAGTTGCTCTTCAGTATCACTGCGTGAACGACAAGCTTTCTATTTATACTGCTATTATTTATACTGCTGGCTTTAAATCTGTTACAGTAAAGAACCATTATTTAAATGTGAATTTGCTGTGATAAGTATGTAGCAGTGAAATCTAATAAAGGAAGCTGTTTACAGATATTAGCTCATTTTATTATAAAAACGGGACATATTTTTTAAGTATTTATGTTAATTTGATTATTAGATTCAGTAGCTACAAAACATATGTTCTGTATTCAAGAATGTGAGTGGAAAGTTGAGTGGAAGGAAAAAGTATGGTAGTTAATGCTGAAATATTGGCTAAATTAAAACTCCATGAGCTGTTATTCCTTTTCCTTTAATAATTCCATCAATGTGTCTTTGCATTGAAGCTGTAGTTGTTTAGGAAGCCCATGTTAATTTAATCTTTATCTTACGGTACAGCACAGATTCCCTGTGGACTTTAGTTCAGGTGAGATTGCTGGTTAACAAAATAAGTCATTTAGCCAGACATTGGTACTTGCTGAACTTTGTCAAGATTTACTAAAAATGAAATCAGCATCACCATAAAGCTTGTCAGGAGAAAAAAGTGAACCGCTTTAAAATATCCTTGCAGATGCCATCTGCCAGGATATTGAAATTAATGACACACAGTGACACAGCAGCAGATGACAAAACTCCACAAATTGTCACTGAATTTCAAATCGTTTTCTACCACACTTTTCCTTCCTCTTACCTTTCCAGTATTTGCATACAGCACTCTCTAAACATGCAGCATCTTTAGCAATTACCTTTTTGGTCTCAATGCAATCTGCTGGACTGTCAATTATCAAGTCATGATTGTCGACCATTTAATTTAAATTGATCTCAGGTGATGCTTAAAAACCATCAGCTGTGAGACAAAATGAACAGAAATAAACATTTTAAACACTTCTCATGGTTTGAATTTATAGGTTCAGATTTTGAGTTGAATTTACTGATGCAAATTCATTTTAAATGATTTTGGAATGCACTTATCCATATGCCTGGGCATAGACTTCATTTTATATTTCCATGAGGTTGTATATAAAATTGCATGCTTTTGCGCACACATGGTTACCTGTGTGTGTGCGTGTGTGTGTGGTGTGTCGATGGGGGCCACTGAGGAGGAGCATGTTAACCGGAGGACCAGCCGGTCCACCAGATGTTCCTATTCCCTCTAGGCTTGTCACAAGTGGACCTTTAGTTCTCTCCCTGCAGAACACACAAAAAAATACACACCACTTCCTCAATAGACTATTCATAATACAGTCCAGTTTCCGCTGGAAAAAAAAAAAATCAAACCTGCATGCTGGTGCCGCTGAAGAGTTGAATAGACAGATTACATGGAAGACCTTCATCAGACACGGCTCGGGTAAAGAACATAAAACAACCTGGCTTGAATGACGAGGCCTTCTTTTCTTCAAAAATTTGAGTATCTATCAACAATTCATCCGTCTATTGTAAGCATCAAAAGCTTTCCCCAGACACTCAAAATATCTGAGACATGTCAATGACGAACGTTTTCAGTGAAACTGTGCACACAGAACACCACTTGTGGCAATCAATGCCATATTCCAATGGCTTTGCTATTTTTTATTTTTCTGGCGCTCTCATTGCAGTGGACTCATTCTCATCTTCATATATTATGGTTGGATGGCTTTCATGGTGCTATGATCCTAGGTAGAGGATGTGGCCATTTGGAAATGTCATAAGAAAGGTCGAGAACATCATCCCGGTCAAGTTCAGCAGGCTGATTTATGAGGTTTGAGCAAATGAAATATAGAAGGGGCCTGGTGGAACAATCTGGTCCCTATAGACACCCCAAAGGTCACCTAACTTAATTTCAATTAGGCCTTGGGGAGACTTGTAACATATGTCACTGCAGAAAGCGGATGGTGAAGGAAGGGCTTTACTTGCAATGATGGCATGTTTATAGGGATTGAGATGAGACTATTCTGTAAACAAGGTGGCAGTGGATGTAACTTTTGCTCGAAAAAACAGAAACACATCTGTGGATGTACAGTGGCCGGCCTCTTTATTAGGTACCCAGTTGGAAATCCTTGAGAACTACCTGAAAGCTCTGTGCCATACATTCAGGAAGGGGTCAGGGAGGATCCTCAGAGCTTATGGCTTTAAATAGACACAACACATCAAACTTGTGACATATTTGTTGAGTATATACCCGTGAAGAGGATCTGTCATACTGATTCATCCCCAAAGTGTACATTTGGTGTTTGACGTATTAAGACAGGCATTTAGAGGCATTTTAGAGGGAATATCAAGTATTTGTGGATTTCAGCTATTTGTGAGTGATTGTGGTTTCTAACCCCCATGAATACCAGTGGTTCACTGTACAGTTTGAGAAGATCTGATCTTTGTGACATGGTGCATTATCCATAAATGAATTAACAGGGTCCCAAAGTGTCAAGGAGATATCCTTCACACCATTACAGCACAACTAGCAGTCTGAAATTATTGATCTAAGGTTGGATTGATTATAGTGATTATAGTTATACTTTTGTGTTATTGACATCAAATCTGACCCTACCATCTTAATGTTGCAGCTGAAAATCAAGACTCATTAGGCTAGGCATTGTTTTTCCATCCTGAAACTGTCCAAATTTGTGAGCTTATACAAACTGTGTTCTTGGTTTCCGGTTCTTTGGTGGCACGAGTTGCATCTGGCGTGGCGTTCTGCTGCTGTAGTCCACCTGCTTCAGGATTTGACATGTTGTATATTCATATTTGGTATTCTGCACACTTTGGTGGTAGAGGATGCCTATTAAAGCACCTTTCTATCAATTTGAGCCATTATAGACCATTCAAGCTCTTCACATGTAATGAAGAGTTTGAACTTTAGCAAGTAATCTTTACCACATCTGGATACATAAATGCCTTTCCAATACGTGATTGGCTGATTTATTATTTGTGTTAAGAAATCAAACTGGTGTACCTAATAAAGTGGTCTGTAAGTGGAAATTGTTTATAACTTGAAGTGGAGAGAGAAAAAGAAGTCGACACTTCCTCACCTCTCTATCAATCACACTGAATTGTGCTGCCACCGACTCGGATCAATTAGAGCCTCGTGACTAACACGTGCTCTAAATTATGATCAGGTCACAATGTTCACAAAGAAGAAGGAACACAATGAAGGAACACACTTATTGACAGATTGCATTCATAAAAGTAATAGTTTTAACACAATTCAGGTCTTGAGCAACTCATCTCTGCATACATGACACACGCACACACACACACACAAAATGCTTTGAAATGAGTCACAATTTGCCAGCAAATGATTTCCTGTTCACGGAGAATAACAGGGTCTCCACTTTCCCTTTGATTCAGGCTTTTTTTCCCATCCCTTCTTTGTTTACCCGTGCTGTCTAGCAGACGCTCTGCTGGAATCCCTATTGATAGCTGTCTGACAGGGGGGCTGGGTGGCTAACTAGCCCAGGGGGGGTAGCATAGTGTGCAGTTTGTGGCTGCAGAGATCTGGAGTGGAGGAAGAAGCAACCTTTATTTTTCATCTTCAGACATATTTTCTGTCATGCGTGTCAAAATGCTTTTTGATTTAGAATTTATGGCCCTAAATCTCCATACATGCCAGCTTGTTATGAGGCGCGTGTGTGTGTGTGTGTGCTGATCCGTCTGTGCTGCATACTGCTCTAGTTGTGTGTCTTGTAAGGTTGATGTGGCACGGAGGTCACTTCTGTCAGATCCCATATCCAGGCCCATGCTGTGATGTGAAGGGCACTGTCAAGAGACAACCACGAGGCAGCGCAGGTACAGCTGCCCTCAGTGCTCCCTTTCCTCTGTGGCAACCACACACACACACACACACACACACACGCGCAGATGAGAATACAGGCAAACACATCCATGTTCTCTGTAAAATGACGCACGTCGGTGGGAAAACCCCCTGAGGTGAGCGCTCCAGGATTGTGGAGTCTCTTCAAAACAAACACCAACACCTACTTGTTGACTGACTGTTTGCTTAGGATGAGCTCCGTGACGCTTCGCCTAGGTGGAAGGATGGGCGGCGATGGCAGAGTGTGGCTTAGAGGAGCTCGTTCAGAACATGTGCATCGCCACATGCTGATCTTGGAAGTAGTGGGTGGAAAACTCTTGAATGTAGATGGCCTAATTGGAGAGCAGTGGTGGAAATCCAGTTAATTATGTGGCTTAGTTTTACAGGAGGTCTGAACAAAAACAACAAAATGGATCAAAGATGGGCATAAGAAAACAGAGATGAGTTATAAAGTGACAACCACTCACAAGCTTTTTTAAAAATAACACTGTACTCCGAATCATCCCCCTCTTGCGTATATTTCAAGTACACAGAGTTTATTGTATTTTTTAGACCTTTTTTTCATGTCAAAATCTAATTTCTAAAGTGATCAATTAATACTAACTGGGAAAAGCCTGTGGTTATGTTGGTTGGTGTAAATGGAGCCTGGCACAAAACTCGGGTCCATTAGGGGTGTAACAGTCTCATAATATTACATACTATGTCATTTCTCATCAAAGTGAAGTCTGTCCTGCTGTTCAGCTGTTGGATCAATTTAACTCCTTTTAGGCTGTTGTTGAAGCTGCTTCCACTCTTAATGCAGCCAAGATGCCTGTTGATGTGTGTTCAACACATACTGAGAATCTGTTTGTAAGCTCTGTTACACCATACAGTGGTCAGCATGTAAAACATCAGGGCATATGGGGATGTGTGCAGGAATGAACCAACTAGGAATATATGAAAATTATATATCTAATAAGTTTTAAAAATACTTTTGTTTTCTTAAAAGCCATAATTACCATCACTATAATTGCGCTCACAGCTCTAAAAGGGTATATCGCAGCTATTAAATTGAGTCCTGTTGACACACACTACACATAATGGCCACATGAACCTATCTCTGTTCTAAGTTACTCAAACCTTACAAATTCGAATGATAAAAGTTCAGACATAGCTGCACTACAACAGCAAGAAAGTAAAGTTCCTGACTATAATTTATTGCTGCAATCTAGCAAGTGTGTGACCTTAACACTTTGTGCTTGTGACTCATTTTAATGGCACACTGACATTCATTATGCACATTCTAAGGCCGAGACTGCCCAGAAGCCCCAAGGGACTGAGAAACTGCACTTCATAACTTTCTTTCTCGGCTCTATAACATCTCACCAATACCCTGTTTTGTTTTACAGTACCTTGGAAACAGCAAGATTTAGAAAAAAAAAAGAAAAAAAAAACTTTCATGCTTTATTGTTTGCTTTTAAAGTTGTTTAGATGAAGTTGAAAGGAAAAAGGCACTTTCAGCATAATGGACACATAACAATTAGATGTAGAGATCTCCCTGTGGAGGGTGAAAATAGTCAAACTCTTTAGTGTTGCTTTAACAGTCACCTGCGTCTCTGCACTAACCAGGGTGAAACTGTCTTCAGTCAAAGCAACAGAAACCCTGCAGCTTGCTTCAGTACGTTTACTTTGAACAGCGTGTGACAGAAAGCGGATCAAATACGGTCCTCTGTTAGAACTGAAATGCAGCTGCAGCAACACTCTTTGTGCCTCTCTCGCCTTCCCATCTTTCTGATCTGGCACGTCTTGGTGTCCATGTCAAGTAACGTCCCTAGCGCTGATCACTTGTGCTCCTTTCAGGTTCAATTTCAGGCCAAATAAAAGTTAGATTTATATCACTACGGAGTCCAGAGATCAGAACCCCTTCTACTATTTGACATGTTTTTTTTCTAAGCCAAAAAACCTACCTGTTGATATCAGCATAACAGGTCATAGAAGTGATGAAGTTTTTTCTATAAAACTAGTGACTAGATGGTGAAAAATCTGATGTTTTTTTTTTTTCCAATCGGTGAATACAAGTTACCAGGTTGCACTGATGCAGCTAATATCTCTTTTTAAAGTGCTTTATAAATAAAAAGTAAAAAGTACAATCAAAAATTTACACAGATCAGAAATTGGTTACAAATCTGTAATTGGTGCATCTTGGTTGATGATGTATTTGTGGGAGAGCAGTGTCTGGTTTTTGTGCTTCTTCTAATTTTCTGATCTCAAGTTTGCGTGTTAGTTCAACAGGAGGGCAAAGACTGCCCAGATTGTCACATTAAGACCTGACCCAACTTGCATATTTAATCATTTTTTGTGTGTGGGGAAAGCAGAAATCGAAAAGAAAATATCTGTATTATGTTTAATTTCTGCAAACCATATAGTTGTTTTCTTTCTGCTAAGTCAGTTGTCTTGACCTAATTTAACTGGTGATCAGTTGATGATGGCCAGCGAACTGCTGTCAAAGGCTTCGTTGCCAGGTTTGTGCTGGTCAAGCTGGTGAACAAATTACACTTCCAGTTGGATTCATCTTCTATCGACAGATGCTGGTTGTTTCCCCATCAGTTTGCTAAAACTTGATTAAAATTGGATGGCAAAATGATACAAGAACAGACAGTTTTCAGTCAGATTGGATAAGTTACTGTGAATCACAAATTAGTTTGGGTTTCTGCAGAAATACTAAGCCTGAATTAGTATTTATACACTAATCTAGGTAGTTGCTGATATATTAAAGCAATGATGACCTGGTCAAACATAGTCAACATATGTGAAACCCATTTTTGCCGCTGAGTTGGAATGAGTTGTACTCAGAGAAGTATAGCAGAGTTAACAAACTGTAGTTTTGGGGGGGGGTTCTGTCAGTTTTTCTATTGTGTCTACAAATCTATTTCTTACTCCGCAGCTCGGTCTGTTTCTGCGGCTGCTCTCAGGCTGTACCCCTCCAGTGTACACTATGTCCACACTGCGGGAGAACAGCTCTGAAACTTTAATGCTAATTGATCCCAGAGAAGAAGTGTGGACACAGGTGTGTTGCCTCAGGGCCTGGCTCTGACACGGATGCCAAGGGATTGTGGGTAACTGTGGGGCTTATTGAGCCAGAGCAGACAGTGCCACCAGCCAGGACACTCGTGACCCAGTTCTTTTTTAATCAGCGCAGGTTTGATGTGCTCAGTTTGTGTTTGTGTGTCCGCGCACACATCACTGTGTTAGAGGAGAAAATGTGTAATAGACCACATAATCCCAGAAAGTTCAAGCTCCGGAAACAAAACCTTGTAAAGTTAATTCAGTACACACATGGCCAGAGTGAAACTTTTAAAAACTACTAATACTCCTCTGCTTTTTCACATTACAACCACAAGCACCAGTGTTGTTAAGGGATTTTATGTGGAAGACCAACACAATGTAAAGTTACTGCAAAGCTGAAGGAAAATAATTCACTGGTTTAAACTTTTATTTATGCGTGGATACGAAAAGTGTGGCATGCATATTTTTAGCAACTCTTTGCCAATAATGTACAGGCTGCATGTTTAGTCTCAACTTTTTTACAGAATTATCCTGCACTGCAATTTTCTAATCAACTCTGACCAGCTTCCCCGCTGAAGAAAAACATCCCCACAGCATAATGCTGCCACTCTTCTAGCCTGAACTGTTCAGTTTATGTTGATTGTCTTGTCTGGATTTCATGTTTCAATGGAATAAAATAGAATATTAATAGCCTTTATTGTCCCACAGATGGGGAATTCAGGTGCAACAGCAGCATACAGGTTCACACAAAACAGTTCCAAAAGTGTTAAAAAAGCATATTAAAAAGAACATAGCTACAATATTAGTTACCATAATATACTGTACAAGGTTGCAACACAAAGACACTGGCTAGTTATTAGAATATAAATAATGAACTCAATATCCAAGGGATGTGTAACTGAGTGGATGACTTTAAATAGACTTAATGTGCAGGAGTATTGAACCTAAAAAAAATCACAGTAGACTATTTACAATACAGTATTTATGTGCATAAAATAGATGTGCAATAACAGCAGAAATGTTAATAAAAATGAGTAAAAACAGGGCTCTATGAGGCATTCAAGCAGCTCAAAAACCTCATGTCTGACCTGTCTGCTGTGATCCTTTATGGGTTGTTACTGATAGCAATGTTCCCCAACAAACCTTGGTGTTTTTCACAGGAGATCTGTATCTACAAAAAGATTAAATTACCCAAAGGTCGACTCATTTTACTAAGTAGGTAATTTTTCAAGTCAATGTTTGCAGTGGATTTTGTTAGGGTCTTTCTGATTTTTATTTGTAATATTCTGTTAGTTTTGCACTACATTGAGCTCGTCTGTCCCATAAAACCCAAGTAAAATGCAATAAAGTTAAAAAGCAAATACTTCTACAAAACTTAAAATACAGAAAACTGTCTGTTCACAAGATGAAAATAAACAGCATGAATTCCTGAAAGTATTTAGTCATGTTTTTGAAATGCTTGTCTGAGGAAAAACGTACTTAAATCCTCCCATCTCTTTCCAAATCCTTATTTAGGATGTGTGTGTTGAGTTTTTTGAACAAGTGTGGTAATTATGATCCTTTGAGCCCCAGGAAAACCTGCACCTAAATCAGAGTCGAGCCGCTGCGCAAGTTTACAGTCCTGATTGTTGTGTGGGAGGTTCCATGTATCTGCTTGTGTTTTCTGTGCATACGTTGGTCTGGCTGGAACAGGGGCTTTGCGCTGCCAGCATCCAGGTGCACGGATTAGACATGATCCCCCCCTCGTATTCTCAGTGGTACGTCTTATTTGATGGCTTTCCTGCCATGTAAATCTCATCAAAAACTAACTAACAATAGCAGCGTGTAGACAGACGCCCAAGCATCTGGCGAACCAGCGCTGAACTTTCAAACTGCTGTGAACAACCTGCCTTCAGAAAGAGAGATAACTAGGTAAGTAACCTAGAGTTTGTGTGTGGAAGAAATGATAGAGTAGGAGAAGAAGGGGCAACACCTTTTGATAGCTTAATCAATCATAAAACAGAGATGGCGCTGCACCTTAACCAGCAGGTGATGGTACAGAGATGACGTGAATGCATCGCTGCCTCTGCTTTGCCTCCACAGATTTTCAGTCTCTCACTTTGCTCAAAGGTAAAAACTAAAAGAAGGGGAGAGGCATAACTTTGACCGGCGCTGGGTTCCCCATTAAAGTGTGATGAGTGGCCTCAGCAAGGGGGTTTGTGTACAGCACTTTATTCAGGAACGATCACTTATTTATAGGCGTTGGAATTGTGTTGTTTGCTTGTTTTATTGAAAACCTTGTGGGTAAAGTGGCGGCAGGCCGCCTGGCATGTGAGCATTGCATCTCTGGAGGGCATCCCTGCAGAAATATCTTCCTTCTTGATAAATAAGTGAAGGAACGGATGAATTTTTCATCCACACTGAATCCCTTGTTGGAGAGATGTCTGGCGTTAGAGTATGTGTTCTGGACCTGCAGCTGCACACATGGATGAGTGAAGTGTGCATCCAAGGCAGTGACTTGCAAAAGTATTCATACCTCTTAAATTTTTTCACATTTGTTTTAGGTGAGGAAATGTTGTAATTGGATGGAGAAAGGTGTTCCGGTCAAAAGAGATCAAATTTGACTTAATGGCCAATTTGCAAAATGTTGTATAGTAGTGGCAGTGTCATGCTGTGGAGATGCTTTTCTTCAGCAGGGACTGGGAAAGTTATTGGAGTTAATTGGAAGATGAATGCAACAGGAAGGAAAATCTGTTAGGAGCTGCAAAATTCTTCAGGAGAGTTTTACATTCATGAACGACAAACATAGATGCAGTGGAAAGTTGGACTAGTCAAAGTCCAATTGAGAATTTATAGCAAAACCTAAAATTGTATATTCACAGATGCGCTCCATTCCTTTTTTTGCATAAGGAAATGGGGAAAAAAAAGGGAAAAATGGGTAAAAAAAAAAAAATTAAAAATCTGTTTTTAGATGTTCAAAGCTGATAGAGACAATCCTGAAAATATCCGCAGGCATCATTTCACCCAAAGATGGTTCTAAATCTTTTACGTTATTTGCTATTTTGTGACAATCAGTTTTGTTTTGTTTTTTTTAATCCATGGAAGTGTGTAGATTTAAAGTTACACAATGTGAAGTTTTTATAGTGTGTGTACATCTATTCAAGTTATATAGAATATTTATCTGATGCAGGTAGATTTAAATTCCAACTTTGCATAACAGTTCCTAGAAAGATCAAGACAAGGAAAAGTAATCTAAAATAATTAGTTTGATGGCTGTGAAGACGTTGCATCAATTGTAAACCAGTTTATATGTTTTTCATCTGCCACCTCTACTTTGGAGGTTTTTTTATACAAAAACTTGAACTGACATCGACGCAGGCGATGCACGAGCAAGAACATGAAGGTAGCAAAGTGCACCCCGTCGCAGGAGGGGTTGTGGTGTTTTGTGTACATGAGGGACCATCTCTCACCATGAATCATTTATATTGAAAGAGGAAGTGAAAAGTGTTTCTGGAAGTACACCAACCTGCATCCCCCATGTGAACAGAGGGGAGCATCTTCACATGGCCAAATGGGTCCGACGGTGATCGTGGGGAGGAAAGAGCACGGCGAAGCCTTCTGTGATCTCCATCACTCACTCTGACTGTGTGTGCTGGGACACATCAAAAGGAGGAATAATAAATAAATAACACCCAACACCATGTTTTATTAAGCTCGGTTAGACAACAGTGGTGGGAGTGCTGAGGAATCCTAAGATTCGATAGAAGTTTAAGTTGTTGGGAAACCTCAGCAGCTGTCAGACCAGTTGCTTTCTCCATGTTTGTGTGTAAAACAATCAAGGACTGAAATGTAGGTTTGTGCTAATCTGCCTGAGCTGTTGAAGCAAACGTAGAGAAAACCCAAGCCAAGCAGGTTATGTAACGTGTGTCACTGCATTCATCAGGGAAATCCGTGAGGTAATAACATTACATTATTCAGTTGCTCCTCTTCTGTGAAAAGGTTTGAGCGTCTGAAACGCAAAGAGTGAGGGAGGGATTGCTGCTTTGTTGTGAATAGGAATGAAGAGGGCTAATTGCTTCCAGGTTGTTCTATTTTACAAAATTAAATTAAAAAAAATGTGGCCGGGCATATTCAGCTGCCTTTAATTAATACTTTATAGTCACCTTTTGCTACAAATCCGTTGCTGTTTGCGTTTTCCAGCTTTTCACATCTATGTATATTTTTGTTCTGTCGTTGCAAAATATTTAATTCTCAGTCAGATTGGATGGAGAATGACTGAGTCTGAACTTTGACTGTACCATTCTAACACTTCAGTATGTTATGATGGTTGCCCTGCATGTTGTAGATGACGTCATGTCCTCTGCATGTCATCATGTTCTACACAGGCAAAGTCATGAACCACTCATTTAATTCAGATCAGTTGAATAAGAAAAGATAAGGTTCATGAATACTTTTGTCATGCCTTGTGTGCTTTTGGATTTGAATTGTATTAATTTGAATTACATTTGGACAAACAGATTTTTTATAATTGGGCATAAAATGAAAAAGTGCCCTGAGATGACAGCGGCTTGTAGGGAATTGGTGCTGTACAAATAAACGTGAACAAAAAAATGTTAAAAATACATATTTTAATGCCAAAATCCTCGTCGTTGTTTTACAAATCAATTTAGCCCCTTAACTAAAATTATTAATTTAGTGAAAACAGATATTTAAAACAGTCAGTTTAACCAAACTGCTTGGAATATTCAGCTGGCAAAATTAATCAGTAGATTTCCGGTCTCTAGTAAAAAGAGAGCACATCTGGTTACATACCTGCTTCACCTTCTGCTCGGTTCTGTTAGAATCGGCACCGAACCCACAGTACCTCACCTCGGAGGCTTTAGCCCTGTGATTATTCACAGAGAGTTGCACTCCTTCCATAACATGGCACAAACAGATGTTTGTTTCCAGAGGCCCATTCTTGGCTGCTCTTTTCCTAGCCTGGTTTTGTTTTATACGTTTTAATACTGTCACCATGATGCTGAGATGCCACTTGTCACCTAATATCCCAGCGTCACAGGTGCGTTGGTGTGTGCGCATGTGCACGCCTGTGTAATTGTGTGTCCGTGCTGCCAAACTTGTTTGTGTTGCCGAGACTTTTCTGCACCTGTGAGCATGTGTTTTTGTGTGTCATCTTGAGCGTGCCGTGAAGGTGTCATTGTGAAGCCTAGACCCTGTAAGCTGTCAGACAGTGAGAGATGCTGCACCTCTAAAGGGCATGCTTTCTAGGCCTTTCCTGTCTATTATAAGCCCTGGAATCACTCATCAACGCTGTTGCAGTGCACCCCCATGTCCCTCAAACAGCCGCACACAGAAGCCACCTTTCTAACTAGGAGAACCCTTGCCTGTAAACTTTGGACACCCTTGTCTTCTATTTTGACATGATAAACGTAAGCAACAGTAATGAGGCATCGGGGTAACCAGGGCGTCCATTTTGTTTTGCTCGAAACCAAGCAGAGGAATCCTTTTCTTTATTCTCATCTGCAATTTTGTAATCCACTCACCGACTCGAACGTAATCCTTTGGAGACCCTGATATTTTTTTTTAATAACACAGAAGTGATGACATTCCTGAAACTGATGCTGCCAGGACAGCCAAGATAGACGTCAGTGAGGCTAGCCAAAGATTGAGATGTGTCGCTATCTCACCATCTGTAACAGTCACGGCTGGCGTCGCCGGAAACAGATCGGCTTGATAGCAGCCACATCAAATCTCCAGTTTGCCAAGCAAATAGAATAAAACAATCTATCGATCTTGCCCCACCTCCCTGTGTATCAACACAATCCATCTGTGTTTATCAGGCTATCTGCCTTCCTATCTTTTGTTGTCTGCAGGCATTCTTTTCTCTTCTCTCTTTTTATTTTCTTTCTTCCTCCTCCTGCATTTGTTTGGTGATCCATCAGCCTATTTACCTTATCATGCTGCCAAACCATCCATTTACGCTCCCATCTGTCTGTCAAACTATATCTTAGCTTCCATTTGTCTAACTATCTCTCTCCGTTTGCTCGTTCACCTGTCAATCACGCAGCTTGCCTTGGTTGCTGCTGGTTCCAGCTGCTTGTTTGACTGATGCCATCTCTGACCTCAGCTGCTCATCAGGCAGCTGGATAATGTAATTAACTTCTTATCACTTCATCTTGGGTTTTATGCTGCACCTCGTGATACAAGCCACAGATTTATGCCGTAGTCAATGAACAGGTTATACGGACATTCATCGTTTATATCTAAAACGCTTTTTTCCTCATTTTGCTGCAAAAGATCAAAGTTTGAAAAGTATTTTCCCCACATCACTTTAGCTCTACATAGACATCTTTGATCTACATAGCTGCCTCTGCTCAATCCAAATGGAAGCAGGTCACTGCCTTGGCTCCGACGGTTCAGATCAAGCCTCAGTGGAGCAAGCCGGGCACTGATGTCCATGCTGTCGGGGGGCCTGGCCTCCCGCAGAGGCCTAATCAGTCTTACAGGATCAGTGACTGATGCCCCTAGGCACCAGAATGCCTTGGACTGATGGATTACTTCTCTCTCTCCTGGCGTAGGCCTGTGAAACTCAGGGCTGAGCCACAGGCCCCATCTGTGCTCTCCATGGCTCCTGCACACCCTGTGGTCATGGTCTCAGGCTGCTGGTCAAGGCCAAAATCAAGATCTTTAATCCAAAGTGTATATTTGACAACACTGATCGCCTCTATAGAGAAATCGGTAAATTATGGGACTGGCCACTAAATAATTGTTTAATAGTTTATTTGAAAGTATTGAGTAATTGTTGATTAATTTGAAATCCTGGGATGTCAGGTTTCACTCAGACCATCTCTAATGAGTAACATGTTCTTATTGAGAAAACAAAGGCAGAACTTCAGCACAGACACATCTGTGAAAAGGCCTCAAGTTTGTTAGAGAATATTAGTGAACAAACAAGCCATCATCCAAAAACATCATAACTCTCCACCTAAACTTAATGAGGAAAGAGCTGCAGAAATCCACAGCTCAGATGGAAGAGTTTGTTGGCAGGACAACTGTTAGTTGAAGGGATTCAGAAAAACTGACCTTTATTGGAGGGGAGCAAAAAGAAAGCCATCTTTAAAGGGAGGTTATGTATTTTCCAGGCACATACTGTAATTACTTGATTGTGCTATGAAATGGCACTATGTTAGCATCAGTTGTTATAAAAATAGTTGTTTACATCAAAAACAATTTAAAGGAAATGTGACCTCATCGTAGCCATATATGACACTGTGAAATTGGTCTCTGTCTCTTTAAAAACCTTCTATCATGCTCCTTCTAGCAGCATGTCCTCACAAGTTGATATGAGCAGGTGTCAGTATGGTTGACACCTGGACAAGCTTAATGCTCCGGTTTAAGGACAACCAAGAATCTTTGGCACTAATCAAGTAAAGACCCAGTGAGTTCAAAGGTTTAGCAACACAATTCTTAAATATTGTACTAATTGTTGGTCTGTAATATAAAATCCCTTGGGAACATATTGAGGTTTATTGTTATATGTACAGGGCCTGTATTAGCTATTGCAAGATTGATGTTTCCCTGCAGCAGCACTCGGCTCTTGCATAACGCTCTGCATTTCCTACTATCACTAGAATTGCAAAGTGTATGATCCAGTGTTTGAGCCCAAGCAGAGAGATAATGTCAAAGTGTTAACCAAATTCAAGCAGTTGGGAAACAGGTGGGCAATGCTTAGTAGTTCAAAGAATTTACTCCTGAGGATATTGGTTGTCTTTCATGGTTATTCCTGGGTTGAAGCCTGCCTCCTGAAACTCGACTGCTGAGAGGACAATCATGAATGAGAGTTTTGCCTCAGGCACTGATCGATTGCAAAAGCGTTTTCATATAACTGTTCATTTGGGCTGTGTGTGCCTCTGCTGCATCCCTGAATGCCAAAAGGCATTGTTCCGTGACTGAGGAATCAAGTCTAGCAGCAATATTTTAAGGCGATTTTTGAACCAGGGACGCCAAAAAAGAAGCCTCCTGTACCCATAGACTGCCAGGCTCATTGTTTTCCATCAAAACTCTAACAAAAGTTAGCTAAGCTTCAAGAGAACTGATTTTTTTTATTTTCTTTTTTTCCTGCAACTGTCACACAGTGGATAAGTGCATGCGGTGCAGACACTTTTCGGGTCTTGCTGTTTTGTCCCCAGTGAGACCTGTCAAAGAGTAGGCAAAGTAGTACTTTTCATCCTGCTGGAAAAAAAAAAAGCATTTGTGTAGGAACATGTGCAGCGATTTTGCCCTCTGCCGAAACACATTTAGTGTCGAGCAGTCAGGAAGCATTACTCTCAGACCGAGCTCGTTCCACTAGGTGTGAAAGGAACAGTGTGGGGTATTGTAAGCCACGGAGTGTGCATTAAATGCTGTGTGTGTGTGCATATGAAAGCGTGTCAGTGAAAGGACTGCATTAATGCACAGTATGTCTGACAATAGGAGCACTCCATGCAGGGTTGAGGTAATAAAAAGGTAAGAGAAGCTAAGCGTTGCTGGTGGAATGGAAAAGAAAAAATCTGAGGCCCGCAACTTTTTTTTAATCGGTGAAAGTGGGTCATATTTCGTACATGGGTTGCCTGGAACTTTGATGATAAAAAATACCAACATTCTTTTTCAGTTTTCACATGTTTCATGTTGTTACCTTCAGATGTAGCTATCCAAAATGTAATATCCTACTCTTTACCCATCATAACTGGGTAAATCCAAAGCCAGCTTTTCTTTGCTTCTCATTGGATTAAATGTGGTTTTTTGCTATCTTTGTTTAATTTTATACAATTCTGAAAGCTCTGGATAAAAAAGCTGCTAAAACCAAGTGCTTTTTATTAGCAGTGCATGATTACTACTTATTCCTGTGGAAGGCAAAATTATCAATATCCTCTTTTTCTCTCAAGTACAAAGCAGTCCTTCATGGAGACGTGCCAAGACATTGACTGGTGACCAATAAATGGGTTTCTATAGCCACAAGCCACACTGACCATTCAGAGCTTTTACACTAGACTGTCATTCACAGATCAGTGACACAGATAACCATGCAGCAAGTCGGGCTCATCATTAACTGTGAAATTCAAGCTTTTTCAGTGAACACACTCTAAAACTGATAACTCTTTTCAGTGTGGATGCTTTAACCAAGTGAAAAGAAGTATATTTGCAATAACGGAGTTGCTTAAAATAGCCTGTGAAACAAATTCCTTGAAAGAAAATTATTTTCTGTGACATGTGGAGGCATGGTTGTAGTTTATATAAACTGCTGTAGAAACCAAGAGTCTAAGCAAAAAACAAAGTACAGCAAGGGTGCTCTTTTTTATTCTCTTGAGCTTTCAATTTGCTTGTTATCTTACATTTGGACTAATAAAAGTTGGAAACCTTCAGGAAATACACTCAAGGACTTAGATTAAAGCTTTACAGAAATATGAAAATAGGCCACAAAATTCTCATTAGATGTTGTTTTGTTCAGTTTGATGGTATTTTGTAGTATTAACACAGTGGTGAATGCTAGTTGACGCGACATTGGCTGGCAACCAATCCAGGCACTCCGTTTATTTTCCTTGGCGCTCATTGGCTGGATCCCGAAGAGCAAAGGCAGCTTTTGCTGTGTATATTAATGCATATTAAGGTATATGTGGTGTTTGAACTACAAAAATGGGCAGCTATAAGCATTTTACAGGGAATCCCAAGTATTTGTAGGTTTTATCTTTTGCAGGCAGCTGTGGTCCCTGACCTTCATAAATACCAGAGGCCCACTGTAATGAAACAGTTTGGCATCTCATCCTTTTGTTTATCTTAGGCTCAAATAAACATTTTGACTGTGATGCACAAGAGTAAACCTCACCTGAATACCTCCATTTATAATGAGTGGTTCAGCGCTATAGCCAAGTATGCACCATCCCAGAACTCAAGCAGATAGAGTGTGGTGATGGAGGCAAATCCTTTGAGCTGTCAAAGCCAATCCCATGTGTTATGACCACCCTGCTCTCTGCTAAACTCTCCTTGTTACCATTTATCTCAAAATGCTGCCACTTAAACATATTTTTTTCCAAATTCTGTATACAGACTGTCAAACATGAATGTGAGCTCGTAAACACAACCGCTGAATGGCATAATACTGCAGGATGTAGTGTCCGTTTTCAGCTGAAATTCTGCATGGTTCCTGTGCTTCATGAGCGTTGAAATCACAAGCGGACAGCTTTTTTTTTTTGCTGTAAACACTGGAGGAAATGTCAGTAATAAGAGGGATTAAAAAAGAGAAGAAGGGGAGAGAAACATGGCAAGTGGGAGAATTTCTGCATCTTGCCTAAGCATGTTTATCCAGACCTGTCTTAAACATTTTCCTCTTTCAGCCTGATCACCCCTGCCTGCTATGACATTCTGCATAGAGAAACACAGATTGCAGCCTCCTCACTTTCAGATCCCATGACATTCGGCAGCCCACTCATGTAAATTACACAGCTTTAAAAATATCACTGGCTACAGGTATATCGCACATTTAACCGAAAAGGACTCAAAGAGAAACTAAGACAGGGAGTTTTACAAAGAAGACGAAATTTGTGTGGAGAGAAGGCTAATGTTTTCCACCATCTATGACTGGTTGGAGTTTGTCTGCAGTGGCACCACGCCCCACTATCCTCTCAATTTAACCCTTTATGTGTCACGGCCCAGAATCACAGCCTGGTGTTGTTTCCGTGCCGGCAGCTCATAAAACGGATAATGTGGACATCCAGACGAGTCTGAAGAGAACTCTTCAACTATAATGCAACAAGTGTATGTGTGTATGGGAACAGAGTGGGAAGAACCCGCTTGTAAAACCACTGCAGCCAGAATATAAACTGTTTTACTCATCACAGATGGCACTTGAAAACAAAATCCATCCGTCTGTCCGTTTGGACGAATTTGTCAATAATTGGTACTTATATAAACTCCTGTGTTTTAGTGTTTTCATGCATTTTTAGATAAACAGCTAAGAGTGTCAAAGTCTGTCCAATTCCTGCAGCCTTCTCGGTCCAAACTGTTATTTCTCCAATTCGAGCAGCCCCTCTCTTTAGCCAAAGTCAGTTTTTGCACAAGTCCAACTTGAAAAGAGCTCTATATATTGGAGGGGTTTTTTTTTGTTTGTTTGTTTTGTTTACAATGGCTGCCTTGTTCTTGTCCCAATTTCCTAAACTGGATAAAAATCTGCTGCCATTTTCAGAATCATTGAAGGTCTCAGTCTGTGAAAACATGGAGAGATGTCCAGGTACTAAAAAAACTACATATGATTGGGAGATCAGATTTATCTGTCTGAAGTTGCACCATCATTAATTTCAGCTGGCCAAGGTTGGACACAAGGGTGTAGAATACGCCAAAATTGTAGCAGAAACAAAATTTGTACACAAGAGTAGGCCTGTCACAATAACAAATTCTGCTGAACAATACATTTTCCCAGAAGTTATATTGTTGCTTCGAGACCATTTTCAAATATGTCATAAAAATGCAAGTTCATTTTCTCAAAGATCAATAAACTTACATTTCTAACGAACATGTGCATTGGAACTGGAAGACATTTTAAATACCCCAAATAGATAAGCAAAACAACAAATATAACGAGTTGCTTATTGGCTAATTTTACTCCTAGCTTAAAAACTACTTTTATTGACAGTGAATAGACAAGAAGGCTAGAACGATTTGGTGTCTCACTTGGGAGAAGGATGTCAGGGTTTCTGTTTTGGACCTTGACCCACCGAGGGTTTCCTCTGAGTGCCTTCACAACCTTGATGGTTTGCCACTACAACAAAGAAAGTTAGCTCCAAAAGGCAAAGCAAATGTTGTCACTATTTAAAGCAAGATTGCCATTTTATTTCTTTTGTTACAGTCTGAAACTGACAGGAAGAAAAATACCACTGTAGAGTACAGCTTCTAAAAGCCGAGAATAAGAGTTCAAGCTCTATTGAAATGTTGGATTGTGCTCCAGTCCCTAAACTGTACGGGCAGATTTTCTGTGATGTTGAAAGCATGCTCGAGTGAAGGCAAAATGAATTTCTTAAGATGTTGGCGGTGTGTGTTTTGAGATCATAATGGTGTTGTAGGAGCCACTGTTGTTTTGTCAGCTATTAACAGATTTTGCTCTGTGTGCTGGCGTTTATTGGATGTATTATGTTCCCTAACAGGGAAACTCTCCTCATTTCACTGACTACAATATAAGGCAGCTTGATCAATCTGCCCCTGTGGACGCAGGGAAACATTTACTAATGATAATCCCTCCATCATAGCAATATCTGTGCAGGTTTGGTTGCACGGCAGCTGCAGGCACCGCCGCTCTAGAGTCGAATATAAGGATGCTTATGTTGCCTTCTAATTCTATGATTTTTCTTCTCCGTCTGAACTTCATCTTCATATGAACAGAAAGAACTTGTTTACATGAGAAAGTGAGGAAACAGCTGCCGAAAATAAACTTTGCAGTCATCTTGCTGCTTTTCCTGCTCTGTATCTATCAATTATTTCAATTTCCAGAGTGCTGGATGGCTGGAGAGAGGAGCTTATGGATTTGTTGAAACAAGATCACAAGTGTTTTTATAAAGCTTTTAGATTTTCACCACCCAGTGTTTCAGTGAATGTTATAGGCATATGGTAGCTAATTATTAGGAGAGCTTGGTCTCTGCCAACATGACTGTCAAATTATTCTTTTTTCCCCACTCTGTTTTACCAAACTGAATTAATGCTCTACTGATAAATTCAGTAAATTTTGAATTAAAGTGTGGTATCCATTCTAATGACAGAGGATTGGCCTTTTTGCGTACTATCACATTTATTGAACGCCAACACTTCAGTTGTGACTCCATCTTTTTTTTTGCGCCTGTGTGTGTGTGTGTGGGGGGACTGCTGCGGCTGGATGAGAGAATGCTTCTTTCTGAAAGCAGCACTGATGTGCTGATAAGTGATGCAATTTGGTGCCTGGTAACACAGAAAAGGATTTGACACGAGTTTTTCAAGTATTTATGAGAAAAATCAGATTTGTAAAATTGGTTTTTGTAATGCAGCTGCTACAAAGGTTGACTGTTTGTTTGTTCACTTTGTTTTATGTTGGACAAACAGCAAAAAAGCCGAATTCACTTTTCACTTTACAAAAACATGACAGCCTTTGCTTGCAGCAAACTATGGAAGACCATCTCTCTTCGTAGACGTCGGGAAGCAACTTTGAGGTGCAGAAAATCAGACTGAACACGTCTCCAGAAATGATTTGATTGGGCTGTGGAAACACCATCCTGGACAGTATTTTTAGGAGCTGTTATAACTTGAATACTAATATTCTGGTACTGAAAAAAAAACACATTTTCATGACACTTCACAATCAGAGTAACGCAGCACAATAAGATCATTTAGTCAGATTTTCAAATTGATTTATATTTATTGAATCTCTCATAACACAGACAGTAAAAAACAATTGAAACAGTGATATTTACACCTCCCATTGTTCTGCTTTTGGGATTTACAAACATCAAATACTACAGCAAAACATAAATAGCTTATCTGTACAAGAGACTACCTCATGTGGCAACAAATGGCCTAAGTTGGTGTGACAAATGGAAGAAAAACCACTGAAGATGACTTTGTGTACTACTTAGAAATTTTAGGACAAATGCAACCTATAACCTGTCTTAAAGTTGGTAGTTCAACCGAGGAGTTGCATATCCAATTTAGAAATGTTTCTGTGAATTAGTATATTTTTTTAAATAACTTTGGTTCATTCACCAAACTGAGGCCTACGTTTTCAGGCGGGCCAGAGTTCACTTTTTTGACACGTGTCGGAGTTTGAGTCTGCATTCACACAGTTTCCTGAAACAAACTGGATTTTTTTTTAGGATTTTTACTTTTAACAAAGTAAAGTTTGAATAAAACAGACTAAACAGGGCTGCTGTGAATGCTCCCTTAGACTCCCCTCTGTGTTTCCATCACCCAGCCTCTGATTGGCTAACTTCACATTCACACACCTCGCTCAAGCCAAGACAATCCAACGTGTTTAATGTTCCTGATTTTAGATCCGAGCATTCCCAACATCTTTCCAGATCACAATTATCACATAAAACATGAACATCTCATGAGATTATCTTAAGACCCATCCTGATAATTGGGGCGTCCTTAAGATTGTTGGAAAAGACATAAAAATCGCCATAGAATCTTGCCATGGACACAGCCTTAATCCCACTGCATAGCTGGTCTGTGTGCTGTGTGATAAATCTACGGCTGGCCTGTACCATAAAATAGAAAAGCCTCACTGACACCTCTCACCACTCAACAGGCTGTGTTTGCCAAGATAAAGTTTTAAAACACCGTGTCTATATGTTTTAGAAGGAAGAAGTAGCAGCGCTCCATGTGCATCCCATTTATCCAACATATCTTGTTCCAGCGAGGGGCACTGCATTACTCTGTAGCTCAGAGGCTGCTTGTCAGGAGGGGAGGGGCGGGGGAGATAAAAAAGGGGACGACAGAAGGTTGTGACTGTTCCTGTTGCTTTTGCTACAGATGCTTTTCTTCTTAGCCAGGGAGCAAACACTACATGCTGAGATTTAATCACCTTTATTATGTTTCAACTTGTCACAAAGTGAGGCGTGAAGCGACTCTGAGAAATCACACAAAGACAGCGATGCTGTCAGAGAAGTCACTGTTCACTTGTTTAACACAAAAGACGGCGGAGTGCTCGGAAACTGTGCGGCAGCTGCAGCGCGCGGCTCAGCCTCTCCCGTCTGAAGCTGCTTCAGCCTTTTGATTATTTGACCTTGATCAATAAGTGAGCCGTATTTAGATGTTTGCCCAGAGCCTGCTGTATTTAACCACCCCGGCGTAATCCCTCTGAAGTCTTCCTGTTTGCTCTGACCAAGGAGAGGTAATTCCTTCCAGCACCTCAAGCTGAACGCGTCTGATAGACGAGTGGCTGGATTTCCTCCTTTTGCACACCGCTGAACACCGTCATGATGTAATTCAGTGCAATTAGCAAAAGATGGCAGGAACACAAAGGACATAAAGACACATAATCTGTTACGGAATCTCATAACATCTATCATAGCACAAGACAGAGACTTACTGGAGGCAATTGTGAGGAAAAGGTTGACTTCAAGGTCTTTTATTTTTCTCCCGTGTGGTCTGGGTCGTCATGATGTACATGCAGAGATTCTCCTCTTTTAGAAGCAGAGGCGTGCGTGTGTGAATTCCTCAAAGCAACGCACAGAGAGAGATTTCACACTGAAGTTAATTTAAGGAACAATTCATTTTCTCAAGTGTGTGACAGCGAAAGAGATGGTATGCATTTGTGCATGTCTGCGTGTCAGTGACTCTGCCCTCCTTCCACCCACCACTGCTGATTTCCATGGTGCGTTTAGCTACATTTTGTGAAACGGTGCCAAGCCAGCACTTAATTAAGTGCTGGGATGCCAACATCCCCCTGCTGTAACACGGAATACCTGATCCTCTTTTGTCAATTTCTTCTCCTGTTCTCGTGCTCCTCTGTGTCGCTTCTGCTGTAACTCGAAAAGATGTCGCCTCTGGGAGATGCAGGTAAAGAAGCCATCAAAACCAACGCGAGTAGAGAGTTGCAATCAGTGCACAAAAAAATTTTTTATTTTTTTTTCTTTTGTGTGGATCTGTCCTCCTTTTCCCCTGCCTCACTTTGTTTCCCTCTGCACCAGTTCGTGTGTATTTATATGTGTGTCTGTGCTTGAAGCTTTCAATTCAGTAGAGGCTAGCAGTAATGTTTCGCTCCCAGTAGAAATGGTTGCTGTTTGTTCAGTTGTTGTGATAGATTGATGTGGGGTGAGAAAAGATGGGCTTGTATGCACCTGGAGATAGGAACAGAAAAGTCTTTATGAGAAGCTAAAAGCTCGCTATTCAAGAATCCTCTGATGGAGATGCATTTTGCTGAAGGTTTTTCTCCCTTTTAGCAAAGTCTTTGACAAAAGCTTCCCAGTATATTTAGGCAGTTAGGCAAGAGACTTCAAAACCCCAAAAGGGCACTTGTCAACCACTGCTTACGGTAAGGGAGTGCTGCTGAAGGGTTTCAGCAAGTGGTCACTCTAATGGTCAATGGTTTTCAGCTTTCACAGCATGCAAAATGGCCGCCTTCTAAAATAACCAAGCCCAGACACAAATTATTCGTTACGTGGAAAGTTGTGGGTCAGTTTGTTGCCACACCCAGATGTTTTGCCTCCTTTTTGTAGATAATTGTGGAAATAAACGGTGACAAAAAACTATCTGAAATCACGTTTAACTTGATGTCATTTTTTAAAGACTTTGTTTTACATTAGCAGTGGCCAAATCTACCACAGCAAGGTGAAGTCTTAAGTGAAATAAACATTTATTTAAAAAGAGTCAACCCTTAATAATGACTGTTAACAGTTGAGTTAGAAACACTGGAGGAAAAAGACAAATACCAATTTGTGTGACTTTATCTGACATTCAATTACTTTTTCTGCTAAATGTCAAATGTATTTTTATCAGGGCAAAAAAAAATTGAAATTATTTTTAAACCGTCAAGCGTTTTGGGTTGCCTGCCCAAAACCTTTTATAATAGTTTGCTGGAATTTTGGCCCATTCCTCCCAGCATAATTCATTTAAAGGTCTCTTAAAATCCCCTGTTTTATACTCCTATCTAACATTCTTTACAAAAATGATGCCATCTATTTTTGTAAAGTCCAGAACGTTGGCCATCGTCTCAGTTTGTGGGACAAGGAAAAACAAAACAAAAAGTCTAAAATGCCAAGATGCTGGAGTTCTTTGTCACCCTATTTCCATGAATTATGGTTCTTATCCCCATTGAGGCCAACTCTATTTAAGACATGGCACATTATTGACCCAGATAAAACCCAGAATATGCAACATCTTGTTTGAGTAATTCATAAACCTTCCAAAAAAAAAACATCCAAGGTATAAAATGAAGGGGAAAATAATCGAAATCCCACTTTAGTATTTTTAATTCCAGATTGATCCAGTTTGTCTTTATTTACTTGTCCTGCTCTGTAAAGTCCCAGTTGGTCTTTCTACCCTCCCATCATCCTGTTTACTGGATTAAATGTAGTTCAAGATGAACGCCTCCAAAGACCCAGGCTCTGTTTTCCGAGCTCCTCTGAGAGGTTAAAGGCGACTGCTCTCCCAGAAATGAGGCTACAGCAGCTGGACTCGTAAATGATTGGCAGAAATAAATTGTGGATGATCTACTTTTATTCATTTTTCTTTAAAACTGTCCCAATTTTTTTTTCCCTCAATTCTCCTTTTTTGTGTGCTGTGAAAGCTTGTTGTGAATGGAGGAAGGTTTCATAAGTCGTGCTCACAGAGTGAAGCGTAACCTGTGGACAGAACGAAATGAGTGCATGGATAAGTAGTTGTGATGTGTTTGGACACACTGCCAGAACACGTTAGCTCTCACGCTAGCATACATCGGCGTAAACGTGCGTTTGGCTGGAAGAAGCAGAGAGACAACAGAACCTCGATTAATTTTCTTACATCTTGAAATGTCTTCCTGTTCCTCCTTCTGTTCCCTCCCTCCTCCTCTCTCCTCCTGTGCACCATCTGCATGATGCTTTGTATCCAACCCTGAAGAAGGGACTGCTTTCTGTTCGCCGCTGTGAATGCGGGGTCTTGTTTGTGTACGTCTCCCAGCCATCGCTTTCGCTCTCAGCTCATTACCTGACATGATGGATGGAACGAGCGCCATTAACCAACGCCCAGCCTCGGACGCCTGGCACCTCACAGCAGAGCACTGAGTAATGGGCGCGTTGGCAGCGGCACGCTTGGAAATACCAGGAGTCCTGCGTGGGTGTGCCTGCGGTCGTCTTTGTGGCTCGGCTTCTTGGTTCCGTCCAGCCCCACCTGCCACCTGGCTGCCCGAAGGATGTCCTGGGCATTTCTGGGCAGCCGCGGTTGGATGGCAGAGGAGGAAATATTTGTATGACTTTGTCATGAACCTGGCAACACAAAATCCCCAGAGTTCAACTGTCGCTTATTTCTCACCTCAAGGAAAATGTTTGTCGCTGCTTATAGTGCCTGCGAAACTATTACGCTTGAACTTTTAAACATTTTCCGCACAACCACAAATTGCAATGATTTATTTATTTTTAATCAGGATTTTGTGTTTTAGATCAACACGAAGGCTTTAATGTTTAGAAATCTTGAATCTGTTCTCCTCTCAAATGAGACAGATTGATGGTATTTTTTGACCATCAATCTGTCTCATACCATCAAACCCTTTTAGAAAACCTGTTTGATGTTCATGGTTGGAAAAGGTTTAGATCAGGGTCTGCAACTCCGGTCCTCTAGTGCCGTTGCCCTGCAACCTTTGAAGGTCTCCCTGCTCCAACACACTGGAATTACTTTCCAAAAGTTGCTAAGACGATAAGGAGAAAATTCAGCCTTTTGATTTAAGTGTGTGGGAGCAGGGATGTATCCGGAAGAAAATGGATGTGTTTCCATTATGTGAATTTTAAGCAAACATTTTAAATGTTGCAAAAAAAGAAAGAAAATACAAATTTGGTGTGTTTCCATCTACTAGCTTTGGAGCAAATCAAACGGGCTCCACAGAGAGTGGGTGTAATTAACAAGACGTAGAGGTTGCAAACTAACATGGACCACACATCGCAAAAATACTTACCTCTGAGCTGGAGGTTTGGATTTAGACATTTCTCAGAGTTTCCTGCCTCCAGTGAGGCAGAACCACCAGTGGCTGGGAAAGTTTGCAGCATCAGAACTTGGTTGGCAAATATGTTTCCATCTCTCCTTTTTTTTTTTTTTTTTTTTTTTTGCAAAAGCCTAAAACCACCACAAGTGAGCATAAAAACGTTTTTTGGAAAATTGAGGAAGTTGTTTTGAATTTCCGTCATAGTTTTCTTATGTGATACTTTAAAATGTGCATATAAGAAAAAAAAATTGGAAACACGGCTACCGGCAATGGACAACTGGAGTTGCAGACCCTTTGATTAGATAGAAGCATCTCCATTTTCTCTCCTATCTTCATAGAAGAAAGGGCAGAAACTTTAGTCTCTAGATGTGAAAAGCAGGCAGATATTTACTCCAAAAGACTTGCAACAACTTTGTTTCCGATCCACTGTAGTTGAACACAGCCTTGTTTTGATCTTTCATATAAAAGACTCAATGATGTCAGTGGTTTTAATGTGACAAAATGTGAAGTTCAATTGTAAAGCAATTGTTAAAGTGCTCACAGTTGGAGAGAAATTTGCTTCGAAAGTGAGCTGAGGTGCTGAAGTTTTTCTAACGCCCCATACAGCATCGTCTTAGGTCAGATAAGAGGATCCACACTGGCAGTAACAAGCTGATGCTAACAGAAAAACACCCTTCGTGTGTCATCCTCTTTGTCCCTGCTCTTTTGTTTGTATGTTTCCCTACATTTCCTTGATTTGCTGTGCATATGTCACATCTGATGCGAGGACAGCTGAGGGTCTCTTATGAAGAAGCCAGAATCAGGAGATGAAGGGAGTTACTACGGTACCAGACACAAGCACCCTCCGCTCCTGCAGCTCCTCGCTTCTCCGTCCTCCCCTGCTGCTTTGCTCTAAATCAGCCTCGTTTCTCCGCTCCCCTCTTTTAGTTTCTCTGTACAGTTTTTTATGTAGTTCAGCTCCTCTGCCAATCATGAATCAGTGTAGCCCTTTCTCCTTCTTTTCCAGTCTCACTTGTTTGTTTTTCCCTCCCATCTCTTCTTGAACAGACAACCGCCGTGCAGCCCTCGAAAGGTCTCGCTCACGCCACAACCCAAATCACCAAGCTCGATGATTACCCGCGTCTACTACAAGACCCTAGATAAGTGCCAAAGAGGCCTGCGATGATGAGGAGGAGGAGAAGATGAGGAAGACATCAGGAGGGATAGACCACCTCCCTCACTGTGGCTTACCCAGCACCAAGTATGGAAAACTGCCTACAGAACGGAATAACCGGACATTTATAGTCTTTATTGGACACGCTACATATTTATTGTATGCTTTTTTTTTTTTTTTTATTGCTTAAAGATTTATTTTGCTTTTTGGAACTGAAAACATGTTAAAAAAGCTGTTAATTTCCAGGTTTAAACCTACATTTTAATCCAAACGCTTCAATTAACTCACAGCTTTGACAGGAGAAACATAACAGTATGCTGCAGAGAGACATTCAGCCAAGATGGACTTCTGAAAACTGCATGCTTGTGTGGAGGAACACGGACAGCTGTCCTTTAAATGGAAACTGCAAGTCTTAAAGGAAGAGAGAACAGTGTAATATTATCACATTTAAGGTCCTTTGTTCAGAAATAACTGCGTCTTCGCACTCCGACAAAGCCACAGGATCTGGCGGCTGTCTGCACCAACACAGAGCACGTGACTCACTGACATTCAAACTGCAAGACATTTTAGTTGATTTAATGTTGTGTAATCTCACTTTTACCCTGCAGGTGCCGATTTGTGTCCTGAGGTTAGTTTTGCTGTTACCATTAGAGGCTGACATTTTTAAATGCAGCCAGGTCTCTGTCGGGGACAAAACATGAACACTCAGACCTCTCTTTAGGTCACACAGGGTTTCAACAAGGCACACCTCAATGTTCAAAAGGTATTACGTGTTTATGGCACTTTTTCAACAACAAGGCTGGGGGGGGAGTTTAGAAAATTGAGCTGTGCGAAAACTATGACTGCTCCCTTAGATACTAAATTATAATCCTGCAGAATCCATTTCTATCTTATGAGTGCACTAGAACAACACTCCTCACACTGGAAGTTGTTAATAAAATCAGCCAGTTTCACTAACTCAGAGGTATTTTAAAATGAACATGGAATAAACTTAAAATAAAAAAAAACAAACTACATTTTATTTTTTATTGTTTTGTGTTACATTTCAAATGATAAATGGCTTGTACTTGTATCGAGTCTAGAGACCCAAATCCCTTCACACTACAGTCATTCACACACATACTGATGGCAGCAAGCTACTGGAGAGTAGCCACATCTGCCCACAAGCTGAGGGTTGCCGGGGATCGAACGCAGATTGTGGGGCGAACTCCTGCCACCATCGTCCACGCTGAGTGATCACGACAGAACGGCCCTCTAGAGTTGAGGCTCCCACATACTCGTACTGTCGACAAACATCAGGTGTAACGTTTTCCTTCATATTCCCTCATTAATGCAACATACTATATTTCTCATTTCTTATGTCAGACACTCTTCAAATTCTGACTCCATTTTGTCCCCAAGTTGGCACCGGCTTTCAACCTCATCGGCTCACCGTCACATTTAAAACAGTTCCATGTGAACTCTGTGCGACAGGAAGTACACACAAGTATGTGGGAGCCTTTGTTAATCTACAATCATATCATTTTACATTTGACTTTAAGCATTTATTTTCTAATTTTGTATGGTGTAAAAACAACGATGTCATGACCAAACTCAACCCTGAGTTCACACCACCGCCTTTTATTTTCACCAAATACGTCACAGGCCTGTTATAATTACAGTAATATCCTGGGTAATTTGTCTTTTCAAAACACATAATATAATCTAACTATAAATTTTTTTTTTTTATAATTCTTAAGTATAGAAAACATTTCTATGTGTAGGGCATCAAATTGTGCTCCAACACAGGGACCAACGTCTTCCATAATTATTTATTGCAGCTATTTAACTCTCTAACAGCAGATTTATTTCTTATAAAATAATGGCCACACTGGAGAATTTCCCTTTTTTTGTGTTTTTTAACACTAGGGATGTTTCTAAGAAATAGTTTAATGTTAAGACAGTTTCATTTCTGTCTCTTAGACAGAAACGAGAATCGGCAGGTTTCCAGCAATCGCGGATACTTCTGCTGGATCTCCAACACCGTTTGAGCTCTCCTCTTGCAGAAAGACCATGGGTTCATTTCTTTGCAAGGACCCACTTTCACATTTCAATGTAAACTATTTATTCATATATTCACGCTAAGGGCGGCTCTGTCCCCCTCACTTCACTAGACTGTAAGCAGATGCTACTAAAAACAACCATTAAATCCACATGGAGACGGGGCATGACCAGAATTACAGACGGAGGGCCACAGCAGGCCGGATGATGCTTGTCTTAGCGAGCGAGTCTCCAAATGCCTTCCGGTTCCTGAGCACTAATGACATAAGTGACCCTTTTACCATGACACAAGTTACTTTAGCATAACTTTGCTTTGGGCTTCGTGTGCCTGCGCGCCTCATGCCGCCCCAGTAATCCGAACAGGAACCAAATGGGATGCAGTGGTCTCGACTCCTGGGCTGGATAGATGGAGGTTTTTCATTTAAACAATCTGCCAGCGCCGCTTGTGATGCGTCTGTTTCACGGAGCCTCCCCTCCCTCTGCCCGCGCGCATCTAAAAAAATGCAATTTTACACATCATCTCGGCTCGAGGTGCGCCCACAACGCTCCGCGCAGTCTGCATATTTAAGAAGACAATAACTCTGAGCTGAATATCAGGTCGGAGCCGTCACAGAGCGAAAGCGTCGAGAATGAGTTTTCTGGATAAGGGACTCTGCGGTGGCGGCAGTTTTGAGGACGTGTTGTACACAGCAGTGATAGAGATGCGCTGTCAAAAGAAGTGATTTCCTCTCTGTAATCGCTTCTCACCCTTTGTTCCTCGCAACACCACACCTGGGCAATTTTAAGCTTCGAATAAGACCTGTTTTTTTTTTTTTTTTAGATCAGTCCTCCAGCAACACAGAGCTGCCATGATATTGGATGTTTATCTGCAAAAACACGCAGGTTTTTTGCATTTTAATTATTCAGTTTGGCTCAAAAACTCCTTTAACCCTGAAAGTTCTTTTCAATTAGCCTTTAAGCTGTACAGACACCATAAAAAGTCATTTTGGTCAATATTGATGACCAGTTTTTAAAGTAGATTTGTTGTGATTTTAAGTTATGTATTTATCATCTAAAAAAAAAACATTTTTAAACAAGTAGAGTAATTAATAGTTATTGTAATAGTTTCCTGCAACCAAAAGCAGCTTCACAAACCGAAAGCTGGGGAAATTCGACATCATGCAGGACAGAAAAACTTTGCTAAACGTCAAATTAAGACATTCCTAGGAGAAAACATCCCTCATCGTAGCTGTGATTGTCGTCTCCTCATCCCATCGTGTTTTAATAGAAAGTAATAGCTGGAGCCTTTCAGGTTGACGAACCTGAACTGATCCATTATAGTCGTGTGAAAAACAGCCAATCAGACCTTCATCTTTGTGCTCGTCACTAACAAACCTCAGCTGATGATGATAACCTTTGGGTATTTATGACACCAGACATGTTTCACATTTAAAACCACAAACTTCAGAGCATTTCATTGGAATGGTTACTTTAAACAAAACAAAAAACTGATACAGTAAGGACAGAATTTAAAAATAAAATACTATATTACCAAAAATAATCCGATTCTAAGAAAAGGAATTTTTACAATTGGCTATATGAAGATAGAACTGTATAAATACCAGAAGGTATGTTTCTTCAGGTTACACCATCTCAACTTCAGAACTTTTTAAAGACCATCACGAATTAAATCACGACAGAAATGTTCAAAAAGATGATAAATTCATAAATAACCTTGATAGCCAGTTAGCTATCTAGCAGAGCTAGTTAGCGTTAGCTTCAACTACCTCGAGTCACAAAGCGCAATGAAGATGTTCATGACTCAAACTTTAGCCTGACAGAAAAAAGTACCGCTTGGAAAAAATATACAATTAAATAGTCCTGTCATAATATGGACCTATAATTAATATAAAGTAAACTTGCCTTTTTAAAATATATATTTACAACATTTTATTTAAAACTTTTTAAGGATGCCCTGTGACCAGTGTAGAAGGAAGGATCTGTAACAACGCTAATTGGTGTTGTATTTAGAGAAACACTCTTAAATACAATTCATTGCAAAAAATTGCCTTCAGAAGTCACCCAATTAATGTATAACGCACCAAACATATGGCAGCATCATGCTGTGGGGATGCTTTTCTTCTAAGGAAAATACATGAGAAGCTACAAAAGAGTTGAAGCTGCAGTTTAAATCCATATATCCGCTTTCATAAATACGAACTAGCATGTTATGTTGGCCTGTCGCATAAAATCCAAATTAAATGCAGGAAAGTTTGTGGTTTTAAAGTGATGAATTGTGAATAAATTCAAGGGGAATTAACAGTTTTACACGCCACTGAATGCTGATGGTTCTCATACAAGTGAGGAGGCAGGGGTATGAAGTGCAAAGGTCAACTCTGAGGCTCCTAGTCACTCACTGACCGAGCACTTTACAAGATACTCTGCGCAGACAAAGGAAAGATTTGTTCCAAGATTTGTAAAGGCAACATTGCCGCTAACAGAGTGAACTATTTGCTAAGCATGTCTTCTGGTAAACAGTTACCAGCTGCCACATATCCACTTCTATCCACTTCTTCCCACTTTGATAGACTTTGCTGGTGATTTGATGAAGTTCGGCTGCGGCTGAATCAACAAGCAAAGCTTATTTTTGTTGACTAACCCTGTCTGACCGCGATGCGTAAGCTGCCGTATCCCTGCCTACCTTCCTTTTGTCACCGAGTATGTTTTATTGTCTTAAGAAACATTTATATTTTTAACATTTTGAGGTTATTTGTATGCTTAGAACTTGGGGGGAAAACAAAATGGTTATGAAGACTGTCCTTCCATGGAATATGTAATGGAGAATGGTACAAATTAATAACCACTTTGTTATTAAAGCTGATTTCTGAAAACTAAAATTGTGTCTCTGTCTTTTTTTTTTTCCATCCAGATTATAAACAGAATTTTTTTTGTGGTTACATGAAAAATATGTAACCACAATTCTTCCTTAATAAAGAAAAATGAAATGTAATAATTATTAAAAGATCCTGAGAAAAATCTAAGATTAAAGGAAAAGTCAGAATTGTGGTTTTCTAGAGTTGCTTCTAATAGTCAATATTTTGTTTGTGTCATCTAAGTGACAGGAAACTGTTTATAGAAGTCGTCTGATCTAGTGGATCCAATTTCAGCTGGTTGAACAATCTCGACACTAAATTAGTAATTAACATCAACTAATGAGCACTAATTCAAATAAAAGATCTGAACCTTTTAAATTATTCTTGTTTTTGTATTTTGCTTCTTAGCAGTGGTAGTTAAATAATTGTAGGTGAATAAATTGACTGAATTTATATTCCCGTTGTGGAAATGCAGGGTTTGTGTTCCATGCTACAGGTTTGTTGGTTATTTCTACAGCTGAACATTTACTTGTGTGTTTAAACATTATTTGGATGATGTTCATTTTTGTTATATTTTGTGTAAAAAAACACTTGCCATTTAAAACCAACACAATAGCAGCCAAGAGCCCGGTTACAAATGCTAAGGAAAACGAAAACAATGAAAACAATCTGCAGTTTTCTCTGGACTGGAGAGAAAAATGATGCTCAAATCTGACCTCTGGTTTGATCAATAAAAATCAAGCTGTATCCTCTAATTGTCAAAACTCACACAGTCATAATGTGTTCCTCATTCTTCCACATTTAAAAAGCTGCATGGCTTCTGCAGCAAACGCACCACATCATTTAGATGTCTTCATCTGAGAATGAATGCCTTGCTTGTTTGTAAGACTATTTAAACCAAAGTGTCCATCTATTACCACAACACAGCTGTGGAGTAAAAAAAAAGCCCAGGTGTGAAACTGACCAGCTTGACCTCCAGAAGGGAACAAGGAAAACCAATTATGGAAACAATTTCAAATACAAAACTACAGTCAGAGTTAACAAATAGTGGGAAATACCAACATTTTCCCATTTCGACTGATTATTTTTACCTGTTTTTCAATTTGTTTCAGTCAAAGGTTCCATCTTCACTTTATTATCTGGCAGAGCAGACACTACCTGCCCTGTGCTGACTTATGGACAGGGCTTCCCTAGAGCTCTGGGTGTTACAGCACATGATGAATGGGACAGCTCCTCCCTATAAAAGCAACATATTTGGACCTCTGTGTTCCCACTGCTTTATCTTACCCAGTGTCAAAGGCAAAGTGGAAACGCTGTCACGGCTCTAGTGGCATCTCAGGAAAATAATCAGGGGCTTAAAGAATAAAATACACCTCCAGAAAAAAAAGGCGGCTTTTTTAAAATCATTCAACATTTATGACTCAAATTTCTCTTCCTTTACTAAAGAGCAGCAAGAAGCAGAGAGGAGAAATCGATAACTTGTTTAATATTTTATACCGGATGAATTAATGAAATGGATCCAAGTGCTGTGTGTCTTTGGTGGGGGAAAAAAATGACCAATCTGCTGGATTTGGAGAAAAATGAAGTAAGTAAACACATTGCTCAGAAAAAGCATCATATAACTGCTTTCATGTTTCGTCATTTTTAATAAAATGCAGTGCAACCAACTGCCTGCAGAAATGGCTCACTCAATAGATGAAATGCAGCTGTTCTGTGAAACCCGCAGAGGTTTGTTGGAGAACATTAGTGAACAAACGGCATCACCAGCATGAAGGAGCACAGCAGACAGGTGAGAGAAACTTTTGGAAAGATTTGAAGAAGAGTTGGGCTTGAAAACAAGTTCCCAGCCTTTTTTATTTTATCTTTTGAACTGCAAACTTACCAAGACCTGCAGCGATCCAGAGCTCAAGTCAGAGAATATATGTTTACCCACCAACAACGATTAGTCCACAAAGTGGCAAGAAGAAAAACCTGGTGGTGGCAGATTGATCCTGGGAAAACAAAGAAAAAAACACTTGAGACGAGGATGGAGGCTCACCTTCTATCAGGACGACAGCAGACTGGTTTGGGTCAAAGCACTTTTAAGTATTAAAATGGCCTAGTCAAAGTCTAGGAGACTAAAGGAGAAGTATTATGTATTTTCCATGCACATTGTGCCATTTCATAGCACAATATACTTTCAGTTGTTATAAAAATACTGTATGTCTCAAGCATGAATTAGATTTTAAAAAAATTTACTTTGCAACTTAACTGCTTCAAATTGGGCTTCCGTCTCTTTAAGAAGCTCCTACTCTTTCCAACACTCCACCTTCAGAAAGTCATCACAACACCACCTCTCTGTAAAGACGTTTATAATAGTTTTTGCAAATGTTGGACTGAGAAGTAGCTCATATGACGAGCTCAGCAGGTGTTTGCTAATAGCTGCTGCTGCTAGTCTGGAGGAGCGGAGTGGGGAACGTGTGGGGGGGAGGGGGGCTCTGTGAAGTAGAAACCCGGCTGGAGACTGCAGCTCCAAGGAGGAGCTTCGTCGAAAAGGCAGCGATCGGAGAGAGCAAATGTTTAGTCATGTTTAGTCACATTTGCTCCCCTACTGATAATGTAGGGTAAATGAACTTTCATTTCATAAAGCCAACTTCTCCTCTTAGCTGCTTTAGACTAGCCAGCAGCAATTAAAAATAAAAGCGTTTTTAAAGGGTTATTAGAGGAGCCATGTTGTGATGACTTCCTGCTGGAGGGGTTTCAGAAAGAGCAGGAGTTTTTAACAAGACAGAGGACCAACTCCAAGCCTTAAATTAAAAAAATCTAATGTCTTTAGTTACATGGCCTTTTTAAAACAACTACAGGTAGTTTAGTTCTTTGTGTGATAAAATGGCGCCATGTGCTTGGAAAATACATAATACTGCCCCTTTAACTGGAGGAAAAAGTTGACTGAAGACAACCATCATAAACAGATTTGATCTACTATCAACAATCATGTACAACAAAGTTTTTTGAACATCACATAAAATTCAATCAGGTTTGTGTTCGTAACATAAAAAAATCAATCCCACACTTGTGTTCCTCCAGCGTCCGGCAGCCTGAGCTACAGTGGTGAGTGTCGGATAGCAGGCAGAGCTGTTCCTGTCTGAGCCCCTTAGCGTGACAGGACTCCCCCTCCCCCCAACTTCACCTAACATCCTCAAATCCAGCGGCGTGTTCTCCCTGTATGTGCCATGTCCCACTTCCCCTCTGCAGTGTGACATCATAAAACACGAGCTGACATGGGGGAAGCAACCCCCTGGCCCCTCACACACACACGGCGCGCACTCCACTAGAGGAATCCTGGGACGGATCTTCTCAGACTCTCCTCCTCCCACTGTTCAGCCAGACAGATGGAGATTCATCTCCCAACAAGCTGTGATCTGTGTTTAGAGATGTGTGCAGCCGAACACAACTCTAATTAGGTTTATTGTTGATCTTGGGAGGTTAATTTGTACTTGGCTGCAAGTAAACATGCAGAAATAGGCCAACCTAGTTTCTTACAAGACTTTCTGACTGCACCTTATAGAGAAACCCTGTTTTTTTCTTATCTACTTGACTTTCCAGGTGATTCAGAAAGATTATTCCCCCTCAGTTTATTTGTCTGCTCTGGTTTAATTGCTCTTCGGTCTTTGCTGGGACGGAGGAGCTCGAAATGAGAAAGTTTGTTCCTCTAATGAGCTTAAGGTTACAGTTTTGTGCGCGAGGCAAGCATTAGCTTCTTGTTTTTCTTTCACGAACTCAGAGTAAGTAGCCTTGTCAAACTGTGAGAGATGAACCGGCGCCGCATGGTCTTTCTTCACGGCCGTGTGTTTAATGCGCCCGGTGACAGAGCAGTTGTCAGCTGGGGTGCAACATAATTATGTTTCATTCTGCATCCCCCCCTAATGAAATACGCAAACATTATGGAGATGAGACGAAGAAGATAATAACGATTCCCTCCCCACCTGAGCTAATTCAGTCGGAGGAGAAATCGCATTCGGTCGGCCCTTTGCTCTTAAGCACAACAGTTTGATGAATGTGGTGAATTTGTATCTTAGCCAGTTCATTTGGGTCTAATGTTTATGTGCAAAAGTTACATGTCAGCACACAACCGGGTCAAACTGTGCAGTCTCTGTTTTATAAGATTACAGTTCTCCCCTCGTAATTACCTGTAGGATAAGAGGCTGTTAAGACTACAACGGTTTTACTACCATAAAAACTCTATGCAGATAAGAGCAAATTTAATATAGCAATAAACTATAACATGAAGCAAAGCTACTCCAGCAAGCATTCTGGCTCTCTAAACAATGGATTTATCCAAACTGTGAAGAACGGCTGGGGTGCAGCATCATGTTATGTTGGTGTTTTGCTGCAGGAGGGACTGGTGCACTTCCCAAAATATTTGGCATCAGGAGGAAATTTCAAAACATCACCAAAGAAGTTAAACAAGATACTTTGGACCATAAAAATAAAGCTAAAAGTAAAACAAAATGCACCATTGTGAGTAGTTTAAGGAAGGAAAACCAAGAAAGAAATCAATTCTTCTGGCTTTTATCAAACCAAAGCCACTGGTAACCCTGACAGGGTTAAAACAGGAAGTTTCCTCTGATTTGATGTCAAACAGTGAGGAAAAAAATATATATTTTTAACAAGATAGAGCTTTTTTTTTAAATGACACTTATAGGAGAGCTTCAATAGGAGATCAGTGCAATGCGAACATTTCAGTCTGCAACAAAAACAAAGAAAATCTTTTCTAAATCAAAAACTTTGAGGCCAGCACAGACTCCTGGGATGAGGCAGCAGAAAAACTTCTTACTGTAGCTAATCTAAAGGCTAAATATACGACCTAAATATAACCTAGATACATGTCGACTCTGTTACTTATTCATTACCCTACTTATCTCTAGTGGTGCTATCATCCAGCACTCATTGAAATTTAATTTTGACCATCAAGACGGCGTTTACATCCCATCACCCAACGTCCATGATGCACTCAGACTTTATCTGCATCATTTCATGGAATCAGAAGCACTTTTCTGTTATCTTCCTGCTTGAAATCATATTTCTGTCTTGGTTCTGAAGATCTGAGGGAGAAATAAAACACAGAGGCGATTTATTTATTTTTTATTATGGTCAAACTTTTGACTGCTTCTGCGTGATGCACACCAAAACAACATTCTTCACAAAAAGATTTCCCGTCACACAACCTCATTAAAACGTGGTAACGGCTACGTAAAGATTAGTTTTGTTGATTACGAAGAACACAAAATGAGCATCACAATTGATCCACTTGATCAATAAACATTTTATCTCCAAGAAGACCCACCAACAGGAAGTCATCCATCTCTCACTGCGCTCAGGCTAACATTATTCACAAGTGAGCCACACATCTGTGTACTTAAAGTTTGCTAAGCTTCCCTCTTAAAGGAAGCTAATCCCAGATTGTTTCCCTTGAACACGTTCGCAAAACGCAGACATGCCCCCAAACACCAAACTACATGAATCTAAACACTGTCAGGCAACAAGAGGAACATCTAAAAAACATTTTAAAACGCGTGTCAATAAAAATGACTTCAACTTAATTAAAAGGTGCTACAAAGAGGATCTGAGCTGCCAATACCAATCAATAGATCAGATTTCTTAAATAATTTAAAATAGATACATTTTCCACTGTCCGGCTGAGTAAAAAATTTTATCATCCATCCATTTTCTTACACCTTTGTCCCTCAGTGAGGTCAGGAGGTGCTGGTGCCCATCTCCAGCCAACGTTTCGGGTGAGAGGCGGGGTCACCCTGGACAGGTCGCCAGTCTGTCGCAGGGCAACACAGAGACACACAGGACACACAACCATGCACACACACACTCACACCTAGGGGCAATTTGGAGAGGCCAATTAACCTGACAGTCATGTTTTTGGACTGTGGGAGGAAACCAGAGTACCTGGAGAAAACCCACCATGCACAGGGAGAACATGCAAACTCCATGCAGAAAGACCGGGGCCGGGAATCGAACCTAGAACCTTCTTGCTGCAAGGCAACAGCTCTACCAACTGCGCCACTGTGCAGCCTCAAAATTTTATCATGTCAACAATAATTAAAAGTAACAGAACAGGACCAGTTTATAGAGCTGCATCTCTCCGCCTTGCTGAAAATACAGTAATGCTGCACAAATAAAACCCAACAAAAAAAAATTGCGATGCATCTCCAGTATTGATTATTGAGCACCGATTGAACTTTTCACAAAACGCATTAAACAAACAGCCTTTTCATGTCAGATGCAAATGATCAGATCATCAGTTAATGTTTACGGTAAGAGGCTGTAAGCATGAATTGATATAAGAACCAGAGGCGACGTCACACCGTGTGAGAGAACATTCTACTACTCAGTTTAACATAATTATTTTAGCATCAATTACATTTTAGCACATATATTAAATACAGAAAGAGGATTTTAAAACCACATTAGCATGTGAGATGCTGAACTCAATCTGCCCCAACCCTAAAGCAACAAATCTAGTAACCTTTCCTGTATTGGACAGTGTCAGTCATAAAAAATTAAAATCTGAAGATGACCCATCATCTGATGCATCATTTCACAACAATCTCCAACTGGTTTTGTGATCATGACTTCGCTGTACTTAAATGAAGCTTCTCTGAGGAACGTTTCAGACATCTTGTTCAATCAATGCCTTGAAGAGAACAAGGTGTGCCTAATAAAGTGGCCTATGAGTTTAGTTAGTTTCTGGTTATAATTGGGAGGGTGGGAAGAGGAAAATGTGTCTTTTTAAAACCAGATATATTTTGCAAAGAAAGATGAGATAATTAACTCTCTGTACTCTAGAGTCCACTGATCTTCTCTCCGGCATGAATAACGAATCGGTTCTGAACTCCTCCAAGAACCTTTTGAGGATCTACCATTTTTTATACTTCTCTGTTGCACATTTAAAGACTCCCATGGCGCCTCAAAGCAGTGATCTAGCTTCTTTTTTCTTTTTTTTTTTTTTACCATGTTTGTTCTTCTCATCCAAGCGGTCGCTGGAAGTCACTCGACACCATATTTGTCCAGTCTGCCTGACTGGAGTGTTTCTGCTAACAAATCAATACTTTCTTTTCCAGAACATGAAGTTTTAAAATGATCCAGACAGCAGTCGAGTCTTCTGTGTCACTTCACCTCAACATTTGTGCACTAACTACTTGGTTTTAATCCAACCTGAGACGTTTAATAAAAAGGAAAAAAAAAAAAAAAAAGATAAGCAGGAAGAAGAGTTTGCGTGTCTGCATGATGAATACACGCGCCGGCTCGCCGATTATTACTGCCGCGTTCAGCCAGGCTTACCCCCCCCCCATCATAACAGTTCATTGCTCCTTTTCATATTTTCTTCCTATTCTCCATTCTGCTTCACCCCACCCACATCCAGGAGACATGTCTCCCAGCAGGGAGAGGGTCAGCTCAGAGGAGGCTTCAACCTGTCAGAAAAAATACACATCTAGCCCCTCATGCCTCCCCCGTGCTCCCTCCTTGGCACCCATCACTCCTCTCTTCCTCCGCTACCCTCCTCTTCTTGCCATTTGATTCAGATCACTGAGTTAGCCTCCGTCTCCTTTGTCTGAGGCCCCATTTTGCCTGGCAGATGGACAGGAGGAGAGAAGATGGACCCGCATCAACAGGAGCGCCGAATGTGTGTGTTTATGAGATCGAAGGAGGGAAAGAAAGGGAGGAAACTTTTTTTTTTTTTTTTTTCTCTGGGAGCTAAAATGTCAAACAGAAATGAAGCGCAGAGACTTTTATCTGTCAAACCTCTGGGAGCCTTTCGCTTCCTGGGCTACTGAGTGACGAGGCAGCAGTTAAAAGCGAGTCGAGAAGCCAAGGTGAGGGCGACAGAACGAGTTTGTTTCTTACTTTGCTGCAGTCTCATGCAGGGCATTCATACCAAGTGGCTCTCACATTTTGACGACTCAATCAAAAAACCTCAATGGGACTGTTGAGGGTTTTATCCAAGCGCGTTCTTACAAGTAAAAATCTAAAAAGTGCGGCATGAATCTGTATTCAGGTCTCTTTCACTCTGACACCTGGAAATGAAAAATCATGTGCAACCACCTGCATTTTTAATAAGAATCCATCTGTGTGCGATATCTCGGCATAAATCCAGCTGTTCACAGGAGAGAGAGAACAAACAGCAGACGGGTCAGGGGAAATTTAAAGCTGGTTAGGGTGTAAAATATCCCTGGCATCTCATATTTATTGTATTGTTTACTATTTATTGTGATAATTCCTTAATTCTGATTTATCATTGTTGATACATTCCAATTAATGATGTTTAAAACAGTGTTGTGAGAATGTTTGCTTTACTGTCTTCTCTGTTTGTTCAATGAAAGCATCAATAAATATGAAAATATGACTGAAGCTAGTATGTCCAGTTTAAATGTTACTAAATAGAACATTTTTAATATTATATTTATGCCTCAAAAAGGTCCTTTTGCTGATTTTTTTTACTAATTTTACAACAAACTTTTGTCTTTTAAAATTTCTTCACGCCTCTTCAGTAACGAGCTTCATCTTTACAGCATCTTCAGAAAAAGATTTCCCAGTTGCTCTCGACAGGGAGCGCTGTGATTGTGATGTAGCTTAACGTATTCCTAGACGTGCGCTCATCGATTGCGACTCTTTCCGCTTCCTTTAGCGTCTGAACAACGTGCAGTGCGCACTTGTTGTGCCTGTCACGCTGTTGCCATTCATCAATCCTATTGGAAACTCACAATGCTGTCAAACTAATTGTTTAAGAATAGATGGAGCATCTTCTATTACAAAAGAAAAAATTAACTGAATAATCTTGAAAAATTTTTGTTTGAAGATCCCAGTAGAACGACGAACCTAAACAGCCAAGCAGAGACGTAGAACGGCCCAGTCCAAGTCAAGACTTCCATCCAAATTGAGAATCTGTGGCAAGAGTTGAAAACTGCTATTCAAAGACACTCTTGAGCTATTCTGCAAAGAAGATTGGGCAGTAATGCAAGTCTGTGGCTGCATAAAACTGGCAGAGACAAAACCCAGAAGATCTGCAGAGGAAGGCGATTTGACTCTGGAGAGTCGATAATGTATCACTTTCCTTCCACTTCACAGCGATGCACTAGATTCTGTGAAAATCTCCTAAAACTACATCAAGATCTGTGGTTGTAACGTGACAAAATGAGACAAAAGGGTTTAAAAAGCAAGAAAAAAAGAAGGAAAAAGTACAAGGTGGAAAACTTTGTTTTTTTTTAAAAAGAAACTTTCAACATGAGTAAGATTAGTAAGACTGCATGTTTTCTTTTATTCTGGCTGGGCGATCATTTGAAGCTACAATATGGCCAAAAAGTGGTTACAAATCACTGACTCACTGCATACTCACTGACATGCCCTACATTGCTTACAACTAAGCTCATGCTCTTTGCCCACAGCATTTCCTACACACACACACACACACACACACACACACACACACACACACACACACACACACACACACACACACACACACACACTACAGAAGCCGGCCTAAGAATAGAGGCCGGATTGATGGATGTAAAAAGGGAGGAAGGGAGCTTGGTAATTGAGTAAGTGCCCTTCTGGATGTGGAAGCTTGAATAAAAAGTATTTCTTTTTTTTATATATATAAAAAGCCTTTCTTAGGATCATTTCACTCAAAAGTACATAAAAGCTCTTTCAAAGTTTCTCTGTGTTCTTTGCCCTCAGCTGAAATAGTCCCTGCGGAGAACGCGGAAAAACAAACAAACACTCTCACTCTCCATCCTGAAAGACGACGAGGATAAAAGGGGCGACCTCACAAACACAAGGCGCGCGCACCAACACACACACACACGACACCGCAACAACACAAAAAAACACTCATAAAAAATGGAGGGTGCTCCATGCAGGCCTCGGACTTCCCGTTTCCAGCTCTCCGTCTTAACCCGAGATCGTTATTAATGCCCCGGTTGAAACGCAACTGCTTTTTTATACCGAGAGGTTCAGAACGTGCAAGTTAGCAGAAATAGGACTTTTTCCATCTGTGTTGGACGCAGCAGCAAATAACGAGACGCATGCGGGAGGACTGGCGGCCGGAGATAAAGACGCCAGGGGAACACATGACTTTGCTCAGCGGAGGCTTTTGTCACTCAGCTGTTCAGGAGTGTGAGAGGGAACAGGATGAACACGAGGTTCTGTAACCCACAGAGAGAAACCTGCTCAGCTACACAAACAGCCCCAGAAGGAAAAACTCACTATTGTATAACACAGAAAACTACGGCCAATCTGATGCTCTCACTGCATGACGACCACGAGGAAAATAAAAGCAGTTTCATGGTTTTCAATGTGCAAAAGTTGGATTCATAAAATGTCTGGCTGCTCTTGTTTAAAAACAGAAACGATGCTTTTCTAGACATATTCATATGTGTAAAAAATAATACAGGATTGATTTTATCGCAACCGGAAATAGTTTAAAAAAAAAAACCCAGATTTTTCTTTCTTGTAAAATTGCTGCGTCGTTCTTTTGGTCAAGTAACCGACAGTTTGTAGCAACAGGTGGAGGAGGGGCTTACATGGGCTATGCTGTCTTAGTTAAAAGGCTTTAAACCACAAAAATGTAATAATTTTTGCATTAATGAAAGTAATTTTTTGGAAAATTGGTGTTAGTGACACTGGTGCCCAGTCCATCCATATTTGGCAAATAAGCTCATTTATTTGTGAAATAAAACCTATTTATATTGTCCTTTTTAAAAATGCTGATTTAGGACTTCAAATAAATATAAATACAACATTATACAGGTCATTCTCAAAAAATTAGCATATTGTGATAAAGTTCATTATTTTCCATAATGTAATGATAAAAATTAAACTGTCATATATTTTAGATTCATTGCACACCAGCTGAAATATTTCAGGTCTTTTATTGTTTTAATACTGATGATTTCTACATACAGCTCATGAAAACCCAAATCCCTGTCTCAAAAAATTTGCATATTTCATCCGACCAATAAAAGAAAAGTGTTTTAATACCAAAAAAGTCAACCTTCAGATAATTATGTTCAGTTATGCACTCAATACTTGGTCAGGAATCCTTTTGCAGCCTTCAGTGTGGCATGGAGGCAATCAGCCTGTGGCTCTGCTGAGGTGTTATGGAGGCCAGGATGCTTCGACAGCCTTAAGCTCATCCAGAGTTTTGGGTCTTGGTCTCTCAACTTTCTCTTCACAATATCCCACAGATTCTCTATGGGGTTCAGGTCAGGAGAGTTGGCAGGCCAATTGAGCAAAGTAATACCATGGTCAGTAATACCAGTGGTTTTGGCACTGTGAGCAGGTGCCAGGTTGTGCTGAAAAATTAAATCTTAATCTCCATAAAGCTTTTCAGCAGATGTAAGCATGAAGTACTCCAAAATCTCCTGATAGCTGCTGCATTGATCCTGCCCTTGATAAAACACAGTGGACCAACACCAGCAGCTAACATGGCTCCCAGACCATCACTGACTGTGGGTACTTGACACTGGACTTCTGGCCTTTTGGCATTTCCTTCTCCCCAGTCTTCCTCCAGACTCTGGCACCTTGATTTCTGAATGACATGCAAAATTTGCTTTCATTTGAAAAAAGTACTTTGGACCACTGAGCAACAGTCCAGTGCTGCTTCTCTGTAGCCCAGGTCAGACACTTCTGCTGCTGTTTCTGGTTCAAAAGTGGCTTGACCTGGGGAATGCAGCACCTGTAGCCCATTTCCTGCACACGCCTGTGCACGGTGTCTTTCTGTGTCTCACCCTCTTGCTTGAGGGTGTCAATGATGGCCTTCTGGACAGCAGTCAGGTCAGCAGTCTGAACCATGATTGCGGTTTTGAGTAATGAACCAGGCTGGGAGTTTTTAGCCTCAGGAATCTTTTGCAGGTGTTTAGAGTTACTTTGTTGATTCAGATGATGAGGTTAACTGCTCGTTCAGAGAACCTTATCACGATATGCTAATTTTTTGAGACAGGGATTTTTGGGTTTTCATGAGCTGTTTGCCAAAATCACCAGTATTAAAACAATAAAAGACCTGAAATATTTCAGCTGGTGTGCAATGAATCTAAAATATATGACAGTTTAATTTTTATCATTACATTATGGAAAATAATTAACTTTATCACAATATGCTAATTTTTTGAGAAGGAACTGTAGATGACTGCGTTAGAAACTACTTTCACTTTCCATCAATGTAGATGAAAACTTTGCCTAATAAGAAATATCCCCAACATTATGTGCTTTTTTAAAATTTTAAAATTTCTAGACTTCAGGGAAGAAAAAAAATCTACATCTACTGGTTTACAAATAGAGCTAAAGCAATGCAATATTTGGACTAATTACTTTTTATTTTATTTCTCTTTATCAGATTTTAAAACCGTTTTGAAGGACTCTAGAACAAGGAGGCGGCGACGTCTGGTTGTAGAAGTTTCATATGATTTAAAACGCCTCAATGTTTAAATTGTTTTGTTTTTCCATCTTGTTCTGCCGAAGAAACTCTTGTGACATTTTTAACCTCAATGAGGTTTTTATTCAGGTTTAAAAAGAAAAACAACTGTATTATATATATAAAGACATTAAGTTGAATTTAAAATTTTATTTCAAAGTCAACCAAGTCAATTGAATAATATTAATGTGTGCAGTTTGTTACTCTACCAGTTAAAAAGTGTTTTGTTTTTTTTTACTGAATGTTTCATTTGAAGCTAAGCTTTTGAAGATTAACATTTTGGAGAAATTCGCTAAACATACAAACAAGAAAAACAGTTTTATGAATTGTTCATTTCTAACCATTAAAAATAATTCATGCTCATACCTGCTTGTTTAGTTAAAGAGAAAAAAACAGCAGATGTTTTAGCAATGCACTGTGGCTGGTTAGGAAATGATAAAAAGTTTCATCAGCTGCTCTGATATTTTACTCAAACCAGATTGACGGTTCAAATTAAGACGGTCAGCTGCCTTATGAAACACATTTTCCTCTAAAAATCTTCCATCTTAAATTTTAGCGTTTTACCGACAAACTGCTTACAGGGTTGGGTTTTTCAGCTCTTCAATGAACCAAAGCCGCCCTGACTGCAGCTACACTGCAACAACGTAGGGACAGCCCAGAAGATTTCCCAATAAATGTAACGTATTAAATGCTTTGAAAAAAATCCCCACCCATTAAATTTTCCCATCCATTATTTTATCAAGACTATGTTCCAGTTGTCTTCTAAAACCAACAGATAATTGAAGATTAAGGCATTTGTGCCCAATGTCATTTGCTGCAGAAATCTAACATTGCACCATCCATACACTAAACACGGAGGTGGCAGCATCATACTGTGGACACATGAAAGCTGGTCAGGCAAACTGTGAAGATGGATTAGATAAACGCAGAGAAATCCTGAAAGAAAACTAATTTACCTCCAACCATAGAGGAGGAGCTAAAACACTAAAGGGTTTAGATCATTTTCATGTTTTAACAACATGACAGAGTCTTGCAGCAGTAATTGGCAGCAAAAGGTGGTTCTACAAAACAATGCAGCTTACTACAAAGGCACACCACACCATTAAGATTTTTATTTTTATGAAAAAGAAAACCCTACATTACCGTCTTTCCTCCTCACTATTACGCACAACTTTCTGTTTATCATTTTGAAACTCAAAACAGGTTGAAGTTTGTGGTTGCAGGGCGTGTATAGCTTAGTCTGAGGAGCAGTTAAGTCATAAATCACTGAGGGATATTCTTGGCTTTTGATCAGGAATCACATCGGGACAAGTTGGCTAAATTATTAAAAATATGGCAATCGTTCCAAGCCAAGCAGTTATGTTCACCATCAAATGCAATTAATTTGAAGTTACAGAGGGAGTCTCTTTTCTGCCTGTTAATGTATCGATGATATCAACTGCCCCTGACGAACTGAGTCCAGGAAGCCTGTTAGCTTTATGTGACCGCTTCGTGATGAGAAGACTACTCTAAATATTCCCATATGTCCTGCATGACGGAGCCTGCTGGCTTCTCAGAGTCAAACAGCTCGGCAGCTCCCTACCACGACTGAGTCACAGATTGTCGCAATATCTTTAGATCCAGAGATACGTCTTCTGATGATGGCTGAATCCCAACTACACTGGACAGTGGGCTGAGCCCCAGACAGCTCTGTCCCAGTTTAAACCCTGGTTACACAATGATTGCAGCAGAAGAATGTAATTAATGCTGAGCACCACTCAGAGGAATTCAGTTTTCACTGCTATTACGCTGCTGAGGTAACGAAAAAAAGAAAATGTGGGCTTCTTTATACTTCATAACCATCTTGAATCAGCCATAAGAAGTTTCTATACTAAATATACTTCACAGTGAATCTCGCATTAAGTGAGAAATGGTCTAAAAGGTTCTGAACTCTTGGTGTCTTTATTTCCTGACTAATTGAACCCAGAGTCTAAAGCTAATGGCTAATCCAGGTCGTACCAGAGCAGACTTGTTTCTTCCTAAACGGGGAGTATTATGTACTATAAAAGGCACATAGTAAAATTTAATGGCACAATTAACTAGCTATGTCAACTTTAGTTGTACTAAAACTTTAGTTTGATGTCGCATCATCATTTGACACCTTGAAATTGTCCTCCGTCTCTTTAAGATCCTCCTACTGCAATGAAAACACTTTCTTCACATCACGTCATGTGATCAACAACCAGATGTTACTACTGGTGGAATCAACAAAGACGATGACAGGAAGAGATGGGAGGATGACGGCACAACACGTTTTTAATGACTTAGTGTGAACAAACGTATCTGTGTGTCATTTTAATGGAAGTTTTATTTTCTCGACAGTAACGGACTATTGACAAAGTTTTGCACACATTTGTAATGGTAACAGTTATTGTGTGCACAAACAAAGAATTTGGCAGCAGTTTATTGTGTTTAGTGTGCAGAGCCGTAATCCGTAACTGAGAGACGGACAGAAAAGCTCATAATAATTAAATTTAGCAGAGATAAACACTCTGTGTAGTGAATATTATTCATAAAACTGAAATGGTATAATAAGCTTTTTTTCTTTTTTTTTTTACAGTTATGTTTATAGAGATGCTAGATAAAGAGGCCATTATCTACTGCAAGTGAGACAAACTTCTCATATACTACAAAAATACAAAATATTATCAAGTATTTGTGGTTTAGTTTCTAGTGTGAATACCTCAGTCCACTTGAAATAAGACAAAACTAACTTAACTGTAACTTTTCAGAAAGATATAGGAGCCTGTTTTGAGTCAGGTTCTTATATCTGAATATTGATGAAAAAGCAGTAGATTATTTCACTTATAACAAGACATTTTTCCCACATTGCAATTAAAATAATCTGCCAATAGAACAAGTACTTTTTCATCAATATTAGGGAATTACTTACTTAAACTAAGATGCTATGTCTTGCTGAAAAGTTACACCCAAGTCATTTTAGTCTCATTTCAAACACACAAAGAAACTGGACCAAAAACACCTGCTAAGATTTTGTGTTTTCTGCAGTAACTAATCAGCAGAATCTTGCTGATGATTCTGAATTATCCACAGCAACTGTAACAGGCATCAGCCTGCTGGTGTCAAAGTTGACACACAATCACAAACTGTGTCTGAGTAGTTTGCACACGTCCTCTGCCCCCCTTCTGTGACTAAATATGCACACAGCGTGTCGGCCCTCAGGTGACACTGACACCAGCCCCCCAGCCCGCCGCCGCCGCGTACCGCCCGCCCACCGCCATCCTGTGCATGTTGGCTGCATGTGCCTGCTCACCTGCCTACGCCTGCATGCCAACACTGCGATCGTCAGTGTCACCACATCACGCTGTGTGTTCATCCCCCGTCCGTGATGTGTCCTTCCGAGGAGCAGAGGGAGTAACACAAGGTGACTGTTGATATTAGGATGTAGCATTTGTTACGCTGTGGCGCCTCCCTCATTGGTATTTCGTGTAAAGCCCCGTCGCATTCGTCACGTTTCATAAACTTCCTTATTATTCACTGGCGGGGAGTAATTTTGTTCGGCTGCTCGCAGCGAGAGCGAGATAGTGGGAGAGAGGGACAGAGAGCTCTCAGAAATACCTGTAATAATCAGTTTTGCTCTTCCTCATACATGAACTTGTTTATCAGAGGGCCAGGTGGTTGAGTGCTACTTACCCTCCCCTCCACAGCCCCAAAAACACATTCACTTCTGCGAATCCTGGAGGTGATCATCTGTGAATCCCCAGCAGGTCGCACTGCTTCCATCCAGTGTCTCGGGATAATCAGCGGGCTTTCTCGAGCTTAGGCAAACAGAGTTGTCAGAGGAGTGACACATACAGCCATGCCTCAGGGAAACACGGACTTGAGGAGGAAAATAATTCATCAGTGGGTTCACGGACCAAACAGCATCCTCCAGTTCCCATGGAGCTCTGGAGGATGCCGAGGATTTGCTCCCAACGATACTTGTGGCGTCAGTGAATGGCTTAAGTGCACACCATATGCAGCAGGCAGCCCCGCTCGCACACGTCCTTGTATATCTTTGTCTGAATGGAGCGAGCGCCCATAAAGCCCAGCATAGCATTGAGGGTTTTTAACGCCAAGCAGGTGGCCGTGTTCTACTTTGCCAGAAAGGATAAAAACAGCCTGCCCCCGGCAGCTGCCTGGCCATAAAACGCATTTACACCATGATGCCCCTGCCAGTCCCTAAAGCCTGCTTCAGGACACGGGCCCAAAATGAGGGAGCATCCTGATGCATCAGGAGCACGAGTCAGAAAATACTACAAACTTCACAAACAAACTAAAACTCAAAGCACTTGAACTACATTAAGGGATGCAGAAGCAAAGTGGAAATAACACCTCGTATATTAAAGGAGATGCAAGATGTATGTTATGTTTTGTACTTTATGCTGCTTCTAAAAACACAAAGCCAGGTTTTGGCAACAAGTTCATGTTTTTTGAACATGAACTTATTCAAAAAGCAGGAATAAGTTGTTTTTTTTTATGTCTGGAAAAGGAGCCGTTTGAAAACACCTTCAGAATGTAACGTCACTAATCAGAAGCTCAGCTTGTTACCTGGCAACCGAGGGAAAGCCCAGCCTATCACCTAGCAACCCAAATTCCAGGGCATTTGGTCAGCTGGTTGTACTGCTGTATGTATGACATAATTATATCTTACACTTTGTAATACTGTTTTTTTTCACTAAACTTCAAAATAGTGCTCCGACTTCTATGTATTTATTTTTTTTTTGTTCAATATTAAAAATATATATATATAATTAAACACGGAGCACCAAAAGAGATTTAAACAAAAGTACGAAAAGCCTGAAACTTTGTGACTTTTATGTTACCTCTCTTCTATTTTAAGAACACATCTCCTTCTTGGGCCCTAGGCTTGCTGCCCTTCCTACTCTTTTCCAGACTTAAGTGGCAGTGAAGTTGTCCCCAAAGCGGTCGAAGCACTGAAGCGTAAAGTGTGCCACAAGGTGGACTGGCGTATTAATGGAGTCCAGTTAGAACGGCTGACCTGTGGAAGTGTAACTCAACCGGCTCCCCTTGTCCCCCCCTCTCTCTCACTCCCTCTCTCATCGCCGTCACGCTTATCAGCCGCTGCTTCCCGTCTATTCAGAAACCCCAACGCAGCTGCTACCGGAATGCCAAGCCAAGACTTCCCTCCAGAAGTCAACAGTCGGGTCAACAAGGTTTTGATGCTTCGGGTTTGCCTTTTATTCTCCAGTGTTTACACCCGCTTTTCACAGGAGAGATGACAAATAACGAATAATTTCAGTTTTGTGGAATACATTTGTGGTACGAGGCCAAGAAAAGATTCAGCCACGTTAGATTTATGACCAACATGAAGCTGGTGACTAATGTTCCAGCCCGCTGGGATGTCATGATCTCTCTGTAGCCTGGATTTGTGGCCCTGTGGGTTTTAACCTTTAAACAGCCAGTATTCATGCTGAATTCATTTGGGATCTATAAGTTTAAGCCTTAAAAAGAAGCAAAATGCATCTAGAAAACCGTTTTCCCCCCCACATACATTAAATAGCTCAGGGTTACAAAGGACAGCACTTTGCAGAAAAGGCCAAAGCACGCACTGGCCGCTTTATTAGGTACCCCTCTTCAATTGTATAAACATGCGTTGTCTGGGAAAAATGAGCTGAGCTTCAACAGTGAGACCCTCATTATGATGTATAATGTCATGAACACACATCAGACACTGAATCAGAGATGGCACAGCATCTAAGAACAGGAAGCCAAGGCTTGAATTTTCACATGCAAACAAAGCAGGAAAAGTTAAAGCACTGCAAAAAGAACAACAAAAAAAAAATGAGAAGGCCAAAATTTGATCAAGTAGCTGCCCAAAGTGGCTGGCCAAGACCATGACGGAAATACTAATGTCATTCTCACAAACACTCTTTAAAAGACAAACATCTCCAACTCTGTGTTTTAGTAAACACTTTCTCACATTTACTACTAAAACTTCTCAGCCAGTAGTTTCCTGTGTTCCTGTTCATGTTTTAGCGATGAGATAAGTAGAGCCCGTCGCATCACATGCATGTTAAATGTGCACGTTTTGGAGTAATGCAGTGATGCTTTCCACTTCAGACTGCGGGGTTCACATAGTGCTTAAACTCTGCTCATCCCCCCCCCATGTTACACCGATTGTATGATTTAGCGATTGGGCTGCACAGAAAGTTGGTAGCACTGTTGCCTTACAAAAGGTTCCTGGTTTCAAACAATGGCTGTCCTGGTGGAGACACAGCGAGGCTAGTGGTGCAACTAGTTCGTCAAATACAGGAAAATAAAGGAATTTGTCAAGTGAAATGTAGGGAATCGGTATGCCGCTATGAAATCTCAAACTGTCCGCAGACTGCCGAAGTATGTGGAAGCTTTTAGTTGGTATGAGTAAGTTGCTGCATCGTTGTTGACTCTGTGTCGACATGCCGACCTACCCAGGAAGAACTCCGCCTCTCAACCAATCACTGCTGGAGAAGGGAGCCAGTCCCCATGTGGTCCAGCAAGGATAAGCAGGTACAGACAACACATGGATACAAGGATTTAGGGATTTTTGTATCATTAAATCATACAGCTATGTGCTAGTAGTGACAGTAATTTGCATTTTTAATCATTAATTTTTCCCCACAAACTGCATCTGATGTCAGCTGTGCCATTCAGATGATAGAGTCAGACATTGGTTTAAAATACATCAAAGTCTGCTGCACTCCCATAGATCTCCATCCACCTTTGGGATGTGGTGGGATGACAAGCTTGCGTCATGCATGTCCGTCTACCATATCTGAAGTCATTGCGTCACAATGTTATGTCAAAATGGACCAGAATTTCAATTCATCTCATTGATTCTGTGCCATGAACAATTAGGGCAGTTCTGAATCAACCACTAATGGCTTGGTGTACCTATTAAAGTGGCCGATGAGTGCATGGACCAGCACTGAGTACAACAATCAGACATAACTTGGGTCTAAATACCTCTTTGTATTTCCGTCACGGTGGGTTTTCTTGACAGCCCGCCTCAGGTCACCTCTGTACATGTTGGGTATCAGTCCCCCTGCCCGTGCCACCCCCCCTGCCCACAACCACCTCCAGAACCGCTTTAAATAATGTATAAAAGAGGGCGCCAGCTTTCCATGTATTGTCAGTGCGAAGACATGATCCCTGACATCTGGAGCCCGCGCGGCGCTCACGCTGAATGATAATGGCCTCCACCAAATTTTTTTTTTTGATAAATTATTAAATTTTAATTGTTTCGCAAACAAAACATATTTGTTAACACAATGAAATCTGGGGTGAAAGCTGGAGCTTTATCAATATTTAATTTTCACTGTAGACAGCAATATAGCCTGTGGCCAGTTTGTAGTGCATAATTAACGTTGGCCCGAAAGAACCAGCAATACATATAAAACAACCGCTGCTGAAACCATACATCCAGTAATCTCTTAACGAAGGGCTCAGTAATGTGCTCCTTTAGACAAGATTCATGCAGAAGTTATTAGCTCTGCTATGAGGCTTCAGTATTTACGACCCTGTTGTCATCCTTCACTCCAAACTTTCTATTCTTCTGTTGTCCTCATTGTGATCTCCATAATTAGACCCTGTGATTGATTGAACATCAATGTCAGACTGCAGTTGTGGTGATGTGCCTGTGATTGAGCTGATTAATATTTGATTTCCTCTTTAAAAACCTCACACACCCCCAGCTTCTCGCTCTCCTCCTCTCCAGCTCCGGTGTCAGAGCCAGAGAATAGGGGAAGACAGCACGGTGAATACCAAGTGGCTGATTGGGGCTGTCAATGTGGACCTCGGTGCACCTTAGTTGCCAGATGTGCTTGTCCATAGGTGTCAGCGGGAGGATTTGTCTCCCGGGTTAGAAAGGGTTTGTCGGGGTGGACAGACGGAGGAGATTGCGCGGCGAAGTGTTGTCCTTCACCGAGTCCTGCCAGTCATTCTGTCTTTTTCTCTATTCATCACCGCCAGGAGGGCCGCTGATGACTATACCTGTCCCAGTGGTAACATCTCACCGGCTACAAGCCCCACCTGAAATGAATAGCCCTCAATCTTCCACGGCTTTGACTGACATGATTCGATGAGGTATTTTGTAATGATACCGCAGGCACTGGATATGTTTTCCACCAACTGCATTGTTCATCCCTTGCGGATTTATCCCTGAGGAGCGCTCAGGTCGATAAAAGCAAACAGCTTAGGAATTAAAGACTTTCTTTTTTCCCCTCTATTGATTGTGTTTGTGCTATTCAAATGTGGCACAGTGTGAGAGACATGCATAACAAGGTATAATACTGAGGGATGTGAAGGTTGAAGCCTTGAGTTTTTTTTCCTCCTCTCTGTTTTTTATCTTTACTTTGTCCTGTAACGCTTCTTTTCCTCTGGGTAATGAATAGAGGCTTCTCTGTTATGAAGCACTTGAGGGGCACCTTCCTATTTGGTTGCATGTTTTAGACCTTGGAGAGCTCATTTAGTCCCTTTTTACTGTTCCTCAGCAATAGCACTCACAAGTAGAGAGGTGGTGGTTGTTGCTATGGAGGGCTTAAGAAAGTGACGTGGTGGTGCAGACAGTGCGCACATGTCTGAATGTGTCTTGGTGCTGTTGTATAGCGTCGGCTCTATGTGTTAAATCATCCTCGCACCAAGGGTTGTGCATTGTGTGCAGTGTGTGTATGCGCGCACGCATGTGTGTGTTTTGAGGCAGCCAGCAGAGCGGGAGGAACATCTGCACGCAGTGGCACAGGCCTTCTGCCTTTACACACGGCTCCTGCCGAGCAGCGCTTCACGGCCTAGCAGGCTGTGACCTCCCAGAGGCTCCAGGGGAGCTCTTCCTCTTAAAAGCCAGCTGTGCCTCATACTTTCTGCCCGCCAAATATTCCACAGTCCAGCTGTTCACCTGAGCAGCATGGTGCACAGCCCTCTCACTTCCTTTCTTTCATATTTTGTTGGAGAGCCATAGTGGAGGGTTTAAGAGAGCATGCAGTACGACACCTGTAACCGCTTTGTTGTTCCTGCCAGAGCCACAAAGTTGGCTTCCTACTTTCTTACATTGAGTCTTTTGTTATTTATACTTCTTGAAACAACAAAAAAGATCTAAATTTACTAGTATAGTATATTTTTTGTTTGTTTGTTTTTTTATGTGATTGCTGTGCATGGCTTCAGATGCCGGTGTAAATGATTAAAAATACCTTTTAACATATTTGTCTGATTTTCTCTCAAATGTCATTCAGGAATATTGCTTACAATACAATAAGCGTGTCTTTAACTTGTAGCCAAAAACTAACTGGGTGGTTTTTAAGCACTGAATACTCAACTGGAAGCACAAAAAGTAGAAAAATATTTTTGCAAAATATATTCCCTTTAATATTTACCACATCGCCCCTGTGCATTCTAGCCCTTCTTTGGAGAAGGTTGCGGCATATGGCTCTGATGTATGCCTCTCTCTGTTAATAGTCTTTACAAACAATACAAGCTATTCTGTAATTTCTGGAATTACAACATTTTCATATTTAAACTGAAAAAAATACACCTTGCAGGAACATCTGAAAAGCCTGACGTTTTCCAAAAGCCTCATCATGAAGTGTTGTAGCAGAGATTCATCTAAAAATTTCTGGACACCATCCCTGGAGGAGTGGAGTTGCAGTCTGCTTCTTGAAAACCGAATCCTTGCTATACCTCAGACACAAGTTGACACCCATGAATGAGAATATTAGTTTATAGAGACACAAAGAAATGATACATGTTGAAAAATCCACCAAAGAGATACAAGAGGTTTTTTTTTCTTCCTCTGCAGAAGCTCTCAAGGTCATTGTGGTTCATGCTTTGCTCTTTAAAATATTTTATTACTCCCTCTACCAACAGGCTTATTGGAACCAAACACTTAGTTCAAACGCATTACCATAAATTAGGTGGATAATGAAGCAAGTCTGAGGATGTTAAGGCAGAGGTAAGTAGTCAAATCAACTGTGATGTCTCACTTTCATCACACGATGAAGGGACAATGGAAGAGCGGCTGAGAGAATAAGCCTCACGTTTAACCAGAAGAGCTGAAGTGAAGGAGTTCCAGCCTCGCAATGATAGATGATTATTATGGCTGTGATATATGGAGCGCCCCAGTCCCCGTCTCATAATTTATGAGCAGGCTTGTTTAATTTGTCTGTGGCTTAATGTGGCCCATATATGTGGCACATTCAACAATTAATGACCTATACTCTGCAGCAGCAGTGGCTGAATGAAACTAGCATGTCCTTTGGCACAGACACCTTCACTGTCATCCTTCCAATCTACATGACCTGACAATTAAGCTAATAAGTGAAAATGGCACCTTCCCAATGCAATTTTAATGAGCTCCATGTTGAGAACAGGACCCTGTTCATGAAGAATTGTTAATGGGCTGCTTCAGATTCCCAGTACTGAGGAAGGAAATTGGTAAACGCACTTGAACTAAAGGCTCACCATAATTGGGTTCAGAGTTGAACCAGGATTAATTATCATCTTTCCATGTCAGTCAAACTTTTTGGCAGCGGCGTGTCCAACTTCTGCACTTTCATCAGGAGAATTTCCTTCAGCAATTCATCAATAAATGAAACGGACAAAAATAATATTTTCAGTATAATGGGAGACGGTCTGCAGAGGCCTGTAAACTTATGATTGATACTTGCTTGGTTGACCAATACTAGCGGAAACTCTGCTGACTTCAATGAAGAAGTAAGGAGAATTACAGAGCTACACAACTTGATGTGGCTCTGTACACCAAGAGCTACAAGATCATGAAACATAAAAGTTTTAAAATCAGCATCCAAGTTGTTTGTGTTGCCCACCTTACTCCTTTCCAAGAATAGCAAGTAATGTCCTTCATCATCGGTGACTTGTTCCTGTACGACATCACCGTTTTTCCCTCACTGATCACATTGTTAGCCCTACAACAAAAAATTACCACTTAAAAATACCAAAATAATGAATTATTTTTTATTTAAAAACACAGAAACCTGAATCTGTCTTAAAAAACCAGGTGAGAATGTTCAATCCAATTGGACGGATGTGTCCAGGGCAGGAGAACCAAATGTAAATACACAAAGTAGAAAACAGATTATAATGTATATCGAATGGTTCTGAGTCGTCATCAACGTTGCATGAACCAGAGTTAGCATTAAGTGGACTAAACACCTCAGGTGTGAAAACAACCTTAGAGACCTAAAAATTTGCTAAACCACTCTATTTCATTTTTTCAATGAGTTTGTACTTGTCTGGATTTTCAGTGAATCAAAATATTGGGTGATAAAAACTCAAGTAGTGATGCAGCAAAACAAAAGAAGAAAAGGCTTCAGATCGCAACAGAAATCTTTCAATGTTATCTTTTCTACATAAAACTGTCCTTTCACTAAACTAACCAGCTTCTGCTATATTACACATCTTGTTTACACAATAACATCTAATTTCTGAGTCCTTGTTGCACGTTTCCAATTTTTGTGTACACACTAGAATGTACTTGCGTGGGTTGTTACGCTATGACTTTAAAAGTTTATTTTTTAAAACCACTAAGATGTTCTGTCATAAAATCCCTGTGGGTTAAAAAGTTTAATAAGAGAACGTGAAGCTTCGTCTTACTGCTGCTCCTCTTGTGTTTCAGCACAATGCTAGTTCTCTGCGGGTTTGCGGGCTCATTTGTAAGTCAGTAGTTTCAAAAGTCATGGTGTGAAAACTAAAGGAGCTTCGTCAGTCACTGTTATGAAGGCGATGCTTTTTAAGAAATGCACTCGGCATGTGAAGAGGCTGGAGCAGCAGATGTGTTAAGCAGCAGTGTATGGGCTAGCTAGCTGAGCCAATTGTCTGGGTAATTAACCAGCTAATGTGAACTTGTTTGGATCAGTTTTGTCTCAAAGAGCAGGACAGAACTAAAAGCCCTACAACCCTCCTCCTAAAACTGTATGGGAAACACATCTTTGGTTGTTAACCACTCAATTTATAACAAGTCTTCCAAGTCTTTAAATACTCAGTAATCTTACTGAGGAGTAATCTCATTTTAAATGTTATTGCTTCAAAATGTCTTGCATGACTATACTATCTGATAGAGATGTGCCGATCAGGTTGTTTCCTGCCGATACCGATACCGATCACCCATGAGGGCCGATCACCGATAACGATCCCGATCACATAATTATTATTACTTCTTTTTTTTAATCATAAACACTACCGGTTACATTATGTGGAAAAAGGAACCATGAATTCACCTTAATTTAGACAAAAACTTGTTTTTAATAACTTTTTCCAAGAACTAAACAAAACAGGCATTGTGCAAATTGTACTGCTATCAGTAATACTATCTTTAACAGACTGATAACACATGAAGGCACTGAAGAGGCTAAATAATTCAAAGAGCCAAAATAAAACCTCTCAACATTGCCAAAAAAATTCAAGTATAAAACTTAACATTCAAAGGCAAATACAGGATCCATTACAATAAACAATCCAGAGTTACTGAATGAAAACTTCCTGTTAGCATGGCAGCTAGCTGATTACGGCTAGTTCTGAGTGGCTGTTTCTGACTGAGCGGAGTAATTATGCAGAGCAGGGAGGAGATCGATAATTTTTTTTAGAGATTATCTGTCATGTTAGGACAGCGAAAGTTTTAATATGTATGTAAAATGTATTTTTTTAGGTTAGATGCTGCAGATTTAAGCAGAGGTTCAGTGTGAGAGTCACTACCAGGTGGAGCAGAAGCGGCGCTCCGTCTGTGAAATATTACTACCTGTAGCGCATAGCAGCGGTTCAACAGCGAGAGCAGAACCAGCGTCTTACATCGCAGCTCGAAGACTTAAATAATTTTGCGGGTTATTTGTTTAGCTTTCTGACCGTCATGCTAATCCGGGTGAGTGTTTGTAGCTGTGCGCTGCTTTACCTGCTGTCTGATCCTCCATATGTCTTTGTTACTGCAGTGAGCCTCGATGTAGCCAAACTCCGTCAAGTATGCCATTGTTTTTGTATTAGCTTCGTTGTGTTGATGCATTTTGATGTGCTTCAATTTTCCGCCGCAACACGCAAACGTCCCCATTCACTCAGTGCGTTATATTTCCACATTGCTTAGGATGTGTTGCTGCGCGTTTGCGCAGTGTGAAGGAAAGAGGAGACCAGCTGCACAGGCAGGCTGCGAAATGAGATGCAGGTGATCGGTGTCGGCAACAAGAGCCAATGATCGCCGATCATGCACTTTTTCACGAAAATCGGCCCGATTATGATCGGTGACCAGATCGATCGGCACACCTCTACTATCTGAAACCAAAAGGTGCAGCGCTCATGTTAAAGTGGACATATCATGCAAAATCCACTTGTCCACCTCTTTAATACATTGTATTGTGTACTTTGACCCTGTAAAAGTGCAGACATGTCTAATTTAATCTCTCCCCGTCTTTTTGTGTTTTGTTTGGGCCATATTTTTCAATCCGTTCAGTTTTCTCTTTTACTTTTAAAGTTTTTTTGAACAATATCACCACAGTATTTGCAGCAGAACTGCTAAACGATGTCACGGACGTCTGGCTAACCAATTGTGTAAATCTACCATTTTTCAAGTTCAAGGAAGATGAAGCTACAAGCGGATAAGTCAAAATGTTTGGCTGTTGGGTGAATTAACCCTTACAGTTAATTATTCCGTCCCTCAGGATCAGAATCTTTTCGAAGTGCCTGGTTAATTTTGATTTTTCATGGAAATGTTTCCACATCTGAAGGGAAAGTTCCTCTGCTTCAGCAACCAGTGCAGTTTCTACAAAGATTTGCAGAAAGGTTTCATCTGATTGATCCATCAGTTTCTTCTGTCAATTGATACGATGGACACAGAAAAATGGAAAGCTGCAAATAACGTTAAAATGGCTAACTTCTTTTTTTTAAACATCAATTCTTTGTGTGCTGACATGACGTCCTGACCATGGTTTTGGTAGCAGTAGCATGATGCCTTCTGCTTATGTTCACTGTGTGCTAGCTTTTAGCTTCCCGAAGAAATAACCTTACTGAAAGTATAAACAGCTTAGCATCATCTATGTTGGGGAACAGATGACAGCAGAGCAGGGTGGAGTAGAATGGTCTGTACCTGGAGGCGGCCTTGGTTTAAAGATTGATTTAAATTTGAAAAGGAAGGATTTGTCCACCTTAAGGTGAGAACATTTTGACTGGTTTTGGCTCATTTTTGTGTATTTACCTCGGTTAACTGGTGGCTTTGCATTGTTGCCTCACTTGTAAATTGGTGAGGCTGCCATTGTATGCAAAGACTCACTAATAGACCCCAGTGGGGCATCATTCCTATTCCACTCATGATGAAGACATCCCCTCCCTTGCTCTTGCTTTGACTCCCCCCCACCTTCCCCTCTCTCACCGTGTTTCTCTCTCTCTCTCTCTCCCTCAGACTTGATATTTTTCTCTAGGCTCTTCTCGACTCTGCCTGTGGGCCTGTGAAATGTCTCCGTCTGAGGAGAAGGCCCCCACGTCCCTCTGGAAGCCATTAAAGAACCTTTATGAATATGTGCTGAAAGGACGTTTTTTTGTTTTTCACCCCCTTTTCATGGGTGGGGACTGAGTGGGTGGGTACTTCAGGGGGATTTATGTGGAATGCTATCATTTGCCTTGGATGCTCTTGCAAGCCACCCATGAATGTTAGATTTCTGTGCACCACTTTCGAGCACTGTTTTATTTATTCTTTGCCCTTCCTTTTTAGAGATGCTGGTTGTAATGGCTGCATTTTAGAGAAGTGCTTGAACAGATTTCTTTCCCTCCTTTTCTGCGCATGTAAACCTGTATTTGAAAAATAAAGAAAACTTTTGTCGAATTGACGGCCTTCGTCGACAATCTGCTGTCCCCACCTCCCTCCATTTACCAATACGTTCCTGTTTTTTTGGAGCGAGCGCCTAACCCCTGCTCGATAAAAGTGGATTTCTGAAAGGATGGGGAAGAAGTAACAGGTTGCAAATTTTTTTGCCGCTTTTATGCATTCTGTCCCCATGAAATAAATATCACATCTTTTAAAAGCTTGTATGTAAAATCGAGTCGTCGTTAAATATTCAGGATGTTCTTGAAGAGATAGTGGCCAGGGTGTACTAAGTGCAGCACTTTACTTGTGGCGTCTAGCCTTAAATCAGGCTGGTTCGTCAATGCACTTGTCCTGTTAAGCCTGTGGCGGATTGTGTTTGTGTACATGTAGATATATATATATATATATATATACACACCACAGCTTTTAGTTGGATCAACCTACAGAGTGTGCCCCTCCTTCTTGCTGAACTTCTTCTGAGCTGTGAATGTATGCTTTAAAATTGGAGAGTGAAAGAGCACAGGTTGTGCCAGTGATGATTGACCTCTGGCTTTACAGGCTAATTAATTGTGCAGAGGGCAACTGTTTTGTGTGCTACCTGATGGTTTGGACTGCAAGCAGGCCTGGGTCAGACAAGAGCTCAAGTGCTCATGAATCATGCTGCTGGGAATCGGAGCCCAGCGAAGTTCCACAGGAGGGGGGCGGCTGAGCGTTGCTACAAAGGCCTCATACAGGGACCAGAGGTGCATTAAAGGTCCTGCCGGCTCAAACAATCAATCAGAGAACATTCTACTGTAATTACACCCATGGAGTTGTAGCACTGAGCTGTCCACACCTTGCAGCAGATGGCACTTCTTTCCATTGCTCAATTTTTTCCCTCCATCTGACGCCATTTCTGACCGTGTGATTTCTGACCTTCTAAATCTAAAACCATTTTGCCGTTCTTCCACTTCTGCCTGGCCACACTTTTCCAAAAGCGTCCGTGCTCTCCGTGAAACTTTTCCACATTTTGCCCCCATTAGAGCAGGTTTGTTAAACTCATTCCCATTCTGGGCTATATCAAGATTATGAATGTTCTCGAAGAGCCAGTCGTGCCAGAATATATTGATAAAACCCAATAAACTGTTAAAAATTAATAACTATCTGCATTCAATAAGTACTTCTTGAAATGAAATATTGAACATCTCTGATAAAAAAACAGTTATGTGGAAGTAATTTAGAAATATTTGTACTCTACATACTAATTTAGTCACTTGAAAGTGATTCTTTACTCAAAATTATATATAGGGGTGTCAGAGTAAAGGAGGCTGACGACAAATGCACAAACTACTTTTCAGATTTTTATTTGTTAACCAAATGTAATTTTTTTTGCATATGTCCATGACGTCAAACTTTGCCCTTCATTTCGAAGTCACATCATGCGATCACTGTTGCCGGGTGCAAACTTTTTCCTCCTGAATCCATGTGAGCACTTGAACAAGCACATGCATTACACCTTGCTGCAGATGGTGGAGAGAGGATGGATGGGAGGTGGCCAGAACAGTGTCTGTGGGGGAAGAGAGAGTATGTAGGGCACAGTGTGTAGATAAAGTAATGATTTCTCCTTCACACCTCCCTTGCTAATTAGTGCAGGCTGCCTGCTGCCTTGAAGGGGGCGGCGTCTGGGGAGCCCTGCTATTTGTCTTGAAGAATTACCGACAGAGATTCCGCGTCGCACCTTAATCCCACAGACACTGGACAGAATTCAGCACCTACCTGACTGCTGTCACCTGTCAGAATGATTTAACGATTGTAATGATCATTTTTTAGCCTCCACACCTACTTGCAACCACGCTACTGGGATGTAGATTAAGCTGCGCCTCCCCTAGGAGCCTATCACAGCAGACTATTTGTGTGTCCCCATGTTGAAGCATCCTACAACACAGATGTGCCCACCGTATCCCCTCCCCCCCCCATCATCTTTTATCTGTCCTCACAGTGTCTCCCTTCACTTCCTTACAACTGTTTCTCCACCCCCATATATTTGGGGCGTTGTCAGAACAGTGGTGACAACGCTCAATTTTATGTCAGGCCGAAGGACTTAAAATGACAAAGAGTAAGTATAAAATGCACTTTCAAGGTTAAAAAAAAAAAATTACGTATGTATTAACCACAGCCATATTTTAAACCTGCAGGTCAAACACAGCATAAGCACATTTCTTTATGCCAAAATTTTATCTAATTTGTATTCCACTGATCTGTCAAAAATAATATAAAATTTTTCAGACAATCTTTTTTTTTAATACCCAAACGTTTACATTGAAAAAAAAATAAAATAAATATATATATATATATATATATATATATATTATATATATTTTTTTGTGCATGGCTAAAGCTGTGCTAGACAAAACATCCACCCAAAAACATAACTGAAACCCTTGAAAGTGCAAAGTAAATACCATTCAGGATTTGTTTTTTCCCCCTAAAATAGATAATTTTATTACAAGAAAGTGGTGTGTTTAAGCCAACCCTCTAAAACAGGAAAGCACAATTATAGTTAATGGATGATGATGATTCTGTTGCTTCAAATCTGGTTGTTTAGCAGGACGGTGAGTAATTAGCTTTACTGGAATTTTAAATTTAGATAGAGAAACAACACGATTCATGCCACGACTCCCCGAAAAGAGTGAACAACCAGGCCACAGATTTAACTGTTGGTGTTGTTTGTGAGCATAATGTTTCCAGAAAAAGAAAAATTATTTCATTTATTATCTAAAGTTCTTTTTGTGTTTTCTGTCAGACATCAGAGTGACGAGACTAGTTGTAGCCACACTGGAAGTTGCATTGCTTACTTGTACGCTACCAAAAATGTGGTATTTATAATAAATGTTTCTTGTCACTGTGATGAATCAGGTCTCCCAACTGAGGCCTTTTAAACAGTTTGAACTCACATTTGAGCTGTAGATTTTCCTATTGCTGCTTTCCTCTCGGATGTGCATCGTCTTATCCAACGTCAAACCTTTTGGCAACTTTCATTTCACTGCGCTCTCTCTCTCTCTCTCTATCTCTCTCTCTCTCTCACATTTTTCTGTATTGTTTTGTTAACAAGCTAAACATAATTGGTGATATTTGCCTAGAGTCCCCTTAGGTTTGTAGAAAAAAATCCCTAAAAACAAAACGAGTGGGCTTGTGCAGAATGAACCTCTGTCTTATTGTTTTAATAAAATGCTGCTGGTGGAGCAGGAAAGAAAAAGATGGGAATGTAACAGCTTAAAGACATTTGTTATTGATGTTTACTTGAGAACCCCATTAAAATTAATGCACCATTACATGCATGTTTGACATGCTTGCCACAGCACAGCAAAGAAGCCAGTGATTAATGTCAACCAAAAGATAAAGGAAAAATACAATATTAATGTAATTCACATTAATGCTCCCCAGGAAACGTTTCCTACTTCATGTATTCTGTACCCTACTGGGCAAATTTGAAAAAGAAATTAAAATTTAATCACATCAATATATTGTTCAGACACCAGTTGGATAAAAGTCATCCAGGAAAGTTCCAAAGTTTGACAAATATAAAAGTTTCACTTTCTGCATGTTCCCATATTTTGTGCCACATCAGTACATGTGTCCAGAGGAGAAAGTTTTCCATATTAACATGACAGTCAGTCAATGAAGTAGTGAAGAGCTGCCATGCTAAGCCTCAGGGGTTTGGGAGGCAGATTGGATTTGCCAGTAGCTGAAGGATCTTCCAGGATATATTGGTTGATGTTGCAGCAAAACACTGAGCAGAAAATTAAGATGATTTTTTTTTCTGATCTCTTTATCTCAAGATGAGTAGGAATAATTACAACCTTTACTCCTTTATACACCAGTGTAATATAAAGGGGAGGGATCTCAGGGTCTTTCAAGCTTTGACCCGATCCAAAGACTACATGAAGTTGTAGCTGGTGATAGTCGCTCCGATCCATTCTCCTCTGCCGACACAATCGCCTCAAAATATTTCAAACCGTCTCTGCCAGTTGCTTACTCGTCTTCTCTTTCATCCAATATTCACCTCTGTCCTCTGGCTGTGGACCTTTTCAAAAATGCCAGTCCTCAGTGGACCAGGATGAGTGAGGCAGGGTGGAGTGGATGGAGACAAGAGTCAGGAGTGATGTGTGACAGAAGGCAGCTCCAAGATTCAAACAGGAAGTTTATAAAAACAGCAACGAGCCGCGCGATGACATATGGTGTGAAGACAACGCCACTGTCCAAAAGACAGCAGTGCCCAGAATAGACAGCATTAAACTGTGAAGATAAATTCAGAGAGGCAAAGTTGAGATGGTTTGGGCATGTTCTGTTCTGAGAGAAAATGTTAGATATATTGGAAAGAAGATGCTGGGATATTGAGGAGGAAAAGAGGAAGATCCCAGAGAAGTTGTTAAGCTACGGCTGAAGAGCTCCTTCCGATTTTCCAGCTATCTATTAGTTGAGAAAAAAAAAATGAATTGGAGCGATAGATTGTGTCTAGATCAGAACAACCTTACCAGAACAATCACAATTTGCTTTGAGGAAGCTTTGGGTAAACCAAAATTTATTCTCAGGCGAAAAAAGATGAATCGTAATTCAGTAGAAAGGAAAGTTGGAAAGAGACCAAGGTTATAACCTTGACTCCTCAAGTCTTTAGTGACATGAAATTATTACTTTTTAAAGGTTTTGATTTTAATGTGCGGAGTGGGGCCGGAGAGATCTTTATTGCATTGATTACTGCATCAGTGTCTTCACAGGTCTGAATAAGAGGTCAATCAAACAACTACAGTTGATCCAAAACGCTGCTGTTCACGTTAAACCTAAAACTAGGAAAATACATCAGCCCAGTTCTAAAGTCCTTCCACCTGCAGAGAAAAGACTTTAAAATACTGTTGCTAGTCTATAAATTACTGAATGACTCAGCACCAAAACATAATAAAGAGATGTTGTTTTAGCTTCCTGACTCCTCCAGTTTTCTGGTTCTGCTCTTATATATCTCGTTAGTGAAATGTGCTACATAAATAAACTTGACTCGAGTTAGCTTTAGCTGCTAGGCAGCCAGTGATGGCTGAAAAAGTTGAGTCATTTTCTTTTGCACCCTGTGAGGGCAAAAACGTCCACAGAATCCTCTGTTGCACAGTTACACATTTGTTGCTCTTTGGTGGTAAAACTTCTAATTAACTTGCAGTGCAATCTGCTCAGCGCTGTGTCGAGATTATAAATTTGGAAAAAAAGATAAACTTGCAGTTTTTAAAAACACTCATGAGATTTTACCAGGGCACTCAATAGAAGCAGGGACAGTTTCATATGTATTTGTCAAGCTGAAGGAAAAAAACGAGAAAATTAAACCGATGAACCCGAGGAAGATCACAGAACTGCTGTGCATAGAAGAAACCCGAAAAACAAAACGACAATCTCATCACTTTGACAGTCAAAACATTCAAATTCTTCACGATTCAACACCGTTATACCACCCAATCCTGAAATGGGGCTAACATTAAGACCAACCAGGGATAAGACATTAACAGAATTTTATCACGAAGGGTCTACAGAGTGAAACTGCCGCTCTGCCAGAGCAATATAAAATGGATGAAACAGCCCATGTGCAAAGAAGCTTTGCCAAAGCTGTGGCTTACCAGTGTCGCAGGTGTTAATGTGCACTCTGTCTGCCACCCTCACCGAGAAACCTGAACACCTCAATCACTTTTAAAAACCCAGCAGCTGGCACAAAAGTTCCCACCTCCAAGCACGCCAAACCACTTTTCAGGTGATGTGAGAGCAATATCCTCATAGCAGTGACAGGCGCGGCAGAGGAAGCGAGTGAAAATCATTCCTTTGTCATGTCGAGTGAGTGTGGTGGTATGCAATTTGTTTTTTTTTTGTTTTTTTGTTTCTTTTGTTTTGTTGTTTTTAATAATAGTAGTTTGGCAAGTAAAAAAGAGAAGAGGCAAGAGCAAAACATGCAACAGAAAGGGAGGGAAGAGATTTGTTCTTGTGCCCATAGTAACAGTGAAATGCATGATTCCTGGGAGATCATCCTTAACAAAGCAGCGCTGGGCGGATTTATGGTCACTGGTGGCGCAGGTGAGGTTTTGATTAGGGGCTTTAAAATAAGACAAACATATAATCTTCATTTTCATCTGAAGCTTTAACACATTCTTTCCACTAAAAAAAAAAGAAGCACAGAGCATCTTGCGATAATTGCAAATTGTCTTTTATTAGCCTCTTAATCGAAATACTGCAGATCTTTTATCGTGTCGTTTTCAACTAAAACCCGTCATCTCAACCTGTTTTTATCTCTCCAAGTGTTTATTGCTTCTGGGCTTTTTTTTTACTACTAGAAGATCCTTGTAAACACAACACACAATGCTAACACCCTGTGGGTCACAGCTTGCGTCGTGTTTATCATGCATCGTTTTCTTGCAAAGTAAAATAACTTAATAAATTGGAAAAACTGCACGATATAAGAAGTCACTTTTGAAACGCTGGAAACAACAGTTGCCAAAGGAAAGCTGACATTTATTAAATGTATGTTTTTCAAACATGAAATTGTCAAAGTTTAATGCAGTACACTTAAATGATAATAGCACTTATACGTTTTTAATGATCGTCTTTTAACCGTTAATTCACGCTGCTTGGGTGCGAGTTCTGTGTTTAACGTAGTTGATCGTAAAATTCTTTTGTCAAGACTTGAACATGTTGTAGTTTTATTATGGTTTAAATCACTTTCACTCTGAGGTCATATTCTGGATCCATGGAGGAACGGTCTTTATCACCCTCTATTTCTTGGCTCCATTTCAGTTCCTCCTCCGTTATTAATGACTTAGGGTCCAATATTAAAGAAATATCTAATGTCCTTTCATTGTTACGTTGACGTCTAAATTTATTTTCTTTTTAAACTTAATGTTCCCTTCTGTACTGTAGCATTTGCTTTACTGTCTACACAATGTTAAGGAGGGCTCAGTTAATGCAGAACGTTCTAACAATGAATGAAAATTAGACAGAAATGACTGTAGAAACTCTCTAGATTTTACAGATTTGCTGTTTTTGTACCAAGTCTAAGGTTATTTTGCACACATTTAAAGTTTTTAATTAATTGGCCCTCAGTTTTGTAACCCGATTGTTCCACCTGTGTAATCCCAACAGAGTACTGAAGCCAGATGCTCTAAATGCAGCCAGAACTGAAGCACAGAGGAGATCAGGTTTTTGCACTGGTAAACCCTGGAGCAGAGTTTACTGTACGGGGTGTGTCCTGCACTTTTAGATCCATTTCTGCTTCCAATAAGTCAAGTAATCAGGCCATCAGCAGGAAACTCTGACTGCATGCTGAGGCAGTAATTCAGTCATGTGACTCAGGTGCGCTGGACCAGGGACACATCAAAAGTTTGCAGGACAGCGGCCGTCAAAGCCTGGATTTGAAAGTTGCTATGCCAAAGCATGGAAATCTTTAAGTGTTTTTGTTCGTGTTTAAAACTCAGTTTTTTATTTGACTTAATTCAAGTTCAGTCTGAATCCCAGTAAGTCATTTATGTTGTGCCTTCTTACTGTCAACTGTTATTAGTGAGTTTTACCAGATTTTTTAAGTTTCATTTGATTGATTATTGGTTTTATTTTGATGTTTATGGCTCTAGCAGCCTGTATTTAACAGTAAAAGTACATGACAAAGGGCGGAGAGAAGGGGAAGACAACGCCTCGAGGCTGGATATCGAACCCAGGACAAGCGTGTCGACGACTGCAGCACATGGTGAGTCCTACCATCTGAGCCACTCAGCGCACCTTCGATGTTTTTATTCACTTTGGTGGTTCTTGTTTTCAAATGTGTCCATAATAAGACATAAAACTGACAAACTGTGCAAGTATCTTTTAATTGAGATGGTAAAATACGAAGCGCAAAACAGCTTGGTCGGGGCCCGTTCAACACCAACTTATATGATTTCCATCAGTGAAAACCTAAGGCTGAAGTTCATATAAAAAGAAATAGGACATTGAGATGAATAGTAATAGTCCAACTGTAATTTCATGGAGTATATTTTAACATCTTTTTCTGCAAATAAGCCCCCTCATGTGCAGCACAGCACATTTAAAAGCATGTTGGAAGGCTCATTTGAATGCTGCAGAGTGTCTCGCTGCTGCCCATGGAAACTGAGTTTTAAGTGGAAAAGCATGAAATCGCTCCTGTGTCTTGGTGGAAATGTGGGCATGAGCAGGCTGGATTTCAGCTCAATCGAAGCTGTAATTAGTTGTAATTTACGGGGCAACTCCTCCCCAGCGACCCTGCTGTGCAGAATCCCCTGGCCATTTTGAAAGATCATGTTTTCTTGCACAGTGCATGGCACTCAAATGAACCACAACATTGCCATAATGGCTTGCTCCCCACTGATTTGCCCACCTTGTGTAAGGTAGCTGAAAGTCACTTCCTGTAATGCTCAGTGGAGCGTACACGCTGCTATTTCCATCTATTAAGATGTGAAGGAGCAAAGGGGGCTCAAACCCGGCATAAACACATCAATAAAGGAAGCAATTGGAACGACGAGCAAACTTGGTGCTAATGTGAAGATGTTTGCTTGATGTGTCTTCGTCACTCGTGGCTGCGACTGGCAATGTGTTTTTAGATCTAATGATGCATTTGCATGCAATTCTGCGTGCCTGTTATTGTTCAGAAATCAGTGCAGATGCATTCTGAGTGCACCAATTTAGAGTCCAATGTTACTCGAGCAACTAATGGAGTCTCGGGCAAAATGAAAATTGCTTCCTAATGATCTGACTGAGCTTGATGGGTGAATCTAAATTGATTAGTGTGGTAACATGAATGTAATATGGAATTAGCCTTTGAGAAGTGTGATCACATTTTTTCCCCTAGTACTTGGCTGCCCTTATTGCATTCCAGTTTATTGATTTTTACTGTATGCATACTCCACGCCTATTTCATCTTCCCCTTCGCTGCGATGATTAAAAAAAACACATTGATGTTCTTACAGGCGCTTAAACCTCAAATCTAACATAATCTGAAAGTGGTGCAAACAAAACATTAGAAGGTGTAAAGTGCCTCTGTGGCTGGTGTAAACGAGAAGGTTTTTTTCTTAAAGAACTCAGTCAAAGAAACGCAAAACTGACATTGGAATTCATTCAAGATGTGTGTGAAGTTTTAAAAATATTGTTGTACACACATGTAGGTGATGTTTATAACCACGCAGTGATTAATTTTACACATTAATTAACCAACATAAGTAGTTTCAAATCAACGTAATTAAATCAGTGCATTACATTAAATATGGTAATATGCTTAATGTTCTAGAGTTGGCATAACTTGTTTAAATCCAAATATAGAGCCGAATAAAACAGACTTAATCAGTGCGCAGCTTCTGTGATGCTAATGGTGAAATTGAATCAAAATAAGCGAATCAAATATGTAATCCTGCTAACGTTACTGTGAAATAAAAATTTAGAGGAAACTATAGAATAAAAACTCAGAAATGATCTTGTATTATTATTGCTTAGGTTATGGTTGTTCCTTAAAGTACAAGGTACTTTTATGTAAAATGTTTTACTTTATAATGTCGTTTTAAAAGAGTTTGAGTTAAACCAGTGACTTTAATTTCATTAAACATTAATAGTGGGAGTAAGGATTACAGCATCGTTTTATTTGGGATTAATTGTGTCGACTCGATTAAAATGCCTCGACCTGTAGCTTCTGCATGTTTTTATTACTGCCACGGTTATTTCCTGTCTTATAATGAAAGAATTTTATTATAATTACTGTATTTTTGTTTTCCTGTCTGCTTTTGAGATCCCATTGCCCCACTATCTAAACACAGCCATCTATTTCTTTTTTTAATTATTTAAATACCAATTACTTCCTTTACTCATTCATCCCGTTTGGCTTTAGCAGCCATCCATCAGTGAGAATTACTCTGTTTACTGCAGGTCACACTATCGTCTCATACATTTCCTGCTTTTTCTATTAAAACACGTATTTCCACTGTGGGGGAACAATAGCAAAAATCCTCTGGTGGTGAATGGTGGCGTTTAATTAAAATTATTACAATTTCCTGCTCATGAACTATATGCGCACAATTAGACGGTTATATTGCCTCGTAAATGTGTTCATACCCCATGTAAATTTTTTACATTTTAGCAGGATACAACCTCAAACTTCAAAGTATTTTGTGAGGACTTCAATGTTGTAGACCAGCACAAAGTAGAGCAACAATAGCAGGTCAACGCTTCATTCAAAACATCAAGCAATATAATATAAAGGCTTTAAGTAATAAAACCTCAACACTAAGTTAACAGATTTAAAGAGTTTACACCAACTAAAATCAAAGAAAAAACTCAGTTGACCCCAGTTAGGGCTGGAAATAAAACCCCTGCGAACTGAACAGGGGACCAAGAAGATTTAAAGTAAGAAAAAAAGCAATGAAAGTATTCTTTGTTTTCAAAATAAATCTTCCTAATCCTTCTGATCTTTCCCAGGTTAGTCCCTTGCTGCAACCCAAGAAAACAGGACATGAGGAAGGTGTCGAGCGTCTGAGTACAAACAGGAAAGGCACAAAAATAACTCGGATGTTTTGATTGAAATGTCCCACGAGGTCCTCCGTCTGGTATGAAGGACTAAGGGACACTTGAATATGGGGATAAGGTGGCGGCGGGGGCAGAGCACAACAAGCTCTCCTCACCCCACCCTGCATCCACTTTAACTCAGCCTGCACATCCTCCACTCTGCACTCCACCCTGCGCATAAGCTCACCTCAGCGAGAATGAATAATGAATGTGACGAGACACACGGGTCAGAGGTGACGTGTCTGCGAGGGAGCAAATTCCTCCTTGATTAGTACATAGAAAAAACAGGCCCATCTGCCTCTTCTCAGGGATTTGACAGGGGTCTGGGATGGAATGCCAGGAGCCGAGGGAGAGCCGGGCAAAGATGAGGCAAGGGTGTCAGGAGGGGGGAGGCAGTCCTCTGCAACAAGCAAGGAGAGACCCACAGTGAGGGGACTTACTTTATCATCTCCTCTCATCATGCAGACTCTGCAGCATCACAATGTGGATGGTGTCGGCTCGCCTTTAGGCATGTTCGTCTTGCTGCTGTGTATACAAATCAGGCTATCAACTACTAACGGAGAACAGCTTTAACTGTGTCTTCTTAACTCATTAGCTTAAGGCTAATGGAATTAGTTTAGGCTCTGAATTTGCAGGGATATACATTTTACAGTACCTCATAATAGACGAGATTTTCATATTTCATCTACAGATTATTCAAAGATCAGAGAGCAGTAGCGTCGCTGCCCTGATTGGTGCATGCTGGTCGGAGCCGCAAATGTTTAACCTTTTGTGAAAACAACTTAATTTTTAATTTTTTTTTATTATTAATGTCTTCTATAGGAAATTTGCCATCATTTAAAAGAACCACCATTTTATTTCTGTTTTTAGAAAAACAAAACATTTAGAAAACGGGAGTTGATCAATTTTCTTATATGGGTTGTTGATGTTTCTGAAAAATCATTTAAACAAAAGTTTGCAACGTTGAGAAAAAAGTACTGCTGATACCCGTCTCATTCTGTTGTGGAAATCTAATGCAGGATTTATTCTGTACAAAAACATAGCTAGATTCTGATTTTCTGTTTTTGTATTTATGTCTGATGAAATCGTTACATTCTCTTCACCAAATTAAGAGCCACTTGTTGCAGTTCTCTGGTCTATTGTATTGCATTTGCTAATGACCCTGAATTTGGCATCTGATTCGTAGCTTTCTGGTAAATTCAAAACACTTTTTACTTGTTGGACCTAAACTAGATCAGCCTAAACTAGAGGAAGATGCTGTACTATTAAATAAACATGAAACCTTTTTCTGAAATGGTGGAAACGCATAAAAATGTCAATGTTGTTCTGACATTAGGACAAACAACAATCTATATTTGGTCATTTGAAAGGTAACGATTTTCTATGACATGTGCAGGGTCCATTCAGACTGTGAGAGAGCGAGAGAGAGCATTACTCAACAGCAGGAAAGCTAAATGGAGTACAGTAGCTCTTTTTCATCCTTTTGAGCTTTCAAAATAAGAAAATGTTAACATTTTGGAAATAAGAGCTATGTATAAGTGTCATCATATTCCAGGATAAACTAAAATGTCTTATTTTGTAATTCAAGTTGCACTGAAAGTGCCAATTGCTAATAGATGCTAAAATCAGTATATTAAAAATTATATTTTTTTCTATAATTTCCATCTGTCCCACAGCGTCTGATACTTGCTTCCATTCAATTAGTATAAATAAAAGAAGGCTAGACGAATACCAATTGAACATTTAATTATATTTTTTAAAGAAAAATCAAAAATGTTTGAAAATCTACCAGTGGGCCAAAGCTTTACAAAAACAAGACAAATGAAATTGGTCACAAAATCAGTCCATCTTTATTCTGGAACATCCTCTCGTTCAATCACAGCCTCTCCACTTGAGGCTCTCGGCCTGCGTAGGACAAAACGACTGACCTCAGATTGCCACCAGCGCACTTCTTCTCTCCAACCCATACAATGGACTTTTTTCAGAAAGTTCAAGGCCATCTGCAGCACCATCAAGTACACTCTGAACTCAATAACCTCCCATGGGTGGCGTTATTGATTTTATTATCCTTTACTGAAGGATTAACAATGGGAGTCCCACCAAAGAGTTGCTCGCTCACACCGATAGGTGAAGGTGCATGGGAGGAAATTACCATACTATACTCCAGAAGTGATATATACACACCCTCAACAAGGCCAGAGATAAGCAAACTCGTTTAAAGTGGGAAAACATGAGCCAGGTTCACCTCCAGATGGGAGAAAGTACATATCCTGTGGCAGTGGCTATAATTAATATGCTAAATTGAATTGCAATAATCGACTAGGGGACTGGCCTTGTGCTCTAGAGGTAGGATGATTAAAATGTTAGGCTCCAGTGAAGAGGTGATTGGGACTCTGGTGAATTAAGGATTGGATTTGATGGGAGACAATGCGGCCTCTATTTTTCATTAATTAGCCCCAGATCCATAAAACCCGTGAAAGACTTCAATTGTGTAATACTCTGGCCTCTCAATTATGTTCATTCATTAACTCTGAATAGCCTTCACCAAAGCATTATGGCGCATACATATGAGAACAAAGGAGTGAATGAAAGACTGTACAGACTGCCCTAATGCAACTAGCATCTTTTATGATTTATGAAGGAGGTTGTAAAAACGCTGAGGTCTTATCAAAAGATGACCATTTGTGTGATTTCAGATCATTATAGCATTTTGATTAAAACCTCCACAATCACCTCCGTTGCACATCCACCTGGCCTCACTGACACTTTTAAATCTGCAACACCAAACAAGGGCTTTTCACAGTATTGCACAATTTCCATTAGGCATTTGATTGACAAATTTTTCCGCCTTAGTAAAATACCATGTTAGCATGCATGGTTTACCAAAAAATCTGTTTTTATTACTGTGAGGTTTTAGCAGCAAAACACTTTATCCCCCTTTCATCACAACACGACGTCAGTCAGTTCTCATCAAATGTGGGAAAACACTTTATTCAGAATTATCTTATTGGTCTAATAGTAAAATAAAACTAGTGAAAGCTTTATACTTTAACAGGTAACCCTCCTCATTATTGATTTACTGCTTTATTTAAAATAGGGTTCACCATCTGGTGAGGGTACAGTTGTCGACGAAGCTTTTTCTGGGTTCGATTCCTGGGGAATTTACTGCGTCTTTCCCTTCTTTCTCCACCATACATCCTGTCGAGCTGCTGATGAATAGAGGCCACCAATGTCAAAAACAACCTTTAAAAAATAACAGGGTTAGACCACTGTACTGCAAAACTCTGAAACCTTTATCATCATGATGTCAGAATTTCCCAGTTCCATTCTTTAACCTATACTTACAGCAATCAGGTTTCAAGCATTAATGGCCTCTTTGATTAATCCTTGTTTCTTAGCGTTGCTCTAGCCTGAAATGTTGATTTTTCTTCTACAGCTAAAAAGACAAGTGAGGGTATTCTACATGTTGTTTAAATCTGTGCATTTCTCTAAGAGGATTACCGAAAGGAAGGGGGAAAAAAAGCTAAATGTTGCCATATATTGTGTTTGCAGCCCGTCTCTGTGCGGCAGACTGCGGCGGTGTGAGCATACGTACACAAAGATACAGAGGTGTAGTGACAGCATGAGAGAGGTGCATGGCTGTGTAATGAAACCCATAATTACAGGGTGAGAGACGGGTATTGTTTGCGCGATTGACAAGTCCCTTTCAGTCATGAGTGCAGTTTTCTGTCAAAGGCCTGTTTTTCTTCTGTCTTTTTTTTCCCCTAGAAAGCAGAGCACCTTCTGCTTCTGCACAAAAGGCGTCACTCTCCTGGATAGGGAGTGTGTTTGGCGATAATGCATGATTTGCATTTAATTCTTGGATATGACAGGCCCTGTTATGGTGCTGTGCAGCACCAGGTTTAATTTACATTGCGTCCTTATCTGGAAGTACAATTCTCTGTTAAGGGACACGTTTGGTCCGCGTGACATTTATCTGCAAGAAATGGTTTGGATACGGTCGGGCAATGTTACATGTGTTTTACGACAATAAAAACAGGCTACTGATTTGTTGGGGTTATTGTACTAAAAGTGCACCTGTGGGTGTTTTTCTTTTATGTACATTTCCAAACATCTAAGCAGCTAGGGCTATAAAATTACAGCCATACCTCCTCAGCCACTCAAAGATACGGCTGAAACGTTTCCTCAATCATTTTTTCCCTAAGAGCACTCATGTTGGGTGTCTTCCTTCAAAATGACTGTAAACACAATCCTGAGGATAGTTTCCTGTCCTCAAAGCTCAGTGGCTTAACCCCAAGCTACCCATGTAGTCTTCCAGCTCTGCAGATTGTTGCATGTCACCCAGAGCTCAGATACGACATATATTTTTTTATTCCTCTTTACATTTTACTGTAGAATAATGGGAGCATTGGTTCCCTATAACTAAGCCATATTATTAGTACTAATAAATCTCAGTGTTATACAGAAGAAAGTCTCAAATGTGGGGTTCAGGAGTTATGTTAAATATTAGCACACCCTTAAAACAATTTGTTAAGAGCCACATGTAGCCACATGACCAACACTTGTAGCATGATAGGAGGTGCATAGGGGCACAATTAAGAGTATTTTTAGAAGGTGAAGAAGGGATTGAAAACTATTGTGTTAATTAGATTTTTCCAACTTATACACTTATACACATGTTGACTCAAAGATGAATTTGTACTTATATATATATATATATATATACATATATATATATTCCAAGTTGAGAATCCTGCATTTTTAGCCAATCAAGCATAGTGATATTATGGTAAATGCATCCATTGGTTCTTACAGCAGTGAAGGCAGGAGCCAAAAATCAGCATCTCCACAAAGCCTCTTATAAGAAAGGAAATGTAAAGTCATCTAAAATATCACGTTTGATCACAGTAATACTTTTGCACTTGAGGGTTGAACAGCAGCACATATCACTCCCCAAATCCTCAAATAAAAAATAAAAAACTTTACACAGGACTTTCACCAAGCTGGATCCAGTTCCTCTCCACATTTTCTCCAATTCACCAATAAAATCCAATATGTTTGTTTATTTGACAATACGACTTGATTTAACAAAAATAAAGTGAAGACCATTTAAGTCTACGCTTATGGGTGCTTATGTTGTTTTTCCTTTTATTTAATTTTCTATTGAAATGCTTGGACACAGCAAAGCAGACAACCAGATTTTCTAGCAATGACATTTCAGTGACTATGAAGTCAAAAGTTTGTCCTATAATTGTGAAGGCCATAACATGACCACATACTTTTGTGTTAAATTATTTTGTCTTGCTTGATATTATACCTTTCAGACAAAGGAGATGTAGTATTTTTAGTAGCTATATGCTATATTAATCAAAACTTGCCTGAAGTACATGCTGGGTGTGACGAATGAGTTGTTAAATTCAATTGCTGAAATAATTTGATTTCATATTTGATTTTCTGAGCTATCAATTTCTTCTTTTCTTTGTTCAATAATAATAAACTTCACATTCTTCTGAGTGGCACAGAGAGAGACAGTCTCAGCCAACTAAAACGTGTCAGATCTGGCTTACTGTCCTCTGTGCTCCTTGATCAGTGATTAAAACATTCTGGGGCATATTGGCATTCCCACTGAGACCCTGTCAGCTAGTCTGAGGATGTCTGCTCAGTCCACCTGAATCGCTCATAAAAATGAATTTGTCACATACTTCAGGCTCCAAAGCTGCCCAGCCGAGTGCTACCTCCACTCAAGTTCACTGATCCCAACTTTATCGGAGAGGATGTGTCAAATGTAGTCCAATTTGAATTCTGTGTGAGCTGCATGAGCTGTTGCTTGTTTTTGTGACAAGAAGATAAGCCCTCAAGCAAAGATATATATTATGTTTCTCCTCAAGTGTTACCCTGGTGACTTCCTTTTCCCACCGTAGACGACTGGATGTGTTAGCCATGTTTTTGCTGTGTGGTTTGTCCCTCTGCCATGTGCTGCTGTCAATGGAGAGCTGCAGCAAATTAAGTCCCTCAGGATGCTAAGGCTAACATTTAAATATTTGAATGCAGGAGGGAAATGGCTTAATAATCTAGCAACCCAAAATAAAAAAAAATAGATTGAGAGGAGTTTGGTTGTGTCAAACGCTTTGTGCAAAATAACTCCCAAAGGAATCACAATTTCTCTCAGCTCTCTCCGGTCCTTCACACTTTAATAACTCAATAGATTACCTGCCGCACTTTCCAAGGACATTAAACTAAGTTCTCCTCAGAATCGATGGGAAAGGGCTTTTTGGATATCAACGTTGCTCAATACCGCACACTTAATTTCCCACACCAAACCGGCTCCTACATTTAATTACACCTCGTGGAACAGGTTTAATTGCAACACTGTAGAGGAACGAAAAGTATCTGTCGATAGAAAGAAGACAAGACATCACCAGGAAAGTGGATGTGTCGATTTCCTGAGATGAAAGAAAGCAATGACAGAGAGGGTCTTAAAAAGCTTTAAGTCAAAGTTTAAACATGAAGCGTTGCCAACTCAAACATTTCTAAAATACATTTTGAAGTAGCTTAAAAAGCTATAAAAGTCTTATGTTTCATAATCTCCATTTTAGGTCCTAAAATTCTCTTAATTATGTAGATATTTTTAACAGTTGATCTTATATTACATGTAGTTTCACGGTTGTCAAAATAATCAGTCCTTCAATATAATGAATACAAAAAAATTAAAATTTTTATTACATTTCACTGCATTTCTTTCGGCAGCAGCGCTGCAGTAGCAGACATTTAGCCCCTCCCCTCAGCCTCACCTGACCAAAACAATCAGCAGCTGGAAGTTTCAAACGCCAACATGGCGAGTACATCCAGAAATAAAACAATCTTTAGTCGCCAAGGGCAACAACAGTGATGTTCAGCAATATTTTCCATGTCAGGTAACCAGACAGGAAATAAGGGAATGCCAAAAGATGTCACATGCTAGCGCTATGACCCTGACGTTTGAGAGGATGCCAGACTAAATTGGTCCACAAAGGTCACCTCGAGATAAAAAAAAAAAAAAAAAAAATGCAGCAATTTACTGCGTGGAATTTTTTTTATACCTTCAGCTGAAAGTAAATGTTAAAAGAAATATAAAGAGACAACATTTACCCTCCTGAAACTTTGAAAAACCCTGTTAAAAAAATCTCTGTTTTAAATGAGGAATGAGGAAAGTGTTTGTGGTTTATTTCTGTGTTTCTGCCAAGAAGCAGTCAGGAGGGCTTATTGGCGTTCACTTCCTCAGTCAAAGGCAAGAAGGTCTTTGGAAGGTCTTTTCCAAGTATGACGCTCATTGCTGCAGACTATTTACCCTCGCTTGTGCTTTTATTTATTGCATGGTTTCACACCATAAATTACCTAATGTCTTATGGGCTATAAATTTCTCTAATGCACTTCTGCGCCCTTTCTTCACACTCACCCAACAAACATATGCATTTGCACATGCAACAGTAAAAAAAAAAAAAAAAAAAAGAATCAAACTTGTTCACCCTATGTAGAGAGTCAGAACATGACAGAGATTGCCCTTTGACGGAATACTTCATAGATTTCATTGGGAGCTGGGCAAAAACGACGCCAGCATGCATTTGCAAGACAGACGTGATAAAAGCGTCAGCCACAAGAACCCCTCGTGTCCTTTCGTAGGCCTTTGTGAAAGCAGTAAAGCTGTTGTCGCCAATCAATCAGGGAGAGCAGCACAATATTGTTTACTAGAGCGGCTCATTACGCAATGTAGCAGAACATGCTAACTTAATTTGAAGTGAGGTTTATTGAGGCCTGGGCAACGGAGAGCCATTGTCCCGCAGCTCAACTCTGTGCCACGGTGGATCTGGGTTGCTAAATTACAACTAAAGTCGCTGATAAATTGCCCTGTGCTCATCTAACCTACTTACTGCTTTCCAGATAGACAATAATGAAGAATCATTTGATGCTGAAGTGGAGCACACTGAAGTCATTTGCTATCACGCCATCAAGCCCAACTTGTATGCAAAACACACCACAGGCTCACAGTGGTTCTGTTAAAATGGATATGAATATGGAACATGTTGAAACACTTGGAAACAGAGGTGGGAAGCCGCAGTTGAACCCTCAATTCGCTATAAAACAAAGGAGGCAAAAGCAATCAAGGTCAAAATTAATTGCCTTTTGCTCAGACCACTTCTGAAATATTTGTATTTGTAAATGGGTTTCTGCCAAATAATAAAACTGACAATAAAAATAAGATTTGTGCTCAACAATGTAAAAGGCTTTGTAGTTCATAATTAGCTCAAGCATTTTGAAGCTATTTATAAATGACAAAAGACATGCAATAGGCTGACGATTTAACTCATCTCACACACACACACACACACGCACACACGCAAACACACACACTTCAACACATCTGTGGAACGTGGCACAGACACTGACAGGCTTCCCACTGAGGACGAGGGTCACACCGAGGCTCAGCGATCAGACCTCTCAGTGGGGCGCTTCAGGCTTCTTCCCAGCTACCCGACCAGAGGCAGCTCTCTATAGCGAGTCCCACTCTGGGGAGTAGTCACACTTCTAAAAGACGGAAATTAAGTGGAAAAATGTCTGCTCGCTCACTGATGTAATCATCTGTCCTGGATTAACATCTGTTCGCAAACCTGAGTGCCAAGTCCACTTCAACATGTGCCAGTGCCTGGATGCAGCGCCGGGTATGCGTACCTGTGTCTATTTCCAAACACTGTGTACCTTGGCACCAGCTGCAGCAACTTTTCACTCTGACATCCCCCACCCATTCAACATCTGTGTATTTATGGGAACATCTTGGCGGCAGTCACTGAGAGTACCAATGTTGTGACACCATCTAATTCCGTCTTTCCACTTCAACCGCACAGACCTACTTCTGTTTGACTAACTCCACCCGCAAAAAAAAAAAAAAAAAAAAAAAAAAAAAAAGATCCAACAATATTAAATTTTCATATCCCTCAACACCAAATTACTATTTTATTGGAATTTTATATGATTAACATTCACAAACTTGAGCGCAATTGTGAAGTGGAAGTAAAATCTGAAAATGTGGAGTGCATTAGTAATAAGCCTCTGAGATTTAATACTTAGCAGAACCATGTTTTTTCCGCTGTGACACCGGGGAAGGCTGATACGGTACATCTCCTCCAGCTTTGCACTTTTTCTCTCCTCAGTCTTCTTTGAAAAAAGCTTAAACGCCATCAGATTGGCTGGAGAGCCTTAAAACATCAACCTTTGGTTCTTTTTACCTATTTTAATTTCAATTAATGACTTCGACTTGGACCTTTTTTTTTTTGGATTAAAAAAAAGTGTAATTTGGGATAAAACAGGAAAATGTCAGATGTTTAAAACAAAAAAGCTAATCAATAACTAGCAATACTGACTAATGTGAAATGCTGATATGTTTTTCATATTGAAGTGCAAACTGCCATTTGTTCGTTAAATACTTAAAACCATATAGGGCTGGACGATAAAAGCATTTCATATCAGTCAATTTGAATAACATTCGTTTTGTTTTTTATTGTTTTCTTTGTTGTTTTAAATATTTGAAATTCTGCCAACCAAGTGACAACCTTTCCCGTTGTATCCACAGTTTTTACTCCATGCTGTCGTTTATTTTTAAGCAGTTATGAGGCATAACGCTGTAACATTAAAACTGCTGCTGTGCAAGCTACTCAACAGGTTGTTGCTAGGTAACCAAAGAGTGAGCGAGTTGCTAGGTTACCAAAGAGAGTGAGTGAGTTAGCTGATGTTACCAAACGTACTCAGCTGGCCGTGAAAGGTTAAGCGGCTGAAGCTTTTTCTTCTGGCTACATCCCCCAGAATGCTGTTCTGAATCGTATCATCTATTCATATTGATCACACTTCTATCTCAATATTGGTTATCGATTTATTGTCCAGCACTAAAACCAACTATCCTTTCTCACCCGTTTCACATTTATGCTGTACTTTGTGTTACCGTCTCATATAAAACCTAACAAAATTAATGATCGTGGCTATAATGTGGCAAAACATTTTTTTAAAAAGTTGAAAGGTTACGAGTAGATTTGCAAGGCAGCGCACACGGCCATGACCCCATTTCTCAAGGAAACATTGAGGCTTGTTTATTGTCGAGGCATTTTCTGCCCACTCTGCTTTCAGACAAAAATTAATTCGAGACCCAGCAGATTATTCCTTCTCATTCCTGGAAAGCCCCTGGAAAGCTCATAAGCATGCTTCATTTATCTAAATCGTGTGTCAGAGTGAGTGTCATGGTGGGCGTTCACCCACTGGCTCATTCACACCTTAACAGCTCTGTTGTAGCATAGCTCAGGTGGCCTGTGTTGTACTGGAGGAGCTGCTTGGTATTCATCTTGCAAGTCTGGGCTAATCCATTATGCATTGGCATTGTTATACTCCTTTTTATTCCCTCCACCCTCTTATTAGAAGGGCCAACTTTCCCTGCTGCTGCTCTAGGTGTGAGTTAAATGAAGGAGTTGTGGTTATTGACGTGAAATAACCAAAGGATTACGCCTCACCTCTGTGTCGCCGTGGAAATGCAGTGCAATAAAAGCTCACAGAAATGTATTTGGATGACCCTTGGGTGTACATGCTGGCGATTCCCAGGAACATTAAGTCCGCAGGGAGAAAATTATAATTGAACTATATCATGGAAAGGAGAATCTGCTTCTCCTCTTGTTAACTGGGCCCTAATTATCTTTACTCTTTAGTTATTGGAGCGGAGGGGATAGAGCACTGTCCTCTCTATTAGATCAACTGTCTGGGGACTTTTTTAGCTATAGGTTAATGAACTGCAGAATACCAGGCGGGATGCAATCACAGCTCAGTATTACCAAGGAATTTGGCGTTTCCGAGTGTGTGCGGGTCAGACCTGGAGAAAGTCGGCCCACTGGGGAGCAGAACCGAACCGCGTGCTTTTACACACGTACAATTAGCGACAATGCCTTTGTGGTTCTCAGTATTTGAAGTAATCTAGTCAGGCTGTCACACGAGCGGCTGCAGCTGAAGGATATTTTCAAGAACTCTCATTGCTATGCAAGACGCGTCATAAAGAGCTCAGTTAGTCTCAGATTTGTGTAGCCTTTGGCTTGTCAAATGATTGTATAATTGATTAGATTAATACTGATCAGTGCTAATACCGAGCACAGGGCAGACTGGAGTCGCTGTATATCAGATAATTGAATATGGTGACTTAATGTGAATCCACCATCTGAGATGAAATCATTTGTAGAATATTATTAAAGAGACAAAACATCTACACATGTTCCGACTTAATTTTACATTGAGCATCTCAGCGGATTTAGATGATTTATCATTTCATAAAGAAATAAATACAACTAAACCATTCAATATCTCTACCAACCCTGAATTATTAACTGCAACCTCTGGTGTTTTACCACGTTGCCGTTCTGCAGCACGTTCCCAGAACGTTCATAGCCTCACACCAGCAATCAGAAAAATTGAACAGTGTGGATACTGGTTAATTTTATGCCCCTTCGTCTCAGATTTAGGAGCATTATGGAGTGGCTGATTATCACCTATGCCATAAGGAGCTCAGCCCACTGAAAAGAAAGAATTGTCCATCCTTAGCTAATGATCACAGAACAAGCACTTAATCTCTGAAACCACTACACTCCACACTCTGCTTCATGGAGCTGAAAAAGGACCAGAAAGCCTTTCAGAAAGACCCGTCTTGTTCTATGATCCTTCTCTGCACTTGCAAAATAATGTGATGAGAGTGGGAGGTTTTCATAAATGGTCCTATTCTTCAAATCGTAATATTCCCAGTAATTTTTCTTCAAATGTGTCTGCTGTGTTTCACCCAGCGCAGGCGAGTGTGATGTACTGGTTACTGTATTTTTCTGTGCTGCTTTTTTTATACCTCAGTTTTTTCATGTCAAAGTGTACAAATGTACTTGTGTTTCAAATGACATGAGTGTCCAAATCACTGCAATAAAAAGACCAAATATTCTTGTGGCATTTTTGCTGTGATACAAAAACAGTAATTTTGGAAAAAGTGTATCATTAATTAACGATTATTTAATAATCTTTAGAGCAGAGGTGGAAAACGCCATTTAAAAATGATACTAATGACATTTGTGCTATTGATAGCATTCCATTTGTATGCATAGCAGAACTGGGTTGAGGTTTATTGTTTTATCTTCCCATTTGTTCTCTCCTTCATGTGGGTGTCTTTGCACTTCACCACTATTTAACCCAGCAAATCCCTCTAATTGTCCTTTGTGTACAATTATTTTTCTTTTATTCAAACTACGCCCGAGGGCTGAAATTTAAAATGTAAGGCAGGTTGTTTCTCCCCAAGAACCGTTCTCTAATCCATCACTCCTCGGTTATTGATACTGATTTCTTTATCAATAATTTGCCAGCACATGAGCTTAAAAAATGGAGCAATAAAATTAGCTTGAATAAGAACGCTGGCTGATATAGAAGCTGCCCTGCTGCCCCGCCTTAGCGAATTATGAAGAAACAGTCACTATTTGGGCTGCATGTGGTGATCAGGTTTATTTTGACCAATAGATCCTCATCAGCATCTCATCAGGCCACAGATGCCTGGCCGCTCCGTGGCAGCCATTTGTAATTCTGATAAAGGCTCTGTATAATTTTCTGTGTGGCAGCAGGTTGAGCACTTCTGTTGTTTTCATTCATTTTGCTCATCAGACTGAATCTCTCAGGAACCAAAGCCATCTTCTGGCCATCTCCTTTCCAGCTGGTTCACAGGTGGCTATGTACACACTGCTCTTATTTGTCTGGCCTCCCTGTTCAATATTAGTCTTCACTCTGCCCACCGAAAGGCCCCTGATATTGTTATGAGACAAGAGTATGGAAGTGAGAGGTGCAAAAAGGCATTTGGCCGGCATTTCCCGCCGTGCCTAAATCCAGCTCTCGCTGCCTGGGCCAAGCGGCTTCGTTTCTGAGCGAGCGCTCGTGAGGACACTGTTCCAGGTCCCCACCTGCGTCCTCCTCCACGGACGAGCGCGGCAGCCAGGCGGGGAAGGGATAAGCAGCAGCAGGACGCTCACGTTTCTTCACACCCAAAGAGCAAAGACAGATTTATAGGACTGCAAGGTGTGTGAATGCTAATCTTTCACACTTGACCTAACATTGATCAACATATGTCCGTCTGACTGCTGCACTTCAACACCGAGGACCCAAATTTAAGCCTGTTTTGATTTTTACCAATGTTTATTTACTCTTATTCTCACCCGTCTGGCTAATATTGGACATGATTCTGAGATTTTACATTTTAAATGTCATTAAGTGATTACAGAAGCCCAGCGATACATTCTGCACAATGTATTGAAGTCGAAATATGCAGCCAATGCTCGCTTTTATTACAGGGGTCCTACTGGTAGGTGTATCAAAGGAAGCTCACTAAGAACAAGTTGACGATCTACCAAACCCACTCTGACATATTTTTAACCAGGTTTTGTGCAACAAGAGGCTCTTTGTTAGTGACATTTTTAAAATGATTGTTTTTCTGTTCCCTAAACATTCACAGGTTGAACATAATTTTACTCCACTTATTAAAGGTCAACAAGTAAAACTGAAAACTAATTAAAGTCTGTCAAAAAAAACTCAAGTTATGTTTTCTTTGATGGACAGGCAGTTTTAATTATTTTCCATAATCATATAAAGTTTAGTCGAACCCCCTCTGTTAAGCCAGCTTCTCTTTAAACGGAGGCCAGTTAGACGTGTTTGTTCAAACGCTGCGTCCACACGCGCATGCAGGCAGTCTGGAAGAGGAGAGCAGGGGGATGTACTCCTCTGCCTATTTCTGAAATTCGCTCCACATAATCACCTGCAACAGGATTAGCTCGGGGGCTTGGGGTCTGCCACTTGGTGCTAAATATGTTTGCCAAAAGCCCCAGCTGGCCTTCCCTGGTATTTGGACCAGGTACGCCAAGTCTCCAACCAAAAGACCATGCCATGCCTTAATCTTTTGTTGCAGCATTTTTCCCCCCTTACTACCCATTTAGAACTAATTTCCCTCTTTCCTTCTTAATCTTGGCCAAACTACAAGCGTTCAGTTAGAATTTATTAATTCTTAGTAAAAATCGGTCTGCATTTATGCAAATAAAACAAACGGAGCCAGATTAATGGCCAATGCAGCTACACACACCGTCTCCACATGACAGAAGTTGTTCGTCATGCCTTTTGGTTCGTGCTCCGTCATCATTTGCTGATTGTGGGCTTCAAAAATGCATTTCTGTGGTTTGTAAATGACTGAGCTTAGCTAGCATGTAGTAAGCAGGCTAGCTAAGAGTTGCAAGCACAGCAAGCAGAGGGTCCCTGTAAGTTGCAAATGCTGCAGATTTGGGCAAAAAAAAAAAGTATCTCAGAGGATCATGTCTTTAGATTAATTATGATTGAAACAGATTTACATTTTAAATGAAAATACAATCATGTTTTTTTTTTGGCTGTAAAGAATTATTTTTTATCAATATGCGAAACAGCCACTCAAAATGCAACATACTTGTGTCAGGAAAAGAGCATTATTTTAAAATAAATATAAAATATGTGGATCATGTCAAATAAAAATCTATCAAATGTGTTTGAATTTCATATTTCAGATCAAATTAGTTTAATGTCAGAAAGCAATAAACTGTGTTAATATAAGGCACCAAAACTACTTGATCTTACCCAACATCCCTCCTTGATTAACAACAATATTTGGTTAATCTTCCCTTTTTACAGCCAGGAGTGATTTTTAGTACAAAAAAGATTAAAAAACTTCTTTTTCTTTGCATGGTCATTCATATTACTAATTAAATGCAACCTCATCTAGACTTCTGCGTGAATGAATGAGAAGTTCATGGCTTATGGAAGCAAAAATTTATCCCGTCGTCAAAGGTTCAATTTTAAAGTTATTCAGCAATGGCAGCCGACATTATCGCCACAAGATCGGAAGTGGCGAATAGTTGGACAATGTTGGAAAAAGTTAGATAAAATGAAACATGACCGTTAAGAAACTGGATACGTTAGTACTTTTTATGGAAGTGACAGAAATCAGGGGGGCTGGCGGTTAAGTGTGAAAAGATCAGAATTGCCATGAAAGAGTCAAATATTGGTCGCATATTGGCAAAAATAAATAAATAAAATTAAATCGGAGAGACCTAAAGTTCAATGTGAATTAGCCAAAGACTTAAATCTTTTTAAAATGCATTAGCAAGACCTTATACAAACCAACTGTAGTAGACCTGAAACGATTTTGCTAAAATTTCTGTGATGCAAAAGACGTATCCTCAGGTACAGGCCAGAGAGCCAGAATTGTTTCTGGCAAGGCTGACACAAGTTGGAATAAAGTTTAGAGGACAATTACTTTTTCACACAGGGACAAGTTGCTTAAGAAAGCCTGAATCACTTTGTGTTAAAATAGCTGAAAACTAAATGTGAATACAGTTTCTAAAGTACAGAAAAAAAACCCTTTAAATTTAGATAGATTCCCAGCGTTTATCTTGGAAAAACGAGCATCTCATTGACCAAACTGACTGTCGTTTTATTCAGCCGTTTCAAGGACATTTTCCCCCTGAAGATACAACTACTGTACTCACAGAGAACAGAAAAATCTTACAATAATCAGACACTGACTGTACCTGCTGCACTCAGTCAGCACCAGCGCCATTGAGATTTCAGTCACGAATTGCTGTTGGTGAAGTTTCAACTACGAGCAGCAATTAGTGGAACGTATAGAATTAGTGCCGTGTTTTTGGGTTGAAGCTCTTTTCAGCAAAATCAAGGCATGCTGCTGAGCCCCAGAGGGGGGGCTAAAAATTACCTCTTTTCAGGTTACCTAAGGATATCAAAAAGGTAAATGACAACGCTTTCTGTTTTTTTTTTTTACTTTGTCTGTTCTCTCTTCTCTTTCTCTCTGTTGCTATTTGAGTGGCAGGTACAGCCTGTGACAAACAGGGCTTGTAACATGCTCCAAATCTGTCAGGGCTGATTGCAGTGGCCTCATTTGACTAACAGCTACGACGGGGAACAGAAAAATATATAAATATAAAAAGAGGAGAAAGGATTCAGACGCCACACCCAGCTGATGGTGAGATTATGAGCCAAAATGTGAGATTAAAGATGCAATCTTTTTGGCCTTTTAGGGCCACATGGGCTTTCCCTGGATTGGACTCCAACTTTCCAAAAGCTTCTCAAGATTATAAAGATCCCATCTCACTGCAAACTATGGTACTGATTATGCGTAAAATTGACAATATTACTGGATTTGTCAAAAGGTTTCAGGTATTTTAAAAGGCGGAGAAACCGGCTGTTTAAATTGAATTTAAATAAACATTTTCCAGATTTACCTGGTGTTGACTTTGCAATGTCTGAAATATACAGCAGCTATCTTCTTGCAAAAAGACATCTTCAGCAATGAAAACTGGCAACAGTAGTCAACATAACCTAATTAATATTAAAAATGTAGTGTAAACTTGCCAGTGCATGTTGCATATAATCAATTATTTATATTACACATCCAGAAGTAATTATATTATATTTCAATGTGAAACTGATTATGAAAGCTACTTATTAAACATGGCTGCTTGATCGCAGACTAATAGAAAACTAAGTAGTAAAAGCTCAACATTACTACGCATCTACACAGCTTGATATGAATCAATTGTGTGATTCACTATTGTTTTGTAAGGCCTCATATGAACAATTCACTTTGTTCTTCTGTGGTTCAGTCAACAGTTTTGGTGTGGCACCAATTCCCTCTTTTTGAAATCATAGCAAAAACATCTTTCATAATTTTAGTATTTATCCGCTCCTTAAACTAGTATTTGCTTTTTCTATGCTCCAATAATGGACATTTATTGTAATATTTAACTAAGAACGGTAAGATTTGGTGTGTCTGGTAGATGTTGCACATAAAAGAATAAGTAGCATAAAAGCAGAACAAAGTATTATAAATATGTTTTTGTATAATTTAAGGCAGATTTGAGCCTGTTACTGTCACATACAGTAAAAACAGGTGTATCTCAAATTAAAACTAATAAAAATTATCTGTGTGTAAATAATGCATGTACATTATTTACACACAGATCAAACTGATGTCTTTAAACCTTTATTATTCATCTGTTTACAGTTAATAAAAAAATTTAATGTTTATATGAGGTCTCAGAAAAAAATTACAAAAATATAGGCTTTATGATAAACTTATATGCAACTACTTAATTGTATTTAAGTGAAATATTGATTTGTTTTTAATTGTGTTTAATTATTCATTTTGTTCCATGTTTTTATATAGATGTCATTTTTGAAGAAATCGGCTCATACTTTGATATTAAAAGTCTACATTTGTAACTTTTGTCAAAAAAAGACAACAGTTTTTGGTCATAATTGATTTGTAGAAGCAACAAAAGAGTAAAATATCCAAAGGGCTGAAAAGTTTTTTATATGCCCTTTCTACCGTCTAGCATTAATCTTAATGATTAACCTGGGCTGATTGTATTGAAGCCATTATTGGATTTGACTGGATGCAGCTGAACTCTTTGCATGACTTTTATATGATTCTACCTGAACTGAAATGGATTGAACTGGGAACGAACTGGGCCAGTTTCTCTTCTGAACAGAAATCAGATGATTTGTTGTAAATTTGTGCTCCATAATCGACTTACTGAAAATGTTCACTTATTTCAAGGAGTCAAGCTTTCTACTAAATTAACACATTAAAAGAAACCAAGTTCCCTCTATGCAGTCATGAATGTTCATGACAGCCACATACAGAGCCATGTATTATTCTTCCTAGAAGTAGCTTAACCAGCTAAGTATTCTCACAAGCCAGCTGTCAGCTAAAGTAATCCTCTTCAGACTCCAGAGAACTTCCTGCCAGAGAATTTCACTCTGAATTCAACATTTTATAATAAAGGATTGGAGTTTTGAGCCGCCATTCCTTATTATTTTTTATTTTATTTTGGGTAATCTTAGTTTTGTCTTCCTCGCCAGTTCCTCCCATAAGGCACGTCTTACTCAATCGTGATCAACCTTTGGTAGTTTGAGGAGGCATAATGGGATTATAGATACATATGCAATAAGATTTGACCAGAAATTCACTTCAGCCAGTAAGCTGTCTGTCTGAAGGAGTGAATGACATTATCCGAAGGGATGTAGTGCACAGTCCATTACATGCACTGTCTATTTACTTGATGTTTATTGTTTTACTTGGCTTTCCAATGCAGTTTTATATTCAGTAATGTTCAGACTCAGTTTTGCCCTTATTTTCTGCTTCACTGGGAGGCACAGATAAGGTGAATAGGGTTCTGCTTTCAAATGATATGATAGTCACAGGGAGACATAGATCATGATGGATGAGATTGTGTCTCTCTCCCGGCATAGCACTTGATGTTTTTTAGGAAACAATAAAGAGAGTAAGGATCCAGCAGTGACACACGGCCTCTCTCAGCAAGACTAAGTAGAAAATGTAGGGATTTATTTAAAAAGGATTAGCCCGGGCTCAAAATGCATTTGGTCATTTTGCTTCATGAGGATTCTAAAATTAAAGCTTCACATGACATCTTATAGATTCATTCTGAGACATTCATTTCTGTCTCGGCCTCTCTCCCCGTCCCGCTCTCTCGCTCCCTCTTAAAGCCAAAAGGGTCAGTGATTAAATGTTGTATTCAGTGAAATGCATCAACCAGGTGCTGTACAATTTCCTTTTTTTCGTAGTTGGTTTGCCACCCAGTGCAAGCCTCCGATGCAGAAACGGTCTCAGCTGCTGTGTTCCCATTTATTTATTGTCATCTATTGGACACTCATTTGTAGTTTCCCCACAAAACACAAACCCGTTTAATTGATACAACCACCAGCAGCTTTCCAGGCGCCGCTTTTTTTTGTCATCAGTCCATGATTATATCCTATCCTGTGCTGAAGTCCTGCGTCGATTCAAAGCCATTTAGGAACAAAAGGTTAAATGTGATGAATTAAATTCCAGCCTTAAAACGATCAGAACGCAGCACAGCCTCTGATAGCTGATGCCACCAAAAATATTTGAACAGATTGCTGTGTTCAAAGAAAAAATATATATAATTTAGTGGAAAACTTTCAACACAAGAACCAAAGAAAAGCTTTCCAAGTACATTATGAAAATATAAAAACTACCTGCTAGCCACTAATGGTGCTAAAGTTAGCATTGGTTCACAAATTTGCAGGGACTCTGGATAGAGCAGAAATTTATCAGATAGAATGGCTGTCAGATAAATGCAGGATGGAAGCACAGGAGAAACTAATCTTTACATAATAGCTAAAACGTAATGTAATAATTTCACAGATTTATTTAATAAGAATTACCAGAAGATACCGTTTTACAGCGTAAAAACATTGCTTTTCTAAACACCACCTATAGGTGGCAAAGAGCCATTTTTGTTTGGTCAAAGGTATAACCTACAGTTACCCCCCCTTGTCACCATAACTGGAAGCATAATGGTGGAGATGCTCTCCGTTCCTTGTTCTGTGTATCTGAGTGTGCAGCTGCCGCCGCCCTGCAAGCAACAAATAATCCTGCATTCTGGCAGAGCACTACAGCCTAAAATAATGGGCACCACATTATCTTAGCTAACAACATATTTCTGTGTCAAGGGCAATTTGGCAATAGGCTTGATGTTTAAGGACTCATAATCATTTGAATAGCATTAGCTAAACACCCCTTTAAGAATGTGCATGGATGCATGCACACACACGCTCGGTGCCGCACGCAGCGTGGCCTGTGATTGATTAGCGCAGTGGCACTGGTACAATAGCTCGGAGGGGGTGCAATCCTTAAATAGAAGATTTGAAGGAAGAGAAAGTCGAGCCAAGAATTCTGATCAGCTGCAAGAAAACGGCTCTGGATGGTTGTCAAGCACTAATACACAATCCTAGCAAGTACAACCCCCCCCCAAAAAAAAAAAACCAGGAAGAACTTTCCTCCTCGCTACAAATGTGCAAGTATCTCATCTACTACTAGACTGTATCTAGATCTGCAGGTGCGCAGTAACAAAGATTTACACATTAATACTTATGCAAAATCATGCATTGCATCTAAATGTTGCATCGCATTATCTATGTGTACAATACTATGATCGCAAATATTGTTTGGATGCAATATTTGGTCGACCATAATACTGCATGTGCCATGTATTAAAGTTTGGCATGCCGATAATATATTTGGTGAGCTGGCCAGCATATTTCATGGTGATGGTACTCATCAACTGACTGTATGGTGTCTTTTATGACCTTGTATTTTTGTGTTGTAAAGCTCTTTGAACTGCCTTTGTTGTTGAAATGTGCTACACAAATAAACCTGATCGAGTCGGATGGATTTCCACTTCACGTCCACACCTGTACATCGCAGAAGCCGGGATCATGAAGCTGCAAGGCGAGTTGTGAGCATGTTCATATGAGAAAAATAAGGAATAATCACAATGTTCATTAAAAATATCACAATGTCGTGTTTTCCTAAAGTCCGTCAGCAATACAGCTAATGAAATGAAAATTAAATACTCTGAACTTAGTCACAGATATTTCCTTCATTTCCTAGTAAATTGGTAAGGTTTTAAAAGGTTGAATGTGGCGATTCAAACTATTATTAAATCCTAATCTTAAAAAAAAGAAATGGAGTAAAAACTGAGGTAAATAGTTCAAATTTTAAAGAAATATGTATTTTAGAATCAAAATCAGCCTCAAGTTTGTGGATAAAAACAATGAATTTGACAAAGACGTTTAAAAAAAGCAAAAAAACATGTTTTCCCCCCTCTTTAAATATGAAGATATATACTTAAAAGAGGACCCTTGAATTTGTGCAAATATGTATCAGATCTGGGCTGTCTGACGGTTAAGAGTGCATCAGATTAACAGTTTGGAGAAAGAAATTCCTTCTGTGGCGGCTAGCTGTAGCAGGACGCTCTCTTTAGCGCCGACCTGCAGGTAAAAAGCCAAAACAGTTTGTGTCCAGGATGTGTGGGGTCTGCAGAGATGTTAGCTGCACTTTTCCTTGCCCAAACCTTGCACCAGTCCTGGATGGAGGGCAGAACAGCCCCGATACTTACCGTTTAATAAATCTACCTTCACATCTGGCATGTTTGCACTTCCTCCAGGTACTTTTGAAAACCGTTTCTTTCCCCAACTGCAGAAGGAATTTTCAAACATTTAACCCATGTTCTGTTTAGAGCTTTCTATAAAGTCAACAAACCCATCCATTCCAGTCCATGTCAGCTGATAATTAAATAAAAATTTAAATTCAGGATAATCAGATAAACAGTGCTTGACTGTATCCTTTACTGTCAACAACATGCAATTCCTCTCATCTGATTATTTTCTGGCATTCGACAGATGACGCTAATTTCAGACTGGAGGCACCACACTTCCTGAAAAAATAAATAAATAAATAAATAAAAGGAAAAAAGTGGGAGGCAACTCATGTGATTTCACAGAAAACTGCTTGGACAAGTGGAAAATCGCATCTCCTCTCCCAGCGACTCCCTCTCCTCCCCTCAGTCATCCACCATTAGGCCTGCACAGTAGCAAAACCTGTTGGCAGTCTAAGCCACGCTGCTACCTGCTGAAATGTAACTAAGACAAAGCTCCTTTATCTGCCCTGCTTCTCCGCTGTCCTCAGCACACAATTTACTATTCAGTCATTTAACAGATGCTCTTATCCAGACAGAGACATAATAAGTGCATTCAAATATGGGAGACGCCGAGGCAGCCTCATATTTCCAGCTTGTCCTCCCGACTATGTCAGATGTGAAGGGCAGTGGTGCTGGAGGTCATGGGAGACCTGTCTGGGTGGCAGGCTGCAGAAATGACTTACTTTATGACTCCCACTTCCTCCTTTCTCTCTCTCTCTCTCGCTCTCCCGTTCCCTTGCTGTCATCCTCAGCGGGTTTCTCATTTCCTATGTTTTTTCTACCTGCATGCCACATTACATTTTGAAGGTGAATCCCATAAATACTGAAATTACTTGGGAGGATAAATTACTCGGAGGGCTTTTTTGGGGGGCCTGATTACCACTGCATAAAGTCCCCAGCTTCATTTTCCATCAGAAGTGTTCACTGGATAATCTTGCGAACGACTTCATACATTCTAACAAGGCGGACAGTCCATTTTCCTTAAAAAGATATCAGCTTGAAACAAAGGGCATATAAAGGAAGTGAGAAATGTGCTGATTTATTTAATCCCTTTGGATTGTATATCATTTTAAGATTCGCTCCCGGTGTCTTCCGTTTCTAATTCTGTCGAACATTTTATCTAAGAAAACAGGCGGAGAAAATTAATCTCCTCAGACTCTTGACGGGGGTCACATCCAGACCCAGAGACAGGCCCAGCAGGTGCTCACTCCAAGCCTGCACGCGACTCTGCATGGACTAAATTCCTCAGGGAGAAGGAGTCAGAGTCTTTTTAAAGTATGCATCGATTTATCAGCCAGAACTAGATGTCAGTAATATGGATTTTTGTTCACGTTGGTTTTATCCAATAGAAACTTATTTAGGGATTTATGTGCATGAACACCAGAAAGTAACATATTGTAAAAATGCAACAAATGTTGCAACTTTGGTCCCCAATCAAACTGAGTCTACTGAACTATCAGGTGTGACAGCGTCTCTGGTCCAACAGAACTGAAACAGGGGCTGAACTGCTATTTTAGTTTTAGCACATGGTTTCATAGTGATGGAGAGAGTTAATGGATTTTTCCTATTCCCATAAGAACCCGTGCGGCATTTGATTCAGGTGTGTCTGCAGGACACGGACCCTCAAGGAAAGTAGTTTGAGGAAATGCAAAATACTGGAGACAACGCAACAACCAAACCAAAACACACAACCTGAGCTTTGACTTGGCCCAGTCAAAGTCCAGCCAACTGAGAACATGTGGCGAGTTTAGAAAGCAGATATTCACAGATATTCTCCATCCAGTCTGACTGAGCTTGAGCCATTTTTAAAAACAGACTTTTTTTTTTTTTTACAAAAACAAAGCACTCACTCAGGTCGGCTAAATAAAAACAAATGGCATATTTTCCACCCATCCATATTTTTTACATGTTTATTTGTGGGAACTTTACATAGTTTTCTGTTTCACAATTGTGTGCCACTTTGTGTCGGTTTACCACACAAAACCCCAATAAAAAAATCACATCAGGTTGTGAATATGGAAACATTCAGGGGGTGTGAATACTAAATCAACCTAGTGTGATATGTACATAAATGTTGAAAAGTGAACTTTGAGTCTTTCTAGTCTTAAGTCAACATTCTCACTACATAAAGCTGAGACTTAATCTTCAATACTCCGACTCTATAGGTATATCTCCTGCTCTTTACTCCAGAGACTCGCTGTTTAAACAATAAGTACAGTGCAATGTTCCAAAGTTATATGCAGCCTATTGAAAACAAATACAAAAGTTTTTTTCTTTAAATATATCTCGGCTGCAGAGCAAATGTAAGGATAAGAAAAAACATGCGTCATCGTCTCCCGCTGCCTTCCATGCTCACCTGTCAACAAGCGCCCACACATGACAAACACATAGGTGGGAATTTTATGTGTCAGAAGAGGACTATAAAGCTGCACCCCCCACCCGTCGCCCTCCCCCTGAAATGACAGCTCTTTAATTCAAGCAAACAACAAACTTCCTGGCTTATACTTGTAGCTCAGTTGGCTAGAAAGCTGCAGAATGGAATCAAACGGAACAGGAAATGATGTATGATGATATAAAGGTGTTTATGTCTTAGGACCTGGTTTTATCCTGCCAAACCCAAACACAGAACAACATGAAACATGGTTTTGTAAGAGTAATTTGTTTATTTTTTTAAGGTTTATGACATTTTTATATTATGTAAAACATTTTGCTCACAAACTACACACTGTTAATGATCAACTTATGTGCACATTTTCTATCCAATAGTATAAGAGTGAAAAATAGGGTTCAGTATCCAAGTCTGGTTTAAAAAAAAAAAAAAATAGAAGAGTCAACATTTGTACTTGTCCTTAACCAGGACTGTTATATTACAACACTATGTCCTTCAAGGTTAAAAGGCTTGAATGGTAACAAATGTCCATCAAGGGTTGAAAATCTATGTAACAACTCAATCAGAAAAAAAAAAAAAAAAGTTGCATCCTTTCTCTCCGAATGAATTTCTGACATCAAGGATGAAGGAAACTGTCTTAGTAAACCCTCAGTGTCGTCCACTGGGTTGTTTGCCAAGTCGGCCCAACCTGCAACACGTAGAACCACAAACACCATCCGATACCCCTCACACCGCCTCTCTGCAGGCATGCCAGTACCGAGCGCCGCTTTCCACATACAGAGCAAAGAGGGCCAAGCAGCAACTAGGGCAGCGGGGGCACAACCTGTCAGGGAACTCTGCTGCCAAGCCTCAAATAACATTTGGAGGTAGCCTTCGCTCAAAGTGACTTTCAAAGTTTACCTCAGACCCAAATCCTGATGTACACAGTAACTGAGGCTGTTATTTTGCTGTTCATGTTTGTCGGTGCACCTTGTAAAAAAATAAAATAAAATAAATAAAAAAATCACACCAGGTAAATAACCGTTGATGTAAAAAAAAAAAGAAATGCATAGCCAGACCATTGTTTGAAGGAAACATGGGGAGTCTGGCTGGTTGTGTTTGTTCTCCACATCTGAGTTTACGACTATGAGAGAGTTTAACATGTGGAAGAGAGAGAAGTCGGAACTGGACCAAACAAAGGACACAAAAACTAAAGTCATAGAGCACCTTTCAGAAGTATTCATGCTCTAACGTAACTGTTTAATTAGGAATTTATTTATATGGCAAACCAACTAAAAGACATTCATAATTATGAAGTTAAAGGAAAAATCTCCTTTTCTTTTCATAATGCACAAACTCTGCTAGACTGGATAGGGAGCATCAGTGATCAACTTCTTAGCTCTGGACTTTGACTAGACCATTGTAATGCATAAGTATGTCTTTTGAGGCAGCTGGCTTCCTTGAATTTCATTGGGGATATTCAACTAAGAGCTCTGAATACAAACGGATGCCACAGATTTCAGATTTGTAATGGCAAAAAAATTGAAAATGATATGAAAGCATGTGCTAAATGACTTCCTTAAAGTGTGAAACAACTTTAAGGAAGCGAACAGGTCTGAGACAGCGACTGTTTTACTGTTTTTATTAAATGTAACAAATCTCTCTTAAAAATTAGATGGAGTCTCAAGAGATTTTTTTTCTGCATAAATGGAGGATTATGTAGCTACAGACTACACTATTCATAGTGAGCAATAAAATAAACATCTACACTATTATATATATAAGCATCTTGCAAAGCATCATGTGCAGAGTAAATATTGTCTCGTATCAGCAGCAGCACAGGAAAGTTTGACTTCACAATTCCTGAGTAACGTACATCGTATGAATCACAGCTTTATAAAACATCTCAAATGTTCAACTTATGGCCTTGTTGTTAAACTAAAATGACAATAGTCATCTTAGTTTTTGAACTTTAAAGTCAGAATTTCATTGTAAGAAAATCTGCCTCAATATTCGGAACAATGCAGCACATTTTCAGTTAATCCATCAATCCTGCAACATGGCAGCAAATAATACTCTAATATTTAATCTAAAACTATTAAATGTTATTTTGACACTAACAGAAAAGATAGCAGAAGCGAAACTGAAAACACATGCATTTATTATTAGAGTAATTAATTACCAGCAGGTATATAATTAGTTACTTCAAATATAAATACATTTTCCATTATTCTGACAGGATATTTATGGAGTTTATTTTTAAACAAAAAGTTGGAGAACAGAAGCTCCTGAGGGTTTAACATGTTTCCACAGTAGTTGAGGTAAAAATGGTAAATATCTTTTATATTAAGCCTTAAATTAGAAATACAATATGAAGGCAAACGTGAATAGAAATCTATCTTGCTGCACCAACTGCTTCAAAAAAAGAACTTTATATACCTGTATAAACTTCTTTTTTTATTTGAGTTATGGAGTAAAAACTCATTGAAAAAGAAAAATAATAAAAGTATACAAGATTTAAAACAACGCTCCAGGTGCTACATAATTATGAAAGAAAATTTCTCACAATTACAAAGTGTTTCATATACAAGCTTTGACTTCCCACACATCAATACGCCGTGTAGAAACAAATAATGCTCATATAAACTCATACAAGAACATATTTCCACCTCATCACAGAGCTAAACAGAGGCTGTGTTTCATGTTAACTTGATTTGTTTTTCATATGATTCTTCTTAAACACTAATGTTCTTTCTTCCATGGAGATGTGTGCCAATATAATCTGAATATTTCAAGGTTTAGCTCATATTTATGCTGCCACAGATCTGTGAAGACCAGAAGTAGGAGAGCTTTTTAAAAACACAGAGGAACCAATCAGTGCTTCATGGAAACAAGCAAAAATAAGCTACATGGAATGCTATACAAATCTGTTATTAATACATCTTAAATCAAGTTTAATTTCTAAACCTAGATTACACCGCTTCTTAATGATAAACATTTTTCAATTTGTCAACATTCACTACTTTACCCTGCAGTCAATTTATTGTTTTTTTTTCTCAATAACCTTTAAAACACAATTTTCTAAATTTACACTCAACTGCAAATCTTTCATCACCTATTGCTTTGTGTGTCAAACAATTTTATTTTATTTTAAGCCATCTCTACTAATAATCTACTGTTAAAATGTACAGACATTTAATGTAGAAGGACTGAATTAAACTGATCCCTTATTAGTTTAATGTCACATTTCTGAACCAAAACATCCCAATGAGTTTAATTTTTCTATTGTCAGAAATAAATAAAACACTTCAAATATACCAAGTACATATACATGTTTCAGTTTTGGAATTTAATTACTGAAATAACGTTAAAACCTACATGTTACATACTTAAACATCACAGTTAAATTTGGACTCTTTAGCTGCGCAAAATGAAGGACTTTCTCAGATTATAGCTTTTGAGATTTGTGACTATTTTATTTCTAACCTTCACGTTGCTTATTTCCCACACCTCCTCTACACTATAATTGATTTTATACATCCTCTATAAATGAGCTAAATCCATTTAATTTTGTTTAATAGCCCATGAGTGCAAAACTGTGCCATATTAAGTTATTACAGATCAATTAATCAGGAAAAAATGCACCTAGTAAAAAATTATATGCTAATCATTTGTAAGTCATGTTTTTTGACGTAAAGTCATCTTATATGGGGAGGAAAAAATATATTGTAATTTGATTTCTTTGCATGTAAAGATGAAATAATAATCCTAGGTTATTCAGTTCTTTCTGAAGGAGAACCAGCTACCCCTTAGCCCAGATTCGTGGCTGGCCTCCTTCTTTCAGAAAGTCTCAGGCATGAAACGAGTGAGGTGTGGAACATGTGCAAATAAAATTATATTAATAGAAACGTAATCTCATCTCTCATCTTTAATCTTTTAAAAATCACATCAGAGCAAAGTAGCACTCGTCATTCTCTTAATTAGCTGTCATAATATGGCCGAGAGGAGTTCCAGAAAAGCTGCTTCCCTTGACGCAGGACAATAAAGAAAATGGGTGAGGCTGGTTTCTAGGATATTTCAGCCATGTTTTCTTTATGGACTCCTGTGCAACTGGTGCTGACTGTATCCTTCCTAAGTGGAGAAGGAGAGGGCAAAAAGGTGAGAGTTCGATGGACACACAATCTATCATACATGTCATGTCTCAGTGCCAGTAGCACCTTCTGCAGCTGCAGCCCATGCTAAGCATAGCAGCAGCAGGAATTACAATTTTCAGTCGAACTCTGCAGTTCAGTCCTGGTTAAAAAACTGTACACCCTCCAAGTTGAGGTTTGTGGGCAACTCGAGTGAAATCTCAAAACGTTAGTTAAAATTTGCACTGAAAACAGGCATTTCTTGCACCAAATAGATGAATAGATGGAGATTTTCCTTTGCTTCGCTCTGCGTCAACCAAAAATATTGGAGAGTTTCATATTTGACACAAAGATACTTTGGCAAACAGAGAAGTTCAAGGCGAGACTCAGCAACTGCAAGGAGCACAAGGTCTTATGAACCTGTTCTGCACCTGCAGGACCTGGGCACTTTGAACTTTTTGAGCCAGTCCTGATGTCAGAACCACATGAAGGGACATCAGTGAAACAGCATTGACCCAAACTGGGTACTGCAAAAATGAAATGAGAGTCCAGGTGCTTCGATGACCTTCAGTCAGAGTGTTGAGACAAAACTGTTGGACAAAACTGAACCTGACGGCCCGTTTTCCCTCAACTTCGTCACAAGATTCAAACATATTTTAGAAGAAAATGACTAATATTTTTGGCAGCTTAATCGGCTTTTATTTACAATGCTAATTCCTTTGGGTAATTGTTTACCCAAAGCTTTATAAAACACTTCATCTCAAGTAACCTTACCTCCCCTCCCAGCATTTATGCTTGCCAGATTTCCAGTTGGCAAAAGGACAGAAGCGGAGGAGGCGGAGGGGGCTTGAGCACCAGTCCCCTTCATCCTCGATGCCCCAGTGCTCTTATTCTGAAGATGCCCGTCTTTACCGCTCAACAACAACATTTAACTATTAATAACTATTTAGCTAAATAAATTGATCTGACGTCACTCACACAATGACCATTAATCAGTGGTGGGAAGTAACGAAGTACAAGTACTTTGTTACTGTACTTAAGTACAATTTTCGTGTATCTGTACTTTACTTATGTACATTTAATAATGGGTACTTTCTAATTTTACTCTACATTTTACAGTAAGTATCTGTACTTTCTACTTCACTACATTTCTAGAAAATTGTCGCGTTACTCGTTACATCCAAGTCGCATTGAGCTTTTTTTTCCGTTAAAATGTGAAGTTGAGGGACTTTAAGGTGGCGCCGTAAAATCCAAGCAATAACGTGACTTAGTGTCTGTTGTCACCCATCGCCTCCACCTTTACTCGCACGCAAAGCTCCAAGACATGCGCAGTGGTTTCCTCTGAGCGGGAGAAGATGTCTGTCTAATCGTCAGTAATATAATAGCGCTGCATAAATCATAAGATATGGTGACATGCAAAATCAGAAGCGCTTCGCTTTCACAGACGGTGGGACTTCCTCCAACTTTTAGCGTCACTTCGAAGGAAAGCTTAAAGAAAGGTAAGCTCTGTGGACGTGATGCTAGCAAAGCTAGCTGTACAGAGAGACATATGTGGCATTTGCGATGAAAAAAGCTGTCTCTCATGCGCTGAATTATTGTGCGGAGGTGTTGACTGAGGTGTCTTATATATGGGACAACGCTGTGACCAAAGTCTGCATTGATATGACATTCAGGAACGATCCGATTCTTCTGGATGAATCTTTACTGATTAAATTTATTTCAGCTCCAAGTATTTAATATCTAGGTGTTTTATGGGAAAATGGATCTTTCAGATCAATTTGAGAAGCAATTTTATAGGTAAACTTAATTTTTTTGCGGCACATAGCGTGGGGTGCTGGTCTTGGTCTTGGGTAGGTGGTCTTGACAACAACTCTGCTACGTGGCTCCTTGGTTGCATGTCCTCCCCCACCCGCCTTCTTTCCATCCCCTTTCTGTTGGATTTCTTTCAAAATAAAAGGATGCGCGATGCAGCCCCTGAATTCGGACACATCCTAAAACTGTACGAGCGCCGCAACAAGAATGAAACCGAAATATCAATTAGGAATGATTTTTAGCACAGATGAGATCTCAACTGGAAAAGTGACGGCCGCTACGATGCTAAAGTTAGTTTACAAATTGATTGTTTTGACTATATTACACTGATCTGCTCTGAAATACAGTTTGACAATCATGAAATTATATTCTTAAAACAAAAAATGGTGAATTTAAATGCTAAAATAAGCACATTAAAATTAAACCAGCATAAAAAGTGCAATGTATGAACTTAGATGCATCTGTAGTAAATAATTATACTCTTAGCAGATTGTTTAATACTTTTTTCTGAGAGAACTGAAAGAATAATCTCATCCTATTCTTGTAAACTCTGTGCCGTTTGTCATGTCTTGCATTGTTTTGTACATATAAAAAACAATAGGTAATTATTTCTTATATGTACAAAAACATAGAAAATAATGTGTTTTGTATGCGTTTTATTAAAAAAAGAAAAAAACTTGAGCACTGATATGATGGTTTAAGCCTGTTGTTCAGAAATAATATGGTTCATCACCCAGTCCTATATGGCAGGGAAAGAAAAAAAAAGTAAATAAAATGTACCTTACATTATACACAGTGTATACCTTACATTATACACTGTCCATAAGCAATAAGCTGGTTTAGCTTCATTACACTCTTAATGAACACACACTGAACTGTGATTTCCTCCCCTGGTGGAAAATGAGAGGTAATGTTTCATCTTTGTGAAAGTCTCTGAAATGTGTGCACTCATCAAGGGTGGAAAATATTTTTGCTGTTGCCATCTAAAAGATATTTTTATAAATTAATCCTCTGGGCTATGTTCTCTTTACTAGTAATTTTAAATTACTTTCATGTCTTATTGTCAATTTTACTGAAAACACTAAATATTTTACACACAAACTTACAGCATTAAAATGAATATGTGGGACTGTAGGTATAAATAGGTACATATTAGACTAATAACACTAGGATTAATTTCTCATGACATAAAATGCAGTACAGACGCCTAATGAGAGGGTAACGCTTTACTGCGACAATAACCTACATAATGATGTCAGAGGGCTCAGACAAATCGTCTCCTTCGCTGCTTGATTGTCTTCGTCTTTAATTGTCTTATTCCCATTTATATTGTAATAGTTGTAATTAGCATAATGGCATCACCTTGAAAGACTTGCAGAGGAAGGAAAAGAAAAATTTAAATTTAGGGAAATTGCAGTACTATGTAAAAATAGTAATCAATGAAAAATATCCCATAATTAAATTTTTACATGCCATCTGACTCGCACGCCGACGTCCAATGTTTTTAATTGCACTCGTTTTATTTTCCCAAATTTCATTAAGTCAGTCGCAAACCTGGAACTCGTCATTCCCCTGTGATGGCGCAGTGCGTCATATGTTTGGTTTTAATTAATTTGTTGTTCTCCGTTTTCTCTCAGAATCAACATACTCATCTGGTCGGCTCATGTCTGCGAGGAATGGAGCAACATTTTTATGTGACAGGACAGCCTCTGACCTGAACCTCCACTGAAGTCAGGAGTTTTTGACCCAAATGTACATTTCAAGGATAAAAAAAAATGAAGAATTTGGCGGTCATCTGCAGGAGCTTTTGGCTGAACTTAGAAAATAGACATCTCTAACCAGTCAGAATGCCCCTTGATTCAAATCGAAGTGAGCTTTTCCCTCACGTCAATAAAAGCCTAAATGAGAAGTGACTCCAGCACCTGGTGCAGTTTTTCCCTGGATGCCTCCCCTTGGAGCAGCTCCAGCCACAGACACACTGATTTTTCCCAAAAATAAGAGATGGAGGAATTTGTGGTCAGTGAGGACATGAAGTGGACAAGAATGTGTGCAACAAAGAGGGGCTGCAACCAAACATTATTTTAGTAACAGATTATTCTATTGATTATTCCAACAATTAATCAGAAAAACTGGCACATTTTGGAGATTTTTTATTCAATCATTTAAGCCTTTTTTTTTTTTTACATGATATTAGAAATACTTTAAAATATGCAAATAAGCAAATAAATGAATGACTTTTTTGAATAAGAAAATAAAAATGTTATTGTGTGAAATTCAATAACATTCAGTAACATTGGTTGCTTGAAATGTGAATTTCCCTCTGGGATTAATAAAGTGTATTCATTCATTCATTCATTCATTTAGTGTCTGATAATTTATACCAAAGGATAAATCTCTGGATTAAAACAAAAAAACAAAAAAACACACACAATAAAAACCACACACAATGTACAAATTTGTTGATTATTTTTTGTATTAATAAATGGGTGCTTAACAAAAGATTTATTTTATTTTATTTTTTTGTTTAATTTTTTGTTTTGTTTTTTGAGAATTTGAGGAATTTGAGTTCTGGGTAGAACACATTTACAGACAAAGACTTCGTTTTTTTGTCTTCAAAGCAAAATATATATTTTGTACAGTGTTGTTCTTCCAGCAAATGGCCATTTGGAGTTTGTATGTTCCAGGTACCAGTTAATGGATTAATAAAATAGTTTATTATTTGTATAACCGATTAATCCTGATTAATTCAATTCATTGTTTTAGCGCTACAACAAAGAAAAGCATTTCGAGGTCGATACATTAAAAACGAGTCTTCATAAAAAGTTAATTTTACACCATTAGTGGCAATTCTGTTAAGCATTGCAAATTTAGGTTCTTAGCAAAAACTTCCAAGATCAGACCAAACAAATTTAACCCAAACTGCAGCCAAACATTATAACACCCAACGCAGTCAGACCCAACAAACAGACCAGAATCCAGACCGGCCTGATAAACTGAGACCAAATCCCATTCTGCCTGACCAAACAGGATGAAACCAAACATTATGGCATCCAACCAAACAAAATCATACTAAAAAGAGTTTAGGGCCACATATCTTATATCCTCCTGACTACCAGGAAAAAAATATTGTCCAATCACCTTTTTTAATCCCACAGTCTTTGTAAGGTAATAAAAGGTTTTATGCACTTCCTTTGTCTCTTCCCAGAAAATGTGTTATTACTGATGAACGCCATTTTTATGAATTAGAAAAAGGTACGTACAAACGTCCCACCCCTCCATATGTGGTATCATTGATAAGCCCTAAATGTCCTCTCCAGATACCAAAAGGAATTAATTCAGTAGAATGCAGGGGGTGGCAGCAGATATTCAAGTTTAGAAATGTCTTCTACAGAGGACAAAAATGAGCTACTGGTAGTCAGGAGGATAGAGATGGACTGAAAACAGTTTGAAATTGTACGGCTCAGGTACAGCGAGACTTGGAGCAGCAGTTCAACACAGAAAAAATGTCAGAATTTGGTCGTTGGTTTCTATGAGTAAGATGTGAAATGTCCGTTGGAGATGGTGCAAGTGTTCACAAAGAGTCAAATTGTGTATAGATTTCTTTCAAATGCCTGTCATTCAGTTTTACTTTGGGAAACATTTCTGAAAGGTAAAACAGCAATGTCTGGTTTGACCTGGTAGCATTCTCTGACACAGTTTGGTTCAAACTCATATGGCCTTATGAAGCTCACTTTGTTGTCCATGTTCTGGTGTCGTAGGTCAGGTCCAAGGTAAATATCATCCAACTTAATTGTCCACCATATTTTTTCGTGTAGCTTTTAACCATCTAATTTATCCTCACAAGAGCAGAAGTACTATGTCAAGGTTTTTTTAAATCCTAAGGAAGAATTATAGAAATAAATCATTTATAATGTCCCTACATGTGTTGTTAGGAATAAGCTGCTTAAAAAGAAGATTAATCTCCTGATTTTGGAAATAACATATGCCTCATGTCAAAATGATACCAATTATAAAGCTTAGTAAGCTGGTGGTTGTGAATAAAACTCAAACCCAGCAGATGTCTAAATTAAATGTCAGTTTGCTCTAGTAATGTTCTGTTAGTCAAAGTACTCAAAAAGAGAAGAGAAAGTATTAAAGGATCTAAATGTCCAAAATGAAACGCAAAGATTGGGACGAACCCACACAGACGCAAAAAAATCTCATTAAACCAGAGCAAACCAACTGTTTCTTATGTCTAAGAGAGTGCCTTTTGATGGCTCTGCTGTTTTATCATTACTTGATTTACATATTTGCCACTTCCCACAGTTTCACAAAATAACAAAGAGATCATTGTTAGGACTACAATCGTGGCTGTCATTGCTGGAGATAATGGTTTCACAGGAAGGAAACTTTGGAAAGGCGAGATCAGAGAACAGGGCAACCCTTTAGACCCCGATCCTGTGTGGATCACATCATACAAAGATCTCGATGATTAAAGCAGCTGTGATAACAGATGTTCATGTGGTTTCTGTTTCGCATGCAGGGCTGTTGCAGAACAAGAACACCGAGGGGAATCTGCTCGTATGTGAGGATAATTACTCCATCATCGTGGCCTGTTCTTCAAAATCAGTGTTGTCTCTTGCACTTTCATCAATTCAATCAGCTTAATTATTCATTAATTACTCATTGAAATAATAATTAGCTTATGTAACAATCACAAAGGCCTCGTCCATCAACTGTAATGACTGTGTGCTGCATTTTGCACTTTACTTTCCAAGGCTCAAAGAGACGAGAAAAATACTTTTTTGAATGGTCAGGAGAAAATCATGACATAAATGGAAGGACTTTAGGACCATCTTATATTCCTTTCATTGTTTAACTTCACAAATGAAACCAATTTAAACATTACCTCTTCAGTGTTAGCTACAATTAAAATTATATGCATTTCTTAAATGCTAGAATAACTGAATATTTTTCATTGTATTGTTAATTACTTTCAAATTCAGAGGTGAACATATATTAAAAGAGGGAAGGAACAAAAAGCTGCAAGCCAGAGTGAGCCATTGAGGGTGCTCTGCTGCAGGAGGGACTGGTGCACTTCACAAAAAAGAAGAAAAATGACACCAGAAACATTAAGACATTCAGCATTAAGTTAAAGCTTAGGTCTCCCAAACTGGCCATGACACCGAGCATATCGTCAAACATTTAAACTTTCGACCCAAGACACAATTTTTAAGGGTAAACCTACTTTTGAGGAAAACAGCTACACATTCTCTGGGTTACCAACAGAAATCATTTGGAAAATCTATTGAAAATATGATTCCTGGCAGACTGGTTTCATCTGATTAGAACCACATGTGGATATTATTCAACTTCTAGAGATTTGGTTTTCTTATTTTCTGTCACACATACAACGTTACAATCCTTGAAAGAAATGGATACTGGTTAGACACTTAAATCACAAACATTGTGATTTAAGTGTTTAACAGCAGCTTTTAAAAATATTATAAGATCTATGCAATCAAAGAAATTCTTGTAATCATACCTACAGAGAAATCTAAGGATCTGACGGTGCTTTAAAAAATTATGAATACTTATCTCCTAAAATGCATGTCATTGTTGTACCACTAATCTGCATTTTTATGTTGCTCAGATCAGATGAAATCAAAATAGCTCCATCTGAACTAACAGGGTTAGGCCTACTCCTTACATCTGGCAGACGACAACATGCATCCAGACAGAAACGTACAAACGCAAGCTGCCTGAGCAGAGGCTATTCCCAAGGTATGTTGTTTACTTGAGGTTGAGCTGCAGCAGCTGAGCTTTGTTCATAAAAATTACTCAAAATAGCCAATTATCCATCTTTGGCAGCATATAGAACCATCCTCAAACCCCAGAGGATGCCTGATGTCTTGACACTGATGGAAACAACTCATGTCACACCATCTAAATATAGTATTTATTTTCACTCCTTTTTGTGTTTTTAAATCATTTCTGTTTTTTCCTCTTAACAGCCCTGTTCTGATTAAATCTGCATGCTGAAGACTATCGGCTTAAACATCCATCAGTCAGTTCTGTCCATGAAAGCAACAGGACAAAAAGTGACGTTTAGGCAAAACATTCAAGTTTCCATTTTTTGCCGTCTACTGCAGCTATAGCTAGGCAGTATTTATGTTGAAAATGTACCCTTACTGTACAGCATTTTCATGCTTTAACCTGCTTTTGTATATATTTAATAGTTTTTCCTTATGCGAGTCATTTTGCTGCTGTTGCACAGAAATTTTCCTCCTTTTTGTAGAACAATAAAGATATTTAATTTATTCTAATATAATGTGATACAGAATACCAACTAGTTTTGCTAAAAAAATCTGCAGTATCAAACTTCACACATAATTTCAGTTATTTTTAACAGAAGCGAGGAACAAGGAATCCTTAGTGGTTTTAAAATGTGCCCCAACTTGATTCCAGTTAATTTATAGGCAAGTGTGTTTTCCTTTTTTAAGCGTATGCATCAGTTAAACGTGATTGATGGCCCTGGAGAGGCAGGCAGGGGAATTAAGAGAAACAGAGACATACAGCACGTTGAAATTAAGTTGAATGTTGGGATGAAAAGCGGAAACCTGCTGGACGGATTGGACATGGTGGTGAAGGAATTCCACTGGGCAACTTTCTAATTAGTTCTGCTGGCCTGAGGCGCTCTACTGCCACCGGCTCCGTAGCATGCAGAGTTCCTGCAAGGCTTTTAATAGAATGATTGACCGTTGTGGCAAAGAAACTGATAATGGCTATCATAAGCATGGCAATTTCATTTAATTACCCAGGGGGATTTGCAAGTCTAATAAACATCCACATTCAGAAGGATCAATAATTGGTAGTTTGGTGCATCAGCTCCAAGACCACCAGGACACCTTCCTTTGCATATGTAATCCACCCCACCCCAAAAAAAAAAATGGACTCAATTATGAATCTGCCGTTTTCATCATTGTATATAAAAGCCTGGTGCTCCACACTTTATGCTGGTTAAGCAGTGGAAAGCATTTTTTTATTGGGATGCTGGTGGCTTCGTAACGTCCCAGACATGCACTGCTTTTAAAAATGCGGTCATTTTGTGTCATAACTTCAGCAGTGTTCGTTTCACTCTGCTGTGGGAAAGAAAACAGGGGGATGACAACAACTAACTTACTTTGTTCAGCTCCTTAATTGGCCAGCAAGGGAAATCAAGGAAAATGGTGTCACGGTGAAAGTGTGCTATCGCAATGAGCGAATGGTTAGGGGAACTTGTCAGGGGCCAACATTGGCAAAGCAACTATTTTTTTAACTTGAGTGTTGTTAAATGAATGGTAGTTTGAGAGAAGGTGAAATAATAGCTCACATCACTATGCCTAATGTCTAATTAATACATCCTAAGCTACGAGGATATAATGAAACAAGCAGCCGAGTATAATGGGTGGTTTAAATGCTCCTTATGACACTAGTGCCTCTCTCTTCTAGTCAATAACAGTATCAGAGCAGATGCAAACGAGGACAATCATTTGATCCCAACCATAATTAGAGAGGCCATCGTCGGTGTCACTTATCGTTCGGCGTGAATCTCACAAACGTGTGGTAAATGTCAAAGTAAGTTGCTTTAATTATCCAAATTATACGAGTTCACCCACAGTCACTGCAGACTGTTCCCCTCGCAAGATGTGCCCTCATTAATTCAGATTATATTCACACCTCTCTGAGATGTTTTCACGCCTTCCATTTTCTTCTCATAGGTCAAGGGAACGGACAAAGAAGCTCTCTCCAGGAGAGCATGTCAAATTGTGCAGGAGTTAAACATAGTTCTGGGAAAAAGACTTTAGTTATTTCTCTTACACAATCATTACTGATTAAAAAAAAACTGCAGCCCTGTTCAGGCTAAAAAAAAAAATGGATACACAAGATTTGTTACATTTCCCTGGTACCATTTGTAACGGATCATCTGCATCAAATTAAAAATATTTCCAGACAATGTTGGTTCTCCATTTCCAGTTTCTCAACAATTCATAATTCTGACATCTTCAGCAGGAAAACAAATGCAGCAGCCATATGGCGAACGAATTAAAATGAAATGATGCTCGATAACAAATGGTAGGTCATTAAACAAAATCCTAGAATAATTGATGTACCAGTGGAAACGGATATAGTCTTAAACACAACCATCGTTTGGTTCACCGACAATCAAACATCCTTCCCTTTGCATAATAAGAAACAGACTCGGAGCGCGGCGTATCCGCGGAGCACTGCTGTGTTTTGTGTGTTTGTTCTAAGTATGCATCCATTGGGATTTACTGGGGGAATAAACATGTTGACACATAGAGCTGTGACATGTTGAAATAAAACTAGGCCTGATGCAATTACACCGGGTTCAGGACGAGTTCTAGCCCCCGTGGATCCAAATGGGTCAAACCTCAACTGCACATAACCAGCTGGACCAAAGACGTCCTGCAACACACGGCTCACCAGCAAACACAAGTCACCCACATGTGCAACATCTTGTAAAAGGCTTTGTTTCTTTATTGCTTTTTTTATAACTTTTTCCATGCTACAAGCATAAACTAACATATTTATGTATATATAAGCATTATATAAAAATGTGGTGTACATTTTTCAAACCACCTTCTTTGTCACATATCTCTACCAGCCTATTTTCCTTTTTGCAAAAAAACTCAATCACAGCCAGATTTTATTACATCAGCAACAGAACTTTTAAAACCTTGCTATGAATTCCCAGTGGGATCTGGACTTTAACTGGGCCGTTCTACCCACTTAATCTAACCATTGTAATTTAGCTCCGACTGCATGTCTTGAGTGTTTTGCATCCTCAAGTTTCCCCCCCATAATTTACTCTGTATTTAACCAACATCGCCTTCAACAGCATCACATTTTCACCACTATGCTTTAATATAATGAAACAATGCCAGAACACCCTCTCAAAGATCAATAAACTTTAATTTCTAACAAACATCCAGCAATGGAACGGGATGACATTTTAAATATCCAAATTAAATAAACAACCGAAATAACAAATAAAATGGATACTGAAGAAAACAAAACTGCCCTCTAAAAAAAGGGCCAGTTGAGACTGAAGAGTTTTGTCATTCAGTCTTTGACAAAAAAGAGAAAAAGACGAGACAAACAATCATGCAAATGGATATTAGAGCTCGTTTTAAATTATCATGCAATCAATTGATTTATTGCTTATTGTGACAGACTTAGTTTTTTAGCCCCTTATCAGGGAGACGGTGAGCTGTACTTGTGATGATCATTGGCAGTGTGGCATAGTGCAGTATTAGTGAAAGGAGTGAAAACCATGATAGAAATTGTGGAACATTATCATCATCATCACCACACACCATCTCTCTCTACTACGCTTATACTGAGAATGTAAAATGATCAGGACTTCCTCCATTGTCACCATGTTTTCTATTGAATCTTGTTTCTGAGTTTGGAAGCGAACTCAGAATTAAGATTCTTTACTTTAACCTAAACCTATAAACAACTAGACCGGTTTACATGCCTAAAGGGCGGCATTAATAGCCCTTTAGCTTCACCACACAGAATTTCTGATTTGGATTAAATAGTTGAGCTTTGGTCTCATGTCATCAGGCCAGCTTCTTTCCATCAGTGGTTATTGTGACTCTTTAGGGGATTTCAGAGACTCAGGGATATCAGTTGAATATCAACACATATCACTTTTTTTATTTGCTCCAAAAATATTTAAAATCATCATTTTCCTTTCAGCTATGCACTACTTTTTGCTGGTCTGTTACATGTCCTAAAAGCACACAAAAGGTGATGCATACAATGTGAAAAAAAGGGAAAAAGTTCAAAAGGGTATTTTAATTTAAAGAAATCATGTTGGTGATTTTAAACTGTTTCATCAGAATGAGCTTTAGAAAACAAAGCAAAACCTTTATTAGCAGAACCAGCATTTTAAAGCCACTATTGTAATATTTCTTTAACTTTTGATCTGCATTCGCTCAGTAAGTCCTGTAATCCTCAAATTTAGTGAAAGGTAAAAGACTTGCTGAGTATTTTCCTGTCCGACCATTTGACTGATACATACATGGCGGATGGTAAAGGGCGTCCAGGCTGACTTTCTCCTCCACATCCTTTTTAATTGCATCTTTAGCTTCCAGGATGCGATGCAGATCACTCAGAGTAAATTTAAATACCTTAACATAATGGTGTACCTTTGTTTTAGCATTCAAAAGAGATAAAAGTTGGAGGTACAGCTCAGGGCTTGACCCCAGGGGGTCGAGGCTGGACACTTTTACCATCCACTGGTCGATCAATGTGTGGAGCTGATTCCTTTGGTTAAACCACTGAGTGGAACTGCTGCAAAAAACACTAATCAGCTCTGGGCTTACTCCCACAACTTAACTCTCATTAAAGTTGGCAAGTGACATTTAACTACTACACCAGGGACTTCGTAATGCAAATAAATGGCAACTTCAGTGTTAGAATTATAATGGCCTTCCTACTCTACTTTTAATGACCTATTTTAGTTTTCAAAGTCATCTCCTCAGGAATCGGTAGCCTCCCTGCTCCTGCAAGTCTTCTTATTGGCTAATAGGGAGCAAATGATGTCAGCTAAACTGCGGAGGGATCCTCAGCGATGAGAACGAGAGGCTAAAAGCTCAATCACTTACTTTGCTCATCTGCAAACTGGCTTTATGCAGACCCATTTGGATATTTTCATGCTACATTTCATACAGAGGTCTCTCTAATCCCCAGGTTCACCTAATGAGGAGGTAATGAAAAGTTAATCCACATAGCTGGAGTCCACCTAGAGTTTAGCTAATGCTGCTTTTAACTCCAGCTCTCATTAACGTTTAAAACATGAGCCATTAACAACAGGTTGGTAGATTACCCATCGGCTGGCCTCCCAAGCACTCTGCTATTCAACCGCTCACCGTCCCTGAACTTTAAAGCACAATTAGGTGAGAGAGAGAAAGTCCTGGTGCACACTGACCCGGTAATTAGGGTACAGTCTGGAATTTCTGGAGCTCAGCTGTCATTGTATTGATTTCTCCTCAGGATTCTTGTGTTTCACACAGTGGTCAACTTGGGCATTGAAGCAACAACAAAAAAAAAGCTGCTACTTTATTTGTTTATGTTGAAGTTGCACATTTCAGTTCAACTGTAACGGAAATCCTACAAAAAAAAAGGGGGGAAACTTTACAACATTTTTCCACATCTTGCAGTTTTTTAAAAAATGTGCACAGTAGCTACACATATTGATTAGCTGTATGCACTCCATTATCAATAAGGAAAGCATGAATTATTGAAAGGGATGATTAAAAATTAATCACAACCAACACACATCATAAGCTTTGGGGGTAGATGGGTTTAGAGTCGTCTCTAATAAGGACCGTCACTGAAGTCTCCGTGCTTATATATGTGACAACACCGGATCATAAAACACGCCTAACTGAACCAACAATAAATGCTGATCTGATTACTAACGGTTAATTCAAGGGCATCAAGTTTGCATTCCTGAGGCTTTCCTGACAGCTTTTCAACTGATTACCAATTCATCATTTTGTGCTGTGGTGACAGATAGTTCTACAGCGTTGTAGCTCCGGAGAATAAAAATGAGGTTAATGAATGTGGATAAGGCTAATTCCTCTGTCCTTGCCAGACCGCAAGCCTATAAAATACCCATATATACATACCTGCATGGATGAGAGACGGTCTGTGGCAAATTAGAAAAAGCTCAGTCTTCTGGGAACGTCGTTGAAGCTCAGAATCAACTTTTAACTAACAAAGTGGCTTGTAAAAATAAACTTTAAAGTTAGTTGAGCTTTAATAATACAGCCAATTATTAAGGTCAAACAAAAACATAACTACCACTCCCCATTATACATCCGAGCCAAATTATGAGGAAGATGATAAATAAACAGTGTTCACAAGATGGCCTCAAGAAAGGACAAAAAAAAAAAAAAAAGCAAGGACTTTATAGGCTTTTTTCACCCTGAAGCAAATCCTCCATTATATCACTGAAAAGGTGGCGGAAACCACGTCACAAAGCAGGCAGCTATTTATCGAACCGATAGACGAGTCCTTATTAGACTTGTTTTAGGAGAAAAAGTTGCTCAAGAGCAACTATCCTTATTACCAATTATCAGGAGGTGTGGGAGAAAATATGTTTTACATGCCAAAACAAAACATGACCTGCATCACGGCAAACGTCACTTGGACCAGAGCAACACGAAGTGTAATCTTGAGCTTAATGTCGTATTTAAGAGCTAGTGGTACTGTTCTTATTACTTTTAAGTATTCTGTAGTTTATAAAACTTTGTCTAAGGCACTTGTTTTTTTGAAGAAAAATGTCTTGCCGGAGGATATGACTGCATCGTAGCCCTCCGCATCGTAATCCAATCGAATCGTTATCCGACTACGGATTCCCATCCCCAGTTATAGGAATCCAACCAGCCAGCAGCGCGGTGACCAAGTGCTGCGGAGGAAAACCAGCCTTATTAGAGAGGCATGCTCTCTTTGGCTAGAGTGGAGGCCGAGGGGAAGGAATAACTAATGGTCTAATTGAACTGAGTTTGCCTCACACTCCATGATTAATTAATTATCATTTTCTGCTTGATGGCTCTCTGAGGGGCCAGGTTGCTCCGCTGCTGATGCACTGTCAGCATCTGAAGCTTATTACTCCACCAAACCATGTACAGAACACCAAGTTACTTCAAATTACAGAAACATAATTTCACAGCGGACATGACTGACAAGCATTTCAGTCTGAATAAAACAATTCTTACAACACATGCAATTACAGCAGCTGTAAACAATTCATGCGCCGTCAGTTTTGTTGCTAAAGAAAGAGTTTCCTGCTCCTGTTGGATTTTATGGCGTCTTAATCCAAATTAAAGGTAATATATTTTGAAAGCTCTACATAAAATTTAAGGCTCTCATCCAGACATGCAGGGTTTGAGTAAATGAGCTAATTTTGTAAGAGTTACTGCTAACAAAGGGTAGCATGGTAAGCTTTTAAAATCTGCAGTTTCTACAAAGTGAAGTAAATTTTTTAATGAAATTTTCCAAAGTATTAACATAACCAGGGTTATCAGAGATTTCTCTGGTCTTTAAGAGCATGATATGCCGCAGCACTGTCCCTCTCCCACCTGTTAAGTGCCAAGACACACCACCTGCATCCAGCTCTTCATTCTCCAATCTGAAGTTTTTCCTGACATAAAGGCTCTGACTCATGTGTCCCTCTACAGACCATTGGACTCGCAAGATCAAGTATTAACATGAAATCCTGCCGGAAATCCTGCTAACAAGTCGGTCCAGCAGTAAACTCAAAGTTGCAATTGCTGCCATTTGCTTTGTTTGCAAGTAAAATATTTCAGGTTTTATTTTCCCTGATAACAAATGTGTTTTACTCTCTCACTTAAGGCATTCTCGTCTGAACTGCTAGCAGTCTGCGAGGTCGCATTACCTTTTAACTTGTTCTGATTGCTGCATACATAATCTGACTCGGTTTTCTGTTGGATCGATTGTCAAATCAGATTGAGTTTTTCCATTAATGCACAACATTAATTGTGCATTGTTGGTGAGCTAACTGAAACACGGCATCTCGGACAGGGGGCTGCAACTCAAGTCCTTCAACCTTTAGATGCATCTCTGCTTTTACACACCCGAGTTAAATGATGAGGTTATTAGCAAGACTCTGGAGGACTTGACTGCATACAGAGGAGGCAATTCAACCATTTGGTTCAGGTATGTTGGACTAGCAATGCATCTAAAAGTTGCAGGACACTGACCCTCAAGGATTAGCGTCGGAGGCTGAAGGACATGGATGTCCAGCTCCTGTCCTCAAGGGTCCTGCCAGGTTTAGATGTTTCTCTGCTCAAAACGGCCAATTCAAATGGTCCGACTACCTTCTCAGCATACCAATGCGCTGCAGAGGTCTGCTAATGAACCATCATTTGATTCAGGCGTGTCGAACCAAGTAAAGAACTTAAACCCTTAAGGACCGACTTGCAGAATTTCAGGATTTAAAAGTTATGCTGTCAGTGCAGCATGACAGTAACTGCTGGTATGCTGCACAAAGATCCTTGACAGTTGCTGCAGCACAATCGGTTCAATTCATCAGACGTCAGCTGCAGCAGCAATCACACTGCACAAAAATGTTAGCAAGTGCTTGATATTTGCTAATATTAGTTGTGGGATCTTTAAATCTGCATTCTGACTAATCACAGACCAGCAATTCAAAATAACGACCAGACAACATCAGATTTTAGCTCAAATAGATGATAATCACAGTACAAACCTTCAATCTTCTACTAAACCTTAAACAATGATGATGATTTTTTAAAATCACAATTAACTTCATCCACAGGTCACCAAAGGAGAACCAGGACATTTGTCCAAAATACACTCATGTGTTGTTTCTGACGATATCAACACCACATCTCTGCATGGAATCCAGAAGCTATTTTACTTTATTTTCCTCTCATACTTTTATGGATATGCAGATATAGCACATATAGTTGAAAAATATTTGAATTTTGCTTAGATTTTTATTGAACAGATGTGGAACTGTTGACAGTTTTGCTTTATTATCGCCATCGGTGATTGGAGGTTTCCTAAACAAATAGTCTACACTGTAAACAGCCTGCTTAAATATTCTCGTTTCACAGTATATGCCAGCACACACTTCATTGCAACACAACAATGAAATGAAGGCCTTTCTGAGCCTCTAGCATGCCTATCAGACCAGATGAATTATTGGAAAACTTTCCTGTGCCCAGATTGAAAGCAGTGCACGCACATTGTTCATGCATACCCACTGGGGGCACTTTGGCACATGAAAGCTATTCTTCTAACAGCTTAATTTGGGTCATTTCACTGGACCAGTCTTCTAAACAAGCAAACAGCCTTACTGAGCTCTGCACTGCTGCAGCATGAAATGTCAACCTGACTCAAGCTGAAGATTGCACTCTTTTTTTTAATCCACTTTTAAGAGCATGTTTCTATCTCTTGTTGTTGACCAAGGACTCTTCTGACATTCAGAGTGAAAACAGAGAATACACAGCGTTGTGATGAGAACTGGACAGTTTTCATAACATTTCAACACAACATTTTAAATATTTTATCACCAAAGACAGGCAGTTCTGAACATTCAGGACATTGCGGTGAACAAATGATGATTGGCTGAACTCCCAAAAAGCAGAAGATGTTAGCATCTGTGGTAATGCTACGATGGTTTCCACATAGTTGGACAATAGCTTCCACTAATTATGCTACATTAAAAGAATGGTGGGTCCATCCATGCCTTCAGAGCCATTAGTCATTCCTCAACTTTTACAGGAAAAAGTATTGATTGGGCTGCAACATCAGGATAAAAGTAAAACACTGATTAAACCCATAAGAACACCAGAAAAAACTTTTTAAAAGAAGTTAATACTACAGAGATAATTTTATTGGGTGAAGGTTGGCTTGAAAATTTCTCTTTGGAAAGATCAAGACAGGAAGTAACATGTTTCCAATCAGCTGCTAACTGAGGTTCAAGCAAGCAACAAAACCACTGAATCCAATATAATGGTCTGTTGACAGCAACAACATAGAGTGTGAAAAAGCAATTGGTTTGTATTAAACCCAGTATGATGGCATCAGAATCATTCAGGGAGTCACTACAAGCCTCTCGTCACTGCAGCTGGATGACTGAAGCCATGGGACGATACTACAGGGTGTTGGAATGGGGTTCGGAATAGACTGTCGAACCTCAGATTTAGGAGAAACCGCATGGATTCTGTCCGTGCCTTGGAATAAAGGAGTAGAGCTTTATCTTCAAGAAATTGTAGAATGGGGTCATGGGAGATCGTTTGTCCAGAAGAGACTTTATGACTTGTGTAGCGAGAAGAGAATTGTGGAGGATACTGTAAGAGTAGGGGAGGCTAGGGACACCGTTGGGCCCTTGTACAACCACAGTTCAATCCCATAGTCACTAATCCCGTTTGTCAGAATCTGAAAATGTAAGAGTGAAGAAAAAGATGTCTGTGTTTGAAAACAAAGGACCAGCATGGGTTTTTCAGGAGGCTTTGGCTGACCTCCAGTTTGAAGAGACAAGAACGGCTTATTTAGATCTGAAAAAATGGTTCTCAAAAGGAAAAGGTGGATTATTTCCTCTGGGCAGAGGTCAGTCTACTACTCATAAAAAAGGAGTTCAGGCATCATGGTGTCTTGTTTATGAGTGATGGAGTAGGAGATAGATTGACTATGGCCTTGTCTGCCTAAATGCAAGAAGTTCTCCAGCTAATCATGATGATTAAAGAACAGAGCCAAAAAGCCAAGCTCTAAGCTAACTGGCCTAATGGTCCTGACTAAGGTCATGAGACATTGATAATGACCTCAAGAACAAGACCCTGGATAAAAGTGGCTGAAATTAGCTTCCTTTGTAGGGTGGCCACTGGGCAGACTCTGTCCTAGAGACAATGTAAGACCTCAGTTATGTGGACGGTAGACCTGTCACAACAAATTTTGCTGGACGATTAATTGTCTAAAAAATTATTGCGATAAACGATAACATTGTTTCAAGACCTTTTGGCACTGATGTAATGGAAATGACTAATAATGAATGCGATTTCCTGCCATGGATAGATACACTTTATTTTCAAAAGAACACAACACTGGAACTGATAAACTAAATCAGTTCCAGTGTTAATGGATTCTCGGTCTCCATTAACAAAAAACGTACTTGAATAAAAACTAAACAACATAAAGCCAAAGTGGAAATAAATATTGCATTCAACCAAAAGAGTGCAGATTATGAAGTCTGTATACTATATTGCCCTTCAGTAATCACTAGATTTTTTCGGTGTGCTGTGGTGGCGCAAGGGTTAAGCACAACCCACATTTGGAGGCCTTAGTCCTCAACGTGGCCGTCGCAGGTTCGATTCCCGACCTGGCGACCTTTGCCGCATGTCTTCCCCTTCTCTCATTTCCCACTTCAATTAACTATCAAATAAAGGCCACTAGAGCCAATAAAACCTTTAAAAAAAAACCATCCGACTATCTAAGGCAGTAGTTCATACTACACGATTTTTTGCCCCTATTTTCCTCTTATGACAATCTTAGAACATTGACGATCTAAGATTGTCGCTGGTGATTTCGTAACCGATCATCCTGTAGTGTTACAGTAGATCGTCGTGGCCGCTCGGATCTAAATCAGGGGTTTTCCCCACTGGGAGCTTAACGCTGAATGTGGCATTTAGCCAATCAGAAAGCGTGGATTCTCCTCCGCGCTTTCTGAGGGGAAATTACGGAGGGGAATCCCAAATAGCTGACACGGCGCAACCCGAAGTCCAGCGGACATTGGAGATGATATGTGGAAACAACATTAATGTTTATTCAACATTTTGTGCAAAGAATATAGAAATGACAAGGAGAGGAGTTGGAGCCAAATTGCTACCGCAGTTGATGAACCCAGCAAGTTTTCAGCTGCTCTTCGTTAACGTGACATAAATAGGTTATAATCATTTTCATTCAGTCAGGACTTTACGCTGACTCTATAGCCACATGTGTCACAGGTAGATTCTAGTAAAGCATTGATATCTGCCTGGTTTTAAAATTAGTTAACTGGACTTGTAGCCATGATTTTGTGCCCATGTGGCTGGACACCACACGGCACGACGAACCCGATCGAACCCTTATACCTAGGATTTCTGTCGGCTAATTTGTGGTCTGGTTTTGAAAATAGGCCGACAACTCCTGTAGTGTGCCCTGGACATTAGACAAAGGAAATGAGGAAGGGAAGGTCAGTGGAGAGCACCGGAATTGAGCCTTTTTTCATTCAGTGTCCTCAACAGAAAGAGGAAAAAAAAGGAGGAAGAGACAATAAAGCCGATAATTAAAATGAGGTCGATAGGTTTAATTTATCATGCGATTAATTGATTTATTGTTTATCGTGACAGACCTAGTGGACGGATTTAAGAGTAGAGCCACTGCTCTTCAGATTTGAGTGGATTCATCTGCAGTGGTTTGAACATTTGATCAGGATGCCTCAAGTTCTTCAGTTACATCACTAGAAGAACATCCTAGAATGGGCATTGAAGCTGCTGCAGGGACTGCATACTGTAATTCATCTTTGGGATGGGAATGCCTTTGGATCTGACAGATCTGGGTTTTCTTCCCTGTACCTGGTATCCCACAGACCAGTTGATGAATAGATCAATTTCAATATTTTTTAAAAACAACAACTAGTCAAGAATTGTATTTGAAACAAACAACATTCAGTTCTGATCCTATTGGCAGGGATGTGATTGACAGTCTGGATGCTATATTCTGCACAAAGCTAATGTGATGTCAATTAGTGATCAACACAAATGTCTTGCCCTTTTCTGTAAATGTCTGCTTTGATTAAGCATTTAATATGCATGAACAATCTGCCTGTACAGAGACATTCATGAGGACTCCAGCTTGTCCGGCAAGAAATTAAAAGCCAGCCATCACCAATAACGGGGATTAACACTAAGAAATCTGAAATCTCTTATCATCATACTTCTTTAAGACATGCCCCTAATGTGACGCATCAAAACTGCTACCACCACACAGAGTCCAACTCAAGTCCATCTGCTCTGGGGTGAGTCTGGGGTTTCAAACAGCTTGTCAAATGCTTGTCACTTCCCTTTCTTGTGGTATAAATATGCCATTCCCATGCAGGATAACACTGCTTGGAGGACAGGTGGCAGCTGCACTCATAAAAAGCTGCACAATGGTGCGGAACAATGATGAAGCAGAGTCATTGACCATTGGGGAGTGCCATGAAATAACCACCATGTCATTGCACAAAGCCACCGGTCCATTCAGCCTTTATGGCACCTGGAAGGGCAATCAGCCTTGGCTTTCAAAAAGAAGCTGAATTCAAGAAACTAGACCTCATTGTCAAGTCTTCTGGTCTGCCCAAGCCTCCACAGCTTCTGCCCAAACTTGAAAAGGCTTGCTCCCATCAAAGAGACGCCGGAACAACTCATCTCAGTGACATGTTTTTTATTTCCCTTCCCTTTTGTCTTTAGATCACATACAGGACCACCATGATTTTATATTAAGTGGTCACAGTAGACAGAGTCACCAAGCAGGTTGAAAACCTACAAACAAATGACAAAATTAATTACAAATTCCAATCTACTTTTTTAAGTTGATGAACAAACAAACTTTCCTCAACACGTTCGATTAATTCTTCTGAAAGCAAGTTCAATGATTTAATATACAACTCATACCAGTGGTGTCTCTGCAGGAGCTTGAAGCTGAGTTCTTTGTTTGAAGGGTACATACTGAACACAGGTGTGCCCGGTTACTTTATAAGCTCCTGAAGGCCTGAATGAGAGAGATGGGTGCGCTTGATTTTCTGTGAGGCGTGTGCCAGTTGGGTGGAGATGGTAATGCACTCAAATACATCAATCGCTGTTTTAACTTAACACTCATAAAACTACTAATCATTTCTTGCTGTGATTAGATTTCTAATAACTGTTCTATCTATCCCCATAAGGTAAACGTGTGACTTTCAAAACAACCTGCGCTTTCAAGGCAAAAATGTACTAAAACAAAGTCACATTTGGAATGGTTGCCATCAGCACATCACAATATTCTCAATTACAGTCAAGATTTTGAGTGAAAGATTAAACACATACTTCTGGCATCTCCTGCTCACAAGCTCCGTGAAAGTCTGAAGGTTTTAAAATAAATTTTTACTAACATCCATTTTAGAGTTTACTCATTTATGCAGCATCAATTACTGATAGATTAGCACTCAATTAGCTCAATTAACCTTCACTGTTCATGCAGTTAACTTCAAACATTTATCTCAAACAACGAGCTGTCAAGATGTGCGCTGATTACAATCATGACAGCAATTAAAGAGCAACCTTGTTTTCTTGAGAATACAGTACAAGTTGGGAAACTCTGGAGCCAACTCAAGGATCAGAGAGCTTGTCCAGCTGAAAGACTATAAAGTGGTGCAGCTTGGCAGAAAGGCTGCCTCTGTAAGCTGAACTTTGATCCCACAGGACTCGGCTCATGTCAACCGGTGAAGTGTTTACATCCACAGAACTTGAGAAGCTTGTATCATCTTCTTAGCGCTATCAGGAGCCAAGCACAACAAACCACAATCTGACAATAATCAAAGGTATGAGCTGTCTAGGCAACTACTGAAAACTGTGTTCTCATATATATGGATTGCTTAGATGGATGCGTTCTGTTGGGTCACCAATTATACATATATAATGCAATCTACAATCTAGCGTGATGCTGAGTGACAGCTGGAGTCAAAACATGGTGCAGCAACAGAAGAATGGTCATAATTCAATTCAGTTGATTTATATACAAAAAAAAAAACATAATTCAATCAGTGCATCAGGTTCAGTTTATTGTTCAAATTGTTTAAATTTTCTGTCTAAGGAAATCCAACAGATTGCATCAAGTCCTCATTCTGAAGCGACAGTGGAGAGGAAAAACTCCCTTTTAACAGGAAGAAACCTCCAGCAGAACCGAGTGACTTTACCATGACTGACTGGGGAGTTCGAGAAGACCGAGCACACAAAAAAAGGAAACAAAATGATTGATCCTGGAGTACTTTCTATGTTTGAGAGAACTACGGATTTAATGGCAGGCGTAGCTCCTGTAGTGGCTTTATCTGGGAAAGAAACAGCTAAACAGAGAAGCTCTGAGTCGATTTTAAAGGCTACAAAAATGTAGAGAAGCAAAGAATGGACCAGAGAAAGAAGTGGTCAGTTTGTCCTCCAGCAGCCTAAGCCTATAGCTACAGCAGCATCACTGCAGAGATAATAGGAAAACAAGCAAGTGCAAAGGTCTTCTTTATGTATTAATAAACTAACTCTGCTCAGACAGAGGGATGATAAAAGCCTCATCATGAAAAAATGATGAGATGATTAAGAAAATGCATCAGTAACTGCACAATGCCTGTGAACTGGGCTTATACTTTTTATTGATTTATTCAATTAAAGTTTACTTTGCCACTGTATAAAATAATAAAAAAATGGGTCTTAAATCATTTTATATCAACCCAACTCAATCCAATACTATTCAAATAGTCCAATTTAATGTTAATTCTGAATTTCCCAATTGAATTTTTACCATACCTCACCCTGAGCAAGCATGCAGTGACAGCAGGAACAAACAACTGCTACACAACAGAGCAGCTGCTCACCCAGAGAAACAAATTTGTTTTTGATGTTCCACATTTTGACCCAGAGAATATGTGCCTTTTGCTCGGATTTGATTTAAAAACATAAAATTTTTAAAAACTATTAAGATTTATAAAAATTAAAAAAAATATCACAAGTATGGGATAGTGTGACTTACAAAGTAAAGTTTTCTCAATTAGAAATATACAAATGTACAAAACCAATTTATCACTTCAGAGAGTAAATGTGTTTCAGTACAAGCAAAAAAAAAAAAAAAAAAAAAAAACAACTAAAAATCCAGTTTTCACTTCAGCTTGCAACCTCTTCTGTTACCAAAATAATGGCAACCTCTAAAGCGGCTGATAGGCCACATGTGCTGTATTTATTGTTGTTACTGACATTTTCCTTTCCCCTTATACAATATTGTAATTGCATTACTGCCTGGGTTAAAGCTGCAACAGTTTTGGATTCAAGGGAAACATTGAGCTAACGTGCTTTAAATTAGGAGCCATCAGTAAATAGCAAAGCACAGTGTGGCAGAGGACATACTGTATTCTGTGATAAGCATGTTGGACTAATTAGGAGGCAGTGCAGCTCGTTGGTGTGTAACTTTTGACCAGAGTAAAGCACACTTAGCTGCACGTCATGCGTTTTGAAATATGGATTTCCACTAGAGAAGTTTGTAAAGAGCATCCAGAGAAAATCCTGTTGGTTTTTAATGAGTATCGTCAAACTAAGCCAAACAATGAAGGAGGCTTGATAGCAGGCAGAAAGGTTTGAAGTGATCAGCTGGTATTAGTGAAGGCTGTGTAGGCCAGAAATCATCTGACAGATTTCTGCATTAATTCAAAATCTGCTTCTCCGTTATTGGACAGCAGAAAGATCCAAGTTATGTGTGCTAAAAAGAAATTGCATGCTAAAACAAATTTTTAAATAAGGAAAAAAATATGAAAACTTGGGGGGGGGGAATACAATGAGACAGTAAAAACTATTAAATAAATAAAAAAAATTAAAGTGTGAAAAGTAATGAAAACCAAAAACAATAAGATTGGAAATAAAATGGAAAGTTAAATAATTGTGACAATGGGAAATTAATGAAGTTAATTTCCCAATAATACATTTAACTTATTTAATGTTAAATGTATTATTAAATATTTGGCACTATATCAAGCTGTGTATTTAATCCTATAAATACATACATATATTGTAAAGCACTTTGAATTTTCTTTTTGCTGAAAATGTGCTATATAAATAAAATCACCTTACCTATATTTATTACCAGTTCTGGCAGGAGCTGAACTCCATACCGACGTTAATATATGTCCCCATGCAATCTAACTCAACTCAAGCCATTATTAAGAAAAATAAGCAAACATTTCAGCTGCTGGGTGTGCAAATCTTTGGAAACATCCCCAAAAAGGGCATCTGTGATTCAAATGAATAAAGACTCCACAAAGTACAGAACTAATAAAGACACTTTTCAGAGCTTTTAACAATACATTGTGTAATTTCCGCTTCAAAATTAGACATAAAAGCCCAATGAAATTCAGTGAAAACAGTGCTTGTAACATGAAAACCACATAACACAGTTGATTAATGGGAGGGTTATTTCATTGGGAAGATCCAATATTTTGCATTTATGTTAAATTTTTGCTGTGTGCCCATGAATTTTTAACAGCTCATAATGCAGCATCTCTATCCACAGAGTTTCTGCTTCAGCTAAAAACAAGCAACCCAAGTACAACTCCAGTTCAACGAGTTGGACTTTGGATCTGTGGTGCACCTCTTTGTGAAATTAACCAACTTTATTTTGGTTTCAAAAGCCCTAAATTTGCACAAAGAAGGTGAAATGTTCTGCAAATTCCGTCTTCTAAGAAAGAGCTGTCAGCACAACTTTAACCCTGAAAGGTTTGTTGAGCATTTAGGGAAACAGGATGCAAGATTCTATCAGGCAGAGGTCAAAATTTACATTACCAACAAGAAGTGTTTGCATTCCCATCAGGCTAGGAGTAATTGCTTTCTTTTTGCCGATCTCAATATAACAAAAAAAATGACAGTACAGTAATTGCTTTGAGAAATCATGGCTGAGCTTTTGAAGGATCTCAAACTGCAACCCGATCATTCCACTCAGCATCTTGTCTATCTGCAATGAAGGGCCATTACCAACGCCTTTTGCTCACTCAACCATGAGGCCTATTTGGAATTGTTCCACCACTGTCAGACCTACCGCAGATCTTTTCAGCGTGGTTCCACATGAACAAAGTCCTCTTTTTTTAGGTGTGTAATCAAAGAGACACATATTGAGTGTGGCTAGATGAGCATCAATTTTCAAAACAGCATCACGTTTGATTTGGTTCGTATAAATAACTTGCCTCATCTGTAAAAGCAGGGAGGATTTTTTATTTTTTGTACAGCTAGGTTTAGCTCATGGTGAGCCTCCAGCTTTTTATAGTCTCAAATCCAGTATTAAATCAAATGTTGAAAGTTAAACATAAAATCTAAATATGCATTGTTCTCATTTATTAGAAACAGTAGCTTTAGGGAAAAATTTATAAAGTCCCCAATAATTATGATGGAATTTACAGATTCATAGATCTGAACATTTGAGTCGATGCCGATATTTATATTGCTGTTTTGACCGATAACCAATATTTACAGATAAAACTGATGTTATTGCTGATATATTATACATCTATAAGAGTAAGTATTCTTTAGTTGTAACCAGACTATATCTAAATTACTACATACAAAGCTAGTTAATTTGACCTCAGTGACATTTAGCTTTGCATGTTGGCTTCATTCAGGTCAGAGTTTCCATCTGTTTTACAGATATTTTTCAGGCTTCGATCAAAATGGAAAAAGGTAAAGCTGTAGAAAATGTTTGAATTTTCAGACTATTCTCAATCAACATCCGTCTTGTCCATTTCTCTGTTCATCTGTCCATCCATCTGTCCATTGTTTGTTCATTGGCATCTCCATCCGCCTCACTGTTTTTTCGGTTTGTCCATCCATATACACTTGCGCATCGTTTGTCTACCCATCCATTCATTTGTTCGTCTGGCCACTCAATCAGTTTAACCGTCAAGTCACTCTTATTTCTCTATTTATCCAGTTGTTTTTGCATCGTACGTCTGTCCCTCTGTCATTTTTCTGTCCGTCTGTTCATTAGGCCGACTGTGTTCATCTGTCAATATGTCAGTGTATAATTTCCACATCTCTCTGCTTAAGCAGCCGCTTAAAAGTAATTGTCCTTTCATCTATATGTCCGTTCATTGAGTTACTGTTTGCCCATCCATCATTTGTCAACCAGCTTGTTTTTCTGTCCATTTGTTGGCCTATTCATCGAATTGTTAATGGATTCATCCGTTTTTCTGTCCGTGGATTAGCCGATCAATTTTGTCCATTTGTGTGTTGACTTGTCCATCCATCCATTTTAGTCTTCCATTTAAAAGAGTTTCAGTTTGTCGTTTCTTTGTATGTCCATCGTTTGTTCATCCTCCACTCCTCTTCTGTTCAACTTGTTGACAAGTCAATCAGTCTGTAAGCCATCCTCCCATCCACATATTTAAAAATATGAAACAAAAAAAAATCAAAGTTAAATAAATTTGAATTTTAGTAAATTAAAAGTGGAACGTATTGAATTTTGACAAGAAAATGACCAAATATACTGTGCACAAGATGTTTGATAATTGAGTTCTTAAAATATGTCTCAATAAAATCCATGTAGGCATAAATAGAAGGGGCAGTATTATGTATATTTCAGGCACAGTGTCTTTCTATAGCACAATCAAGGAGCCATATTAATGTCAATTGTATATATATATATATATATATATATATATATATATATATATATATATATATATATATATATATATATATATAAATAACTTAAAGAAGTTTGACTTGGCAAATTAATGCCTTGAAATTAAGCCTCTCTCTTTAAGATGCTCCTGCTCTTTCCCGTGTTGTGGTCCACCATCAACACGGCATCATAGCAGTTCCTCCTTCTAGCCTTGTCTTAGAAGCATTGCTTTAAAAACCAGATTGTAAGATACGCTCAGCAGATTCGCAGCTCCACCAGGTGTTTGCCATCTGCTGCTGCTAGTCTGGAGGAACTGAGTCATGGGGGTGGGAGGCAGAGGCTCAGCTGGACACGGATCTCCGAGGAAGATCCGCGTCGTGAGAGCAAGTGCCTCGGCACCCTGAATGGTTGCCACGGGAGATGAAAGGATTCCTCAAAATGCATGAAAGTTTGAAAGCACACTCCAGGTACGTTTTTGATGAAGGAAGGAGCATTACAACATGATGCAAAGCTCAAAAAAGTACAATTTACATAATAGCCCATTATTTAAAATGAATGCCCATCAATATTAGGAACGTTTTGGACATCTGAAAACAGCAGAAACCCTGCAAGATTCAAATCTAAAACATCAGCCTGATGGAAAACAAGTTTTCTAGCAGAAACTATTCTTCAGGCTGAAAATATGACACCGGTCTCTATTTGCAGCCAGATGAAAGATGAGTGCAAAGAACGTGTCAACAAAGGACGACACTGAAAAGGTACACTCCTGCTATCTTTCTTGTTTGATGAAGTGTGATATACTGCATCTCAAGATTGTACTGTAGGACAAAAAGCTTTGTCCTGTGCTGCTGAGATTTGTTGCCATTAGAACGGGCAATATTCTGGTACCTCAACAACAAAGTCAATCTAATTATAGGTGGAAAATAAAGTACCAGGACCAGTTGGCCAATCTCTGGCTTCATATCAATTTTATAAATAAAATTTCTTATCTAACTGGCCAGAAAAATAAATTATTCAATGCTTTCTCTTCTCTGCCTTAAACATTAAAATCTAACATTTTTCTTTCACCTTGTGAAACTTTTATACCTTTATTGGTATAAAAGTTTCACAAGGTTGAAATGAGATTTAACCACGTCATCAAAACTATTTTGAGATCATTTCTGTACAGATTTCCATTCCTAGTATCTAATTATAAAGGTTTGCTAACATACCTGCTAAACTGTCAATCTTAGTTTCTTAAATGTGCCTAAAACTGCCATTAATATCAGCTTAATACACATTTTTCTGGAACATTTAAACAACATTAAATTTCATGGGGTTTTTCACTTTTGGAGAGTTACGACTCACAACTGTGGCAACAAGGTATCATTTTACAACTGGGAGCAGCTGATTAACATTTCTAAACCTCAAATCATATCTGAACTACGACCTCAAACCCCAGAGGAGTTGAAATAAAGCTTCATGGATGCAGAGCAGCACCAAACAGCAGACAGAGGAGGAGGAGGAAGTTCAAACCACCTGCATCGATCATGATGGGAAAGGATCATAACCTCGACTCCAACATCGCTCTGCCCGGCTTTCTAAACATGCAACCAAACACAGATTTTTTTTTTTTTTTTTTAAAGAGCGACTAAAAGCAAAGGAGATGGATTAGTCAAACTGATGGTGTCATTATTGACATGATAGGGTGGAATATCATCTCTGCTGGTCAGAAATGGAGCTGTTAGCATGTCATGACCGTAACAACACTAATGCAGCAACAGCCTTCAGTCAGAGGCCTCTATACATTTGTTGCAACACTGACTGCTACCAGAAATCTTTTCACCCAACAGCATCACATCCACGACGACACTTTGAAGGTACTTGGACGACATGAGTTGCAACAACATTTAATTTTCCGTCAGGATAAACAACTCGATCTCAAATTTAACTGAGTTTAATGTGGTATGGATTCATTTAAATGTGTTATCTTATAGATACTTCAACAACACCAATTTGTTGACGTTTGATAACAATAAAAAGCAGCTCTAGCAGCTCTCACGAGGCGCTGATTTCACCGCAGCATGGACTGGAGTCGCTTTCAAACAGAACTTAAATGTAGGTTAAGCTGAGCAAAGAAAATAATTCAGCAACAATCAGCCAGAGAGAGACTGATTTGCACTCCACGCAAATTAAAAAGCCCTACTTGGAGAGAAGAAAACAAAATTTAATCAGCAGATGGCAAAATTGTGAAAACTTGAGATGAAGCTGTTTGGAAGCTTTGTAATCAACAGCAAACCTGGCATCCCAGCAACCTGAGGGCACATCTCAACAAGATGCACACAGATGAAGCCGGTGAGCAGAGCTTTGGTTTCAATCTTTATTTTGATAGATAAACCAATGTTACCTGCTATGACAGCCATTTTATTTGCATGTTGTTCTGCAGACACATTGCTGAGAACACAATCAGGAGGGTTTCACAGACTGTCTAATGTGTGACCCGTTTTTTTGTTGTTGTTTGTTTTGCAAAGGAAGCCACGAAAAGAACCAAAAAAGAGAGACGTCGTCTTTTAGGAAAAGATTAGTACATTCTTGTAAAACAGTCAGCAAAAATTACTTTAATTTTCTGAAACAGATTGTGCCCATCAGTACATATACAGAGCTTTTTCTGCACCTACATCATAACTGTCCATGATAGTGGTTGTCAGATATTTTTGATTTACTCACAAACATGAATGTCACAATCATTTTATTCATCCATGGTTGCATTTAAACCGTCTTTTCTGTAGCTGGACGAATGACGCAACTTGGATTAGAAAAGAGGAAAAACTGCAAGCCCAAAGTTTAATTTGCTGATTTCCAAATGACACCTACGACAGAGACAAAAATATCCATACACCTCCACTAACATTTGCATGAATTTCCCTTAGAGAGTTGCACTTCAATCATACATTTATTTCAAGCAATCAACAAGATCCCAGCACAATTCTGGTTCTTTGAGGTGCATTTAGGATTGTCTGTTGATTCGCAGCATCCAATTGTGTCCAAAATGAAAAGTCAATCACCTGATCCATCACTCTCTGACAAAAGTCGATCAGGTTGTACAGCAGAAACCCTGGAACCACCGAAACTCAAGCCATCAAACAGATGATGCAACACCAGTGCCAGCATCCATAATGGAGCCAGTTTAGCATAAACATGGACTGAGAAGCTGCCAAGCAAGAACAAAATGCACTGAAAAGTCATTTAGTCAGAGGAAACTGTGACAAGGCTGTTTGGCCACAATTACAACAAGAATGTGAGAAATTTGGAGGATTTTACAGAGAGGCAAAATATTCATCCAGGATTATAACAGAAGCTGGTTGATGACTACAAAATACACATTTGAGGTACAATTAACTGAAGAGATGTATAAATTTAAGTCAGTATATCAAATATTGAACCTTTGTGTATTTGAGAAGACCTACAGTGCAGTCTGTGTTCGTCTGTGAAGCAATACATGCATTCCTGTAGGCCTCAGACCTACTTTTCCCAGTCTGATCTACACTGACCTGAAAACTGGAAAAAATCTAGCTGGAGAAACAATTTTAACCCTGAAATTATTCAAATTCAGAAATAATTTATTAATCCCAAAGGGAAGTTAAATGCTGTTGCAGCTCATTAATTCAGATTCTTTGAAGAGTTACTGAAGACAGAGATGACTGTTGGCAGGAAAAACCTCCTGTAGCAGTCTGTATCAGTGAATCTGAAGATGCCTCTGACTGAAGAGACTGTTTTTTCAAGACAGACTCAAAGAGGATGCTCAGGGTTGTCCATAAAATATGATTTATATATGCATAAACATATGTATTTGGGAAAAAATACATTACTTTAAAACTCAGACTGCATAACTGCATGATTAATAAAAACACAAACAAAGCTGAAAAAGCACTGATTACATCAGAAGTTATTTTTATTTTATCTCCATGTATCAATAAGATTAAAATATTAATCATCGCATTAGTAATTTGACCATTTTGTTTACCAAGGTTTTTCTTATTAAACTTGGATTAGATGAAAAACTGAATTAAACTTTACAGTCCATTTTATAAATGTTGGAACAAAATGTGCATTGAAGGACAAGTGTTATTAAAATAATTGCAAAAAAGTTGAAATTTCAACAATTTATCACAGCCAATAAGTCGGAATTGCAAATACCACTTAATTAGTCAGATTTTTTTTTTTTTTCATTCTGCCTCAGGAAAGCGGCCCCTGTTTTTGCTGAAGGGCTATCAATGGCAAAAGCAATTAAATCGAGCAAATTCCTCCAGGTGTTTAATGGCTGCTCGCAAGGTCAGCGCAGCCATGTTTAGGATGCCGTTCAGGCGTGAAGAGGAGGAGCGGGGCCTGTTTTTCTGGAGGTGTGAACACTGCTGTCCCCCTCAGGTGACTCACATGACTTCTACTCGCTCCCCGCTACGTTTTCGGAAAGTTTGACAGCAAATCACAGGAGAGCCTCGTCTGCTCAAAGCCATTACAGGTTAACAGAGTTTATTATTAAGCAAGGCTGTGTACCTGGTCCCCCCTTCAACATTCTCCATGTTATATGGCCAATTCCATAAGATTACAGATGCACCCTGGCATAAACAAGCACCAAACTGATTACCCTTGAAGGCCTGGAGCTCAATGCAGCAAGTGAGCGTGAAGAACACCTGTGTCAAAAAAGTAATAATAAAAAAGCCTGTTGGACGAGCCAGAAGAAGCCCAAGTCTGCAGGATGGAAATGGAGGCAATCTAAAGTGAATCTCAAAGCCGTTTGTTTGGTTCTGCTTTGTGGAAGATACTCTGGAGGGAGGTTTCCCCATCTGTCCTCCTCTCACCTTGGCCACTGTCTGCCAACTTGTCACATTTGAGTAGTTGCTATTGGACTAGTCCACTGAGGCCCTGTCAGAGACCACAGAGAGCAAGGCCCGATCATCAATCACAGAGAAGAGGAGCAACACCCGTTACAGAAAGCTCCCACCAATGGTGCCCAAAGATCCAAGCTCCTCTGACACAGATTTCAGCAAATAAATAAAGATGCATCTCAAGGAGTTAAAATTTGATTAAATAAAAGACAATTTTAGAGATTTAACTCAAAAAGACTACACAATAGTAAGTACACAACACGGACTTCTGATATTAAAATGTTATATATACAGACTTAAGCTATTGACACTGTCTACAAGTAAAGTTAGTGATGAAGTAGGGGCTGTAGAATTCTAAGAGGAATGTTGAGTGGAAGGAAGAAGTTTGGTTAGGAAAAAAAATTGCACAAACAACAGAGAATACCTGTTGCTTTTAAGAAGAATGCAGCAAAAACTATTCAACAGTTTGGCTCTAGCTGGAGTTGATGTTTCAACAACCATCACAAAGACATTTTCAGGACTTGGGCTGCAATTATTGTATTATTTTTGTCAAGCAAAGGGGGGGAAAAAACGTTAAAGTGTCAGAGTCTGGAGGAAGAGTGGAGAGGCCCGGTTGCGTGAGCATCCAGTGTGAAGTTTCCACAGTCAGTGATGATTTGGGTTGACATGTAATCTGATGCTCATAATTAATATCCTAATTTTTTGAGAAACTGGATTTGGGGTTTTAATTAGCTGTCAGCCATAATCGTCAAAATGGACAAAAAAATAAACTGATTTACTGAACTAATTATATTTGTGATGATGGTTCTAGTTTTAGCGTTTCCAGTAAATGTCTCTAAAATACAAAGGGAGGACATGTTTACCATTATGTAAAGTGTTTAAAGTTATAGTAAATGACAAAGCGTGTCTAATCTCCCAATTCAATCAAACATATAAATTACACAGAGATCCATATGGATAAAAGTGTTGAAATCATTTTTACAGAGAAAATTAAGGTTCTATTTGATCTTTTTTCAACCCATTTTCAAAATCAGTCAATATCTCCCAAAGCTGTGACACTTTGCATTCTGTTTTAACGCGATAAAATTCACAATGTTTCTTCTTTTATGCAACTGTAATTGCGCTCCAATTTGTCATCACTGTGCCTCGGAAACTAACAAGAGACAAGAAGCCGTGAACTAATGTAGCAGCATTTCACCACGAGACTAATGGAAGTCATGCTGAATCACCTGTGAGCATGGTGAGGTAATTGCCATTTGGGAGACCCAAAGTGCATGTAGTGATAATAAAGTCTGGAGAGCAGGAGGTCTGCCTCTGTCAGGTAATTGCGAAACGAAATGCCATGCGACTTGGCCATGCATCGGGTACAGAACCTAAAGATTTATTCACCAGCAAAGTTATGAGAAAAAGCTTGAGCTTGCTTGGTTTAACATGGGGGTCAATTATAACGGAGCCTTGCTCAAGTTGTCACCATAAAGCGCATAATCAAGGTGTGCTGCTGGGCTAACCGCTAATCCATTGCTGAGCAAATAAGTGTGGTAAGCTGGCAGAGTTATTCCCAATGTCCAACACTCAGTACGAATGCATACTGTATCTCTGTGTTTTTGTCCAGGTTTTTAAACTCCGTTCCTCTGTAGGAAGACCAGCTGTCAAGTGAAGCAGCTTATAAACAGGATTAGCCCTCAGCAAAAGGTGAATGTCAGCATAGGATTGCCTTAAAAGCCACCTTTAATCAGCAATTCATCCTTGTGGAGATAAGTCGGCTTTGATAACATTAACATCCCTCAGAACCACACAAACAGGTTAAGCCTCCTGCATGATGACTTGGATGATGTCATTAAAAAGGTAAATCTGTGTCTTTAAGTTTACAAACTAAGACAAGTTTGGTTAATCCAATTGTAAAAGAATCAAAAATTACTGTTTCAAGAGAAGAAACCTGGCCTTAAATGATTTAGAGCTACGTTTTCCCTGCATCCTCTCTGCCACTGTGTGCTTTTATCATCCTGAACGAAAGCAAGTCAATGAAATAAAGAGAACAATGGCTTCCCAAACCTAAGCTTCCTTACTCACCATTTATGACGTTCACTCTGCAGGAATACAGGAAGAGAAAAGGGCCTAGTCAGCTTTGACATCAGCTGCTCGACATTAAAGGAAAAATACCCTGCATGACATTACAAACTATTTAGAGAAACCCTGTTAGCTGCTAATACACTTCACTGGGATGTCATACAAATGTTGTGCAAATCTTTAAAGTGCAACCAGCCCCCCTTTTGAAGGCATAGCCCCACACCCTGAAGATTTAGAAAAATTTCAAAGTGAAACTGAAGGGCCTCTGAACACATGCGAGATCAAATAAAACTCATCAAAAGAACAAAATTAATGTTCAGTCAGTTACTTTGCTTGTAAAACATCTTGTTGGCAAAAGGTTTAATACCATTAAAAATCTTGTTGGTTTCCCTTTAACTGGTGATACATTTGTGAGGAAAATGCTTTTAAGGATGTGATTAAGTTAGTCGAGACCAAGAAAAAGGTGAAAAATTCAAAACAGCTGTTGGTGGCATAAACGGGTAATAGGGTGGCATTTCCGTAGAATCTCCTGTGGAGATTGACAGCCATCTCAAGTTCCTTACATGTTCTAATAATTACATGAACCATTGTTGCCTTCTCACCAAACTATTTGCTTTTTGTCCTGCAGCCCATCCCAGCTTTATACTGATCTACAATTACATCCCTGATGTCCTTAGATCTTTGGTGGAGAAGTTAAGAGTTTGATCAAGTGTGAGAACAGGTGCGTTTCATACAGGTAATGAGTTCAAACTGGTGCAATTAATACAGGAGGGCTTCTAAAGGCAAGCAAACGGCTCCGTAAGAGGGAGAATCCATGCTGGTTTTGTAGGTGATCAAATACTTAATTATTTCAAAATGTGATTTTCTGGATTTCTTTTTCAGATTCGGTCTCACAGTTGAGATGAGTCGATACCTACAGAACTCTCCATTCTTTGTAAACCTGAAAAATTCAGCAGTGTATGAAACATTTATTTACCCCGCTGTCTGTTAACCTATGTTTCAAGTTTTAGAGATCACATTTAGGGAGATAAACTCGGTGTAAAGCATGCAGTTAAATCAAATCCACAGGGTGACTCTGCTTATAAATAATTACATGTCGTGGCACTTCGCATTGGACAGCTGATCTGACATCTGTTTGGTTGGGTAATTATATTACATATAGGCTTGGCACATTTCTTCTTTGCCATTTGCCAGTAAATGTGTCATCAATTAAAACAGGACGTTTCCTTTTTTGTTGCCTGTCATAATTTCTAGCCGGCCGATGAACGTATCTTTTTTAGATGTATAGCATCAACAAACAGGCAATATGTTGTGCTTTCATACTTCTTACTAAATGATCTAAAAATGGCAGAAAGAATTACATTTTTAGACAACTTAGTAGTTCCTTAAAATTAAAGTTAATATAAAAATACTGAAACATTTAATGGTCAGTCTGTCAGCGGCTGTATCAAATGGTTCTTAAACATCCATCCCTGCAAAAATCTATGACTAAAATAGGAACGGTATTCTCCAACTCAATTTTCATTTTCAGTATCTGATCACTTCACTGTGCCATCACATGGCATCTAGGGCTCCGATATCTCCATAATCTACTCAGAGGGAGATCTGTGATCTGCTTCCATTTTCAATCTCCACCCTGCAGGCTGGATTACCAATATGAGCCCTCAGCCAAATCGAAGCAGCACATCTCCCCACACAGGTCCTCGGGTCTAGTGCAGCACCACACTGCCAGCTGTGCTGCCCAAGTCTCTACTTACAGTTTGGGAGATAAGTTGAGCTTTAAAAAAAAAAAAAAAAACCTACATTTCATCTGTATCATTCAGTTTTGGGTGGAATACAACCTGTCATCCTTTGCTTGGCATCCTGCTGATGCACACCATGTCTACCCTCAAATTTGACTTACGTAAACACTACAAAATGGGTCACAACCCTTGAGATGAAGTTGATAGCTTGAAGACTGAGAAGAAGAGCTTCATTTATTCTGGCAAGAATCTAATAGTCTCGTGGAATATTAAAAACATATGCTATTCCAACCAAAGCAAATCTTCTCCAAGTCCAGAAACAAGTGAGTTCGAGCGATTGCGACATGATATACGACTGCAACGCTGTTGTGCAACAAAAACTACCAAACACTTCTCCAAGATTACTTTCCCACCACTCTGTTTGCATTCAACTACTCCCACATGTGCACACACGTCACAGATGAGGAAAGGCTCATCTAGGAACATAATGTTAGCAGAAAAACCTCAAGCACTGCCTGAAAAATACTCTTAAAAATACTGCAAACGAACCGGGCATTTAGCATATTCCCAGGTTTTGCAAGTAGATATTTGTGCTCTACCTTATACTCTGTTTTTTGTTGTTGTTGTTCTTTTACACTGGAGTTTTGTCCAAACACCATTACTGGCCCATTTTCCTGCCACAGCTGTATTTTCCCAGAAGACAGCGGTATGAACTGGATGTGTTGCTGCTTTGGCTCAGAGACATCGTGGCCCATTTCCTACCATGTCAACAGTATTGATCTTTCTGCTCACCCCAATGAGGGGGATTTTAGTTTATTATGAGATGGAATCAGAGTCTTGTCACACAGACACACAATTACTGCAACTTTTGCCTTAACCTTTAAGAGGAGAAAAAAACGTGACACTTGTATCATCCAAGAGGAAACAGGATTTAAAATAAATAAATAAAAAGAACAGGACATAATCAGATTGACAAAGAGCTGACAACAGCAGAAAGGTTATGAATAGGATGTAACATGTGCATTTATTATTTTTAACCACTAAAGAAAATAAGTCTATTCAAAAAACAATCTGAAAGTAGGTCAGTTATAGTTACCGTCCTCGACTCATGATTTAATAACCTTGAGGGGAAATACTTAAAATATTGACAAGCATTTGCAACAAAAATGTATAACATGCTCTAACTATTAAAAACGGATGCAATAATTAACCTGCACAGAGAGACTGGTGACTGGTGTGTGCATTAGGGGTGTAACAGTACACAAAAATCTAACTCTTATATTTAAAGGACATTTCAATGAAGACATAAAGATGCAGAAATATTTTTCACAATGTTTCGTCATGAAACAAAAAGTTTAAATTTTCTGAGAATAATTTGATTTTGATAGATGGATTTTACAACAATAAAACCACTTGGAACTGTAAAAATACATAGAGACCAATTGCGGATAAATTGTTCTTGAATGTTGGCTGAGGAAACCCCTCATAACGGACAGACAGGTGGTTCCATCTGCTGCTGTGAAGACTCACATGTAATCTGGGGCAGACTGAGAGCTACAAGCAGCTGGATTTGGACTTTAGCCAGTTTTCTCTTTACCAGTGATGCATAATTTGGACTTAAAGTCAGTTCAGCACTTACTTGTTATTAAGTGCTGAACTGACTTTCTTTCTCCATCATCATTAAGCAGCTAAGGGAGAAAAGGTAATCTTTTAAAGAAATGTAGTTTGGTTTGGCATCACTTTTCGACTTTCATGGTAAAATACTTTTGTACTTTAGCTCAGGCACATGTGGGACCTGTACGGAAAGGTTTCGTATGAATACTTGTACTTTTGCAAGTGTACTGTGTGTGCACACACCCCACCTGCATGGTTCAGGTGTTGCACACACAGGAAGTCTTGTGGTGACCCCATACCGATGATTTATGGCTCTCTCCCGGCTTAAAACTTGACTCCAATGTCTTCATCTGATATCTGAATATTAACTGAAGGTTCACCCGCTAACCTTTAAAATTAATGGATTAAACCTTTTTTTTTTTGTCGTTTTCACTTATTGGGAATCTCTACATGAGTTTGCAGCTGGATCAGAGATGAGCAGGAGAATAAAAGAATAAATTAGTGGCAGTAGTGGCCTTTGTTGACACTGGGAATCAAACCCAGGATAACCATTATAAAGACCACAGCCTCTGCACTTCTACCATCTGTAGTTTTAAAACCATTACTTTCCATACAACTCTGCAAATACTTCGCTTGCTGAAAGACAAAAAGCTGAATTCCCTCATTTATGCAAATGAGGGAAATGTGCAAACCGTTTTTAAGCCAGTTGAATGGGCGTTTGTAGCAACAGCTAGATGACTAGATGAAGGGTAGCGTTGTTCAGCTACATACCAGCACTTTCTTGGTTGTATGTTTATAAAGTTGGCGACTATGACCCTCAGTTTTCAGCCTCCAAGCTTGGTGTCAGCCGCCCGTCTTTTCTCTCCTCACCGCCTCCCGTGTGCCGTTAAAAATATCTAACCTACAGATCCAGAAATCATTAGTTTCTACTGGCCTCACTACAGTATCTTATCAGATTAGCTGAACTACCTATTGGCCGATATGAGGTCTCAGCATCTGCGAAACCAATAATGAGAAAACCCCAAGATTGAATTTGAAACTCGGTGTGACCGGAAGGATTAGTGTGCAGCCCGAGACTTCGTCTGCCTCAAAGATGTCAGTTGAATTTGAGCTGTAGGGGGTTGGAGGTGGGTTTTTATATCATGACCTACATTTCTCCGGAGGTGGATGCAACGCGGCGGACTCAGAACATGGGCGATGCTGCCGCTCCGAAACGAAAGCAGCAGGATTCAGTCAGCACTAATTTACCGCAGCTATGGGAGAGAAAAACAATTAAAAGCCTCTTATCAGTTTGCTCGGGTCAACTGCAACAACATTAATGCCACTTTGAAAGATTTCGCTACCCTTTAAGAGGGGCTTATCAGAAATAAGATTGTTTTACCTAATTATATACATTATTTGCAAAGAGGAGAAACTAAATCGTACAGACACCCACCCACACAGCGAATGGGACTGACTAACAGCTATACAGATAAATACATGAGCTTAGTCACAACTTTCCTTTGGCCTTGAGCTCTATCTTGTGCTTTATGTTGGAGGAAGACTGCTATCGCATGGCCTTCCTCCTCCTGAGAAAGAATATGAAAAAAATCTATCATATTTATTCATAATTGACTCCCTACTATATACACAAACAAGCTTATTTTTACAGTAAATAAAGTAGTTAGTGTTGCCTAGCGACCGAATCATCAGTACCTGCATTGTTTTTACATGGTGAATGACAGACTTCTTGGCTCGAGTCCCACAGCACCTCTAGAATGTGAAAGTTTTTTTTTTTTTTTTCTTGTGCAACAACCTTCAAAGCTGTAAATAGGAAACAAAATGCAGCTAAAGAATTTTTTTTTCTCATGTCATTAAGCTAAACGAATGCATGTATACATCTTTAAAAAAGTAATCAGCCCCCTCATGTGCGAGCCTCAAACTGGTTTCATCTGGAATTTATGTGAAAGTTAGTGGAGTTAAAATGATAAAAAAAAATTTTATCTGAAAAATGTCACATTTGTTTCTATTCCGTCTGAGGCAACACTTTGTAGAAACCCTTTGAGTCTTTGTACGTTTTTCTTCTTTAAAAAAAAAAAAAAAAACAGTTCAAGCTCAAATTGGATGAAGGACATTTATTTAACACTGTTCTTAGACTGATTTAAACCAGTCAATTCAAGCTCTGGCAGTGAGTTTCAGATCGTTTTCTGGTTTTGAGGACACCCTCCACCCGAGTATAAAAGTCTCCTGCAGGTTACAATCTTGCTTGAAGGCCACGAAATTCAACTTTTCTTGAGGATTTCTACACCTAATTTTTAAAGTTTTTTTTTTATTTGTCAAATAAGAAATATGGTTTCCTTGGCTGGAAGGGAGTTCATTTAATCAGTGTGGGAACTTTAATACCTTAGTTTTAACATTTTGGACCAACTAAAAAACTGTTGGTCCAGTTCAAACGGTTCTCTTACAAAATGGCCTACTTTTGATTTCTCAGTTATTGTCAACTTGAAAAAGAAAAGAAATCCATACAGTTTTATTTTCTCCTCAATAAGAGTCAAGACTTCTTAGAAACTTTGCTCACTTAGAGAACTTGAAGAAAACTGGAAATGGGACTTGTGGTTTTATTTCAACTACATTCTTTTCACTCATATTTGTGGAAAGTTTCACAAATACAGTAATAGTTTGAACTTTGGGTCTCCTTGCGTTTGTTCTTCAGCAGCTCCTCCAGAGTCACATTGGGCCTGGTTTGTTAGTTTAGGAGGAGGGCGGCCATGTTTTGGTAGCTTTGATTTGTCACACACAAATTGTTTTATTAGTGGCTCCTGTGGGGAGACGGTGCTTTGTGAGATATCTGTAAGCAAGAATATCTCCTGACTTTACCCTTTCACTGTGGTTATTTTCCTTCCACTTCACAATTATCCAATACTTTGTGTTGGTCAGTACACAAAATTTAATATTATAGATTTGTAAAAAAGTTAAATGGGTCCAGAGGTACACATACTTTTGCAAGGCTTTAAATTCATTCCAGTTTCCTGTTGTTTTTTTTAACCAATGCTTACATTTTTGCTCTGCTTATACACCCATTTGTCATCCTGCTCTTAAGCGCTATTGATTAATATGAGCTAAAAGATTAAGATGGATTAGTCTGATGATAAGCATTTAATTTGATGAGCACATCTAATTTAATGCTTGATTTTCACTTCATTTACGGAGACTGTGTACATTAGTAGAAAAAAAAACAATCAACGATGAAAGGAAGAGTAATGTCGCTTTATAAATCTCTACTTGTTTTCACAGCCAACAATGGCGTGAATACAAACCTTTGGAAGTCTCTCAAACGCATTTCGTGTCCTTGAAAAAAAATCAAGAATAGCCTATCCACGGAGCAACTTATCTCCTAAAGTGAAGCCGACGTCTAATCAACACCTGCAACCCTTTTTTCTTTGCTGCGTCCAAGTGAGACTTCAAAAGTTGTGCCAAGCCACACGCTTCCCCCGCTGTGTGTGAGGCAGCAGTGGCAAAGAGGAGAAAGAAGAGGGAGATATCTTATCAAAGCCCCCCAGAAGCTGATGCCATTTTGCACCACATGCATTGAATAGTACCTGTGATGTGTTGCTGAGGCCTCATGTCCTTTTGAATTGGAAGGTGGATCGTCTCGCACCTATTCTCCTCCAGAGATTGAGTCCTACACTGTTAGATTACACAGATTAACAGCTAAGAAAATAGAACCTTTTTCTTCCTCCTGGTTTTTATACAATTGCAGAAGAGCTTCTGATCTGGCATGTCCTTTTATTCAGTTTTTCTCTGGCATAACAATCACTCCTATTCCGTGATATACAATTCTGTATTTAAACATACTGAGTTCAAGTATGCCTGCACAATCACTGAGCGTTTTTATATCCAACTTAAGCCTGCTGGCAACGATTCTTTGGTCTCGGCTATTAATAAACTACACCTGCTTTGTCTGCAACCAACAGTGGTAATGAATACAGTCTTTGTCAAAAAGGCTCGGCGTTAAGATTGCGAAATGAGCTTATCAGTCTGGTGCTGCAGGCTTGTAATAATCAATTACAGGTGACTACAAGTGACCTTGAAACATACTGAATCTGCAGAAATACAATGATAGGATTTGAATTGCATAGACTTGTGAAGTGCTGCCAAGGATTCTTGTCACAGTGAGCTGGAAGCCGACTGAATGAGGCTGTGCGGATACATTTTTTCTTCCTTCCCCAAACCTAATATCTTCCAGAAATTCATGGCCTCCCCTGGCTGTATCTCACCCTCTCTCTCGCTTTCTCGCCGCTCCCTCTGCTGTAATTGTCGATGAGATGCTTTTGGTGTTGCTGTTCCACCGGCAATAGCATGCAGAACGTGTATCCATCAATCTGTTCTGTTCTCCCTGAGCAATTCCCTCACTGAAATCCGTTTAGGGCTTTTCTTATTGAGTGGAGTGTAGTGGAGTCCATCTGGGGTTTCTGCTCACTAACATCACTCTGTCCTGTCTTTTCAATGAACCGACTCCCTCTTGAAGTACATGTGCTCCCGACGCAGGAGCAGAAGAAATGCCAATGATGGAAGATATTAATTAAGTCTGATATTCAGTCCCTCAGACAATAATATGAATAAACCCAATTTCTCCAAATGTGAGATATTTTACAAACTAAAACAAAAGGATTGGTGAATCTAAATATTCACACAAATTAACTACTAATTAAACTTTTTTCAGGCATCCAGTTTCTTCAACTAACTTTGCTGTGTTTATAATAAAACAAAAAATAAATGTATTTTGACTGAAAAAAACAAAGCGTCACTTTTTGATATGCGTGATTTGGGCGGTTGCCCAGGGTGGAATTAGGGAGAGAAGTCCACAAGCACCAGATAAAAAGAAATAAATACATCCAACTTTTATCACTTGCTCCTTAAACAAGTTTTCTATTGCTTTTAAGCATGTGCAGCCAATGGAGAGCTGGCACACTCTGCTTGTGGATGAAAACAGGGAGACTATTTTAAGTACCAGAAGAAGAGGCTCGGTATGAGCACCGTTTAGGAATCACCACTGCTCAAAAACAATAAATGAAAGACAAAGGAAAGCAAAGGAAATTAGGATGCACATTTTAAAGCTGAGGGTGTCACAACCGTCTTTCAGCAGGACAGCAGGGAAAGCGGCACTGCAGCTGTGATTTCAACAGCAGCTGTATGTCACCCCATCCCGAAAGTCAAATGTGCCGTCGGCTCAAACGACTCTGTAAACAAGCTGAACTCAAACACAAAGTTTACCATTTTAAAACCTCTGAAACTGATAACTAGTATGTTTTCCAAGAAAAATAAATAAATTTAGAAATGTATGGGTTTTTTTTCCTGTTAGTGCTCTGGTGACTTGTTCCTACTTTTCCCATCACAAATGAATATAAATGCTATATGGCCATCGTTTTACGAGATCAAAACTGTCTGCTGCTGAGACTGGTTGGTTTCTTTGTTTTGTTTGCAAGGTTTGAACAGCTAACCAGAAATATGTTTAGACTGCAATTCAATTGAGTCTGCTGAGTTTATTCAGAGACTCAGAGTACACAAACAAGACAAATAACACAATGACGTATAATGAGACGGTAAGAAATGGAAAAGCATAATTAAACATACATGAAGAAAAAAAAGCCGGATGAGTAGCGGGAAGGAAAAAAATTAACAGCAGGATCTGTGAGCGAAGTAATATTACAGTTTAAAGCTGCAGGATCTTTAGCAGATGTATTGAAAGTGATTTCCTACACCGATAAACATCTGGCTTCACTGTGGGGATCATGTTCTTTGATTTCTCCAGTGCATTTAACACAATTCAACCTGATTTGCTTTGTCAGAAACTCCAGAAGACACAATTGGAGGCCGAAACAACCGCCTGGATCAATGACTACCTGACGGACGAGAGTTTGTGCAGGTGGTCAGCAAAACAGGAGCACCACAGGGGACAGTACTCTCACTATTCCTTTTCGTTCTGTACACCTCTGATTAGGGAACGATTCTTCATAAAACCAAGATATTACAGACAAACCTGATCCTCCGCTTTACAGCACTGCTATACAGCAGAATGTCTTCAGTCAGAAGCTTCTCTAGAGTAGGTGAAAAAAAGACAGCTACTGCAGGTCCTTTTCTGCCTTTCACAGTCCAAAAATAAATCCTTAAAGATTAAATGATGTAATTCATACAGAATTACATCATTTAATTTCCTTTTCGGACTAATGAAAAGTAAAGTGGTAAAACCAACTAACTAAACGTCCTGGAACTCCACTTCAGCCCTCTGATTGTAAATCAGTAAAAAATATATACAGTATTTTCCGCACTATAAGGCGCACCTTCAATGAATGGCCTATTTTAAAACTGTCTTAATATATAAGGCGCACAGCATTATAAGGCGCATAGGCTGCCCCAGTCATTGTTTCACTCACGGTTTTGGTGTTGAAAAATTGTGCCCAACTGCTTTCTGGGTAACAGACCAACCGACACGCTGCAGCCGCAGTCTCTGTCTTTCGTCCCCCGCCCCCCGGCTTTAAATGTATAGGGGCTGGTCCCTTGGCAACCCTAGTCGAAGCACCCCAAATGAATATCTAAAGCCACTTTGTTGACATAAAGAATGACTCCGGTCGGCGAGGAGAGGCTAGCGCGTCTGGGCCGGGGCGTGGCCGGACGATGGTGACCCGTCTCCGTTAGCACACAGCATGTTGGTGGAGAACATGGTGCTAAATGAGCTACGGTCGGTATTCATGTCTATGGATAGGTGAGTCAAATTTATTAACAAACCAGCGTTCTGACAACTATCGCAGCATGCATCGCACGCTTCTTCTTATAAGGGGGAAAATGAAGTCGGCGGCTGCTTACCATGGTTGCTAGACCTGTTGAGGCTCAATATTGGTCCATATATAAGGCGCACCGTCGGCTTTTGAGAAAATTGAAGGTTTTTAGGTGCGCCTTCTAATGCGGAAAATACGGTATACATCAGGAGGTTTTTCAAACTGCTAGTTTTCCAGGCACCAAAATACATAAACTTACTAACAGAAAACGGCTGGAAGTTTGTTTTTTTTAATGCTTGGACTGTTTCTAGACACAACAGAGACTGTATGGAAGTCCAAAAATGTCCAAAAAGGGAATTTTGCACTATGGGTTTGCCTTCTCTCGTCACTGGACCTCTGATCAATGACAGCAGCCCCATCTGGGAAACAATGAGTGTTAATATGATTGTAGTTTCACAATTTGCATAACTACCAAATTGTAAAACAAAGACAGCTGTTCTGTCTTGCTTTGATTCTGTTGCTTTGATGAGCTTTTCAGTTTTCAACAACCATCAGGTAGAGTTATGCTAAATATGCAGCTCAAAGGGCGTTAAGTGTGCGGCTATCAATGATGTGAAGCTACGGTGTCCAATCTGTGCACATTTTATAGCTATATAGTGAAAAAGGTACTTTTCTGTGTTTCTCGCTCTTTAACAACCTACTCACCGACCTTTACATAACTGGTAGGCTATATTCCACTCGTTTGAGTGCAGTACTTCCATTTTCATAATTCATGTCAATTGTTCCCCTGTAACTTGTTCAGCACAGCGAAGGTCTTAAAAAATGAATGCTCGTGACTCTGGCACAGATTTTAAATGTTTGCTAAGGTGTATAGGTCCTCATGAGAGTTTAGTTGAATGGTGATCTTAAATAATAAAAAGCTTGCAGATAAACACATGCTTGTGTGTCATCACTACACCCTGTGCATGTTTATATTTCACAGATAAACAAATTTGGCTTTTCCAGTAAAGAGTAAACAGCAAAGATGTAGATAAGGTGGGAAAGACTTAAGAAGGATTATTACAATGGTCTCACTGCTGGCAGAGCGATTGCAAGTCTTGTTGCAATAAAAGGCTGATCAAATTTAGCATAGGGGTAAAACTAAATATTTTATTTGTCCTCATTCGAGAAAATTAAAAATAAGTCCCACCATCTGAATATTTCCCAGAGTACAAAATAAAAGCAAATTTGCATATGCAGCGACAATGGCTGAATACAGCCCAGCCCATGCTCCATGTTATAAATATAAATACTGTGATAAGGGAACCACTTGCTTTGCACATTAAAGTAAAAAGCTGTCACACGAATACAAATAAACCCAACATTTCTTGCCCAAATATTGTTCCCTCTCTCAAAAACAGCTAAATGGTAGATTTGGATCTTTATCACTTTGGTTCAGATTAGATTCATCTCTTGCTACTAATGAACCGTCTTCTCAAACAGTCCTGCATCACACCACTAACTGGTTGAAATCCATCCGTCTACTGGTTCAGACTCCACAGTCCTGAGTTGCTGCATGCTGTATTTTAACTTATTTTACTCTACAAATTTAGGCTAAAACAAAAGCTAAACTGCATATACATAGCAGTGCCACAAAAATTACAAGAGACATTTCAAATTTGTGAGAATTCAACACCAACATGAACAGTGACTGACATGCCTATGTTCGTGAAGTCTAAATTTCACCAGTCGCTTGGCTGGAGGTGGGCGAGTGATTGTCGTTTAGGAAGTGAACGGACGTCGCCTCCCGTGTGTGAAGCCATCAACACTAAATGCTTAAATCAAAGGTTTCTGGGTCAGAGAAGATCTGCAGATATTTAAATGTTGCTAGGTTAAGTGGCCTAACGACATGGTGCAAAGACCTAAAATCCACAAATACTTGAGACCCCAACTAAAAATCTAATTACTACCCATTTCATTAGTTTATGTCAAATATATAATAGCTTTACCATTTCTGAAACAGTTTTTTGTGCTGTAGCCGAGAAGCTCATTTCAGCAAGGGGTAGGAATGTATTGTATTCATTGTATTCAATTTCTTATAAGAGTTTTGATTTATTGTCATAATAAATTCCAATTCATGATGATATATATATATAAATAATCCAGAACTGTCCTTATTGTATTTTCTCTGCTGGTTGTTCAATGTATCAATAAATATTGATACATTTCAGAATGTGTGTGCAGTTTAGTGATAAAAAGCATGCTTTTGTAAGTGACTTGTGTCACAAATGGCTCTTATTGTCACTTTTATCATCATTATAGTACCACAAATTACTATTTATAATAGTAATTAAAACTAGAAAACTTTCAGTCCACCCCTAAATTCCAGGCTGCTGGACTGAAATGCTTGTCCAGCAGCCTGGACAAGCATTTCCAGGCTTGTCCAGGAAATGCTGGACAATGCTGGTCCAGCAGCCTAAATTTAGGCTGCTGGACTTCAGTAGAAAGTCATGGAGGGCTCCAGCCTTGCACCAGTTTTGCACCAGCCTCCACTGCCTGACTTTTCTCTCCTCCCAGTGAGTTTGCGTTCCAGGGCTCCTTGTGAGCAGCGGGCCCTGTAGAGCTCGCTGCTTTTCTGCTGTCTCTCCATTAGGCGCCTAACAGAGCGTTGGGCAACGGCATCTCTCCCCCTCAATGCCTCCATCTCCCTGTCGCCCTTCAGGTCTCATCGCCCTCGCAATGGAGGATCCATACGCGTGATCCCAGGACACATACTGTCCTCCATTACCCGTCCTCACAGCCCGCTGCATTCAGATCCAATTCCTTGGGCCCATATATGAACAGGAGCACGTTTTTGCATCGCTGTTTGTGTGTACAAGCAGAAGCGACTCTCCCCTGCCCAAAAGAAAGTGAGTACTATCTGGTTACACCACATCAACAGTAAGAGAGGGGGAGTAAAAGATCAATAAGCCATTTCAAAGGGTTTTGTTTTTAGCTCAGATGAAGTCTATCTGTAGATTTCTTACACATTAACTAAGAGAAAGACCTTCAGCAGTGACAACTCATACCCCTGAGCTATCCCATAAACATTGAACATCTGCCATAAGGACTCCCAAGTCAACGATTAACGTTGGTGAACAGTTTGTAATGAGCTTGTTGTGAGGGTGGCGAGAGGACGACGGCTGAAAGACAAAAACAGAAATTTAGCTCCATGAGAAGCTTTAAAAACACTTAACTTTATATACAATAAGAACTTTTAAAGCTTTTTCAATAAGAATCATTTTAAATTGCGTAAGTGATACTAGTTGAACCTTGTCACATATGTGACCGTAAACCTTAAAAGGACCAAAACAAAGAGCTGTATATAATTGGGAAGTGAGGAAGTAAGTCATTTTTTTTATGTTTTACTGATACAAATGTGAAAAAAGGGGGACTGGTATTCAATCCTCTGTAGAACAGCCTTTAAACGCAAAACGTTTGTGGTGAAACAGAAAAAGTTTCACCATTCTCAAAATAGGTGAGCTGCATGGATGCTCTCCATCCAGTCTCCCCATCAGTATTGATTTCTAAATGTTAAAAATGTAAGACTGAACTTTAACCGGGTCATTTGAACCCAGTTAAAGCTCTACTTTTTAGCGCTTTGATGTAAACCCTCCTGCAGCAGCTGTGGCTCTATGTTTGGAGTTTGTTGTCATTTGTCAGAGTCTTTACAGCCTCTAATAGGCCTTCTTAGAAGATTGCCCTGTACTTAGCTCCATCCATTTATGGTGTTGATGTTTGCTTTCCACCAAAAAACTATTTCAAAGACATCTAATCAAATTTAATTTTGGTATCAAATTGCCCTTTTTCGCATGTTTAATGCATCCCTGACATGACAGAAGCTTTTTCTTTTTGTGGCGAGTAAGGCGACGTTCACACAGCAGGTCTTGATGCTTGATTTTTTTTTTTTTTTTTTTTTTTGCTGAAATCCAATTATTTTTGCATTGTCATTCAAACTACAAGTTAAATTTGACCAGAATCAAACTGTTCTAAGTGAACAGTTTGCAATCCCACAGAGACCTAAATGCACACATTAAAATATCCAAATAAAGTCCATGGAAAGTTTAGATCATTAGAGAAACAATGTGAAACAATCCAATGGGCACTTCAGGCAGAAATCAAGATGTTTTCTTCAATACTGAAAATATATTTTTCTCCCCATTTTCCACTCGCATGCTTTACAGACCAAGTCTTCTTGGTCTACAAATTAGTTTTAGCGCCAGTTATTATCCTCATTCCCATTGAGAATGGAGGAAGTGTGTATTGAAACATCAATCTTTTGCAATCCACTGGTAAATGTGTCAACTCACTGCTCCCGTTATTCAAATCAGATCTCACAGTTTTTGCCTAGAGTCACAAACACCTCCGAAACTAAGATAACAAATTGTTTTATCCATAGGACCCAATTAAAAACTGTGAAATCACAGAAAGTCATTTGGTGTCTTGGATACTTATCTCCACTGAGTGCACAAGTGATTACACTCGCCAGCGAACTCCAGGAAATCATAGCAAAGAGAGGAATGAGAAACGTAGTTCCAGCTGAAAAGCATACTGGGGAAAGGCATATTCTGATCAAATCAAAAGTGGGAGTAGTAACTCAATGTTCGGTTGGTCTCATTCATCCTGAATTAATTTTACTGCAGTCATGCAGAGAAACCCTGTTCCACGAGCTCTGGGAAAACGGATAAAGGAACTTTGAGAGAAATTAGCTTGGTTTTATTTCGAACTGCGACTCCAGGAAAGGCATGGAGGCCTTTCAGTTGGCTGGTCAGCCGAATCGCTCTCAATAACAGAACCGAGCTACACACACTAACCTATTAGTGTTAAGCATTTTCTGTATGAGCAGGAAGTGTTTTGTTTTGAAGCACACAGCAGGTTATCAGAAACAACATTCGACTGCGCGGCTTGTACTAAATCGATTTGATTCTGGAATTCATGCGCCGCTGCAATACGCCGACATCTCAGGCCCAACAACAAATATGTATCCCTCTTGGATAATAAACCACTCAAAGTGTTGAGGAAATTCATTAAGATGGAGAAAGTCATGACATTAAAGCACGTTGGCAGGAGTGAAAGGTAATGTTTTAGAGATGTAGCTCCTTGAATTACCAATAAATGTTGCATCTGCTCAGATTAAATTTTTTAATAACGGTTGAAAATTAAAATCAGCAGAGTTAATGACAGCCTGAAGAGCAGTAATGAGAAAGAAGATAAACAAATTAAACCTGCGATAGACACCGAATCCTAACCTCACAGAATTTGTCATCATCTGTAAGGTCTTCTCAGTCGTTCATTTTCTTGAATCTCCAGCAGCATTTATGTATGACAAATGTTTTTAAAACGCGTTTTCCACAGATACAACTCAGGAAAAAGTGAAGAGCCCACTGCACTGAACCCCATTGAAAACCTCATGGTTACTCCACCAACTACTGATCTCTGAACTCAGAGTTAAATTAGTGTCGTTTCTAAATCAATATGAACTTGTTTTCTTTGCATCATTTCAGGTCTGAAACCACTGCATCTTTTTCATTTCATTTTCTGCAATTAAATACTAAAGTTTTGCTTGGAATTTTACAAGAAATGTCAATAGTTCATAGAATAAAAGAACGATGTTCATTTAACTCAAATATACCTATAAAAAGTAAAATCTGATCATTTTAAGTGGTTTCTTAATTTTTTTCCAGTGCCGAGTATGGACCCCATTTTGATTTTCAGGTGGTTAAATAACCAAGTGAAGTATTCATATCCCCTTTAATTTAATATTGCCATATTGAAATAAACCAACTGAAATGCAATTTTGCTTCATAAAAACCAAAAATGCGTACATGATATTAAGGGGAATGAGAAAGGATGTATGTTTTTTCAAAATGTCAATCTGTTTGGGCACCTGAAGAAGGCCACAAGCCGAAACACTTTGGTCGACAAAAGATCAAATTTCTAATCCTTGTAAGCAAGCTCAAAATACTAAATGAACTCATAACGGAGGAGTCGTTAGGTAGGCAGACAAATTAGAAGTTGAAGGAACATGCTCAGCCAGAAATAAACGACCAAATGTCGAATTGAACTTAGCAGAACCACTGTTTGTGTATTTCATGAGTTATTTTGGAACTCAATCAGATTATTGTAAGACGTAAATGTTTGTTTCCTTTTAGACTCTGATCAACTCAAGTCTGGATATTTGGTGCTCCTCCTTTTAACACTCCATGAGAGCAGTGAGGAAAAACTGCAGTTGGAAACTTGCTAACTTTCTTTAATTTGCACATCTGCCATCTCTCTCAGAACATCTTTCATGCAGATGACTCAACATGTCGAAACTAACTTCTAAATTTTCAATAAAATGTATGCATTTGGGAGATGATGTCATTCTGATACCAGCACTCAAGGAAATACAATTAACAGAACACAGAAAGCGTACATTTGTCAGTTCCATTTGATATCCATCCTTGTGCTTGGAGCCAGCAACAAATGGAGACATGAAACCAAAAAAACAAAAACTGTGTGGCAGCGGGGTGAGGGGGTGGTTGGAGATAAAAATGTGAGTGGCAGAAAGGAAAGGAAGCAGACCAGCAAGCAGGTGGGTGTGGAGAAGAGTCAGACAACCATGAGGAATTGCATAATGGCTGCAGACTAGGCAGAGAAGGCCTCCTGCGAATTACCAGCTACATTTATGAGGCACTTCAGCACCAGCATGCTAATGAAAGACTTGATAAGACAACAGAGCAGAAGTCAAGTGCAACCCCTCCGCTAGGGCATAATTTCTGTGAACCTATCCTTTCCTCTCTGTTCAAAAGTGATGACAGAGGACCTCTATCAGGACTTTGTAAGCCTTAGACGGGGCGAGACATAAAATAACCATAATTTAATAAAGTCTGTTAAACCTAATATGAAATATGCGCTAAAAGGGTCCATCAGAGAAGAATAGATCACCATCTGAGTGTGCTGCTCCGTTCCTGTGACATAGGCAGTGGCTTTGAGTGCTTTCTTTGTGTGCGAGCGGTTAAGATGTGGGTAGACCGTCCTGGACATAAAACATAGACTACAGCTAAGAAAAATCAATATGGCTGATCGAGGCCGTTTACCGTTTCATTATTCCAGATTCATGACCTAGCACAGCTCCATGCTGTTGTCGCCCCTCGGCTAAAGCTCAACGTCACTCACATTTGCTCATTAAGTGCCAATCACACACTACTGCAGGCTATAACTTTGCCAGAACTCGGGTGGCACTGCAGATGTCGAATAACGATCCCCGGGCATCTTCCTGTAAAATACATGTAGGTGCAGTGGTCAGAAGTTAACCTTAATGATTAACTTTGCCACAGTGTTAACTGGGTGGGTCAACTGGGACAGTAGCAGTTTTTACTGGTTTGTAGAGACAGTTGGACAGCTTTAACCGACTAAATGAATTGATAAATAATTTAATCTATTAATTCCACTTCTCTTCTCACTGCATCTAATAGCATTTAAGGATAAGCAGGAGTATAAAAAGGCCACACTATTTCATCAAAATCAAGAATCTAACTCTCTACGAGAGCATGACTGGCTAAATATGCCTGTTATGAAACACAGATAAAGACGATTGCTTTAAGGTTGTAATTCTTTAGGCTCTTATTTTGAAGTATAAAGGTAAGTAGTTTGAGAACTTTCTCTGCTGTGTTGAGTGAGTTGGGTTATTAAACTGCTGCCAAAGCACTGAAGAAGTCTACCATTTAAAATCAGTGTAAATATCGGATAGGTGGTAGAAAACAGTGACGAACGAACAGAGAACATGATGCTACCGTTAACGTTTGCTTCACAGCTTCTTAGTTTGCTAAAGTGTAATTTAGGTTTTTAATCAGTCTATAAAACCGTTATTCTATTTGTGCAAACTAGGGCTGCACAACTATTGCTGAAAATTTTAAATGGTTTAATGTTTAGTAGATATTTATATGGGATCGGTGCATCTCTCGTTTACATCTCAGACCAGCTTTGATATTGTGCAGAGTCATCTCAGAAACTAGATGCAACATCATTCCCTCAACTACACATCGACGCTCAAAATGAGCCAGGAAGATTCGGTTACAATCCAATTCAGATAAAGTTTAATGTGAAGGACACACCACTAGTCAATCTGGGGATATACAAAACAGCCCTATATAGCAGCACAGCACTAGAAATAAAAAAAAAACTCAAGGTTCTTATAGCACAGTGTGATTAAATAAAGAAGAGGGGAAGCATGGCAGTGAACGAAATGAAAAGTGTCATGTGTCACTAGCCATGATCCTGACTTTAATTGACAAGTTGTCATGGTGCAGGCATTTGGGAGTCAAATAAATCATTCGCAGCCCAGAGAGACAGAGACCTGAGACAATTCATGCATCTGTTCCACAGAGCTAAAAACACAAATTTCACAGCGAAGGCCAAGCAAAACTGTGGGCAGCGCCATGTAAACTGAAGGACACCGCATTCATTTAATCAAGACTAAAGATGCAACATACAAGTGTCCGCTGAAGGTCGCACCATCTGCTACACGTTAAACTGTATGAGAGAAACGGAAACAAAAACTATGTTTAGGATTAAATTGAACCTAAATTACCTCAAATACCAGACATTTGCAAAGGTTTGGTGCATTACAGCGTCTTTGGGTAAAACGTCGTGAAAATTTAGCAATCAACTGATGACGCTTTTGAAACTGTATTGTGTTACCAACACAGTTTGCTGGACCATTTGGGTGGTTAGAATGTAACATGATATTAAATTAAATGCTGAAATTTTGTTACCAGCAATTTTAAATGTTGACACAACTATCTTTTCATATAGAGGACGATGTAATACATGGATGCAAAAGACCATTCCATCATCTGAAGGACTGTCAGGGTTTTTACACCAAATATCCAGTTGTTGTCAGTGTCGCCTAATTTGGCTAAAAAAAAGGGCATTAGAGAAGTCTGCATCATTTTTAAGTTACGTTGTGACATTTTCTCCCCAGAACAGATACTCCTGTACATCGTTGTGTACTCTTATTTCAGAAAATGCATCCTGCTTAAATAAAAATAGTTTTAATTAAATCTGCCAGGAGGATAAATTTTATGCTCAACTGTATTTTCTTAAAAATATCGTCTTATTAACCTGACATCAACACAATGACTCATGATTCCCTGTCATTTTGCTAGCCTTCTGCCTTTACCAACACCTAACAAGGTGTCTCAAGTAAATCTTATTAACTACATATTTTTTTCAGTTACTAAAAAAAACCTCAGAGTAAATCAATAATAAAACTAATCAGCAATGCTCTGGTAAACTCATCCAGACAAATCCCTCATATTGTTTAACTGCATCTTATTATTTTCTTTGTAAAGGCTAAAAAGGACAGTAGGAAGAAAAGAAAAAAAAAATCAATATGAAACGAAGAGAATAGTTTAATTTTTATCTCTGACCTGAGAGGAGAAAAATCCATAAAATTCGACTTGATGAAGAGTCTGATGATGTTAGCGGCCGACAGTAAAGACGCTAACAGGATTCCCTCACTCCCAGCACTGCTAAAGAGCAAACTAAAGCAAAAACATTACCAATTCCCAATAAACTTAGCACAAAAACCTGAGAACACGATTTAACTAGTTCACATGTCCTGTTACTTGAACTCTGACAAACAGAATGATTAGAGATTAAATCCAGTTCTACAGTTTGAAGACATGAGCTTTAAATGTCAAATTCAACAATAATTAAAAGATTTACACAAGACATTAAACTAATGAACTAAAAGTAATTTATTTTGTATGGCTGAGGTTTTGGTGATAATTTTCTAAGACACCAACATAAAACAAAGAAGCCAGGTTGCTTGCTTTGACGAGTCCTGATTGGTTACTCTCAAAAACATCTCTCTCTCTCATACACACACACGCACACACACACACACACACACACACACACACTCCTTTCACAACTTTACTAATGCAAGAGAAAAATAGCCAAGGGTGGACTCCACCTCACCCAATCATGGGCCTTCAAAAACAAAACAAAAAAATCCCAGCAGCATCAAATCTGAATTAATGAATAATAATCAGTTGTTCTGCTGGTTCACTGGATTATGAAACGCATTTAGTATGTGTGCCTGGTTTTCTTTACAACTTAATTCTGGCAGCAGAAGTTACCAAATCTGTCAGCATTGTACCTGGTCCCTCATCTTCCTCCGTCCCTCACGGCATCGCAGCGCTCAGAGGAGAGGAACCGAGCCAGAGCTGCACGTCGCCATCCGCACCTCAACTAAGAGAAACGGCACACACTGCTTCAAACTGTCAAAGGAGAAAATGTTGATCAGAAGTTTTGCCCAGAGATCGACTGACGGTTGTTATTTTCACAGTTTGATGTTGCAGCTTGGAAAATCATTCACACTTCTTAAACCGTCCCGTTTCCCCTCAGAGAATTGGGGAGGGAGGCCTTTGCATGCTCAGAACAATTTGCAAAAGGACTACAAATTAACTGAACTTATTTCATTTTAATTGAAATAGTTTTATAACCTTTGCTGCCTCTTGGCCAAGACTTCCTTGAAAAAGAGCTTTCATCTTTATCCTGATAAAGATCAAATTAAACATTTTTCCATTTCTAGTCATATTGCAATCAATCTTCCACACATTTTACTGGAGTTTTGTAAAATTCAAACTTAACTTTAGTCCTGGAGTTACCCAACTCTAGAAGAATGCCTGTTGAAATCTTTTTTTTTTTTTTAAATACCGTAAAAATCCAATCAGTGCTACAATTAAAGGAGTCAGATGACGGCATAGTCATGTGTTGGAATCACCCAATCAGAATATATGCAACATAATGTCAGGAAGTCACAATCAGCAGAGACTGGATTTTTTTTTATAAACGCTACATCATAAAAGTAACTCATGTAGCATATGCAAGATAAAATATGTTAAGTCAGTATATTAAAGCCAGCTCTTATCCGTTTCAGGTAAAACGTCAGAAAATTGGTCAAAGTTCTCCTTGTGCCTTCACTGACAACTAAAGCTGTCCGTGGGAGCAGGAAGTTTAAAAGTATAGTCAGACATTTGCATCCTCTGCTGGTCCATTTGTTTATGTGCAGCACTAGGTGCGAATTTTATGCTGCCCCCTGCAAAGGAGCGCAGTGGTGGATGTGATTCTGCAGGTGTGTTACTGTATGTGGCTATTTGCCCTCCGCACCAAGTTGCTCATGCCGTCTGCAGCAAGACGCTGATTTGTATTAGTGCATGGTTCATGTTGGTGCATCTGCGTGCGTGGTTTGATTTTAATGCTGCTGCAGATGTTGGCTCCAGCTCCATGTGGCAGAACAGGTGTTGATGTTATTGGGGAGTGTCAGCATGTTTCCACGCCCTCCACCAGTCATTATATCCTCCACTGTATTTTGTGAGCTTCATTTATTGGATTTTAAGCCCATAATATGCATGCCCTCTACTCATCATGTGTGTTCATCGTTGTGGTAAATTACTGTAGTTATAGACAGAATGGTAAATAAACCACTTGCTCTATAAATTTCAAGATTTTAACAGCAGTGTTTTACGACAGAAGTATTAAGGCCATTGCTGATAAATATATTTAAAAAATTGATCTGCAGGAGTAAACATCCATCCAGCCGTAATTTAAACATGCTTATCCCTACAGGGTTACGAGGGGGGATTGACGCTCCTCTTCAGGGGCCATCAGGCAAGAGGCGGGGTACGAACCGGACAGGCAGAATCTTCCCTTGCCCCAAAAAACTCATTTTGAGACCAATTCAACATATTTACATGTAAAAAAAAAAAAATTTCTGATGTTGGAATGTCCAAGTTGGAAGAAAAAGAATTTTTTTTTTCCATGATTAAAGACCTACATTCACATTATTAAAACCAGCATAATATGTGACAATATCAAGTCCAACGTTTGCAACAAAAAAAAAAATTCCAGAAGATCCGACTCTCATACTTTGGTAAATGTAGGTGATGCTCATCTGGACATTTTGCAAAAAGTGTTGAATGTAAACCCTTTTTCTTACTCAGAACATCTCTAAGGTCCAGACTCAAAGCAGCCCTGCTGCAGTTTTTTCCTCACCGTCTCGGCATGTTCTCTGGACCCGTTCAAAGTGGGTCTGTACAAAGGACATGTCATTCTGATACATGAAAAAGAAAAAAACACATCCAACTCTCACACTTTGAAAAATATCCAAGTGTCCATTTCATAAATTTATCTCTTACACCTTAGATTTCTTTTGCTTTTTGTCAAATAAGTCTGACTTTACGATCTCCATTTTTTACAAAAAAGGCTGTCAAAAAATGTGTTAATATATTAGATTTATGCCTTTATGAAAAATGGACCATTTTTACTTTATTTGCAACTTTACAACCAAGAGAATATGCAAGTTCTTTCTTAGACATTCAGTATTTTGGTATAAATTGACTGTGGTCAATTTTCTTTTGGTCCCAATACTTCACTCTACAACTAGTAAACATTATTTTCTTCAAGTGATGTCAATGTTATGGGTAGTAAGCTTATATTTTAAAGCAGTGTCAAATGACAACATAGGCACGTCCATTTGTTCCTGTTACTTTAATTTATATTGCCGAAATTAATTGGCAATATAATAATTTTGCTGTTTTTTTTTTATTTATACGTCTGATAACGTGCAAATACAACTGTTTGATATACAGTTGTTGTATGTTCCTTCTTCACAGGAGGCCACCAAAATATATAAGGAGTCGACATAATAACAGGAGTCTAACTTTTAATCATTTTCAGGGGTCTTTTTTTTTTTTTTTTTTGGGGAAATTGGTAATTAAAAAATACCTCACCCAAAAACGACTATGTGTATAAATTAGGTATTTCCTGATCCTGTACCACATCCCAATCAAGGCGTTTTAAGTCATTACTATCAAAGCCCCTGACTAAATTAGTATTGATACTTCTGATTTCGTCAGCCACAGCTGTGAAACATGCAGGAAGTTTTAAGATTTTTGTTCTCTGCGCACAGCTGGCTAAAAAGCATTAAAAAGCATTAAGGAGGATAAAAAGTAATGCATTTAAAGTTATCTGACAAGCTATAACAGATAATCATTTCCAAAGCTTACAGAGTTCTAAACAAGCAGAAAAAGATGATTCACTTCAAGCACTACGGCATGTTTTCCTTTAGCCATTTCTCGATCATATTTGTTCATAAAAACCACATTTTGACATCGTTCATCTGTGGCATGACATGTGATAAATATTTTAGATTAATTCAATGTCATGATGTAGACTTCCTGCAAAAGTCAGATTTTAGGCTCCATTTTATTGCACATAAAAACATCCAGAAACAATATTTAAAGTTATTAGATATTACTTGTTTGCTTTTTGTCATTAAGGTGCTGGTTTTAGTAACCATGATGCTCCTATTGCTGAATTTATTTGGATACGTAACATGTATCCAGCCGTTAAGGCTAGAACCAGAACTGTGTTGTCCAGCCGGGTCTGTGCCGTCTTCGAGAAAACTCCTACTTCCATCATTAAATCAAAGACTTATGAGAGACTGAGGCAATGTAGTAAGACACAATCGAAACTGTAAGGTAAGATGCAGCTTTGCCATCTTATAAAAGACCAAAAATACAGTAAAAATAAAGTATCAATAACCAGTAAAAATACCTCTAGTCAGTCCCTTATTGGCTTTTTTGAGCCAAAAACGGTTTGTGTGTGTCGATGTCAAGCAGGTAGGATCCAACAAAATAAATGTGCACAGAGATGGAAACGAGAGAATGATATACGACAACTACAACAACACAATGGCAATTTCCTGCTAGGTGTAAAAGACATGTAAAAGGCTTTTTCTATATTGCTGCCCAGGAGGCAGTCAAATGTGAAGAGTAAAAGCCGCTCAAAGTGGCTAAAAGCACCAAGGGCTAAAACTTCCATTTCCATCTGGATTTGATTTAAAATGTAAACACACTTTGTTGCACCAGAGAAATTGCAGGAATTGTGCAACTCATGACATGTCTCGGGGCATTTTGTAATCCCGAATATATTCAACTCAAGTGGTTTTTCCTTCTCCCTCCGTCGTCCTTTGACTTTCCATTTTCCTCGCCTTTCACACAAACTCATATTTAGTCCCCCCCCCCCTTTTTTTTTTTTTTAGATACAACCAACTTGAATCTAAAAAATCTATTGGTATACCTCATGCAGGGTGTAAATAGACATTATTAATGAGGGGGCTGCAGAAACCCCATCTCTCCATTCTGCACTCCTGTGGGGTTTGGCTCTATATCAAGGCTGTTTTTGGTGATTAGGTCCTTGATGTTGTCAGCTGAATGGCTCTTTTATCAGCAACTGTGTCCTTTTTCTTTTTGGCTCACATCTAAGTAAGAAGGTTTGCTGTATTCCTACTCTCCCCATATTTCACTCTTTGCTCTCCTGGAGGCAGCCGGTCCTGACTGCGTATACAAATGACCGGCCTTATCTGCACCCCAGCAAATGAATTTAAACACTCAGACTCTCCTGAGATGCACACACCCATCTTGTTGTCTGTGTAGGGACACGTTGCTATTTTGGTCCTTCTCACTTGCACTAATACATGCCGTGGGGGCCCAATGACAAATCCTGAAACGTGACTGAATTACAGCATGTGCTAGAGATATGAGGGAATACTAATTAGCAGTAAATGTCATGTATTTGCCATAGGACAAACATGTTGTTAAATCACGGCAAAGTCTACAGTCGGGTCATTTTGCTGGATTATACATCTAGAATACCAAAGCAAGAAATATTACACCTCTGCATATATGTTTACACATCTATAAAAAAACTGAAAGATAAACATTAAAATGCTGAAGCCATCTGCACATTAATATACAATCCTGATAGAAGTTTATGAGGGGAATGTGCTCATTAGATTCCAATTATAAATGCAGTCTCATCTATATGCATTTTGGCAAAACCTGTAAACTTTTCGAATGATAATTTTAACCAATAAGTAACTTAACATCTCAGCGTGGGACTCGTGCTCTCCTCCGTGAATCCTTTAAATCATTAATAAGTTGTAGTGGAGGTTCCATCTGAAGGTGGAACACGGCCTCAGACTACACAGACGGTAAATGGTGAAACTAAACCTCACACTCTGAAAACAAGTCCTGGGTTGGACGATGGAAGCGCAGCGTCTCATTCTGGTGCCAGGTATTTCAAAATGCAGGCCGTTTCAGGGAGCAGCTAATTAGCATTTTCCTTACAGGGCTGAAAACAGCTTGAAGATAATTAAGTGTTCTATTTTGACCCTCCTGTTTGTATCTCGGTCCAAACTTAATCGAGGCTAATTAGGCACTGATGTGAGTATTGATAAGCAGGAAAGATGACGCACCTTTTCAAGCCAGCAGCTGGAAACATCAAAAGAGCATCTCAACGTGGGTCCGACCTCGTCATTTCTGCAGAAAAATCATTGTCCCGATTCCAGCTTGTTACATATATCTCATGTCATTTCAGTTTTATGTTCCAGCTATGAATTTATTTAAGAGGAGATTAATGCCAAAAGATCCGGCTGTCCAGGAAGCATTGCAAAGCAGGACATTAATCAATATTGTAGTAATACAAAGTGCTAGTGCTGGGGAATAGCATAAAAGTATAATGTAGACAAAAATAATTTAAATGTGTCATAAATCCAACTTAAGAAAAAAGACCAAGTAGCTCAACTCAATCCAAGTCTACAACAGATCTTTTTTTTTTTACTCTTTTTGCATCGTCATCCATGATAATTACATGTATTACAATCAGCCTTCTGAGAATAGTTGACGACCCCAAACCGAGCCGCATGCGCAGAAGAAGAATGTAGATATCACAGCAAAGCACTGTTTACTGACGTAATAATGGACGCTGCCATTTACAGATCGATTTTAAAAAGTTCTAGAGTAACGAGGACAGACGATATTACCACAAGATCATAACATGAAAAAAGGCTGAAATATGAAAGCACAACTAACAACTGTATTTTGTGGAGAATTGACTGCAATTTCTGTAGAGAAGTCAGTTTGGATGCATAATCGGATTGGATGACATAATAGTTGGATAAAATGCAATATACAGTAGACACTTTGAAAGCAATCCAATACATGTCCCATGTAGCAACACATATGGAAGTTGCACAAATCAGATTTTCTTTAGGGTGAAAAGATCGTGATGGGCCGTTAAGACTGCCATGAAGAAGTTGGACATGATCACATGTGAGGAAAACGATCCGATTTGGGTCGCATTTGCCTGCAGTAACCTAAAGAAAAGAACAATATGTACCGATATGAATCTGAGGCAGATGTCTACTTCAGCTCAGGAAGACTTGACAATAAACTCCATATTTTCTGTGCTCAGTCTAAAGGACAGTTATTGGCTCTCCTTAACCTTGCAAGAGAATACGTATATGTGAATTGGCAAAAGTGTCCATGTGCATCTAATCTCAATGGAGGTTGTAGAAAACAGCAAAAACATGGTTGAGACAAAAGTGTAAAAATAATTTAGAAAACTTGTTTAATTTTACTAATGAACTTTTTAAGTCAAGTTTTTTGGGGGGGTTTAATGTAATGACTGCAATCCTGTTCATTCATATGGTCTTGGGGGAAAAATAAGTTTGACAAATGAGATGGAAAAGGGAATCTAAAAGAGTTGCATAAGGTATTTTTTGATTTTTGGTAAAGTGGAGGATCTGCTGCTAAGAACTGGGGAAACTGCTTTAAGAGCAGAAGCGCTTGCTGCTTGGTAAGTGTGATGAATATAAAAGTTTTCACATCAGTCTCCAAATGTCCAACACCACAAGAGAAAGTGATGCATTTATCAATTGATTTTTTTAAATAGTCACAAGACAAGTCTCATTAATTAGTGCCCAAATTACCTTCACTGAGACTACCAATATTAGTCAAGTCTATTTCTTTCCTTTCTTCAAAATAAGAGTTCAAAACATTGACGGCAACTGGAGAGCGACTTTCATTTGAGGCCTTCCTTTGGAAAGTCTTGTGCCAGAACTTTCCGCTACCTGGTCACTAGAGCTGCACTACGACTGAAAAATATATTTACCAAACTATTGCTCGTTATCAACTATAATTGACCCACATCCGCCCAGCTTCATTTATTTATCAGAACGTCCAGGCCACTGTGAGAATGTCCACAAATAATTTACGTCACGTCACGTATGGGTATCGGGTGAGGAGAAAGTGTCGGACAAGTGAAAAATATGACGCAATATCTTAGCAAATATTGGGAAAGTGCATCCAAGTGGGAAAATGCGATTAGAATATTCCACATATTGGTATCTCGATGACAACTGTGATTTAATATATTGTGCAGCTCTTATGCTGTAGTACTTTTTTTTTGCTTTGATGCAGTTATATAAAAGTATTCGCAGTAAATTAGATGAATGCATAACCTGTGAGAATAAATGGTGTCCATCTTTGAAAACAACAACCTGCATAACCCACAATACGGCACTCATCAATAAAATCTGTTTTCTTTGTCTATAATTAGCAACCCATTCCTCCAACCTGTTGTCTCATTGGCAGTTAAAGTGCCACTGACTGATTCCTTGCAATTTAGCTCCTGGATGATTTCTAATTGTCTGGAAGTGAGAGATATCACACAGTGAAGCATCGCTGAAATATTACATACCGTTAGGCATTAAATTTACAAGCTTTTCAGCTGGCAAGTAAACACCTTGCATTTTTCACTTCAACTCAACCGATGCCAGTGGCAGTGCATTTGTGCTGCGACTGCTCGCAGTTCGAGGGGCTAGCATGAAGCTGCTGCTATCTGTCACTTAAGACCATGGATGAAAATTGGAGGATGGAGGAGTGAGGTATCCGTGTTTACCCAAATGACCAATTAGAAGACAGAGAAACCTACAAGATGGAGTCTGCCTCCAGGAGCAGGTACAAGTCACTTGTGGGACTCAGCAGTTGCTAGGCAACACCATCTATCTGTTGTTGAGCAAGTCTTGCTGGTATGGCCATTAGCCTATATGTATAAATCACTGGTAATCTGTGCACTTCAGATAAGGTGAAACAGTTGTGTGAGGAAAAAGAACTGAGTTTTAATCTGTACTTGAAGAAATGCACAATTTTTTTTAAAGAGGCCTAACAAAATAAAACTATTAAAAAAAAACAGCAGATTTTAGGAGAACACACATTTATCAGCACTTTCTAAGTTATCTGACAGTCCTGAGTTAGGATATTAATCTTATATGAAACACCAGGTAAGAATGTGTAGTGTGTTGTAGTTTGCTCAAGGAAAGATGAGCTATGGGCTTCTGTTAGGATTTGATGTATGCACCACTTGGCAGGGGATGCGGCGTAAGCAGAAATGATGAGAGCATTGACAGGTTATAGATCACACAGAAAGTTGTAACAGCCCAGAGGATCTATTCCAAATTAAATAGCTGCCTTATCTCCATTATTTCAAAAAAATCCAACTCAATGGATAGAAGGCTATTGAATACATTTTAGAAATGCATTTTATGCATTTTTCGGTACATCTCCTTTAGAAGCAAACTCTCTGGTGTGATCATCATTATTATATTCCTATTAAACATTTTAATGATAAAAAAAACTGTCAATTTTAACCCTCTTTGGTCTAGGTTATACACGGTCATTCTAGGCTATTTTTTTAATTTACCCTTTATATGTAATAATAAACATCAATATTGCCTTATGTGATTTTATTCAGCACAATCCCAACTGTGTACATTTACCATTATTGTTTTCATCTGGACATCTTGCATTTACCTTTTGGACCATAAGCCACACAAAACATCAAATCAGTATTGGAAAAAGCTTGGGGCTGCAAAATTAAGAAAAACAACATGAACTTGTTATATTGTTAAATATTGCCATGATTATATCGCCATTTAATATTTTGTTTTTCTCACTTTTTGTTTTTAAGGCCTCACCACTTGCCTTGAGATTCAGTATCTGAGCTATAACATCTGGATCAACTGTAAAGGCCTGTGACCTCCTTAACTGACCAAGGATAATAACAGGAAGCAGTTTGCAAGGACAGCACCTGAAATACTGTACCCAACCAAATGCACCCAGGCAGTTCTATGAGATCCAAGTGTTTGCGTTGGAGAGAAAACAAACATACCTTAAGACATAAGTACACATCAGAAGGAAACTCTCTGTATAATAAATAATTATCTCAGCCGAAGTCCATCAGGGTGTCAGAACCTGGTTGACTCAGTCAGGAACGGGTTGGTTGACAAAAGATTTCTGTACTGAAAACAACTTTAGCAGCAGGATTTTCCCTTCTGCCTGGACCACGTCAGCTGGACTGGTCAACAAACCAGAGCAAACATCCAGGCGACGTGAGAGCTGCATCGCCTTATCCAACCAGAAAGAAAAAGAAATGTTAGAGAAATGTTTCAGAATGCAACTCAAACACCATCTGCACATGAAGGGTATCTTATGTAAAATTCAGTAAAAAGGCAATTATGTACTCCAGATTCTGACTAATGTTCATTACAGACCCTTACAATGTTTATTAATGCATTACTACAATTAATAGGGCTCAACCTTCATGAGTTGTGTCATCTCTTATAAGAGTTCAACGTATCTGCAGGTTCAACAGTTTGAAGGAAAGTAATATTTGGCTGAGCCATGTTCATTTCACCTAAAAAAAATAATGAAATGTAGCTAGTTATGCGAAAAAAAAGCATGAGAAGTGAGATTAGAGTTCAAAGGTCGTTCCACCTTGAAAACAAAGTGCATTGCTCTCAGCACCGTCTTTTAAAGCTTATCTTGTTGCATCTCCCACTGAGCAGATGGGAGACGCAAACAGAATTTAATGATGTTGCTGTAGGACTGCTGACAACGAAACTTCTCTGCAGAAACAAATAAAATTAATGCAGTCTTACATTATCAACCTTTAAAATTCTAACATTATGCAGAAATTTTAATATCAGAGTCGAGCTGCGTGACGCATTATACGGGGAGAGAGGGGGCAACAAGCCAAATCCAGCACATCGCTGCTGCATTTTTCCAGATCCCCAGCATAAAAAGTTACACCGTCTAACCGGTGCAGTTTTTCCCTGCTGTATATGTAATTATTTCATTAAATATTATATCAGTGTTGCAGCCCACAGCTGCTCGCTTCAAAGGAAGTTTGGTATCATAGCCTGGAGCCCAACACACACACACACACACACCGGCATCTCTCCCTCTCTCCTCTACGCCTTCTTCTCTTCCTCCCTCTCTCTCTCTCTCTCTCTCTCCCCCTCTCTCTCTGTCGTTTCTCCCTCGCTCAGGCACAGTCCAGCGGTGCCAGCTTTGCCCCAGGCTGACTGATCACAGGAAAGAGCAACATTTTTGAATTCCAGGGAGGATTGAGTCACATAGTCCCAGCATCAGGCTCCGTGTGTTACTCTGCTTTGCTCTCTTTTTTTTCCCCCACAACTGCAGACTGCCATGACTCAAACTGAATCATAAGTCTATTCTGCTAAATTTTTAACATCGTCTTTTTCCACCTTTTTGTTTGCCGCTTGATATTGCACTTTGTATTTAGTCATTAGCTTATTCCTTTTATGCTTTCTAAACACTTTTCAGATGTTAAAATAAGAATAATTTCTTATGCCGTTTCCACAATCTTGAAAAACAAAAAAAAACTAGACATTAAGACTAAAATAGATTTGTGGTTTACTTGGGGGCAAAAGCACATTGTGTTTTAATTTATTGCAATTTCTGCTTATGATGAAACTAATGCAATGAATACAGATGAACAGAATATTTTTCAAAATCTGATAAATACCTAATAATATGGATGTTACTAAACATCTTAACATGATTTGCAAGTAGCATTACCGAATATATTAGACCGCTGGTTAACCATGTCCCATCCCGTTGTTAGGGCAGGTAACCGTGGGATCGTATTTCAAACCAAACCTGAAAATTTCAGCTGTTACGACCTTTACAAATTGAATGAAATTACACTTCCTGTATAATGCAGGTATTGACATTCTCACCCAGCGGCGAAGCGTGGATGAGTTGTAATACCTTGAGGAACTCGCCCATTTATATTCATAGTTGCTTCCCTGTAAGAGGGGGCAGTGCTGCAAACCTCTCAGACTTCAGCCAGCTGAGGAATTCATTTGGAGAATAGATGGATAAAGCAAAAGTTTAAACCCAGAGCTTAAGCAGACAGAGTCAGTAATCCTAATAAAACTCCATTCCACCAACTTTCACAGACTATTTATGGAGGTGACCTTTGGTTAGAGTTTTGGACACCCATACTATTGTAAGATGTGTGTGAAACAAGCAAGGTAACCAACAGATCAAAAGGTTTAACAGAAAGTCGTCTAGTGGAGTCATAGATCTTTACAAAAGCATCCAGATGCCTTTGACCTTCTCACATCTCATCATACAAGCACAAATTTTATGCATTTTGTTTTGGTTTTAGTGATACACAAACACAAAGTTGCAAAATGTAGATTTTTTGCAAAATGAATTTGTTTTCATCCCGTTTTTGCTCTAATAACTTGAAAATATTATATGCAACAAGTCGCATTCAGAAGTCACTAAACATGACAGAACATATTGTTCTGTCATGGAAACAGAAAACCAATTTGAATGACAACCTTCACAGCATTGTTTAAATCATACTAGGATCAAATTTGAATGCATGAACTTTGAACCTATCTTATTGGACTGACTGTATAAGGGTCTTTTGTAAAGACAGCGTTTGCAGTCTTTACAAAAGTCTTTTGTCTTTACAAAAGACTGCAGACGCTGTCTTTTATTCAGTCGTTTACAAAAGACTGAATAAAATCTGGTGGCACTAGATTTTATTCAAGGGGCGTCAGTGTAAATGGGGCCCAAATACAAATGTCATCTTTTGTTGAAAAACATCCTCAAAACCAAAAAACATTTTCATTTCACTACATCATGTGCAAATTTATTCTCAGCCATCACATAAATTTAAATGGAATACATTGAAATGTGCCGTACTGTGACAAAACGGGGAAGAACCGAAGAGGAAGGAATACTTTTGCAATGCGCTGTATAACGTTCAAAATTCCAATGTTTCACATATTCAGTTTGAGATTCATTCCAATATTTTTGTGCGCTTGTTTTCTATGTTTCAATGCAAAGTTTGGGGGGAGTCTTGCAAATGAATTCTACGCATGTTATGCAAATTATTTCATTTAGCATGAAACTAAATTCTCCCTTTCCTCCCTCCCAACCCACAAGCACAGACACATGACACCCAGGGACTGAAAATGGGCTTTGATCCCACAGAACAATCCTGCTGTGAGCCATCAGAGGAGCTTGTTTTTTTCCAGGAGATTCCCAGATTCTGTTTTTCCTCCTTCTTACCGTTTAATGCCACAAGGCACCATGCAGGTTAACACTCGTGCATTCTTGACAGGATTCAACATTAGCTGGCTTATCAAACATTCTCTAAACGCCGACACACAACGTAATTGGAGAAGCATTTAATCACAGAAACAAACAAATTAACCTTTGAATACCAGTAGGGGCATTCAAGTGCTTGATGCACTTTTTTCTAGGAGTGCAAAGGAGATCTATGGCTTTTGTTCCCCTCTCACACACAATCAAACCCCACCCCAAACACCCGTTTTCTGTTGGCATCAGCTGGGAAGCAAGGTGTGAGACGGGATGTGGGACATCATGGAGCTCATTAATGTAACTGTGCAATCAAATCAGGTCAGATGGATACATTGGTGCCTCGAGGAAGGATTTGATAGCCAGTACAAAAATGCTTTATAATAAGTTAATTAGACATTCACTTAATGATCCTCCAGTCATCATATAACTTAATGGTTCCTTGATGGGATTTGGGTCTTGAAAACTGACTGGTACTATCTGTCTAGTGAACTCATAGCAGTATAATCATTAAGGTTATAAACTCTCAATTCCACAATTTGCTGCATAAAAACCAATAATCAATAAGTATGTAATACTTTCAGCTTAGTTTGTGGCTGTGTCGTAATTTTGTAAAATCACTAAATGTGGCTTTAATATGCAACTAATTAATCGTGAAATACAATTTTCCCAGTTTCCAGAGTTTGAACAGCAGACTGTAGAGCTCTCATCAAATTACCACAAGAGTAGCAAAAACAGAAAATGAAAAGGGAATGTCATATTGTTTTAAACTGTTACTTAAAACATTTTGCAATAGGAAGGAGCAGGAGGAACTAAATATAATGAGGCAGAGTGCAAAAACATAACTGTTGCTACTTCCTTCAATGGCTAGAAATAATATTTAACCCTAATATCGTATAAATACTACAAAACATTCAGTAGACATCCTGTATTCAAAGTCAAACTTGACTCTTTTTCACAACGTACATCAGTACGTCTCAGTTTGATATTTTTGCATTTAAAATCAAACTCAAAAACTAGTCACCACCCCCCGGCAAATCTAGATTCAAATCATTTTAACTCGGAAGTTTGTTTTCCAAACAATGAAACCGGTATCTTTGATGAGACAAAATAATGGAAAAGGAGTGTGTGTGTTTTACAAAAAAAAAATCCATCTCTTAGTGTTTATATGTGCATAAATATCAAGTGGAAATCTTCAACCATTTTCAATTGGAGAAATCTTTATTGGCTTTACAGCTTTCATACTCTTCCTGTGATTCCTGACCAGATTTTGCCATATTTCTGCTGGTATTTCTGAAAAAATATCGATGGTGAGCGATAAGATTTGTAAGATTTTCTGGTTAGAAGGCCTCTTTGCCATCAAAATTAAAGTCAGGCATCTGTTTGCAACACTCCAAAACATTAATGTCCTTCAATTCAGACACTAATGACGGTGAAAAAGTTGAACTGAAGTTTTAAATTCAACTAATATTATCTTAATAAAAAGTGTAGTTAAAAGTGTAGTTAATGCCAACTTAAATAATTCCAAAAGATGTACTTTTAATATGACAAATGGGTCTCATTACGCTACCTAATGTATCTACAGGTTTGGCCAGTATTGTAAAAACAAAAAATAAACATGAATTTACTGGATTGATGTGAAGCATCGTTTGAGCTGCCAGTGGGATGAACCCAGAAAATGTGGAAAAGAACCAAGTAAACCAGACGGGAGGCCTGATGGGGGGGGGGATCAAACTGAGAGCAAACCAATGTTATCTTTTCAAACTACGACTGAAAAATATTTATAACATCAGTGATAAAGGAAGAGATGTGAACTCAGAAAACTGAAAACAATGTTAATATTTGGCAGACAGCCAATAAATATGTGACAGCACTTCAAATACTTCAGAACATTTTATAGGCGATATAAAATTGTAACGTCTTCTCCCAAACTGTCAAACTTTGAGCGGTACAGCAGATATACTCGTCTTTTACTCGGCCTTTGGTCAATGGCGCACACACATGTTGCATCAGAATGGAAGAGAGCTGTGTGGTCCTGCAGGTACCCCGCCTCCCTGCCGCAGTCCAAAAACATGCATGTTGGATTAACGGCCCACTCTAAATCATTGTAACGCACGACTATATCCATGAAATATTTTCATGTTGGTGCTCTTTACTGACAACTTAGAAGCTGCAGATAATTTGTCTCCATTTCAAACAGTGCATTTGATGAGCTGTGGATATTTTTAGTATCCATCATTAAACATCTACCAGAAGCACAGAGCCATGTCCTAAATGTAGATTTTATTTCTCAAAGTACAACTCAGCAACTGGAAATGGAATAAAACTCATCCACATTTTTCTAAATTACACTAAAAACATGACTTATTTCTGAGTTTACCATAGTTGTGTTACTGGTAAGTTTAAAAGCTTTAGATCAAGAGCCAGGTTGGTTTTTAATGGCTATATAGGAGACACGTTTTTGGCAGGCAACTGGCTGAGAACCGCTTTAAGAGGCTCTTCAAGAAGGCAGAAACCAAAATTTTTTTTAAGCAGATACCCTTAAAAATATGTCACTGTCAGCTTTCAAGAGATACAGTCACTAACAATGTCTAAGAAGTTATTCAATCTAGTGTTGCAGTTCTCAATTTAAGAACACCGCTGCAGGCAGCCAGGATTTCAGCTTTGCACCATTTTTTGTTCAGACTCCAAGCAATCACTTTGTGGTGCCGCAGTAAATGGGCGAGTTCACAGATTTGCTGAAAGCACAGCAGTTTGTGGGACACACTGTACAAAAAGCATATGTTCAAGTACAGCTGATCATTACCTGGTAGAGGGAAGCTTGTATTCCACAAATCTAATTGCCATGTCAACCAAACCAAGTGGTTCTTGATAGTGGATCAATAGACGTCACTACCTAATCGTCATACAGTCGGTATCTTTTTGTAACAATAAACTGAAAATAATTCCTAAACTTTCTCCAACTCCTATGTAGCATATCATATAAATGTGCTAGTTGGGAAAATATGCAATAACTACATAGCCAATGTGGCATATGTATACCACCAATACCTGGTGAAGCATATTCAATACATACCAAGGACTACATTGGAAGCATTTTTATGCCATCTAGTGGTTGTACTTATTTCAAATTATGTTTAATTTTGCAAAGCTATATCTTGGGTCATAAATCTTGTGATTGTACTGTTGTGTTATTTATTTACATATAATAAATTTAATGCACTTGGATTATAAATAGGGTCAAGATGTTATAAATGTGTCATAATTAGCTTAAACCATTCAAGTACGTCACTCTTCATCAAAACCGACCTCCACATATGACCCCTGCATGCCGTAAGGTGTGGCCGCCGGCAGAAATCAGCCATGTCTGACAGATTTGCTGGCTCCAACAGCAAAGAGGTAAAATAATTCTGGAAGCGTTTTGCCCAGTGGTGTTTTGAAAAGAGCCATTTCCTCAACATAAAGAGCCAGAGGGAACATTTCTTGGAGGCAGTTTCTTTTGTGTTGTATCAATTTCTTATGGCATGCTGTTGTTACCCTCTCTAGTGGTGCATAACACCCCTCCCTTACCAAAAAAAAAAAAAAAGAAGAGAGAAACATTTAAGCATAAGCCTCTCAGGTTTTTGACATTGTGTTGCAAAGTCAGCTGCAGAGGGATTGTGCACTCCATGCTTGCTCCCTAATGCTTGGATTTTTGTTTTTGGCATCTGTTTGGCTAATTAAGGTAGCTTTGTTTCATTACTATCATTTCTCACACCATTACAGATAGAAAAAAAAACAAATGATCTCATTGCTTTAAAGCATACAACTAATAGTAGTCCACTTAAGGCAAAGACAGCTACACAACTGGAAATACATGTGGTACAAATTAATTATCTTTCCCAGAAGAAAACAATGGCTGTAGATTCACATTTTAAGAACCTTACAGAGTCAACTCTCTTAAGTGGATGTTATCTTAGTAACCAAGAATATAATTGTATATTGCATATATTTTGTTGTCCATACCCACATTTTGTATCATTACCTTCCTAAATAACAGCCTAAATCGTTGCAGGAAGGCGATGATATGCTGGTAGGAGTTTAGCAATGCGTTTTAGATAACATCATCACCGCTTCTGTTTCCAAGTGCCAGTTTTAGAACAGGTAAAGCAATTCAAGAAGTGTCAAACTCTAACCTACTGAAACATTTGAAAGTACAAAAATCTAAATCTTTGCCCAGAAACCAAACACTAAATGAATTTTGAGAAATATATGTGTTCAAACAATTATTAACTTTTCAATGGCTGCAAAATCTGATCGAGATGCACCTTGCTAAGGCATATGTAGCCAAACATTAATAGGTATTCTATGTATGCAATGGATTCTGTGTATTTCTGTTTAATTCAAACCCTCTTGAAGCCCCAAATATTACATCTTAAATAGCCTTTGCAGTTGATCTGCATCATCTGAAAAATTGGAGCATTTTTAGATTTGTATGGCCACGGCACCAGAGCAGCCCTACTTTTTTCGGCTTCGTCACCTAAAGGGTCAAAGAAATCTTTGCACGTTAAGTTTTTCAATAAAACGACCTAAATAATTATACTAGTCTAAGAAGCATTCATGTTCATGAAAGCCAAGAGAAGGGCTTAAAAAGTGAATAGCAGAGAAACGTTGGAAGAGCTGCCCGAGTCAGCTTTAGGCTCTTATGTAATTTAAAAAAAAACACTTTTATGGAAGCACTGTAGCAAGCAGAAATGTTGTCAATAAAAAGGTACACTGCACACTCAGACTGTCAAACACACCAACAGCACCAGTGTCAGCAGTTAAAGGGCAATATAAGCATATTCATTTACTTTTAAGATGCACACAGTAAAATGTTTATTTGCTGGGTAAGGATCGAGACAGGCCAAGCAACATCCCCAAAATCCAGAAGTGGACATACTGTCCAGAGTTATTCTGTAAAAAAAAAAAAAAAAAAATGTAGACTTGGCAATTTAAATGGCTGAAATCTTCTCATAAATATAAATGCAATCCATCTCTGTGGATTAATGCAACATAAACAGAATGGAATAACCAGCCAACAGTGTGACTTTAGGTCCGTTTCAACGGCAGTAAACTTTTTCAAGAACAAGTAGTTTTCTGGGATTATTCTTTTAAAACCTTCCATCATTTGCATTTTATGAACCAAGACCAAATCACACTAGTTGGATAAAAATTCAACTTGGAAAATGGACCCGGGAAGGAGTAAGTACTTTCTGGATGGAGCCTACGTTATGACTTAATGGGGATTAATATTTCCAACTGGTTGAATTTATTTGTAACATTATGTTATAGTAATATCCCAGTCTTAAACTTTCCAGTAGGTTAGGATAAGTCAGGAGACAGGAGTAATTTTTCTTCAGCATTGAAACTCAGCCATTTATTGCTGATGATCAATGTTTTACAGAGTTTACATTCAAATCCACCGATAGAAATCCCCTAACCCTATTGAATCTAATTGATTTTAATAAACAAAGTTATATAATGTTATTTTGTTTTACACAGAAACTAAAGTCATTTTTAGTGACATTGAATCAGTCATTAAATGTAGCTGGTTAGACAGAAGGGAATAAAAAGGAAGTGGGGTGAAAATTGCAGCTTTTATTTTTTGACACTAGTTTCTCTCCGACACCCGTGATTGAACACGACATTTTCATCATTTAATGGCTTTTTGTTTCATACTTTTGCTAAATTTGATTTATAATTACTAAAATAACATTAGATTATTATTACTACAATATGGCCATTTATTCTGAGAGAATAATTCTTGATCTGGTTAATTACATCATAATCTAAAAGGTCCTGTGAATATCTAGGTCCATCCCAACACTAACAAAGTAAAGGAGTCTTTAAACAGAACCTAGAACAGCTAGCTGAAGGAACCGCAGCTAACCGTTCCTTCAAATTCATTAAAATCTCACAAAAATATTAGTTATTCACTCCATGTGTTGGAAAACATTTCAGGTAGCCAAGATATTGACCAAAAACTGAAGCACCGCTTTGCATGCATGACCAAACCACCAGAAGCAGTACTTTGAAAATGATTCACCTGTAGAAGAGAATGATTTTATACATGACTAAAAAAAAAAATTAAGTATAATAAATTACAGAGAAAGAAGGATGGAAACCCATGTGAGACGTGAAGTACTTTAGAGGCCTCCAAAAAGTACCAATGTTAACCGTTCTTACTGTATATTGTCAGTGTAGTCATTCATAATTAGTCTCGTAATTTAGAGCCTGTCTTTCTACATTTTACTGAGGAAAAACTAAGGCAGGAGAAAATTCATAAAAACTGAAGCTCGAGGTATGAAAGTGGCAAAATACGGGAAGCTTCCATTTAAAAATGGAGGCAAAAATCCATAACTGCTTTTTGAAGAGATCAGAACTGCGTGTTTACCTTCTAGCTTCATGTGGTTGCAAATTTAAAGTGTATTAAGCAATAGTTCAAAAACAGCTTTCATAGAAAGAAAAAAAAACTCTGAATCACTTTTTTCCTTGTAAGAAAAACAAAACCAACCCTAACTACAGAAAATGCAGATAGCTCCTCCCCTAACAAGACTTCAGCTGTTAAAAGTTATCGATATGTAATCTCTGCTTTGAACAGCTTTAAATGAAAGCCATCACAGGAATTGATCCATCAACATGTCATTTGCTACATCAGTACAATCCAGTTCAATCAAGAGATGATTAAAGGTATTGATTTTTACAGTGGATCCTGACATGCCATTACTATCACTCAACTGTGTTTTTTTGTGTCAACATGCATTCAAGCAGCTCTTCTGGTTAAAACTGGGATTTTACCCAATAGAAATGGCTCCAACAATTACAAACATGGGACAAGCTATGATCTCGCATGGCTTTTTTGACTTGACTAAAAAAAAAAAAAAAAAAGGTTAATTACTATGATTTAAAATAAACCTTCACATATCTCATGTTACAAATAGGACTGAAAGAGTTAAAACTAAAGAGTACTGTTAAGGCATCAGTGGAGTTGTTCCAGGGCAGCCTCGTCCCACCAGGGTTTCTAAGCAGCTTCATTTATGCTTTACTGCAGCTGCAAAATGGTGGCATGAAAGGACAAAACGGCAAAACGTGGACACAAAATAGGGTGGCCAATTTTCAAAGCTGGATACGACTGCTTTTAAACATTAGGCGGGAATTTAAAGGTTAGAATTTAAAAATAAAATGCTACGCTTGGTTTCAGTTTTGTCTAGTTTGTTTAAAAGTAACTGCTCTTTTACTTGGTAAAACAGGGGAAATTGAATGTTAAAATAGTAATCACTAATGAAACACTAGCTCATTAAGACTTTATTTACAATTATAGTAATTATAGTAGTAATTTGTTAAATTTTTTTTTTTTTTTTCCCCAAACATCTAGTATTGTCTCGCTGCTCTCAGGTTTGGCGTTCAACTAAAATGTCTAATTTCCCACAGGGCTTCAGAAAGCACTAATGGAGGAAGTCTTTATTGAGTAAACAAATAGTTATTCAAGAGAAGAGTAAAAAATAAATTGAGCAGATTTGTCAATAATGAGAATAATTGTTGTTTGAGCCCCATCGATATCAAGCTTTAGTGAAAACAGCCTGAATATATCCAGGCCTACGTTGTAGCATTATGCTCATTACACCAGCAGCCGTTGTACCGCATGCACACACTTGGCTATGATTTGATATGTGAGCCACAGAAGGATGTGTTGGAAAAAGTGTGCAAAGATGAGACCATGACCAAAATAGGAAGCTGTCTGCATCTCAGAAAAACAAGTCCCCTCAGGGCACACCACTGTCAGCTTCATCTAAGTGTGTTATTGTTTAAAAGACAGTAGAAGACTACACACACACACACGCGCACACACACACTGCTGCATTCGTGTTCCAGATGTCAGTGGCTTTCTGAGTGGGCTACTTGTCAATTAGTGTTTGCATGGAATGGGTTATCGGAGTTATGAGGAAAGGGAGAGAAACGGTGAAGGAAAGCGATTAGTGCAGCCAATAGGGGTCCAACAGAGAATGTGTGATTAGTGTATTAAACATGCATCAGAGCTCCTCCGAGCTGTCTCGGCAGAGGAAGGGCGGTTAGACAAATAGCTTTAATATCCCTGTATTGCGATAGAGAAGCAACAGTTGTTTGCCATTGATAGCTTAGGGGTATGGCAGACGAAGACACCAACCTTTGGAAAACATCCCCCACCCTTAGAAGGCCTGTGACCATTGAGGCTTTGGAAACAATATAGCAGCAGAGGGAGAAGTCCATGTATGCTAAAGGAACAATGGCAGCTAATGCTCCGTTTCTCTCTCTTTATACCCAGCTGGGGATAACCTGACCTTCTGCCCCTTGTTTCAACATGGTGAACGCATCACTAGTAAGACACTGACCTCTGGACCTTTGTCCTCCATGTTCATGCCCCCCACTCAATGAATACGTGGACTTAAGCAGATGCACACAAAACTTTGGCTTCCTGAAAATCTAGCAACATATTCAGAGAGAATGCAGTCTAGATATGCAACTCAAATACGGGAAGTAGATACCCAAGGTTTTAAAACGGCAATTTTCCATCTTGTGTTTTGAAGTGCATTTAGAAAGTGCCAGACTACTTCTGGTGTTTAGAGGTTAAATAAGCAGCTTCACTACTCCCCCTGTGGCTGCGCACTGCTGATTAGCATGGCTCCTAATAGGATTTTAAAAAATTTTATTTAAAAAAAAAACTCAAAAAAACAAAAAGCTTACAGATATTTCTAGTCATAAAATTTATATTTAATACTTTTAATTTTAATATTTCTTAATCAGTTTATTTTTGAACGTGTGTGTAAATAACACAGTAGTCACTAATATGACTGTTCTATTATTATTTAGGAAACATGATAAAAGTATTAAATTATTCCACATTTACATTTATATATATGTATATTAAAAATGAGACATTCACCTTACTCAAAAAAAATAATTTTAATGTACCATTAACATTTTTAACTGATAATACATCTTCTGAACGAGACAAGATCTTTGCAAAACAACCTGGATAAGTAAAAAATATACAGCTCTGGAAAATATTAAGAGCTCACTGCACTGAACCCCAAAGAAAACCTCATGGTTGTGCCACCAAATATTGATTTCTGAACTCTTCCCGAGTTAAAACATTAGTATTGTTGTTTCTAAATGAATACGAACTTGTTTTATTTGCATTACTTGGGATCTGAAAGATGTGCATCTTTGTGGTTATTTTGACTGTTTCTTATTTTCTGCAAATATGAGATTTTTAGCTTTGAATTTCAGAGACATGTCAGTAGCTCATAGAATAAAAGAAATATGTTCACTTTACTCAAACATATACCTATAAAAAGTTAAATCAGAGAAACTGATTATTTTAAGTGGGCTTTTATTTTTTTACAGAGTTGCATATGGTAAATGTTGCTTAAGAAGTTTGAGATTTTGTAAGTGTTCATGTAAGCTTTTCACATGATGTTACAGTTTGAAGAACTTTACAGGAAGTTAAACACTAATAAGAATGTAAGCCTCATTTCTATCTGCAGAGAATTAGTCACAATGCACCTAGCATTAAGATTTATTACAGTTATTTAAAAAATAATGACTGCCATCTAAAATTACAACCGAATGCACCGAGTTTTCAGACATATTGTCTCAAAGACTGAATATCTTTTCCACAAGGATATGGAAAGGATTCTCCGAGCTGCTTTCATGTGTGTAGTTTGTAGTTGAGAGCTCTGCATTTATGCTTAAGGCTGTAGCTTTTATGCTTAAGGTCACGTCTCAGTTTATCTGCTTGCCCCTTTGAAAATGTAGAAACTCAAACTCCCTAAAGTCTAGTACTATTACTCAGTCTCCTTACTTTAACAACAAATCAAGAGCATCCACAGATGGCTGGTGAGGGAAAGAAAAAGGTTTTGAAATATCTTTCCATAGGTAAAAAGTTCAAAATGCATATGCATTTCTCTACTGCTGGTCAGTGATGGTTGAAATGATCCTTATTTTCCTTCTCTTCCTTCTTCTGTCATGGAAAGGCAGTGAGAAGCAGAGGTGAGCGATATGTACAAAAAAAACTGAATATAATAGCGCAATAATCAAACAGTTTTCAAGGCAATTTCATTGTAAAACGATAACACTAACCGCTGGAAATTATATCATGGCATCCATTAAAACTAGCTTGCAATTCATCCCGACTGCTTTCAAAGCATTGTTTTAAATCCGTCTGGCCGTCATCTCATTCAGCCAAAAAGATAGACCCTTATTAGTCCTATGATACCCATTATGGAAGTACCTTTTCTCTTCAAAGCTTCAGGATGAAAGCCCATCATGATGTTACATTTGAGCACTAAGAATCCAGCATGTGCAGAGGAAATGGAGTCCATTGATTTTATGTGCTGCTGTTTGTTCTTTAATATTTCTGATCGAGCCCGGTGTATGTAGACATAAATCAAGCTGAACAACAGCTGGCTCTCTGATTTTAAAAATAAATCTCTCTGAAGGCCCCTGGCACGGCAGAATATCTGCCATGTAGCACCATCAAATCATTCACGGACGAAATAATCAAGACTTCAATTAAAACATGGATATATTTATAGTATTTGTAAAACACATTTTTACACTAATCATACGGCATAAATATAATTAGAAATTAAACAAGCATGCATTTTAAACAATTTGATTTTTGCATCATAAAAGTACATCCATCGACATCTCAGAAATCTCAGAAGGGACCCGTCTCCACTTCCCCAACTTCTTTCTCCAGATATTGACACTTAAAAATAGCACAAAGTAATCTCAGTCATCTTCCACTTTCTATATACCCTCCATCTTTCCCCTTCTTTCACAAAAGACGGATTTGAGTTGTTCAAGTGATAGCCTGAGTGATGGCCATCTTGGGAAATGAAATATTTGCTGAAACTCTGTGCCCTTGAAAGTTAATTCAAAAGAACATAGGGGGTACGGTGGAATCGGCCAAGAGAAGCAGTAATGAGTTTTCTTGCTTTGGCTACTTCTTGTTTCTGCAGTCTACTTTGCCATTCACTTGAAGTTTCAAATATATATATAAGGATTTATAGAGGTAGCACAAAAATAAAAGAAAAGGCCATCAATACAAATATTTTTGATAACTTTAAGCTTCTCTTATTTTAGATAAATTTTCATCTAAACTGAGGGAGACAAAAAGTGCAATAAGGGCAAGTCTGCTCTTCCATTCAGACAGTTTAGTGCACAGGTGTCAAACTCGAGGCCCGGGGGCCAAATCTGGCCCACCGTAACTTTGTATCTGGCCGTCTAGACTCCAAATTACATCAGTAAGTCCTTCCAGTTTTTCACAAATGTGCAAAATTCACACAAAATCAAGAAACTATTTTCTGGTTTTACTGCACAGATTTCTCAAAATTAGTCAAGAACATAGAGTTTAAGTGACTGCTGCCTTAGTCTTACTTGATTATATAGTATATAACTGATAAAATGAGCAATAAAAAGTCACATTTATCATACATTAGGGCAAATATCGAAAAAAATTCCTTACAAACATTTCTAGATTGGCGCCACAAAATCTGTTATTTTCATGGCAAAAAACCACTAAAACAATCATAAAATCCTGGATATTCATATTTATATTTTAACAGCTTAATTAGTTTTCTCAATATATTCCGGCACAACCGGCCCTTTAAGTACATTCAGATTTTTGATATGGCCCAAAATGAAAATGGGTTTGACACCCCCGGTTTGGTGTATTCATGAACAGGTCAAATGAGGAAACTTTGCTCATTTTGATACGAAGCAAGTGGAACTACTCAAATATAATGTCTGCTGACAGACATGACAAACAATTTCAGGTGCTTCACTTTGCCGCCCGTCGGCCCAAACACCAGGCTCAGCAAGTTCTCTGGGGAAAACACCCATTTTAGACTGTTCTTTATGTTTTTCTTCACTTTTTAGCTTTTCTTGCAAACGTCTTATAGTCTTTCCAACAGTCTGCTCTCAGTATGGACTTGGTTATAAACATATAAATTGAACGCAATTACTTCAGTTAGAAATGTCACTTTTACATATAGGTCCTAAACATGCAACAATGCTGTAATAACCTGATGTGATACAACTGACTTTTGCAGTGTTAAACAGGAATAGCTTGTGTTTTTTATATTAAGTTTTACAAAGCTTTTTTATTTTAATACTCGATTTTTAAAAAAATTGTCTGTCCAAATATGTCAGAAAAAGGACAGGGTCTTGTATGGCGTCTCAATTTATGTCAGAAGATGATACAATCTGAATTATGGGTTAATATTTTTGAGCCATAATCATCAAATTAAGACCAAAGTGGACCATTTTTACTTTTTGTAATTAATCTACACAGACTTGGTTTCCATTTACAGAAACAACATTTTGCATAAGATTATCCAAAAGACTATAATACTGCATCTAAATCTTTAGGAAAAGTGCCTTCTATTAGTTTCTAATAACATAACTTACATGCTTCAACGGATACAAGCATACCGCTTAATTTAAAATGGTAAATGGACTGAACTTATATAGCGCTTTTATAATCATTTTGACTGGAAAAGCATTTTACACTGGAGTCACAGTCACCCTCAAACTTACATTTAATCACAGGTACTTGGGGTTAAGCGCCCAGGGGCACATTGAACCTACGACCTTCCGGTCACAAGACGACTCCTCTACCCACAGTACAATGTTTGACAATATCACATTTATGAATATATTAATTCTCAATCCCAAGCCATTTCAAACAAATTTCTAAATATTTCTCCTGGTATTGAACGTATGGAGCGGAAAGTGAAACAAAATTATACCGACACCCAGTGATGTTTCACTTCACGCCGATTTTCCCCACTTCTAGTCGGCCAATTGCAGACCACAGACATGAGTAATTGGCTAAAAGTGTCAATGGCACATCTACACCACCTCTTTGTTTTCACTTTTCTGCTCTCCTCTCTGCTCCTGCAGTTGAATCAGCAGTGTTGTGTTCCAGGCAGTAATTGCAAGAAGTAAAAGGGCTGAGCCTCTCTCCGCAGCACCTTGATGGTTCAGAGGTTACCGAAGTCCCTGCAGTTTGAAGAGCTGTCTGCTTGAAAGGGAAGTTGACCTAGACAAGACAGGAGCCTCTCTTTGCCTTGTGGGAAGCACTAAAGGAGGGGCAAAGGTCACCCCTGTCTGCCCGCATTGCATTACTGAGACCTAACAGCAAATTGTCACAATGGAACACACCTCGGCGGCAAAGAGATGTTTCAGGGACTGAGGCGAAAGTGACCACTTCAAGGTTGGACAGTCATTGCCAATAGGGAGTTTTGAGTTGATTCCAGTAGTACTGCTCTTTATGGTCTGTAGGCAGAAAACATGTCAGCTGTTTTTTAGCCTTCAGTGAATAAAAAGTGTGAAAATAGCCAACAGGAGGGTCCTGGCTTTACTGTATGTTATTTTGGGACACATCATGAACAACGTCTCTGAATATATTAGGACAGTTTCTGTTAGCTTGTATGTATTCTCCTATGAATTATTCTGTTTTCTGCTGGAACAAAAGTAGTCACAAAAAAATCTAAATTATTAAATTTCATCAATGCGACTCAGGAGCCAAAAGGGTTACAATACAAATCTGTCATAGATCTTTTAAATAGCTTGTTTGTGACCGCCATTACTTTGATTCCAGTAATATTAAACACAAATACTGTCTTTTTGCCAGCAGTTTTAAGTTACCATCTGTACACTTTAAATATTACTGTTAAATTGTTGCGCAGCTAAAATGCATTAATGCGTGCCAGGTTGAAAATAGCAAATAAGAACACATTTCTCATACAAAAGGAGCTCTACAGTGGAGGCTGGTGTCCAGAAAATTAATCACAAACCTCATCTGAAATCCTGCTGCACAGTATACATTAAAACACAATGGCTACGCATGGTGTGTGTTGCTGTTTGCAGAGTGTGCTCTATTACAGCAGCTATGTGACACAATAAGAAAAATATGCAGATCCGAGACCTCCTGGGGTTGCCTTGATCACTCGGTGCCAGATTTCTAATCTCTCCTCTGTACGTTTTGCTTAAACAAATTAATTTCTTAGGGAGGGCAATGTTCCACTACTCTCCTATGACAAAATGCACTGTAAGCATATTCTCAGCACCACTAAATCCCAGTTCTACTACTGTAATTGTATCCAAGTAAAGCAAGTGCAAATTTAGAGGCTGGACGTAAAAACTAATTTAAGACCAAATGATCTTAATAAAGCCCATCAAACACTTTAGCTTGCAACTAAGTGTTCCGAAATATACTCCTTCCACCCTATGAAAGTCCTAAACTGTGTTTCAGGTACATCTGAAGCACAAGCAACAGTGATGGACGACAAATCCGCTTCTCTTGGTCCACTGTTCATTTTTGCTTAAAAAAAAAAAAAAACAATCTGATGAGACGCTTCTGATCCAATGAGACAGTCCTCTCTTGAAGTCTGAATGACCTGAATACAAGTCTTAGCAAGCTGTAGAAGAAAAAATAACATTTCATGTTAAGTAGCTTGGATCTCTGTGCTTCCTCTGACTGTATTGTGAAACACCTCAGCTTAAAATGGCTAACCAGTCAGTAACAGCATCCACATTGAAGACTGTTGCATTTAATGACCCAAAAATAAACAAATCATTTTAGTTCCAAAGCCAAAAAATGAGTTTACTCTCATCAGTTGCAAATTTCTTATCTGGAGTCTAGAGTACTCTGTAGAGAACAACTTACAGGCTCGAAATAAATTAAAAATAAAGTACATTATGCAGGTTTTAAATTATGACTGGAGGAAATTAGGTTCACAGCTAATTTTCTGTAACTGTGAGGAACAAATAAAACATGAACTACAGTTGGAGAGAGTCAGTTGGAAGCAACTTGTTCTGTTAGGCTTTTATTTTGAAGATGGCAGAGCCAACAGGATATTTTATAGCAGTGATGGCACAAAATGAAATGTACTCGCTTGCCACTAACATAAAACGCAATAATCAATTCAAACTAATATTTTTTTTATATCATCTTTTAAAAAGAGCCTCTGTGTCTCACTGCTTTAGTGGGAGGAGGGTTAACACTCAAAAGAACCACGGTGACTTTCTTATCATGTGCGGCTTAGTAGGAGTGTGCAATCGATCAAACTTGTATTTAGATTTTTGGCAGCTAACAAACAACAATGAAAAGAAAAAAGGGTTAATATTTTTAGCCACATTACACCGTTAAAATTACACACAAACGTCAAACAAATGGCCTGGCTTGCCAAACTCGATGAGTAATATTTTCAAATTTCACCAAAATAGTTTTACTCATTTCTCAGCCAGTTAATCAAGCAGCTTTACAGCTCAGTAAGACCAGGGCAGCTCTGCAGGCATCTCAGTGAAAGTGAAGTCAGTTCTAGCAGATGGTGTTTTTCCTGTGAGTAGGAAGCCATGATCTACAGTTTATTGCTATTTGATCTTCGCAGTATGAGTATAGCAGGAAAGTGTGAGAGAAGCTTATACAGGTAGACATGCAAGCAGGGGAGGAAGCTTATTGACAGGGCCCTCATTGACTGAATAGTATGTTTTCCGTCCTATACAACTCTAGTGAAAAGACTTTTAAAAACAATGAGCTTCAACTGTTCCAGGGAAGAACATCTTCAAATTAAAAATTCAGATTCAATTTCTTTTTGTCTGAAACATTGCTAAATATAGCAAGAAACTGCTGATTTGGCAATAGTGGGATTAACTGCAAACGTGACCTGGTGGGCCAGCAAAACAGTCAAACCTCTAACACGACAGAGCAAAAGAGCACTGATTGTTTTTTAGATCGGCTTCATATGCAAGTATCAGCCGATCACTGATCTCCCAAAATTAGGAAAATCGGGCTGATTTAGTGATGCACCCAAAGTAAAGCAGCGCTAAGCATTAATGATATTTCAGAATGCAGATCAAATCCACAGTGAGAAACTATTCTTGAGATATTTTGTCAAAGTAGACAGCCTCGGTCTAATCTTGAACATTTAAATTATATCATAGTCGAAGCTCAGGGCACAATGTCAACAGACCAGTGAATGTCAAAAAGAGGAAGAGCATGCGTTAAGTACAGTAATTGCTGCTAGATTTAAACGTCTGAGTGACTGCTGCAGTCCACCATCACTTCAGAGGCAAGTAGTGCTGCTCCACTCACTCCAACAAAGGTAACAGAGTGTCAAAGAGCAATCACACAAGCCACTGAGCACAACAACGCGCTAATGTGACAGCCTTGTGAGAATAATGTCAAATGGAGATGAACTGATGTTCAGTCACAAGCAACTCAAGCAAACCAGAAAAAAAAGCCAGTCATGACAGACAGCGCAATCATAAAAAAGGCCCAAGCTCTTAGCACTGCGCAGACAACATAAGCAAGACGCTGCGTCACGAAGCAGAGTAATGGAGTAAAGCTCTTACCTTAAGAAAACGTTTCTCCACGGGTTTAGTTTTCAAAGTATCCGCTTCATGTTGAACTCCTCCGCGACGATTAAAGCCACTTCTGAACTCATGAGAGTTGAAGAGGTTTGAATTACAAAGTAGAAGACAATTCCTCAAATTGTTGTTCAGTTTCCTCTCAGATGCTAACGAACAGAGCCACCTTCACCGTCTTTGCACAATAGCCGTGACTCTCTAGCTATTGTTTAGCAATAGCTAAACAAAAGCTATCATTTAGCAATCATTGCTAAATGATTGAAAACACCTGCGGCAATTTCACAGGTCGCTTGTACGTGCGCTTTCTGTGTTTCCGCTACAAAAAGCTCAGGTTTCGTCGTCATTCAACCGCAGCAGTGTAAAAAAAACAAGACGAAAAAATAATAAATTAACATAAATGTTTCCGTGTAACGATCAAGCTTTCAACGTAAAGACAAACCATCTATTTATGCAGCTATTAACTAGCCTGTCCGAAAATAGGGGGATTCAGAATATTTCGGAATAATACACAGTTTAAGACAGATTTATTAAATGTAAACATAAATAATAACGGGGTTCACAAAAATGCTAGCGCATTAAAGAAAATAAGTCATTTTCTTCTTCTTTAATGTTTATTGGTAGTTGGCAAACAACGAACTCGGTGTATTACCGCCACCGAGTGGTATGGAGTGTGAAGTACACACGCCTACACACAAACAAAGAGGCACCTAAATTAGATTTTATGCTGAGTGATTAAATGTATATTTTCATGCTAGGTGAAAAAACTCATTTCAACCCAGCGGCTCAGCTTGAAAGTATATGAAGCCAAATTTGACGCATGTATAAAAGAATGTTGTTTAAATGGATACCAATGGGGACCAATTTGGACCGAGGTTGCTATGTGTGCAGTGTAATTTTTACACTGTTGAGGGGAAATGAGAAAAATTTAAAAGTGACTAAAATAACCTAATTGGATCCCAGGGACCCCACAGGGATAAAGTCGCAAAAACAATTAAGAACAGATTCTATATCACATGATTGTATTTTAAACTCATGCTACTACTGTGTGAACATAAAAAGCTGCAAAAAAAAAAGGAAAGTTGCCGTGTTTCTTGAAAACAACCAAATACCGACTCAGTCAAGGTTTTATGTGTTTTTCATAGAATGACCACAGCAAAATTGACAGATGTTCAGGTTGAATGTGTGATATAAACTGAATGTCACATTGTTCTATAGGGTGGCATAACAATGTGACAAGCAACTCCAGTTCTTTACAGCTGAGCCACTTCCAGTATGCAGTGGTATAAACACTCGACACTATGTCCTACTTTTAAACTGCATGTAGTTGAATCTTGATGTGCTCATGTGTGCGTGTCAAAAAATCATTTTGAGAACAACAAGCACCATTTCTGTTTAACAGAGATTATCCAGCATCCAGGTAAAATTCACTTTTACTAGGCTACACATTTTACACATTATTCCCAACTTTTGGGCTTACTTGTCTTTTCAAATGATGTTACGATCCATAGCATCAGCTGATTCAGTTCTCTGGTGGTGGAGCTGATATTGTTCACAATCACTTCCAAATTGTTAAAATATCACCAACAGTTGAATATTGAAGAAACGTCATAACTGCAACTTTTGCTCCGGTGGCGTCCTATCATGGTTTCATGCTGGAATCCGTGGAGCTCCTGAGAGCAACCTATTGTTTCACAAATGTTTGTTGAGTTCTGGATTTTATGTAGCATGAAAATAATTAGAAGACCTGAATTCAATGATCTGGAGAAGTAAACAAATACTTTTGGAAATATAATGTTCAAAATAGAAAAGCAAACCTTTAATCCAGCGCAAACAGCAGTTTAGTTGGACAAGTACAGGTAAGAACAAAGTTATTCACACCCGTGGAGATAAAGATTTAAAATTATGTATTCAACCCACGATGTGTTTCTAATAAGAAACAAGACAGGCATTTTATAATACATAATGAAGCCCAGTTTCATTTAAACAATTTATTAAGACTACATCTGGCAGCAATGTGAAAAATGTGTAACGAGTATGCAAAATCAGCCAGAACCCAAAACGCAGCCAAGACCAGAGATCAGATCAAAAAAGTTTATTACTAAATAAAGGGAAGGGGGTGGGTTCCACAGGGAGTGGTCACACTGGTGAGTGAGGAAGTGGGGGACCAGGGGGGTCGGGGAGCCAGCTTGGAGAGGGTAGGGTGAAAGGGCAGAGGGGGCCACAGGGACTCAGGGAGGAACTAGATGACAGGGACAAAATCCACAAACCAGAGGCTAGTCGTTAACACAGTCCAGGGTCATGCACGGGGGTTTCTCAGGCAAGGTAATCCAATAGACGGCAACCAGGAGGCAGGGTCAGGACCAGGCAGGGTTCAGCAACAGGAGGGCACAATCTTCAGAGCAGAGGGAAAAGGCAAAATCAGTGGTCAAAAAACAGGCAGGATCAGAAAACCAGTAGACTACTTGGAACATGGACAAGGCTTGAAAGCTGTGACAGTGGCAACAGACGATCTCGCACTGAGCTGGTGACGAGCAGCTGTTTAAATAGGGAGCAGCACAGAGCAGGTGAGGGTAATGAGTAATCAGCCCACCGAAGGTGGAGCTGAAGGGCTGAAATCATGACATCACCTCCCCCTCAAGGGGCGGCTCTTGACGCCCCTCTGGGCTGGTCCGGATGCTGGCGGTGGAATTTGCGGACAAGGTCCTTGTCCAGGACCAGGCGAGACGGAACCCAGGACCTCTCCTCAGGGCCATAACCTTTCCAGTCCACAAGATATTGGATGCCACGGCCCCGACGTCGGGAACGCAGTAACCGCCTCACAGTAAAGGCAGGGGCCCCATCAATGAGTCGGGGGGGTGGAGGGGGTCTGGCTGGAGGGCACAACCTGGATGACATCAGTGGTTTGATCTTGGAGACATGGAAGGTGGGGTGTACCCGTAATGAAGGCGGTAGTTTGAGACGTACCGCTACTGGGTTAACAATCTTAGTAACAGGAAATGGGCCCACAAAACGGGGTGCCAACTTGCGGTTCTCTACCTTGATGGGCAGATCCTTTGTTGATAACCACACCCTCTGACCGACCAGGTATCTCGGGGCTTGGGATCTGTGGCGATTGGCATTCCTGGCATAAACCGCAGAAGTCTTGCAGAGAGTAGCTCTGGCCCTTCTCCAAACTCTGAGACAGCGACGTGCTGATAAATGGGCAGCAGGGACCTGGGTGGCTCCCTCCTGAACAGAGAGAATGGGCGGCTGATAGCCATAAACAACATGAAATGGTGACAGACCTGTGGAGCTTGATGGTAATCCATTAATGGCATATTCAACCCAAGGTAAGTTCTGGGACCAGCTACTAGGAGCGTCCATGCAAAGGATGCGCAACTTGGACTCTACTTCCTGATTTATCCTCTCTGTCTGGCCATCCGTCTGAGGGTGAAAACCTGAAGAAAGACTGACCTCAATGCCGAGAAGGGTGCAAAACTCACTCCAAAAACGGGAAATGAATTGTGGTCCTCTGTCAGATACAATGTTGCGGGGAATGCCATGAAGTCTGAACACCTCTCGAGCCATCACACTAGCAAGATCAGGCGCTGAAGGTAACTTGTGTAAAGGAATGAGGTGGGTCATCTTAGAGAACCTGTCAACCACAGTGAGGAGTACCGTGTTACCTTGAGAGGGAGGCAGGCCGGTGACAAAATCCATAGAGATGTGGGACCATGGTCGATGAGGAATCGGCAGAGGCCTCAGAAGACCAGCTGGGGGGCGTCTGGAGGGCTTAACTCTGGAACAGGTGACACATGCCAAAACAAACTCTCGTGTGTCCTTTCTCAGAGTGGGCCACCAGAATCCTGACTGGACCACAGCCAGAGTCTTTGTAATACCTGGATGACAGAAAAGTTTAGAGCCATGACAGAATTGAAGGACTTTAGGTACCATCTCTTCAGGAACAAACAGAAGACCCTCAGGACATTGAGCTGGAGGTGGTTGTTTCCGATGACTCCTCCTGAGCAAGGTCTCTATTCTGGTTAGAGCTAACCTGGTCTTGGAGGGAAGGATGTAGTCATGGTCAACAGAATCAGAAGAGCAGACAGAGGACAGATGAAGTCTTGAAAGGGCATCTGGTTTGACGTTCTTGCTGCCAGGTCTGTAGGCCAGAGTGAAGTCAAATCTGCTAAAAAACAGTGCCCATCTAGCTTGTCGTGGGTTCAGTCTCCTGGCTGACTTGAGGTATTCCAAGTTCTTATGGTCTGTCCACACAGTAAAAGGAAGTGCCGACCCCTCCAGCCAGTGCCTCCATTCTTCCAATGCTAGTTTAATAGCTAACAACTCTCTGTCTCCTACGTCGTAGTTTCTCTCGGAGGCAGAGAGCCGGCGAGAAAAAAAGGCACAAGGATGTAGCCTGGCATCATCTGCAAACCGTTGCGACAGGACGGCTCCAACCCCAGTATCTGAGGCATCAACCTCCACAACAAAAGGGTTAGACGGATCAGGAAAACGCAGAATGGGAGCTGAAGTGAAAAGACGTTTCAGCTTACCAAAAACATGTTCTGCCTCTGAAGACCACTGGAACTGAGTCTTGGTGGAAGTGAGTTGATGAAGAGGGGCAGCCACAGAACTATAACCCTTGATAAAACGGCGATAAAAATTGGCAAATCCAAGAAACCGTTGAAGTTCCTTCCGACTGGATGGTTTGGGCCACTCCAAGACGGCTGCAACCTTTGATGGATCCATGGTAATCCTGCCAGGAGCAATGATAAAACCCAAGAAGGATACAGATGGCTGATGAAAAGCACATTTCTCCGCCTTCACGAATAGATTATTCTGGAGGAGCCTAAGAAGAACGTCACGAACATGCTTGATGTGGGTGGGGAGATCCTTGGAAAAAATCAAAATGTCATCGAGGTATACAAAAACAAATCTGTTTAACATATCCCTTAAGACATCGTTAACCAATGCCTGGAAAACGGCTGGGGCATTGGTGAGCCCGAAGGGCATGACCAGATATTCATAGTGCCCTGAAGGGGTGTTAAAAGCCGTCTTCCACTCATCTCCCTCCCTTATACGGACCAGATGGTAGGCATTGCGCAGATCCAGCTTAGTAAACACAGTACTTCCTTGAAGGAGCTCAAAGGCAGAAGTCATGAGAGGTAGAGGGTACCTGTTCTTGACAGTAATTTCGTTAAGACCTCGATAATCGATGCAGGGCCTAAGAGATCCATCCTTCTTGCCCACAAAAAAGAATCCTGCACCTGCTGGAGAGGAAGACTTTCTTATAAGACCTGCTTTGAGGGCATCGGAAAGGTATTTCTCCATTGCCTCTCTTTCAGGACCAGAAATGGAATACAATCTGCCCCTGGGTGGGGTGGTTCCAGGGCGGAGGTCAATGGCACAGTCGTACTCTCTATGGGGAGGCAGAGAAGTGGCCTTTGATTTGTTAAACACCTCACACAGATCATGGTAAACCTTAGGGACTTTAGACAAATCTGGAAAGTCATGGTTGACCTCACAGGGGGAAGCCATGATGGGGGCTTCCTTTAAACAAGAAGTGGAGCAAGATGAACCCCAAGACTGAACCTCACCCGTGAGCCAATTGATGACTGGACTGTGCTTGATTAGCCATGGGCGTCCCAGAATCACGGGGATCTCAGGAGACCTGGTCAGCAGAAACGTGATCCTGTCGTGGTGATTTCCTGAAATCAGTACAGACACAGGCTTAGTGCAGTGGGTTATTTGATCAATCAGATGCCCATCAATAGCAAAAATCTCACGTGGTTTATCTAGAAGTTCCAACTCCAAGGCGAGCGCATGTGCTAGGCTAACATCAATAAAGTCAGCATCAGCCCCAGAATCGATGAAAACAGGAACCTCCCTGCCTTCAGGAGAGTCAGAAAATCTGATGGTGCACTGGTTGTGTGGAGGGTTCTGAGATCTGAGGATAGGGCTCAGCAAAGACCCCCCGGGCTTTACTGAGCCTGTCCTTTTGACGGACAGCTAAGAGCGCGATGGTTTCTCTCTCCACAGTAGAAACACAGGTGATTTCTGAACCTCCTCTCCCTCTCTTCAGCAGAGAGCCTGGTCCTACCCAACTGCATGGGCTCCTCAGTGCCAGCAGGGGGAGTTGTGGAGACCTGTGGCATGCTGCAGGGACTGACCTGGACAGTTGAAACCCTTCCTTGATAATTAGCTGAAGACCTCTCCCTCTTACGTTCACGAAGACGTTGATCAATCCGTGTGGCAAGCCTTTCTAAGGCCTCAAGGGTCCTCGGAGGGTCACGGGCAGCAATCTCATCCTTAATCTCATCTGACAGGCCCTGGTAAAAAACGTCAAACAGGGCTTCATTATTCCAAAGGCAACTGGACTTCAAGGCATGGAAATTGATTATGTAGTCAGTGACAGGTCGAGAGCCCTGTTTGAGAGAAAACAGTCTCCTGGCAGCCTCCCTCTCAGGACGGACTGGATCAAAAACCCTCTTCATTTCTTCAGAAAAATCAAAAAATGAGTCACAGCTGTCGGCATCATTCTCCCATTCAGAAGTTCCCCACTGTTTTGCCTTACCAGATAGTAGAGAGATGGTGTAGGCCACCTTGGCCCGCTCAGAAGGGAAGGCAGAGGGCTGGAGTTCAAAAAGCAGAGAACACTGAGTTAAAAAAGGTCGGCACTGTTCGGGATCCCCATCAAAACGCTCTGGGGGGGGGATCTTAGGTTCATTGTTAGCGTTAGCTGAGGGAGTGACAGCTAGAGGACGTGGCGGTGTAATGGAGGGCCTAGCTTGAGTTTGGGAATCTTTTAGAGAAGAAAGTCCCTGTAAAAGCTCCTGGACATTTCTTTCTAGGCCAGTAATGGCATTCTCCACCCTAGAACACCAAACCGGATTAGGCTGTGGGTTCATTCTGGCGAGATCGTACTGTAACAAGTATGCAAAATCAGCCAGAACCCAAAACGCAGCCAAGACCAGAGATCAGATCAAAAAAGTTTATTACTAAATAAAGGGAAGGGGGTGGGTTCCACAGGGAGTGGTCACACTGGTGAGTGAGGAAGTGGGGGACCAGGAGGGTCGGGGAGCCAGCTTGGAGAGGGTAGGGTGAAAGGGCAGAGGGGGCCACAGGGACTCAGGGAGGAACTAGATGACAGGGACAAAATCCACAAACCAGAGGCTAGTCGTTAACACAGTCCAGGGTCATGCACGGGGGTTTCTCAGGCAAGGTAATCCAATAGACGGCAACCAGGAGGCAGGGTCAGGACCAGGCAGGGTTCAGCAACAGGAGGGCACAATCTTCAGAGCAGAGGGAAAAGGCAAAATCAGTGGTCAAAAAACAGGCAGGATCAGAAAACCAGTAGACTACTTGGAACATGGACAAGGCTTGAAAGCTGTGACAGTGGCAACAGACGATCTCGCACTGAGCTGGTGACGAGCAGCTGTTTAAATAGGGAGCAGCACAGAGCAGGTGAGGGTAATGAGTAATCAGCCCACTGAAGGTGGAGCTGAAGGGCTGAAATCATGACAAAATGTTGCCCATAACTGTAAATTTTTACAAATAAGCAATTAAAATATCCCAAAAGTTTGGCTTCCGAGCTAGTTTCAAACTAGTGTGACTTGCCTTTGATATTTCTCACCATGGCAAGAAATGCTATGTAAAATATGTGAGACTGCTCATTAGAATAAATCTGTTTTGAATGCAAGAGTCTGATCGTCCTTACCTCAGGAAGAATTTTGCCTCGGGGGACAAGCTTTATGTATGTTTTTCAAAGAGATACAAGATAAAGCAATCATTAGCATCTTCTTGGTATGAGCTGTGACCAGTACCTCTGAAAACAATACTTCCAATGACATTCCACTGTTTGATTCGCTGCAGTAACCTTGGCAATTGCCTCAATCACAGCAAATTTATTCCAGTCACACCACCACCACAACCTCCCCTCCTCCCCTGAGTTGTATCGGGTCTAAGCATTGTACCGCTGGCCTTGATTTACCCTGACTATCAGCCAAGCCCAAAGATTTTCCGGTCCCCAGACAGGTATCTGTCTGCTCCTGCTCCCAAAATGGTCAAAGTTGTGGCAGATTCGGTCCTCCTGTATTACCATATTCAGACATGATGTCATAGCAAAGAGGCTGTCTTTGCTTATGTAACAGCTTCACATCGTCTTGGACAAGTTTGGAAATGTTTGCCTTGTTGACAGTATTGTGTACAGTGCAGTAGAAAAGTGTGGTTTTTCACATTTTATCACATTACAACCACAAACTTCAATGTGGTTTTGGGGATTTCATGTGACAAGTAGATATTTGGGAAGTGAGCAAGTGAAAGTCAATTACTGCTTTTTGTTTTAAACCAAAAAGCAGTCCCTTAGCATTATGTTGCCACCACCATGTTTGACTGTGTACATAGTACAGTTTTAGTTTTCCAGCACATACACTGTAAAAACTGACAGCGCTATTAAGTTAAATGCACTTATTTTTTTCTAAATGCTAGTTGAGTGAGTTTTTCATACCGAATGTAAGTTAAATAGTTTTAGAGTCTCTATATCACAGCCACTTAATTTTGTCCTGTTTTTTTTAAGATCGTCAACATTCTTTTACCTCACATTTAAAAACTGACTTTACTCACCGCTTTAATTCAGCTTTTCAACTTTAACTTTGAAGTTAAATGATTTATTAGTGTACAAATCCTGTGTACCTACTCTATTGAGTGCATGCTTATATTAAAATCCAGATCAAGTACATGGATCTATGGGGTTTTCATGTGACAAAATGTGAAAAAGGTCACTGCTATGCACTGTAAATAATAAAATATTCCACAAAGATTTCAGCTTTCCATTTGAGCACAAATGTGTTGCCACCAGGATATCAGGTCGAATTCTGAAAGTACTTGGCCAATATGGGCTGCTCTCAGTTTCAGCTCATAGTTGAATAAGGAAACAGCATCTGCTCCTCGCTGCCGTTGTGCTGCAGATTGCTGTTACCACTGACTCTCCCTATTCAAAGGGCCGTGTAAGTAGCTCCATCAACAATAACGGATGCTGTGATGCCAGGCAGGTAGTCTAATTTCCACCACCTCACTTTTTGTAATGCACAATTAATGAGCCGTCTCACACAGGTTAGACGAGGTCTTTTAAACTCTGAGACATTTTCAAGAGCATTATTTAGAGTCTTATTTGTTCTGGCAGACTGGCCTCCTGCAGGATGAAATGTTATACTTTTTAGTTTGAAGCCGTTTCTTTGTCAGTTTTATACAAAGTCATAATCCAAATTTCATAGGGCGCTCTGTTGGGAAGGTTTTGATGAATATATAATTGACAACTGATTGCCGTCATCTCACAGCATGCAGGTCATGGTTTAAAACCCAGAGCTGTCAGGAAGGTTTTTATTCGTCTGCGTTTCAAACTCGTACGTTCTCTCCTTGTTTGTCTGAGCTTCGCAGTAATTCTCAAAGACTCCAGATGGTGGGTGAGAATATACTGAAACTGTAACAAATGTCTGTAGGTGCAACTGTGAGTGGTTATCCATCTTCATATCGGAAATGGGTGACCCACATATGCCATGCAAAACCTTTTGTCGTAGTTTGAACACCCCGTCTTCAACAACCCTGAACACTATAACAGGCAGGCGGATGAATAATTAGCTTTTGTACAAGACAGAATCTGATTTTAGCAAAACATTTTAAATGTTTATTCAAATACTAACAGCTTTTCCTTTGTCGTCATTGACAAATTCATCTGCAAAACATTCATAATCTAAGTTCTGAATGGATTTTTAATCAGGGGGAATGATGTATGGCTCATGTAAAGTAATGGTGACTTTGGGGGAGGTAAGTTGAATCTACAGTGGGAGGTTGTCTTATACCAAAGGCATCTGTGTGGGAGTGGCTGTAATTGGCTGCAGTGTGGAATTGTCTCATTAATATGTGGCCCTGGGGAAGGAGACGACCAACTTCTTCCCTCTGTGTTTGGGTGTTTGACTGGATCATCATTGATGCTAAATGCAGAGCTCACGGGAAACCCCATGCGTTTTTGCCCGCTTCCGTTAAAACCAAGAATATGAATATTAATGTAACAGTCTCTGAGTCGCACTAATAGACTGGCGTCAGAAGTCTGAAAGGCCTTTAACCCTGATGTCTGGATGGCTCTAATGGAGCCTTTGTGATGTGGGCTAAATTTGCAGGATGGAATGGTTCATTGGTGTATGGCTTATATTTTATATACCTGTTTGCAGAGTCAACAAACACCTTGAAAATGTACAGGGTGCATTAAACGTGACATTTAAATGTTTCAGTCTATCAAACATGTTCCTGGTCCTATGTGAAAATATTAATATCCAATTGTTGAGTAAACACATTTTTTGGAAACTTTAATTTCACTTGCTAAATCCACCACACCACAGACCTGCAGGATCAAAAATCACTTCAACAGAGACTGTTTGGCAGCATTAGTAGGCCAAAAGATCTAATAAAGTAACATAGCATGCCTCAATCTACAGAAATTCAAGATCAAATGACAAAAAATGCATTGACATCTTCTCAATGCATTTGAGAAGATGTCAAAATTACTTTTAATCCTTTAAAGTAATTTTAAAGGATTTGTGACTACAGAGAACCGTGTTAAGGGGTAAGAGAGGTGTAAAGAAATTAAGAAAATCTGGGAGAGTGGCAAAACAGTCCCTGACAAAGTGCATCAACGACTCATCCAGGAGGTCACTAAGGTCACTAAAATAACTCAGGTCAATATTTAAACTCCTCCAGGCCTCATATGCCTCAGTTAAGGTCCATGATTCAGCAAAGAGACAGATACCTGACAACAACATCCACTTTCAGTTTTTAACTTTAAAATTGATTTCTCATTTCACTGTGCATTATACATCTAAAAAGAGTGTAGAGGGTTTAAACATCATCTTGTTTGTTCAGTAGTTTCCACTCTCAACAAAGCACCAGAGCTCAAAGACACCCAGATAAGCTTTAAACATCTGATGGAGTTGAGGGATGAGTTTGTTTATGTTCATATCCCTCCACCAGACCATGCAGCCCTGGGCAGTCAGCCATATCACCCACATCAAAATCTGTCATCGGTTACATAATCAACTAGAAACACTTCATTTAGGGTGAGTGAATAGACTGGAGCAAACTACTAATATGTCAGTCTCTCCACTGGACTGCTATCTGTCTGTGATGAGCGGATGAATAATTAATCACAGAATACATAGAAGCCTCACTGGGGAGCTGCTCTGTATCCTCCGAACAGAAAACCACACAGGGACAGTCAAGGTCAGGTAAAATAGGTTTCTTTGCCGACTATGTAAGAATAAAGACACTGAAAAATACTTATAATTGGTTTAAACAGTGGCTCCACACTAGCCCTGCGGTCATATTGGCTTCTTTTCCAGCTGAATTTCGGCAGAATTAATGAAACTTCAATTAACCATCAGGGGTCCATCATCTGCCTAACCTTCCTAATCTACTGTGATGGAAGCAGTTAAAGAATCAGCAGAGCCAATTTATACTATCCCTCCAAGTAGTCAGAGTGAGAGTTTTGGGTACTGGTAGTTATAACAGTGACATGCTTCCCCTGTCAGAGTCTGCAATGTTGCATCATGCAGTGTCACACTGTTTCTGTTTAGCCTCCCCGATAATTTGTAGCTCTATAAACACTGCCACATTATAGAGCCGATGTCACACTGTTTAATAGAATCTGACCCCTGATGGTTAAATTATTTAGGTGCTTTGAAGAGAGGAACCCAGCGAGCCTCCTTAATTGATACGCCCTCACACAAACGCTCCCGCTGCTGTGAAAGGGTGCGCTGATCAGCAGCGCCGCGGAGGCCTTTTGGGCGCATTGTCATCCTCCCCTCAGCAAACTGGAGGCTTTATAACGAGCGACCACCCTGTTTTCCGCAGCATTGTTTGCAGCTCAGCTATCCACAGCTGGATTTCAGGACCAGGTGGAGTATTCATTATGCTGCCTCAGTGAATAGGATGAATCACTGTAAAAGATTTTCTTTGTGTCCGACATCATTTCCCAATTACCATTTTGCTGATGCTTCTTGTCACACATCATTTGCGTGGTTAGTCTCCAGCACAGTTTTACCAAATGATCTTAATTCAGGTTAATTGTGAAGAGAAAAAGAGTTGGTTATTGATTGCACTGTCTGCGCGGCGGATTTAAACGGATTAATCAAAACGGGTTTCGAATTTGTGAATTCTAGCACATCTGCGTTGACGTAAACATGCAACAAAATGGCACCAGTGTAAAGCCGCTAATCAAAACACGCAGCATTCTGTTAAGTTAAATATTCATTAACCCAAGCACTTTTTGAATACATTTTATTTCTAATTTTTGCATCAAGAATCACATGCAATTCTGAAAAAGCTGTCCCCCGCGTGCAAGTGGGTTCTTGTGCAGAAGCCAAAATGTGCCGAGTGAAATATTTATCTTACCATTAACATATGAGTGACTTATGCTTGCCTAAGAAATCGCTCTGTAATCCTACTCCCTGTCTCCCTTCCAAGGCTAACCACAAAACATTGGAAGGACTTAAGGCAGCTCTGGCCAGGGAACAACAATGAGCCAATTGCCATTTGTTAGCTCCATGGTGTGCAGGTAATAACATAACAACATAATTGGCACCCTTTCTTTTAAAGAGACAATCGCTCAGAAATATTACATCCAAGCCAAGCTGCAGGCTGCATGTTGCGCTGAGAGTTTCGACCGCGGTTATGAGTCGGACATTTCCTACAAAAATGAAAGCATTTTTATATTGGACATTTTAATGGATCTGAGATTTGATGTTTGCTTCAGGTCAAAGGTTTCTGATTAAACTGACAATGGACAGTCCCAGGGACATAAACAAATAAATAAATAAACATCAAGAGGATTTCTGTTGTGCTGCTCAGTTCAGAGAAGAAAGTATTCATTTCTCCCCCTATTCACATGCTGCACCTGTAGACAATAATCAGCTTATCCATATATTTATTAGAAATCAAAGCACATCTTCACAACTGGCTTACTTGAATGTTCTTGTCTTTTTCATTACAAAGACTTCCTGAGGGAAAATGGCTTCTATATAACAATATACAGTAGCTTGCTAAACTCTTCAGACCCCTGGACGTTTTCAACATGAGGTCATGTCAAAACCACAAACTTTAAAGTATTATAATGGATCATGTTAAAGTGAAACTATTTGTTGTGGATTCGTATTTCGCCCACTTTTATTCTGATAGCACTAAAATAAAATAAAGCTGTCAAAACATTAATTGTAACTATGGAGGAGCTGCAGAGATCCACAGCTTAGGTTGGAAACTAATTAAAATTAACAGAAAAATTTGGACAACATTGGAGAAGATGTCTATTGTCAAAAAAAAGCTGACAGACGTCACATTTGTAATGTGTCAAAAGCCAAGTTTGGCACTGAAAACGTGGAAACATGCTCTGGTCAGGTGAGCTAAACATAAAACTGAATATCACCCTGAACAAACATTCCCTAGAAGGGAATACATTTCATAAACTTTCTAGAAATTGCTAAGGGAGGCTGCACTGCGATGCATTTGGTATCACTGCTGCCTTGTAACAAGAAGGTCTGAGGTTCGACGCCCCCAATGAGCCTCCAAGGAGACGGGGATAAAGATACGGGTGACGATAAACCAGGGACTCTGTTAAAAATATTCATATTTTATTCCCTGGTTAATAAATGTTCTCAAAATAAAGGTTTGCTGCTATAATGAATATAATAATTGATTTTAAAGCTTTTTACTCATCTTCACCAGGAGTGGCAGTAATTGTGGAGGCACTGAATAAATTCTCCCAAAACAAAATTAGTTGAATATATTCTTCTCTACTTCAGTGCAGAGCAGCTTGTGAGCTCCTCATATTAACCCGCATTAAAATGCCAGATTCTTTTTTAATTTCCATGCTCAGAATAGAGCATCTATTTGTCTATTTACATGTGTCTCTGTGTAAATTTGCACAAAATAAATATCAACTTCACCTCACGGATGAAGTGAAAATGTCTCATTTGAATAAGGAATGTCGGCAGCGCCAGGAAAGTCGGCCTGCTGAAAGATCCAAACCTTCACCTGGAATATTGTCACGTAAAATATGGCACTTAAAAATTGACCCGAAAAGACAAAAATTAGCTAACAGCATGATTTCAAATTACTTTCCACCGCTGAAAGCAAACAGCTAAGTGTGTTTGGTATTATTTAGAAATCAACAGGGGACTACACTAAAAGTAGATGCCAATTCATTATCATCATTGCAGATTGTCATTTTTTACGTTTAGGACGATTAATCTCGTTTCCAAACTGAAGCCTTCTCTTTGCGGCGAGCGTACGGACAGGTGTGGTGAAACTCGTAGGTGTCAGTAGGGAAACGGTGATTTAATGCTCGCTCCATATGCTTAATCATGTAAAACACACAAACATGGCGGTGATTTGTTGGCTGCCAGTCTCACCCGCATTCAGAGCGAGCCATTTGATAGATCAAGCCAGCTGGATTTTCACGCCTCCATTTTAACTTGAAAGTCATTAATCCATGCCTGTCTCTGCGCTTTTGTTTTGTAGTTAGTTTGACAGAAAACAATAATGGTGATAGGAAAAAAAAAAAATCCCCAATCGCTTTCATTCTCTAGCAGTGATTTTGCCTTTCAGACAAAATCAAATGGAACCCACACAGGGTTGTTCTATTCCTGTAAACATTTTAATGAGGTGTATTGTGTAATATTATTGTGAATCAGCTGTTCATTGTACATGATTCTTCTCACACGAAACAAGAGCAATATAAGAAATAACAAAAGAAACCAAATGCAAATCTCTTGAGTACATTAATTTAACACCTCAGCTATCCAAGACAAAAAGCGCACAGAGAAACTGGCTGGTGAGAGCTGCTTGATAACTCGATATTTTTCCTAGAAGATAACACACCATACATAATTATTACCACGTCAACTCTCAACAAAACTCTTTGGTGTTTAAGCTCTTTCTGATTTAAGACTCGCCTAGTTCCTGTGCCACTGAGTCCCAGAAGCATCAACAAAATGCAAAAGCCCCAATGGAGCAAAAGTCATGCTAACAGCTAAAAATAAAGCTAAACTAAAACAGATATTCTACGCACTGAAATGCGCAGCTAAAAGCTAAAAGGTAAGTTTTGAAAGTTACATTAAAAATGAGTTTTCAGTAAAACAATATTTATGCTGACACGTTAGTTATGATGAACTGGATTTATTGATGATCTTGGTAGCATCGCTTCCATTTCAGCAACATCTTTGTTGAGGCTTTTATTACTTTAAAATCTTCAGTCCATGTGCTTCATATTTCTGGAGCCACATTTGCAAGTCCGTTTTGAAACGTATTTGCCAAATATTTTGCAGCCTTCATGTTGATCTAATAATAATAATTTGCAATTCGTCTGAGATATTTCTAGCTATTTAATTCAGGATTTGTAAAGGTTAAACTTTTCTGGAGTCTGAGTCGGACAAATATCAAACAAACGAAATGTCAGAGTTGGTACCCCTGCTCAAATGAAATCTCAGGGACAAAACCTTCGCCCAAAGCCCTCCCTCACCTGGCTCATCACCTCCACAGAGCCATATTTGTAGTTGAACATAATCTGACAGACCAAATAGGCTTTCTTTCATTGTGCTGACCCATTAGCACCTTGTTATTTGAACTGCTGAATGAAAAGTGCAAGGATCTTTTGCACCCATTGCAGAGAATTAAGGTCACAAAGTTAAATTTTCAGGTGTTTTTTTTCCTCCATCTTTGGGCTCCTGGTTGTGCTGTCTCTTGTTGTGCTGCCTGGCACAGAGCCCCAATTCCTCCCAGTGTGGACATTTTCCCGTGCACCAACTCTCGACTATCAAAACAACAGTCATTAGGCAAATTTGCTTTGGTGCAGGATTACGTTAATTATCATGGAATTATCACTTCATTAAAGCAGGCAGAGATAAATTAACTCTGATGAAACGAATGCAAAATGAGGAAATAATGATCATGCCAGAAAAAAAAATAAATAAATAAATAAATAAACAAAGAGACTACTCGTTGAAGGAAATCAAGTCATTGTGTTCCAGAGAGTTGATCCCTCTGAGGCGATGCAGCACAGCACAACATGACGGAGCAAGTGGGACTCCACAGAGAGAGGAGTTAGGACCACCCACCCATTTACCCAGTGCGATCCAATTTTCCTGCCTGAGCCTCGACAGAGCCCGTAGACTCGGCTGCAAATTGGGAGTGTCATTAATCATGCCAAATCCCACTTTTAATGAATGCCCGCATACACCCAGCAGCACTCTTTGTTTCCGGGCACAAAAAAAAGCCTTTGTTGCTACAGCAAAACTGGAGAGGGAGATTCTTTTACTACTGTAAAGATGTAGAAGTACTTCATGGTCATAAGCAAGCTTTCACTGAGCAAACTGCAGTCATGGTGAAATGATAGTGTGGAGCTGACACAGCCCACTCTGCTTTATTATGGGCGTAGTGGCTTGCCAAAGAATTAATACCGCTGTTTATTTAATTTATTTCATTTTTTTGTCACATTATAATAACAAATGAACAACAAACAAAATAACGCTTAGTTGTAAAGCAAAAAGAAAATGAAAAAACAAAGAAAAAAGAATGAAACACTTTTTGCACTAAGCTCCCTTTACCCCCATGCACCTAAATAAAACCATGTGCTACCACTTACCAGTTAGAGTCCAGTTGTATGTAATTTGACAAGGAAGCCATTAAGTTTTACTTTACTCACAAATCTGCTTTTTATGTAGGAGAGGCAAGATAAAAAAAAGTAATTGCTGAAAGAAAAATCTTAATAGATTTCTTTGCATCTGGAAACATCTATGAAGAAAATTCAACATGCAAAAAGATAAAGTAAAACATTTTTTAAAAAATTGTTTGTTTTTTTTATGTGGCAGCTGCACATCAATCCTAAACCACAATCAGCATTGTGAAACATAGTGGTGGCAGCATCCTGCTGTAGGAGCATTTTCTTAAGCAGAGGCAGGGAAGCTGTTCATTTGACAGGAAGATGCTAACTACAGGAAAATCCTGAAGGCTTCGGAAGTGACAAGACCTATGACATGTTCTCTGACTGAGGTTGAGGAATTTTCCAGAAGATTTGACAAATGTTTCAGTCTCGATGTGAGCTAGCACAAAATACTAACAGCTGAAAGTGTAGCAAAAAAGTAGTGCTGCAAAGTGTTAAGTCAGACAGGATAAAAAAAAATAAAAAATCCATGGCAAACTTTCCAAACTCTTGTTTTGTGAAATCAATTTGTTCTTTCAATCCCGCTTTACAGATTGGCACCACTTTCTGTCTATCACAGAAAATCCAGATAAAATGCAACGATTTTTGTGATTATTACATGGCAAAATGTGAAAAAGCTCAACGATTCAGGATACATTTGCAAGCCCTTATGTATGCTTACAAAAGCAGGAATTACATGTGCAAAAGCGCAGCTGTCATTTCTGCTCCGTCTTGAGGCTGTAAAGAGAAATTTAGCACATTTATTCTCAGACTTGTCTATAAACCAGTGTGTGACATCTTGATAAATTAATCATTCTGCATCCATAGTTTCCTCTGTGGAAGCTAGGAGTGGCTGTGATGAATTTGAAGCATTGTTACAGCAGCGTTTTTTGTTTTAATGAAACTATCTGGATCACACAAATCGCTTTGTCACACCACCAGCTCCCAGAAAAACGGGAACAGAAAAATAACATCCTCAGAGTGACATGTTATTCTTTTCTTGTGTGTTTTTTTTCCCCCCATCCAGACAATCATTTAAATGATTGCAGCACAAAGACAGTGGTCTCTGTTTGATTTACTATCATGAGAATAATCATATTTCTATGGTGACATTATGCAGTAACAGGGGTCTTGGCAACATTCACTGATTCGCAATGTCTAAGGAACAAAGTGGTCCTGCTAAGGTCCATCGTCTGTTTGTGAGAAATATATTGTGGAAGTGTGATAAAGGAAAAATATTGCCTCAAATTATGCTTGACCTTTTATCTCCCGTGTAATTTATTTGTGCACTCAATCTTCTGGGTAAAACCGCATTGTTCTGTTGCTTGTTATGCAGCAGGTGTGATGATCGGTTTGTTGCTTATTCTCGAGGCTTCCAGCTCTAACCGCCTATTTCAGAAACACTGACAAATTGTTGCCCTACAAACCAGAAAAGGCTTTTATCCTGCTCAAGTGTTGAATTTTGTTGATGTTGGGTACAGCCTTAGAAATAGTTCCTATAAATGTGACCATGTGATGTTTGAAAGAATGGCTCAGATGCCTCACCAAAAGTCCAAATTCCAAGGTCTTGTTTATGCAGATGGTGACCGTTTTAAAGTTCTTAACTTTTGTTTTCACTTGCACGTGAAAATGGCTGCAAACAGTAATTCTACAACCGTACATCTTTGAAAAGCAGAAGTGGAGCCTCCTGCATAACTAACAAGAATATAGCAAGTGGTTTCTGGATGGCAAGTCAATGACAAAACACTTCTCTTTTCCAGCAGCCATTGCACAGCGGAAAACCAGCTGACCACATGTACTGGAGCTCCGCTTGGGTTGCTAGGTGAGGGGCAGTGCTGGCTAATTTGTGACGTTACATTCTGAAGGATTTTTAAATGATTAATTTTCCAGACAATGAAAACTTTTACTTGCTGCCAAAAAAACAGCTGGATGTTTTTTTTCCAAGTGCTTAGGTTTTTTTTGGAAGTAGTACAAACCCAAATGGAAGCACAAAAGTTTGCAAAACGTGATTTTTTTGCATCATAGATCCCCTTTAATGACTCCTGGTCCTGTTGGGACACCTCAATATGTCCCATAAGGGGGGGCAGATTTTAGTTCTGAGACGTTTATATATGCTTGTGTTTATTCAGGCGTAGTTTAGGGATTATTTCTCTCCTCCCTGTGTTCTTCCTGTGATACTCAAGTTGTTCTGTCATCTTCTCCAGTATTTCTTTGTAGTTGTTATATATTCCCTTCGTCTGTTATATATTCCCTTTGTCATTTCTAGTCATTTTCTCTCATATCCACAGTTCATGCTCTCCCGGAACTACTCTTTATTCAGTTATGTAGACTCACCTGCTCTTTGATTCACTTATCACTGCTCAGAGTATATACGTTTCTTCTCTTCCTTTTCCTAATATTCGCACCTCAAGTTATTCTGCTGTTTGTTCTCATCATGTTCTCGTGTTCATCTCTTTAATGATCCATGTTTTGCTTCAGACCCCTGGCCTGCTCTTGGACAAAACAGTTTCATTTCAATGGCATGCTACACATTGCGACATATACAATTAGATCACCGTATAATCAGGACTGCCACTGAATTTTTTAGACTTGTTGAAAGAAATTCCACCATGAGTGCCACAGCACCGTAAACAGTTCAACTGTGATTCAGAGATTGTAGCAATGACCCAATAATAAGGTTACTTAACCTCACCTTGATGCTATGCAGACACTTCACTCCCCTCAGGATGCTTGATGCCTGAAACTGAAGGTGAAACTGTGGGAGTCACTTTCTTTCTGATTAGTTATGAATATGCACATATATTAGAAAGTGAATATGCACATATAAATATACATATTTACAAGAAACTTTTTTTTAACTTTCTTTTTATATATTTATATTATGCTGCAGTCTGGATCCAGAACTGTGATTTCCACGGACTTATTTCCAAGGCTCACTTACTATTCAAGGCACCTTTTAAAAGTGCATACTTATAAAGCACAAACACACATACTTAAAAAATGTGGCAGGACTTTGAGTTGCAAAAAATTCTATTAATTACATTGCATTCACACTCAAGTAAAGAATATTTTTCCAAAATAGTGTGTGGATGGAAAGATAGGAAACAGTATAACAGCAACTTTGTGAATTGGATTCCTTTACTTTCTTTAATCCATTTATGTGTTGGTTTGGACTCTTTATCATAGGTGTTTATATGTATTCAAACTAGTATAGATTAGAGAAACGTAACAGGAAATCTGTACTAGTGCACCCAATTTTTGTTTCAAAAAATGCACAGCATGTTTTATCATTATCAAGTAAACCTTTCACAAGGGCTGTAAGTCTAATTTAATTGTCAAGAACAGTTTCTGCTCTGCAGAAATGTATATATTCAGCAGGTCCAGGGATTGGATTAATAGCAACACTAAAGCTTTAATGTAGCATTCTCTGAATCCCTCATAATAGTTGTGCATTTAAAAAATGTAGGTTTATTTCAGAAACATAGAAGCATTGTGGTTAGAAAGCAGTCTGTTGAATTTGAGATTAGGTTCCCATGTGAGTTGCTGAAGAACGACATAAGAAACACCAGAGATAGGGGATTCAAACATCCAAAACTGACAACTTTCTTTAGTGAATCCCTTGCAGATTTTCCCCCTCTCTCCCTCCCGAGCCGTAATGGTGGTATAACCCAGGCCTTCCATTGTTTGAGTGTTTTTGGGGGAGAAAACCTCACACCAGGCAACTTATTCTTCATGAGGTCACATTATACAAAGACACTTACTCCCCATGGGGGACCAACTCTGCAGGTTTTTCTCTGCCTCCTAAAAGCCTTGCATTGTTAGACCAAAGTTGCTTTGGCTACAGGAGGCAGAATACAGCTTTCTAAGGAGAAAAAAGGGGCCATAATCAATTTTAACAAGGAACACTAAAGCTTGGAAATTTAAATAAGGCTTTGAGGAGCAGCAAGCTCAGTGTTTGACAACAAAAGTATGTCCAGTAGAATATTGCGGATAAGGATGTTATCCAGGAATAGTAAGTCAGTGGCAAGGCCACAAGTGTTGGTAAATCTTCAGCTTTTGTATGCAGTACTGGCGAATACAATACCACAGCATGGAGACTTATACACTAGGCTGATTATCCTGGTGTCGAGTAACAAATTACATAAACCACCCACAAGAAATCTGTGAAGATGCATTGTAATGATGCAGCTACTTGAGTACTCTTTCTCCTCGCACCCTTTTTTTTTTGAGCCAGTATTTAATGTTGTCCCTTTGTACTGAGGAGAAAATTGTTTTGAACGATTTATACAAGTTTGGCCCAACATAAAAACGTGTTCAATTTCCTCTGCCTGTACCACTTTAAGCTACACGCACCTGTAGACAAAAGCTCCAGGCTCTCCGTTAGCTTTTGTTCGGAGATTTAAATAACGCAGGGAACAGTAAGCAGCGTGCTCTCTGCAAACTGTTCCAATTTCAGCTCCGAGTAATCTCTCATTCTTCTCTGCGGAGAGCTGAAATCCATTCAACCTTTTCTTGTCATTGACTCGCCAAATATCCCCGATGGTATTTATTCAGAACTCCAATGTAAACAGAAGGACTACGTACCACCTAATCATCTTAGACTCAGCTTAAGTTCCTTATGATTTGCTTTATATAAGTAGAAGATGTTCTGTATGAATTATAAATTGAACCATACACGATAGTTCTAACAAGCGGTGAAAAAAGCCTAATTGACGCCTGGTCACATTCAGGTGATCAGACAGTAGAACAATTTTTAGAATGGAGGCAACTTGTTTTGAGCGCAGAGAAAAAAATCCTTCACACACAGAGGAAAATTCATTAGTAGACACGCAGAACAAAACAGGTAAATATATTATATTAATCTTTTCTCACTAATATGTTCATCACACTCTGATTGCCCTGCCAGTACGAGCATACAGCATATATTTTTCATTAAGAAAGATTTCCAAGTCACACTTTTGTTCGCATTTGAAGAATGTGAAAGTGGTTTGTATGATTTAACTAGCATTTGCAGCACTTTATTCTCTGTGCTCTATTATATTGTTTCAATACATCCAATGATTTTAATCAATCCAGTTTGATCATGTATATCCTCAAAGGGGCCAATTGTCTCAGAATGTATAGATAAAACTACAAACAGTTAAAATATTACAGCTTTCTCTACATTTGACTTGTACTTCTTAATATTAAATAATATGTAATATTCATATATTTTGTCCATATACAAATAAAAGCTCTTTTGATTGGTAAAATTATATATAAGCACAGTATTACCGTCTTGAAATTAAATTTCTGTGGCCTTTCATACCTCAGATTGCCAGACGTTTCTCTAACCGGGTGGGATTTGGCCCGTGGGCCTTCAGTTTGACACGTTATTTATGTGTAGAAAGTACCCTCATTTAGCTGTTTTAGTAATGCTAGCCATGCTAATTGCTACAATAAGACGCTAAGGAAAGTCTGGCCTCATTTTACATCGACTACTCACACACACAAAAGAAGTGTGACATTGCATCTGCTCCTAATTAAGATTATTGCTCGCTGTTCATAGCAGGAAGGCTGGAAAATACTTTACTGATGACATTAGCAATACTTTAAAATAAGAGTTCATGTCCAAGCTACAAAAGACTCAACAACTGGATCTTATGATTTTGGTTGCAGTAGCCACCAAATTAAAGCATCTGTAATTCTTTTAAAAAATTTTGACACTTTCATCTAAGCTGATTACAGCATTTGAAACAAATACAGTTGTGTATGTTCACTGGCTATAAAGTTATTCATAGAAAACGTGTTAACTGTTTTGCTCGTGGAAAAAAAGGATTTGACTCAGTAAGAAGAAAACAACTTGAACCATAATAAACGGATGCAAATCAAATGGTACGAAGCTTGAAAACACACTGGCACTGATTATATTTTGTGTAAGAGAAACTTAATTGTCAAATTATCTCAAGAAGCAGAACGTCTAGTAACACTTGAGAAAACAAAGAGCTTGAACTGTTTTAAATGTTTTTTCAATATGCGCCACATTCGAGGAAACGTCTCGTCTTCTAGAAGCAAGACGAGATAGCAGTTTCAGTCATGTGCGGTGACATCTAAAGTAGTACTTTTTTTGTTTTGTATTGATCTCACCAACACTAGAAGCCAGTTTTCAGGCATCTAAAAGAATTTGTAAAATATTTATATCACTTATGAGCTAAAATTCAACAAAACTTTGTTGTTTTTCTCCTCCTGGAGGTCGGCGAGGTCAGAAAATGTCCCTGTGCCAAGGGTAATATAAATCGTTGACAAGCAGAGACTTTGGGTCAAATAATCACCCCTTTGATAATCCATGTCCATGGATTGGGCTGGTGAGATTCATTGCAGCACTCCTTCTGACAATAATGGAGGCTTTCAAAGGCCACAGTCTTTAATTTCTAGTCCCTGCCATCAGCGTTTTTATCCTCTGGAGAAGGGGGAGGGTCAACTACCCCTGTTCCACAGCCCTAGAGCAGGCATTCTGGGCATTAAGGGCTGGGAGAGGTGACAGAGGTCAGGCTGTGATTGCTGCTGGAGATGGCTGACTGACGAGTCCCAAGGCTCATCGGACCCTTCCCAGACAAAGAGGCTTCACAGAGCAGCTCCCAGGTCAGTCTTTATCGGGGCATCACTAATGGTTATGATATGATCTGTCTAGCATCACTTCCAATTAAAGCTTGTTGGGGAATGTGGCAGACACTGCTGCTCGTCTCACTGTGAGGACTATTGTTTGAGCCACTCATTTCAATGACGATCAAAGTTCTATTGTGGCTCCCACAAAGGGAAGTGGATACTGGCCGGGCCTATTAGATATGTAGCCATGGAGGGGAGATAGAGAGGGTAATCAGTCTTCTTACCGATAGCAATGGCCACTGTGACAAAGACTAACCTCTGCAATACAATATCAAGCTATAACAAAAGACTTATTCTTGTTCAGATTGCCGAGCATTTCAGCAAGGAGAAATACATTCTTTTAACTTTCAATATTCTCTGAAAAACTTTTTTTCAGACCTCACACCAGTCTCCAAGCTAATATCCTATTCTTGGAACTCGCAACTTTCAAATGACTGTGACTGCAGCAAAAGCTTGAAGGTGGCAAAGTCTGAACATGTCATCCCAAGCAGAGTGAAACCCCTGAATCCACCAAGGACTCAAATCTCCTTCCAGGTCCAGACTGACAGCTCTGCAGGTGTTTCTTAGGGATACACACTCTGGCCCGATTCAATTTCCAGCCAATAAAAGATGTAAAAATACATGATAAAGGAAATTGCCCAAAGACTGATGAAATGATAGCACATCTCTTGAGAAAATAATTTATAGTTTGAAAATGTCTATTATGAGTGTGAGTGATAAAGATTAGATGTCAAAGTATATAATATATTTTTGTACCATACCCAACTTCTCGGCTCCGATTCTGGTTTCCTGACCGCCCCACCTGCTTTTCAGTGATGGGAATGAGAGAAGAAATGTCAGCTTGAACTTTTTAAAGTTAGAGGATGTGTTGGAAAGTGTCTTTTTTCCAAAAGGCATAGTGTGCCCCACAGTGTGAAAGCATTGGCACAGAAGAACCAAACTGGAAATCCACAGTGTTCGATTCCATTCACCTGATTTACATGAAACTAGTTAAAGACAAATGTCATCTTAAGGCATTTATTAATTTCTTATCCTCCACCACGCCAATCCTCTAGTGATATTGTAGTAATTAGATGATACACCATGTCACAAAATTCACATAATCTCAACTTATTCTTGTTGCCATTGTTTATCTATTGCAGAAGCGACAATGGGCATCGCAAAACATGCAAGGCTAATTTTTGGAGCATGACACTGAGCTTACTGTACGGAAATGACCTCAATAGCCCCCAATCTCAGTCCAACCGAACACCTTTGGGATTTAGTGGAAAAGGATTTAGTTATATTACAATACAGTCAAATTCACAATATGATGCAACGCCAACTGGTTAAATATTATCTATGTAAAGAAGCCAATCTAATTGCACAGAGTCACTAACTTAAGAGAAATCAGTCTTCCTAAACATGCATGTGGCGACTGTAGGAGGTAAAAACTCCACTTTAACGGGACGGATATGACAGAAAAACAGAGAAGCACATCAGTAATATGACGGGAAATTTACACTCTGGGAATTCCCCAGGCTTGGAGTCAAGCCCAGTTCTTCCAAGACCAAGACTAAATGTTGACAATTTGAGTAATATTATGATTTTTTTTTATTGTATGCCACAAAATTTTAAAATCCATTTTAAAAAATGACTCAATTATAACCACTTTTTTGTATTAAACTAATAACTGTCAGAATAAGCCAATACTTAAATTATGAACTGCAGCCGCACAATCTCTAAACCTAATTAATCAGCATGAACTGCACATTAGTTATCTGAGAAATTTTAACAAATAGTTAAGAGAGGAATAAATGCTGGTTTATCAGAGATCTAGACCAGGAAAAAAATCACAAACATACTGCATCACAGTTTCTTCGTCTTGAAGGTTTTTGTCATTGAATGAATTCCTTCTTCTAAGTATTAAATTAAAACGTTTATCTTTCAAAATGCTCATGAATGTTACCATTTAAGATGAAACCAGCATAATTTTATGGTCTTGAGTCTGAGTTGCTTCAGAGCGACAGACACATTGGCCGTCAACCTAATCCAATCCTGAACTTCCACCAGAGGTTAGTGAATGGAGTTGTTGGTCATAATGAGGCGGCAGCAGCTGCAAGCCCTTTTGATAGAATGAGGTCACTGGAGCAAGAGCTATCAGTGTGTCTGATTGGGGGGTTGGCTGAGCGCGGCTCCCACTCAAAAGAACAGACGACAAACTATTTCGTATTGAAGGAATGTCAAGCTGCAAGCCCTCCTTCTGCTCTTTGTCAATGCACAAATACACTGAAATGAATCACTGTAATTGTTCCATGTTTACCCCGGTCACCATTTTACAACGTGATAATTAAAACATTAATAGGATCTTAATGGGCTGTATGTCCCAGTAACCTTTGCTATAAACCTCAGCATGATGTCGAAGACTCTCTGTGACCACTAAGAATAAAGGGTAATTAAATATGTGTGCACTAGAAGCAGTTTGGGAATTTCCTGCATTAAAAACGAGGTCTAGAGGTTGCACATGTATGTATAATGAACAGCACCTGCAACGCTGCGTTGAGGTTAATGACAATCAAACTAGGTTTTCTATCCGAAGTTTAAACTGCCTACTTTGCCCTTCAGATGGAGGCAGGACTGTACCTTTGGTGTAGTTTGTTATGGAAACCCAAGGGTCTAAACAGTGCTGAAAGGGCATGAGTAATTCATATGAGTGGGGCAGGGCTAGAACAGTGGTATTGCCCATGAGAAGAAAACATAGCTGGAGGAAACAAGATCTTCCTTATAGACTAATGGATGTGTTAGCAAGTAAGCTTTCAGACCAGCTTTCATGTTGGCTCCACCAGGGGGTATAGAGGGAATGGCAAATTAATTATAGAAATGAAGCCAGCCTGTTTTTTTCTTATCATAGAGGGCAGCTGTGTGTTTTCTTCCACTTGTATACTCCCTTCTCTTTCCAGCGCCAGAACGCGTCCCGTTCTGTGTCGTTTCTCTGCTGCTCTTTATCAATCCATACTAACTTACTTAAGAGAGATACCTGCTGGCTGTGGGGGAGGTGAAAAGTGGAGCTTTTATCAAATGAAAGTATCGCTGAAAGTGTCGTAGGCTCGCCAAGAAAACAAAATCTTGCTTTTCCACTTGTCTCATGGCTGTAGGACCTTTCCATGAAAAAACAGTTCACTGATTAATCAATACTTCAAGTACAATCTGGTGTTTTAATGGCATCATACTGGTAACTGTGAAAGCAAATCACTGCTAGTGCATGAAGAGCCTCAGTGACAGGCTACATGGCTCCGATCAGCAGCAGCATTATGGCGCTTTGAGAGACGTCTCAAATATGGCAGGTCTAACATGCTGCAGCAAATAAAAGAAGTATTATATCAGAAAACAACTCTAGTGCACAGTCGGCTCACTTGTAGGAACATTCACACGTTTCTCCTGTGGCACTGTAATGAAAACTAAGTTTGGATATTAGAGGCTGACTTTCACAATATACAAGATTATGCCATCTTAAAATAGATGTTTGGGTTGGCTTCTTTACATTTAACCAGTTGGCATTACATCATATTGTGAATTTGACTTCCATCCTTCAGGGTAATCCTTTGGATTTCCCTCTTAATTTTTTCACATATTGAAATCAGAACTTCATGGCATAGATTCAAAAAGTTATTCCAAACTTTCTTCAGAGAATTTCGCCCACATTGCCATTAAAGCGTCATAACGTTGATGCAGATTTGTCAGCAGGACATCCAGGATGATGTTCCAGCACATCCCAGAGTAAGATGAGCTTCATGTGCTGGAAGTAGGCCTCATTAGACAGAGGGCTACTATAGGCATTTACGTACATGGTATGGACCCATATTTAAATGATATTCATTAGACATTGAGGACCCTAATGCCAAAGTTGTTTTTGCCAGTTTATTCATGGCTTCTACTTGTTCAAGTCAAGCTAATTTGTCTGTGAACGTAACACCTGGTTGGGGCTCATGGACGGCGGTAGCTAGCTTAGAAACCGACATAAACCTCCTCTCTCCGGACATGTTGGTCAACTTACCGTCTCTGCCTGAATTCAAACCACATGATTTATATCACTATGTCAAAAATGGCATTTCCCCTTACACCAGAGCAGCATTAAAAACGTACAAAAAAACCCGAGTCTTTTTGCATACATGCTAGGCTATATGACGGCGGCATTCCCATGGTTACCAATTGATAGAAGCAAACATTCTCTATAATGGGATATTTTATATATTTCTAATAATACTTAGTTATAAAGTATATAAATGTTAGTCTTCTTACCTTGTAAAAAAAAAAGAGTTTGCTGCAAACACGCGATTACACCGTATACTGACATTATTGACGGCTGCTATCCATCGCGCTGCATCTTTCCTCATTAAAAGTTATAAAATTAAATGACAGGTCTGGTTTGCATCCCTCCCTGTTTGTGCAACCGACCTCGCAGCAACCTATGACCATTTATAAAGTGAAATAAACTAAATAGAAGCGACATTAGGCTACAGATGTTAGTTTTTAGGCTAGCTTTGAGTCGTCCGTCGCGGTGGAGAGGGAGGAGTTCTGGAGAGGGTGACGTCACGTGAAAAAGGTCACGACCCCATGCCATCACACCACCTCCACATCCTGCAGCTCACACTAATGCTAAACATGATGATGGTAGCATAGACTTTTCTTCAGTGGGACAGGAAGTCTCCAGACCAATCCTAGACATAAAAGATTTTCAATTGTCATTATGTTGCTGGAACATAATGAAATTTTAGTGGTGTCCTTGATGATAAGAAAAATTAAAAAACTGAAAGTAAAAAGGATGGATGAGAGAAAACATATTAACGTCTGCAAATGACCTGAGAATGGGGTGGAGATTCACCTTCCCACAGGACAAAAACCTTGAACATAAAGCCAGAGCTACAATGATTATGTCAAGGCATGTGTGTTTGGATGGTCAATGCTAAAATTTAATTGAGAATTTTCTTATCAGCTTAATTGTGGATGTGCAAGTACCCTCTTTGTCCAATTTAAGTGAGTCCCAAAGAAGAAGGATAAAAAAATAATAATTCTTTCTAGATGTGTAAAGCAGAGAAATTTTGTTTTAGGATGGACCCATGTCATGCATGTGACACTTCTTGCCTTTATGGTTCATTTTAATAAGGCATTACTTTGCATTGGCCACATACAATCCAATTAAGAGTTTTTGACTTGGATTGCAGAAACTTAAGAGGCTCAATAAGACTCAGAATGCAGAAATCATAAATCAGTTTCCAAATCATCTGAACACATTACAAATCAATCCATAATTATTAAAAAAAGAAAAGCTTAAAAAGCCAGATTCTTGTTTGAAGCCTTGCAGGAAGAAGCATCTTCCTGTGAGTGTTTGACAGTTCATCCTCACACTCGGTAGGTTTTACTGCCAGGAACCCAAGGTGCAGAAGAAGGTGTGAAGTCATTCATATTGTCCTGAGAACTGCCTCTGCCTTGGCGCTTTCTGCTCATCCACCCTCTCTGTCTCTTTTCTTTCCCTTATGGTGCTTGATTAGAGAAACAGTGGACGGTCTGTAGGTTTAGGCCAACAGCAGCTGCCCAAATTTTGACTCCAGGCTCAAAACAATGTTTTATTTTTTGAATACATCTTAATGATGATCAGGGAACTCTAACAGGATGCTATTGTTTTGGAAAATGCAAATTTAAAAGTGGAGAAATGATGTGAAATGTCCAACAAGTCTTTATAATAAATATTTTATAATAAGTCAATTAATTCATTAGTGCAGGTTTTAGCTCTAAAACTGTCATGTTGATGTGTTTGTATTAAATTTTAGCATTGTGGCAAAATGTTTTGGCCCAAGTGTGACATTTTCTTAGTGGAAAACTTGTTGTTCATCATTACATTAAATTTGTATTTTTGAAAGAATTTCTTCAATTAGCAGAAATGCTTCAAAAGTTATGTCATGCGAGTTGGTGGCCATAACATAAGCATGGCGTCTTTTTAATTACCATTATTTTTTACCATACAATCAAAGTTTAATAATGGAAAGACCAAGTCGAATCTGCCACATGTGAACAAATTAACTTAGAAAAATAGCCTAATTATGAATTTGGAGCATATAGAATCGGCTAGCATGTGAAAAACAACTGCAATGTTTTGGTTTGTTTTTTCTCAAAATCTCAGTTTTGTGGTTTTAAACTTCATCTTTTAAATAACATTTTCTGCATCAGAGTAAAAGAGGCATTATATGAACATCAAATGTTTAGTTGAATACATAAAATTTAAATAAAGCACATTGAATTTTTAGCATTGTGTCATATTACAACCACAAAGAGCATCAAATTGATCAAACATATTTTTCTTTCCTAATCATTTATCCTCAAGATTATGTGATATCACATTTTAAACAATTATGTCAGAGATAAAAACAAAAGGCTTGACATGTTTATTAGCAGTTTTGTTTTACAGGGTGAGTAAGCTTTTAAGACGAGCATTATGTTGAAGCTGTAGTTTTTCTCTTTGTTCGCCTCAGATATTAATCATTCCTCTTCCTCAGTGGAAATACCACAACCAGCCCACTCCAAGCAAACAGTGAGAGAAAACTGTCTCCAAGGGAAAAATTCATGGCCGGCTTGAAGCAGCTTCAGCAGAACCTTTTTATTTTATTTTTCTTTATGACAGCAATAAATAAGCTACCATCCTGTGTGTTTTTTGTTTTTTGTTTTGTTTCTTGAAACATTAATTCTCACCTCATATTTTAGACTGTATACAATATTGCTTCAAGTCTATAAATAATCTGGACACACTCATACTCGCATCCCACATTTATTTTATTGATTTTTCAAGATTAATATCTTCAGTTTCAGTGAACAATACACATAAATGTTGATCCTGTTAGGTCCTTGTATGGTTTGATTTTCCTTGTTTGTTTAAATGTATAAAGATCAAGCTGAACATGTAATTTTGTGTATTCTCTGTTTTGACTGTGTTCTCTCATTTGTTGTTTGTGAAGCAGTAACCTGTTCTAAAAATGAACTTTTTTCAGATGAATAATCTTTCAGTGTAGGTAGACCATAATAAACTAGGCTGCAGTGAAACCTAAAGAGTGAACATGCTTTTTTTGATTCATTATGCAGATGGATGTGTTTTAAACACTGCCTTTTTTTAGTTTAAATGAATGTGGCTTTCAGTTTTTGAAAACCTAAAGTTCTAAAAAATATATTTTCTTAGGAAATTCAAAAATGTTACATAAGAGCAATGAAAAATATATGTTTAATACAGAAATGTAATGCTATGACATATACACGTAATGGGAAGATTGCTAAGTTAACAGTCCACCCTCCTAAAATGGGATTTTGGTAATAAAAACCCTTTTCTAAAAATCGATCTGATCCCGTATTGTGTGTTTCCTTTTCTTTGTTTCCTGTGTTTCAAATTCACTATTGTTCAAAGATTTTAGAACCTCCCAGATTTTCCATTTTTATTCCATTAATGTAAATATTGAACTAGTGGTTAGCAAATAATGCACATTTCAGAATAATAAAAATGTTCTTTTTCAAGGAACTAGAAATGAACAACTAAAAGTTTCTACAACAACTTAGGTTGATCCAAATTTGAAAAGCTGTTCCTACAGGTTCCCATGTCATCTTGATTATCGACAGCTTCCTCTTGTTCATAGGAAACACCTGCTGAAAGAATGGAAAAACACCATTGTAGTATACCCTCTAAAAGCATTATTTTAACAGTATTGCACTGCAAAAGGCATAGTGCTGCAATAAACTGTGATGAAAAAGATAATTAAAAAACAAAGAGTGATAATAAATAAAAATAGGCTTTTCTGACAGAAATTGTGAAGAAAGTCAGAGTGTCAGTGAGAACAGCTCTCCCTTCCTTAACAACTGGGACTCAGAAACTCGAAGAATCTGACAGGAAGATGCTTGAAGAGCCAAGAACTTATGAAAAAGGCGTCTCATGGGACAAAAGCTTCAAGCACAACTTAATACTGGCTGTAGTAAGCAAGTCTTAATCTTAACTGCAGAGAGAAGACTTTAAAGTGCAGCAAGAAAGATACTGCTAAGATATCAGAAGAAGAGAAAAAGGATTTCCTGGACCCTGAAACATGACCCAAGGGGTTACTGATGATGAAAAGAAGGTGTTATGGATCTTAGAATCAATTATTTCAATCTTTAGTTTGTCAAAAATTATTTTTGTAGAGTCCAGCAGGGCTTTTTAAAAACCTAGTCCTCAAGGCACACTGCCTCGCATGTTTTAGGTGTTTTCCTGCTTCAACACACCTGATTTCATTTGATGGATAATTAACAAGCTTTTTGCTGAGCTGCATTCATTTGAATCAGGTGTGTTAATCCCTGGCATGCAACTAGTTAGTCAGTAGATTAATTTTACGTTGAGATCATTACCAGTGGCTTACGTTTGTGCTTCCTGAAGAAAAAGCTTGACACCGTGACCAGCAACGTCTCTTAATATTACCTTCACTGAGCTGACTGGGATGAACTGACAAGACAAGTGAAAGCAAAGCACCGATCAAGTGGGAAAACATATGGAAACTTTTGCAAACACCAATGAGTGCATTCAGCTTCTAATTTGAATTTATTGTGTGTCACTTGTACATTTGTGCAATGAGATTAAAATCAGCTCCAAACCAGTGCAAACAATGTAGGACATGTTGAGCTGCTTGAATTTAAATAAAAAAACTGGACGACCAGATGTACTGCTGTGTTTCAAATGAATCTCATATACAAGTTGAACTAAACTACAATTTTTCTGAGGTTCGAATTTTATTGGCATGTACCTCGATGCATGATTTTAGTTTAACTAGCATCATTTCATCAGGTCAAGTAAAGACAAGAAAACAATGCAGAGCACATTTAATAGTTTAATTATAAGCTGCTGTATACATTCAGTGATTATTCCGATTTTTATGTTGCCAGAAGCATGGGTGAGACCAGCAAAACATTCAGCCACAGGATCTAGTGTGTTGTATGCATTCTGTCCATTTCCATTCATCGACTTCCACATTGTACAAACTACTGTGCACTGCAAAGAAACATTAAAGCCACACTGCTGGCGTGCAGCGTGGGTCTTCCAGGACCTTTGCTGGTTCAGACATGATTCCACCCAGTCTGTTGTGTGGTGCTCATAGGAGGGGAGAGCCCTGTGTCTACCACTCGCTGCCGTCTCTACCTCATCTTGGAGATCAGCTGAACACAGATGGCACATGGTGACAGCAGTGCTGAGTAAAGCAAGTCTGCATGTCAGGAGCTCATTTGAACTCAAGTCCAGCCTTACAAGCTGGAGCTAAAGGTGTGAAACTGCAACAGCTTTCTCCTCCTGAGATGCTAAGGATAAGCAACATCCTGCAGTCAGCACAGTTGGGTTTACATCTTTTTTTTTTTTTTTTGGTTTCTTTTGCTATCTCACTCTAAGCTCGTCGAACGGACACACTAATGTTGGTGCTGAGATTGCTTTTTTTCTTCTTTTTTTTTGTCTTTTTTTCCACATTTTCTAGTAGCCCACACAGAAACTGGATGGCACAAGAACTGACCAATAAGAAACTCTTTACAACAAGGTAGACTGCAAGTCAACGGTTGCCAGGGATCACACATTAAGCAAAACAAAACCAAAAAAATCCAATTTCATAAAAAAGAAAAAAAGAAAAATCAAGATCCATATAAAAGCAAAAGACAAATGAACAAAAAGCAAGTTAATTTCAAGTATAACTTACTCATAAAATAACTACACAGCATTAAATATTCTCATTATACATTTTAAATTATTTATAAAATATATTTTGGCATATATGTTTTTTTATGTTATTTTCGTGTTTGTGTAACAAACGCTACCGTAGCTTCAGTTGAACACCAATGTTTATTCGATTTTTTTTTCCTTTTGAAACAAAACATTAAAGGGATTGTCACATAACAACAGGTTATTAAAAATGATAATAGTAAACCCTATACAGAGTTCCACATAGCAAGACATGAGTGACGATCCCTTCTATCCTAGCCCCATAGTCAAAAGTCAAAAAAAGTACAAGACCAAAAGCACAAAGCTCTAATTTGTGCTCCACTGGCTACAATCAAGGTTGGGCACAGGAGATTTCAAAAGCATTAAAGTCTTTAATTTGTTCATACAACTTGTTCTGAACACAAAGATCGGTCTGTCCCACTTCCAGCGTTCAGAGAGGCTTGGCAGATAGCAGGAGTTCATTTTGCTCCTTCCGTGATAAAATATAAATACTTTAAAGACCTCACAGTCTGATGATACCAGGTTGTCCTCAGGGGGAAAAGCAGAAGTTTTCTCCTATCAGCCAGGCAGAAGACAAACGAGACCGAGAGGACTCTTGATCCTGCTCCTGAACGCACCACGAAGGAGCCAATGAGCAACGTGTGTTTGGGTGAATCCTGCGCGTGTGTCTGTGGTTGTTTATTACAGTGTCAGAGCTCACTATACAAAGGAACAAGGAGCGATTTTAGCAGCTAAAACACACTGCAAAACCAAAGAAGGCAAATGTCATTTTAGTCATACAAAAGTAGTTCAAAAGGCATAACTGTACGTAGGAATTGGCACCTCATGCGTCTGAACATGTAGTGTCCTGCTTTGGCTCGAGGGCTGGAGGAGCTCCACTGGCCGCGTCCATGCAGTCAACAGTAACCTGCCTGTTTACTTAATGCAGACTGAAAGAAAAACCGAACAAAAGCAAACGAGGAAAAAGTACTGCGACTACGACAAAGCCACATCCACTACCTGGGCTTGAGCACACAACTAGCTGCAGCAGACTACAGTTCATCATCAGCAGCCCAAGCTGGTTCTGGAGTTTTGGATTCTGCAAATGGGTGTGTCTCTACACTTCCACAGCCTGGCTGTGTACACACAGCTACCGTGGGGTAAATATATATATGTGAGTTTACACTGTATATGTGTGTGCGTGTTGGAGTGTCGCCAAGAAGCTTGCTAAAGCACAATGTCCTTGAGGCGCTTGCTGCTGGGGGACTCCTTGTCTCGGCCGTCGTGCAGGAGCGTGTTGATCTCCCTGACGGCCGGCTCGCTGTCCTTCCCCTCAGGCTGCCGCAGCAGGCTGTGGTTTGCGATCCGCTCTGCGTCACGACATTTCAGTGTATTGTAGGAAGATGACGCCTTGGACATCGGGCTCTTCAGGTGCACGGGGGAGGTGATGGGGCTGGCGGCCTCACGCCCGTTGCCGGCTTCGCGAACTGCCCCTCCGTTGGCCTTGGGGCTGCACACCTGAGACTCCTGAGTCCGCTTTCCCTTCAACTCTCCCCGTTCAACATCCTCTGGCCCATCCTTGCCAAAGGTGGCAAAAGTCCTCTTGATAGTGCCGTCCTCGTAGTGCGGCACGTCCACCGTGGTGGCCTCGATGGACAAAGCGATGACGTTGCGAGCGTGCTCGGGTGACTTGGCGCGTGCTGGGACCGAAACCCGAGGCATCCAGCAGCGGTCAGAGTGGCCCAGTATGCGGCACTCGTCCTGGCAGTGGAAGCCCTCTCCGGGATCTGCAGACAAAGAAAAAAAGTTTGCTAGATTAGTTTAAATTTAAACCACAAATTTTATTTGTGACCATTTGGGCTGGGAAATAAATCAGTAACATGCATCGCAATAAACACTTGATCAATGTCAGTAGATAATACAACCATATTCAATAATTTCACTGAACTCCGATCAATAACCAAACAGCATTCTGGGAAATGTAGGCTGATGAAAAGCTTTAGCCGCTCAATCTCTCACTGCCAGCTAAGCAAGGTTGGTGGCATCAACTCACTCACTCACTCTTCAGTTACCTAGCAACTGACTCTGGTTACCTAGCAACAACCTGTTGAGTGACTTGCACAGCAGCAGTTTCATATTTCATAATTGCTCAAAAATAAAAACACGAGTGAAATGAAAGGAGAAAATGAGTACAACAGCTTGAGAGGAAATTGTGGATGAAACAGAAAAGGTCACATCACCAGTTTGGCTGTACTTCAGATATTTGAAACAAAAAAATAGTCAATGATTATCAATATTGACAGATATGAAACCCTTGTATTGTGATATGTTTGTCAGACATATCATCCAGCCGTAGGGATTAATGACAGAAATCATTTGTTCGTGTCAAATCAGCCATTAAACAACTTAAAGAAAAAGCGATGAACAAGATAGGAAGAGTTTTTGAAGATGATTTGGCTTCATTCAGCAGGAAACAACATTAGACCCCCATCTCTCCCAACAACCACTGGCTAATCTAAGGCAAGTTAACTTTTAACTGGATATGTACTGTCTCCAGAATGGTCTGTGTAACTGCACTGTTTGTGTTCAACTTTAGCTTGGAACATGCTTTTTTTTTTTTAAAACATATTTTAATAGAAGAAGAATAAGATTGATACCCAAAGTGATTTTAGGCTATTAAATTTCTACCATGTACATCAACTTCAAGATGCAGTCTCTCTCACACTCCTCCCAATCATAAACTAGATGTTTGAGGCACATCTAATGTACCAATTAAACCATGTATTGATAAATCAAAAGTCCATTTGGAGCTGTTGCGTAATTGGGTTTTCACTACCAAACGACAGATAAAAGGCAGGTTTAAACAGTGCAATCAGATATCCCAGAGAAAGACACCAGACGAGTTGCGGCGTTGCTGCCTGGTTCATATCTCTTCCTCCCTCTCCGTCTCTGTCATCTGGCGCCGAGTTATAAATATGTAATGATGTTTAACGCTGGAGCAGGGGGATAAAAAGCAGATTAGTCTGACTCTGTAAGGCTGTGCTGCACTTTGTTGTTGGTGGGAGAACTTTCAAGAACATTTTGGCATCATTGGTGATGACAAAAAGATGCTATGATCACTCATTTAAATTTAAATGCTGTTTTTCCTCAAAACCAGTGAAAAATTTGTTTGATACATAAAATAAAAACATATTTGATGTGAGGTAAAAAGAGCATCAAAAAGCGCTTAAAAAATGTTTGACTTAAAGTATTAAAGTTCATTTTTAAAATCTCTCGTTGCAGCTGTAGCATGTTTCTCCTCCAGCTCAAGGTCTAAAAATGAACCTGCTGCACGAGCACACGTGAGATATTTCTGTGCTCCCTACTGCTTGTTTCACTCCAAGCAGCAGCCATCCACCGTTCCAGAAGCACGAAATGACAAAAAAAGAAAAAAAAAGGAATTGTGAGAGAGGGATTGAGATCGACCCAAATGCATATGCTTACATCTGGCAATCCCAGCTTGAAAGATCACCTAATTAAAATCACTAATGATCTGTTTTATTTTTTCCCCCCCTTCTTTTTCACACTCGCGAGAGGCACCTCTGCTAAGGCCCTGGGGATCGATATTTAAAGATCGGAGACAGGCTTTTCAGGGGCAGATGTGTCAGCGCTGTCTCTCATAAAGTATAATCTGATGGCGCTGACAGATAACACGGAAACTAAATGCCTGAATGAAGTGAGTAAAAGGGATCAAAGGCTATCTGAGCCCAAATATGTGGGAGTTGAATTATGGGCAGAAAATATGAGCACAGGCACCAAGAATGCAGGCCACGAGTGACTGATACAACGGCACGACATTTCTTTGATGATTTCAGCCTAAATTTGGACACTGGGAAGCATTTATGAACATTTAATGGCTTTGAAAAAACCTCAGGTGAACATGTAATCCACTGACTGGTTTCAACGTGTCTCAAAATTACAAAATGTACCAAGAAACTGCCAGAATGACCAGAGTTTTTCTCATTTTTACGGCTCATGCAGTCATGCATTGTTGCTGCTCCCAACTTGCTGCTGTGCATTCCCAGAATCAAAAATGTCTTTTTTTTTTTCTGTCACGCCATTTCCTACGATCTCTCGGACGTTCAATGAGGTTCCAGATGAAGTGCAGAAGTGACTCGAGTTTCCTCCATCATTCCGTAGCATTTGATAATGCAGCGTTGCCCCTCCCCAACCTGTTGCTTTGTGGAGCCGTGTAACTGTATGATGTTTTTTCCCCCCGTTGACCATTCCTAATATTAAAAAGTAGCTTTTAATGACACACCAGAGAATATTCTGGGGTGACGGGAACATTTTACAGCTTTATGGAGCACAGTCTAGAGTTGCCCCTCCCCTACCTGTTTCTGTGCACCACCAACTAGCTTGCTGAAAGAAGGCTCCTTTAACTTCCTGTTGCTTACATGTTAGCATAGGAAAAGAATCCTATAGCAAAAACATTGTGATGTTGACTGAAATTGTCATATTTGATAAAATATGAGCTGTCATATGCATTATTACAGCATATAATCTGCAGTAATAATGTTGAAATAACATTATTACAGCATAAATAATAAGTCTGTTTAAGTACTGTGTCAAGAGAAATGAATAATTGTTGCTCTCCTTTTGCTTTTTAAAAAAATAAAAACAGATCATCCTCATTATACCATAAACCTATGCTGATTTTCCTAACGTCGTCATCTACTGATAACTTTAAAATGTTTGAAGAAAATATTAACTTTAGTTAATATACTGCCATAAGGACCTGTGGAAAGCATATGAAATAATTTTATGCGGCAAAACATAGCAAAAGAGGAAAGAGTATTTTTCTCTTCCTGGTATTATAGCTGGTGTATAAGTTCCTATAAATCCACACTGATTGAACTGACAAACTGCAAAGGCAGCAATCAAGCAGACAAAAGCTATTAAGCCGGGGATTTCTTTTTTTTTTCTTTCTTTTATAAGATATGCAATCAGTATGTAACAATGCAATCACAGGAAAAAGTCTTTACAAGGTACCACAAACATAATGAATGGTGATGACTGAAAAATAAACACATCGCTTAAGGCTATATGGTACAGAAAAACAGCCCCTTTTTAAGCAATTTTCATCTCCCTCTGCTTCCTGCAGGTCTTTTGTTACGGCTTTCTGAGCGACAGGTTTTTGAATGCATCCACAGACAATAGAGGAACAATAAGAAGTCACATTTTTGATCATTACACTAACATATAGTTACCATTTCTGTGCTCACTCCTGTACGTAATTTGATTTTACACATGTAGGAATGTGAAAATTCCTGTAAAATCTTGTTTGACGTGTTTGATAAAGCAGATCTTTTTCTCCACTGATTAAAAATTTACAAGCATCCTGGTAATGAATGCAATTTCCTCTAAACACTTTGGCTTATTTCTATAGCCCAAAGCATCCTCTGGGGCATGAAAAGCCTTAAGGCACAAAGAAATATACACAAGTTGCATGGTTGCTACTTAGCCGCGCTTGCATATGCAGTGAAAGCCATTTTCTCTCTTTCCTTTAGGGGTCTATCAGAGAGCAACTGGGTTGTAAATGACATTGTTATGGAAGCCAAGTGCTATTAACACTCACACATCCTGCCTGTGCTCGGAGCTTCATAAAACGCAGATGTTGCTCTGAAAGATCCACAAAACACTGAGAGAAAATTTAAATAAAAAAAAGTGACAGGCCATCGACCTCTGACAAAGCATAATCTCTTCCTATTTGAAATAAAACGAGGCGACTGTAATGGAAAGAGATGAATTAGGGGCTCTTACAGCAGCGCGAGTACAGAATAGGAGGCTGTGAAGGCACCTCCTGCTGAGAATGTGTATTCAAAGTCATCAGGAAAAGTCAGGAAATAGGGTTGCCAATCAGTGCAAGGAGCAGATTTAAAGCAGACGCACAAAGCAGGATGTTGTTGGGAACATTTCCGTTTGCAGATTTAATACCTATTAATTACTAAGTGACTTTCACTGAAGGGCGGAGGTTGCTTGTCTTTTGTTTTACATGATTGAAGCACTTAAACTACAATGCATTCTACTGGAAATGCAGCCTAAAAAGATCCTTGTCTGCCCACCGCTGCCTTTGGCTCAGGCATACTGTGCTTTAATACAGATTTCAGGTCAAAGGGCCGCTACGCTCTTGGGAGAACTTCCACAGCATGGGAATCTAATAAATAATGCCACTTCAAATGCCCAATACAAATCCCCCGGCAGCGCTGCTGTCCTTGTTTTTCTGTTTGCAGTTACCTGGAAAAACATCCCTTTGCGTCACCACGGGGAGAAAATCTACACATTCTGAGTCATTTTATCTTAAATGTGCAGCCTGCGACGGCAGATTCAGCCCTGACTCATTCTCTTGATCAGTTAAAGGCATCTGAACTTCAAGTTACAGATCTTTAGCTTCACTGTGGGAATCCCACAACCTGACTAGCTCATTGCTCACTTTACTCTGGTGTACTAGATATAATGATCCCTTCATATTATATGCCTACAGGCACTATTTTTTGTTGCTAATGTAGCAAAAAACGAGGAATCAGCAAAAGACTTAAACCCTCTGACACAAAAGCAAAGAGATGTGCTCCGTGTAAAACTCCTCCAGCTTTCGCCAGCTATTTTTCGTCCTTTTTGGCTCACACATGGAGCCTCTCTTGGAAAACACAGGCGCTTATCGCTCCAAAAGTAAGTGTTGCAGCTTCCACCTGTATGTAGCACCTCGTAATATTAAAACATCACAATGTGCCTTGTGAAGCACTGTGTAGTTGCTATTTTAGTCCAGGCAGTTATTACAAGCCCCAGATTTAAAGGAATGTGCTCTAGATGATTTTGTCCTTTTTTTATCCAATTGATGTCATTTCTTACCTTCCTTGTTTTCATTTTACATTAAAAGATAACTTGCACATTGTGCAGTGTATTTTTCTTCGAAGTTAAGTATTTTTATATATTACACAAATAATTTTTAACATGTTTAAAAATGCTTCATTTATTCACGTGTATAATTTAGAATAATTTAATGTGCACCAAGGTCCATTGACTGTAGTTTTGAAGCCTAATTATGGTTAGCTACTTTATACTGTTAAATTCTATTCATTGGAGTCATAATGCCTCATTTCACTTTACTACTCAAAGTGAGTATGAAACCTGGTCAGTATGAATTACAAAATGTTTGATACCAATCGTTTTACAATAGCTTTGTAAAAAATTCTATAGATATAAAGCTTCAAAGTGTTGAAATGACTCGTTTTAAGCTGGATTCCCTGTTTAATATTATTTTAAAGGAAGGCAGAATGTACTCTTGTCTGATGAAGAGTACACATTTACCTAGACACTGAAGGCAAAAGTGGAAAATAAATGGTACCACGTTGACAGACAAAATAAACAACTTGTAAAAAATACAAATGGCTAACCATTAGCCAGCTAGCACTAGCTTAGCTTGTAATTTAGTCCAGATAGATATTTTTAAACTGGAATTCATAAAAACATTATTCTAGCAGTCAAAACAAAAAAGGAAAAATTTTAGAAACTTTAGGAAACTTTTCAGACCCAGCATAAAACCCACAAAAAGCAGATTAATGAAAACCTGACTGGAATCTACATGAGTAACAGATTCTTTAAAATTAAGTTTGTTATTCTGGGTCCTCTAGCGTAAAAAAAGAAAAACAAACATACAAGACAGTGTGAAATAGATTACAAATGATTTTAAAGCATTTCAAGAACACTGCAGCTGGCTAACTCTTAGCCAGTAACAACTGGCAGCAAAGGCACCTGAACTGTAGCTGTAGCGCTCTACTTCAACGTCTAAAATATTTATAGAGGTAAACCTAAACCTGATTGCTTAACGCCGAGCAGCGGTTCTTCAAAGCCCAGTTTGAGATTTATGAAATATTTACAATTCCTTGCAGTAACACACAATAAATGGTTTATTTTTTGTGCTTTTTTGGTATTAGGATCTAGATAAGATAAAAATCGTAGCAGACTGACTCGTCAAACTTGGACTGAATTAATCTACATTTATTATAGACTCTAAAAATTCACTTATAAAAACAAAAAAAGTGGTTTATAAACAAGAAAGTGGTTTTGGGAGCTCGATCTCATGTATCATATCAGCAGCTGGATGCTTTGTTACACCTCAGTATGTAGCCGTGAAAATTAAGAGTAATGGAGGACGGGAGGCAGGACTGAATTCTCCTGGAGTCAGATTCGAGTGGCAAAATCTTAATTTTAGATGAACCACAAGCCCACAAGTATGTGCAGCGTGACACAATTCAGTCAGTTCGGCTTTAAAGCCAATGAACTCCAAAAAGAATGTGGAGCAGCTATCTGGTATGATAAATTATTTGACAAAGAATATCAGCAACTTTTGTCCTTCGCTACTTTTCTCTTTATGCTGACATTTATGCTGAAGCAACAAATGTCCCAATTCTGTTAGTCATGAAAACAGATATCCGTGCACAGACAGCCAGACATTTTAGTGATGCAGATGTTACAAAAGGAAATAATTTGGAGCACTTTAAAGCAGATACACGATTCCTGTGGCCTACACCGACTTTACACATTCTCTTTGATTTCCTGTTGTTTGCACATTGTCTTTGATAGTGAACCCCATTAAAATGCTGTGACAAAGCCATCACACAGAGCCTGTATAGTCAAGGAAGACAGTTATTAAGCTCTGCTGACTAAAAGAGCAAACAGCGACTCTGTCATTGCTCTCTGGCCTTTTTTTTTCTTTTTTCATCATAGTAGCATGTGGCATATTTTAAATGCAAAAGAGCTGCACCTTAGGAAAAGCAAAGTAGAACCTCTGACGATGCTGTTTATAAGTTTCTATTTCCCACAGAGACTTTCCCTGCTTTTCTGCTCTCATCACCGTATTCGTGAGCGTCTCTGACACCGAGATGACTGTTTTCTAATTGCTCTCCATATTAATTTTCCATCCTAGCAGTCACATGGCAAAGATTGATTAAATCTAAATTGTTGCTACAGTGTCTTGATGGAGCCTGTGATGCAGATGCTGATGAAAGTCTCAGAGTGGAGGAGAAAAATCTGATAATATAGCGGCAGCGGCTGCTCAGAGGGCGACTCTCTCTGTGGCCGGTTTGCGCTCGAGACGTAACAGGCTGGGTCCCGTCTGATCTTTACACCGCGAACGGAGCTCAACATCCAGCGTGTCCTGTCTGAGGACAGTTCTACGGCCAGCTGAGGCTGAAGCTCGGCCAAGCAGCCTCCTACACTACTCACGAGGGAGAGTCCAAGCTCTGCTGTCATCCCAGCCAGCCAATTCAGTCTGCAGGCCATAAATCAGCCTGGAGGCTTGGCTCCTTCGGGAGCAGCAAGATGGAGTGTGATGGTCTTGTTTTTACAAACAGTAGAGGGGCACCCTTACTGCGCCACGTAAGCCATCATTCTCTGCACAGCGTCGAGTCCTTTCCTTCTCCCTACAGCATCTGGCTCAGCCACATCAAGCTCGCCCCCCTAAAAAAAACCCCAGATTCATCCCTCACCGCTCCCTGCACAAGGCCATCTTTTATGCCTCTCCTCCTTCTGTCCTCCTCTCCCATCTAACCAGTACTGCCAGATCACGTATACTGAGGTAATTAAATGAACCCCTCACATAAAAAGAAAATCACTCTCTCTGCTTTTTTTCCTACCTGACCAGAATTCCTTACGTTTTTTTTTTTTTAAAGTCAAACAGTAAGTGCTGAGAATATCAGACACAGGAAGCGATCGAGAGAGTCACCGATGTATCAGCTGATCTGGTTCACACCCTGAACCAGATCAACCAAAATTAGATTGGTAAATATGGGATCAACAACGCCTAACAGCCAACAAGTCGTGCTGATGAGACTCTTTGATGTGGAAGTTGATGCTGAGAGAAGACTCAGATATTTTCAATGTCAGTAATAGAATCATGTCAGGTCCAGACATGCAGATAAATCACACAGTGATCAGCTAATCGTATGCTTGATGACAGCGATCAGCTGTCAAAATCTGAGTTTTTTCCCATAAGTGAATGTATCATCACTAAGCACAAAAACTAGAAGGGAAGTTGCATTTCTGTGAAGACGTCTGTTGTAAACCAAGATCCTTTACATTTTTTAACAGTTTTTTTTATGTACTAGTAGCTTTAAATGTAGGTTTTAGCTAACTGAATAAATATGTTGAAGTACACGCTATGGTATATTGTTTTGTTGGCAAGAAATGCTGGAAGCTATTTTGATGATTAGGGGAATTTATGAGTACATTTTTTATAACCTGTTGATTTTGATTAGAGCTGATCACAGGGATCACAGGGATCAGTTCCAATCCCTGTGACTGGAGCTGCATCTCTATCAGTGAAATCCTGTTTGACTGCAGTACTGCCCTCTAACACACAGGGTTTGACATCCCCCGTGTTCTATAGATTATTATAAATAAAACGCTGCTTCACACTCCTTTATAGTTGGAATAAATAAAAAATAAAAAATCTGGAGACATCTGACAGTAAATTACTGGCCAACACGAGTATTGATTTTTAATCGATTGTGCAGAAAAACATATTTTTGACGTGCAAAACACGTTTGTGAGTTGTCATCAGTATGATTTGAGTTGTATCCGTACAAATGCGTCCCATAACCTTTATTCTGTAGAGCATTATAACATTTCCTGTGGTTTACAGAGAGGTATCGTTCTGTCACTTGATCCTGTTTTGTTGTTTTATTTTATATTAAACATTTTATGAAAACAGTTACATTTTCAATTTCTCCAGAAAGTAAAAAAATTATAATTCGGCCACAAAATCTCTAATCGGTGAATCTCCAGGTATGCGTGCTTTGCAAGGTAAGGTCAGTCTCTTATTTCTATTCCTGGACCTCAGCAACAGTCAGAGAGTCAAGAACAAATTCACAGAATATCCAGGATCTTGGGGAAAAAAAAAAAAAAAAAAAATATCTTCGTCTTCTAGTACATCAATAAGAATTACAGGCCAGGAACAGTTCAAGCCAAATTATGAAAATATTTTCTTCCAATGCACGCTCCTCCCTCCTCCTGCTGCTCATCCATACAGCAGAGCCAGGGCATTGTGTAACAGCCTCCTGGTGTAAAGAATGAATTTCCAAACTGGTGTTGACAAACAATGCACTAGCTTCTAAATTGGTACAAACAGCATCTGCTTAACAGCTGTGTAACAGCAGCGGGGAAAAAAAAAAAAAAAAAAAAAGCAATCGCTCCGCTGTTTATAAATCACTATGTCATCGTAGAGCACTGCTCTGTTCAGGAGCAGGACCACTGGCCAATGGACTGCTTGATGTAGTGGAAACAATGCGAGCGGGTTGTCATGATGACATACGTGGGTGGGCTGGTTTCGGTGGCCTGGCAACAAATAGTCTTTTGCTGAGAGGATTCTCTCACCCTATTATGCCCTTCTGCAATGATTACTGGCTCCTAAGGGGTCACAGTGCCCCAGTCATACTTTCTAAGCCTGAAAAAGAGTCACCCTTGACTCATATCCTGGCTTACAAAACTCTTGGAGGAGAAAGGTTTGCCTTGATGTGATCCGTTGTTGTGCAGACCAGCCAATATTATAATTCATGCCCTTTTTCCCTACATTACATGAGCCAGTGGCCGTTTAACTCTCTCAACGGGCACTCTGAACTGGATTTAACCCAGGCAGGAAGGCGTAAACAGATAAGCCTGGATGCACAAGGCTAAACTGTGTTAAAGAGGAAGCAGAGAGGTTTTCTCAACACAGGCTTCGGCAGCGACACAATGCCCGTATGTGGCCGCCGAACACCAGAAAGCCTGTGGGGATGGCTGGTTTCATCTCAACCTGAAAAGAGCCCAACTGTTCGACCGTGCTGCCAATTCAACAACATGCAGAGATTTCGTAGAGAAAGTGACACACTTCCAGCAAGAATCCATTACTGGGCACAGAAATACTGGATCACGGCGGTCCAACAGCAGCACTGGGCCGTCCAGGTATCGAGATGTTGGTGTTTGTTTCTCTAGTTGTGAATATCAACACGACGCTTCCCTGATGTCTTCTTATTTCAGGAAGCTTTAGGACATTATTATATGTTTAAATGATCTAAATAGACTACCAGAACAAAATTTCTGGTTATTTATTTATTTTTTTTTACAAAACAACAATAAGTAGATGAATAAGTCTTTCAAGTGTCTTTGTGGAAAATCTGTAATTGCCACTCAATGCCCTTGCTGGTTCAGGACTTTATTTAGGACATCAGAGTGAAAGGGGAATGAAAACAAATGCAAACCACACTTTTTTTTTTTTTTTAGCAAAGTGGAAAACCATATGCTAGGCAAAGTACGAGATTCTCATGGCTTAATAGCCTTGAACTCAGAAAACCGAAAAGGAGCAATTATTCCTACTGCTACAATAATATAAAATTGCTAAACATTAGGAAAAGCATAGAATAAACACCCACTAATCTTCTTAATAGTTTTAAAAGTGCCTATGGCTCAGAGTATTTAACCTATGTGCTATTTTGACAAGTTGATATTAGCTGGTTGCTCTGGGAACCAGCCTGCAGTCTTCGTCATACATTTGTGCTCATTTCAGCTGAATTAGTTTTTCTTGTAACCAACAGAAAACTCTTTTTTTAGGAAGCTTTCTGTGTCCATACAGTTTGAAAAAACGTTTCATGCGTCCCAATAAAAGTCTTCAAACTGTAGCAAACGTAAATATGTAATGATAATGAGAGAAAAGGTAATTAACTGCAAATTGTTGGAATTGCTTTGATCTCCTTTTCCTTTTATACAGGTGATTTTACTGAAACAAGAAATCAGCTCAGCAGGTTTATGCTTGTAAACCGAATTATAGTGTTAGTCTATATAAGTACTGCGGGAAAAAAAAAAAAAACTATTCACCGGTGTAATTCAGTGATGAATTTTATTGGATAAAATTCATCTTTTCGGCGGGAGTGTTTTAAAGAGACAATTATTTTAACTTGTGAAAGATGGAGGGAGAGGAAGAATGCAATTATAGTTCAAATTAAACCGAAACTCCAGCTCACCTTGTTCGCATAATTTGATCTGTTTCCAGTTAAAATAGGATTTTGTGGAGAGATATCTTGCAGGGTGGAATCTATTAAAAATATCCGAGGAAACATTAGATCATGCTACAGATTTGTTTGATAGGAGGTGTTTGCTCTAGCGTGGCATAATTGGTTGTGGCAAATTTCCAGACAAATTGCCTTTAAAACGAAATGCCCAACATATGGTTCTGGAAAATATATTTTCTGTGAAAATTAGAGATAACTTTTGGAAACATGTTGACCTTCATCTTGACCTTCACAACATTCAGTTTTGAAAGAACAATTATGCAAAGCAGAGTGTTTACAGTCTGCTCCTAAAATGCAGGCCTGCGTCCTGCTAGCATCTCTATGGTAGACCTGCCCACTCCGCTAAGCAAGCCAGCCAGACCGCCTGCTTCTGTCTGCCTGGCTTTCATTCATTCTGCAAAGCATCGACAGAGGACAACTTTAAATACACTGGAACAAATGCAGTATTTCTGTGTTTAAGCTTGACCGAGCTGGCGAGCTAATTTGCTCCTAAACCCTTGAGTCTGGGAGAAGCGAGGGGGCAGAAACAGACATTTAAATTACATCCATGAATGGGGCTGAGGGGGGAAGACGAAAGATATACGAGCGGCGATGGAAAAAAAAGAATAGACGAGATGGGTCGAAGATGGAAAAAAATGGATGGAAGGAAGGAAGGAAGGAACTTCTTCTTCTTGTGTTGTCAAAGCCTACAAAGAGACAATTGATCACAAAAACACTAAATAAACTACAACCAATTCTCAGCTCTTAACCTGAAAGCATCTCAGGTCAGTGATGGGGAAAAATGAAACAGACAATATTTGAACATCATTCGCACTGCGAGAATACCGTGCCTGGCTAACCATTAGCCGCTTACGCCACTGAAGTTTCCTTAATTCTCAGAGAAACCTATGTGGACAAAACTCAGATCACTTTTCTTGCTTCTAGGCACTTAGATATCCTTAAGCAACAGCTAGAGATGTAGTAAGACAGTGTTTTTCAACCACTGTTCCGCGGCACACTAGTGTGCCGTGAGTGATCGTCAGGTGTGCCGTGGAAATTATTCAATTTCACTACGGTACCGTATTTTCCGGACTAAAAGCTGCTACTTTTTTCCTTAACTTTGAACCATGCGGATTGTAGCCCGCTGTGGCTTTTCTGTGGATTTTTCTTCAACCACCAGGGGGCTCTCTAGCAGGAAGTGAATCATTAGAAGTCAAAATAGTAAATCAAAGAAGAACGGCTAATTTTCATTTAGAACAAGCACATGCTAGCAGCAGGCACGATGGAGAAATGTTTTCAAACTCATATCATGCAGCTTTTAAGTTGAGGGCTGTCGATCTGGCTCTACAGGAGGGACATAGAGCCGCTGCAATTAAGCTCGGTGTGAACGAAACCATGGTTTGACTTTGGAGACGGAGTGCTGCGTCCGGCAGATTTATTAGAACGCCGCCCTCTGCGGGGTCCTAATGGAAAACCGAGAGCAGCTTCCAGTTTTTATTTTATTTTATTTTATTGATGGTGCTAGTATGGTGCGCTCTATAGCCCGAAAAATACGGTAATTGGTTTTAAAAGATTTTTTGAAAATGAATTGTCTGCAAATAATGCCATCTTCGAGTGTCTGCTGTAGCAGTGACTAGCGGCGTAATCATGTAATGTTCTTACCACTAGATGGCAGTAGGTACAGAGCATTTTACATTAAAACGAGAATTAGTGATGCACGAATGTTAGATAGCGGTGAGAGCACTGAATCTAGAAAGACTGTGACGACAGTGATGGAAAAGACAGTGAAGCTCAGCAGTAGTTGGAAAGAGCATGAGTCCATTTCCCACAACATATCTATGTGAAATTGAGCTTCTCTAGTCTGGTTACTATAAAAACTAAAACCAGAGAGACAGAGATGTTGAGGAAGAGCTTTGTCTTTCTTCAATTTCTGCCAGAAAATCAGCTGTTTTCATCCAAACATGCACAGGTTTCATACTAGGTGGGTAAAATATACAGATATTGACATTTTGTACATGCAACTCTTCATATTGTAACAGTGAATATGAAGTGAAATGTTTCCCAAATATTATTGCTTCTTTCAGAATAATAATTATTTTCTGTATTCTGGCTATAAGATGCTTGTGGATTAGTTTGTAAAACACTTTGAAGTTTTCTACAACTTCTTTAAATTTAACACCACAGTGTTGTGGCTGTTCAGGTGTATTTTTGAAGTGGATGTGTTAAGTGCAATTTGAAATAAGAAATGTAAAATGTGATAAAAATGCATTTTTGTGTTTGATTCCTATTCAAGAGACTTTGATAAGAATGACTATATATAGGCAGCTACAGAGTATCTTTATTTCCATTTTTAGTTGGTGGTGTGCCTTGGGATTTTTTCAATTAAAACAGTGTACCTTGACTCAAAAATGGTTGAAAAACACTGTAGTAAGAGATGAGTAACAAAACCAGAAGCAGGCAAATATAACACAACTGGCTACACCTGGCTTAGCCGATAATGCCGCTAGTTTAAGCATCTGCTTTGAAACTTCCCATCAGTGCTAAACTATTGGGCTACTTTAGAGACTTTAGGGAGCTCTGATGGCATATGATCAACTGCAGTTCAAAATATAAAAGTTTCCATTCTTGTAACACACTCATTCTGTGAGTTTTGAACTATTATAACACAAGAAATTATTGCATTAATATCAATTTATGCATCCGCCCATTTTGTATCCAGGCCTTGCCAAAGTCAACTATTACATACCCTTTGTGGTTATTCTTTAATTATGAAAAAAAATTATTCCCACAGATGATTTCCACTGATTTAGGTACAAACTTCTCAACATTTGTTTGGTCCAGTTCTTGGGAAATAGGACATCCTGATCAAACTCTACACCATCTAGAGCTGGTGGATAACATTCACTGGAGTCAGATAAAAATAATTATTAAATCGTCAATTGTTAATGCAAGACAAAGACGCCCCAAAGTGGCTATAAATTGTTGAATGTAGCATCCTGTAGCAATCAGGATCTTTCTGTTCCTCAAAAACTGGGCTACAAAGAAACTAAAACTAATACTGTCCGAAACGGTGAAAAGGCAAAGTGACCAACATCAGTTTTTTTTTTCTACTTTAAACGTTCATGTAGCTTTCTAAAATAACTTCATTTCTTCAGAACTTGTCACTGTGTCCGACTAGGCATGACAGCACTGATAAGCTAGTATCTAAGGATTTCCTCCCCTGCTGTGAGCCAATGTTTTGCTTCAAAAAAGGGACCTTACATAAGTAATATAATGTGGCTTCTCATTGAGTCGCATTCACTTTGCGTTCGCCAGGACTGTGTGTTTTATATTCCTTTTTATCTCATCAAAGCAGCAAAAGCATGGTGTCTACTTTCTCTCATGTTCTCTTTTCCCTCTTCTTTCCATTTTCAAAAAATTGCACTTGTCTCGTTATAAAGCGATCTTTGGAAGTAGGACACTGTAACACGGCGGCGTTGAGGGTACGGAGTGGGACAGGCAGGTAAAAGTTCTGCACAGAGGAAGTGGGCCACCTTGGGAAACGATCATGGCTTGAACAAACAGCCCCATTGTTTCCCACTGAACAACACAGACGGCGTCACTTAGGGATAAGAGGCAGATAAAAGAAATAAAGAGCCACAGCGAGACACCCCCATTGCGTCTAGATACATTAGATTTACACCTACTGGGTCTAACTCTTTCTCCAGCACACATCCTGCTTCCCTGTCACGAAGGATGATCTGTTTGGCATCTTTGGAGGCTTGCTGATTCTCTCCCAGGTTTCTCCATTATCCACCACAGCAAAGTCGGCACCATGATGCCACATAATATAACGCAGTCAGAACCTATGTCCGCAGCATTAGCCACCCACCGGCCGCCACCACAATATATAGACGCTTGTCAGGAGAAAACGCTGCAGCCGGTTCGGTAAGACACTCAGATTAAAACGCAGGTGGGAGAGTGGTCTGAAGAAAAGAAGAAGGAACTAATAGGCACATCTTTTCTGATTTGAGGAACATGACTACAGCATACATAAGGATGGTGGCTGGGGTCTGACACAGAGGTAGTAATTGGATTTCTCAGGCCCTGTGCCCACTCATGATAACATGCTGAGCTGTGACATGAAAAGTCCTTATGTGTGGCGAGGGAGCAAGGTGCAGCAGAGTGGAAGTGACAGGTGTCAAAGATCCAATTCCCTTGCTCTTCTCGATCCTCCAGTTCCTTTTCTCGGGAGACAGCCGCGGAACAACCTGCCCCACACTAAAGCCAAACACCACGTTTGACATTCAGTTGCAAATCCCGGCAAGTTAAAGTTATGTAGAGTGCAGCAGGGGAGGCAGAGGAAGGGGAGTCTGCACGTGCCGTGGATATAAGGGGTCACGGCCCTGATTGCCTGGTTTATTTACAGTATATTCTGATGCTAATGGAAGCTGAACACAGAGGGAACTCAGGAGAGGATTGCGAGAGTCGTGCTGCAGATCTTGGAGATGATGGGGGGGATGTGCGGAGTCTGCACGGACACAGTCCCCTCCCTGTCCTCTCCGAGCGTTCTGGCCTCGTCTTTTAACGAGAGCTGCATGAGAAGAGGCACATCATTAAAAAGAGCCATTCTGAGGTTTTCCTGTCTGCCATTAAACTTAACAACCTGCCTCTCTCATTACCTTTCATCCTCCCTATAAAAAAAGAGGGGGGGACTCCGATTTTGAAAGTTGCATCAGCCTCGCAATGATGGATTCTGTCGCTCATTCAATCAAACCTGAAGGCATTTCTAAATATAGAAATTGCTGCTGCAGCTAGTGCTGTATTTACATGTTTAACGCTAAACTGTTTTTACATATTACACTAATTTGATATAATAATTGGGTTAATGCCCAGACAGATATGTGGTAGCCTAAAGGAAACATCATATTAGCAGCACCACAGAAAAACAGAAGCCTTTGAGGACGTCTCTATTTAACGGCAATGAATTTTCTCTAATTTGATTATCAACCACCGGCAGCTATGCAACAACGTAGAGAAACACCCCTCCAGATCCTGTTCTGCTCTTGACCTTTCTCTGAAATGAACCGAGTCAAAGCAGGCAGATTACAGCGTGTCCGCCGCACGGTAATTCAGGCCGACTTGTGGCGTTCAGGCTGTGCACATTACAGTCCTGATCTTTATTCACCAAGAAGACACAACTGAGCTCAGCAGCAATTAGTGTTTGTTTAATCTGCATTAGACGTGGGCCAGTGTGAGATTCCCATGGTATGATAATGTTGAGTAAAACTACCAGGGTACTTAAAGGTGTTGGTGCTTATGGGAAAATTTAAAACAAAAACGTGTAACCTGATCTAATTGCTATTCCTTCTTCTCTAACATTTCTACTTACACTGATTATTACACTTCTCTCGGACTAACAAATCTAACACCATGTTAGCTGATTATTAGTCAGGCCATTTCCTCAAATAGCCACTCTGCATTTGGCTGCCTAATGAACCTGCTGCTTGTAGTTTGTCAAATGTAAAACATTATTTTAATAGAGTTGGTTTCCACGACACAATTGTCTTTTTTTTTTTTTTTATAGCCAGTCATATTTATAAGCAACTGAAGGGAAAGTGTGGCTGCTTTCTTTCTTCCAGTGTGCAGCAACAGGAGGGGGAGGGGCAGTACTGAATTAAACGAAATACAGGCACAACTTCAGTTTTTCAGAGTCTTTTCTCTGTAATTACAGATTGTTGTAGCACTGGAAGGCTACCACTAGATAGTTATTTATTATCTATCTACTCAGGTACAAAAAGAAAACAGGTGATCCCACTTTAAAAAAAAAAAAGTAATCAAATTAAGTTTATCCAAGTAAATATATTAAGTTGTCATATTAACACAAATGTAAATGAAGTAAATTTGACTAATTTAATTGAATGGCATGTAATAAATTAGCTATTTTTTGCTTTTTATGTTGGTGCTCCATTTTCTTCTCTCAATGTAGCCAATTGCATAAACAGGAATTTTGATTTATCCAAAGGAACCAGGCCTTATCCATTATTAAATTATTATTTTAAGATGTTTTGCTAGAAAATCAGGATTTTAATAGTTGAAGAAAAGTGAACAACTGCAGTGAGGGTTACTCTAACTACAGTCTTTAAGAGCTACTCTCCTGCAACTTTTAGATGCATCCCTGCTCCAACAAACCTGGATCAAATGGTTGAATTACTTCTTCTAGATGCCATGGAGTTTGGTCATGAGTTATTCATTTGATTCAGCTATGTTGGAGAAAAGTTGTGCCTAAAAACTGAAATCCTGGAGATTCCTGCTCTACACTGAACGAAGTCAACAAAGTTGGGAAACCGATTTGTCCTCATGAACCAAAATGATGCATCAGAGCTAAAAACACTCTTGTAAGTTCAGAAAGTTGCATTTACAGAAAGTTACAACATGCCAGAAAACATTTGTGGTTTTAACACTGAAACCTTTTTGAACCTCCGTATATCTTGATAAGAGCGACTGGTCCACATTTAGTCTGCATTAGTGAGCTACTTTAAGAGGTGAGTGACGACAGAAAACGATCCAGAAGGTCTTCACAGTGAAGGTCTGCTGAGAGACGAAATGCAGACGAGGTTTTAGGGTAAACTGCTGAGGAGGGAGATGGAAAAGGGCACAGGGGGGCGGGGAGGATCTGGATCCTGACATACCCCAGAAGGTCTTTTCTCTCTGTTACTGCACCCTCCGTCGCTCATCAATAGTTTATAATGTGGGTCACTGGCAGCCATAAGGTGCCTCCCACTCCTGAGGCCGACTCAAAATGCAGAATTACGGCACACTGAGCTCATCTCTGCAAGGTCATGTGGGGGACAGAGCGGGGAACACTGACACTAATTGGTGAATGAAAGATAGTAATGATAGAGGTGGTTTGGATGACTTCTCTTTAACCTCTGTTTAACTTCTGCAGACTACAAATCCAACAAGCACATTCTGCCATGCTTTAGATTTACAGTATGTCTAAGGAAGAGACGCCGGATTTAAACGGCCGTAAAACGTGGTGGGATAAATCACTCCCTCTGAATATACATGAGGAGAGGAAAATATGGAAATATTACATCTCTATGCCTGAGGTAGTAACCTTTTGTTGCCACAACTGAGGAGGACGACATAACTTTACATATTTCTGCTTCATAATCCATTTGAGTAATAATGTTGTCAGCAGATGCAAGGTGATGAGAGCTGCGATAGAAAAAAGGAAAACGGAGAAGACAAAGGAATTAGGGTAGACGGTGGAAATGAAAGAAGAAAAAAACAAGCAAAAGGAAATCCCAAATGGATATAAGACGAGGGAGTTAAAATATTTTTTCCCAGAGAAAGGAAGTAATAAGGGTTAAAAAAAAAAAAGACAGATACACTACATGCCGCAGCACTGGAGGCCCCCCTCCCCTCTTTCTTCCTTCCTTACCACAGCTGCAGTGATAAATGTCTCTTTGTATTCTGGACAGAGAACTGCAGGCTACAATGTACTTGTCAAAAGACAGCTGATTCCCCCCCCACCCCATTTAAACAGAGTATTTTTAATCTTTCCTTTCATAGGAATAGAGCAGGAGACGATAAAACAAATGCCCTGTGCCAAGACGCATAACGCCCAGAAAATCTCCCCCCATTCACTGCCTGTTTGTGTGCAGCTATGAATGCGCTCCCGCAGGTGTAGCATTGACTGGTGTAACTGCATACTATTTGTACTTTTCCCCCAAATTTTGCCGCGTCCTTAATCCCCGCTGTGCAGCCATAGTTCCACTATGACGGCCCCTAAACAGGCGTCAGTGCTACAGGTAATGGAGCTGATTATAGCTATCTGGGCTGTGGGCCAGCTGCCAGACTCTGTCCTGCCTGGAGGGAGCTCAGGCCGCCTGGTGTCTGATATCCTGGGATCCCTGTAATACAAGCCTTGCCTTGGCAGTCACTCTGCAACTATCTTGCCCACTTCAAGCTGCACACAGAGGTTCCTTGGAGGAAGTCTATGGGTATAGGATGTCCTCATCAAGTTGTTTACTCCACATTGTAGTAGTCTACAGTCCTACCATTTCATCAACAAGGCTGGAGAAGGGGATTCTTTGGTAAGGGAATGTTATTGGCTCAGAGTGATAATAGAGGACTGGGACCTGGAAGTGGTTTTAATAGGTCAATAAAAAATTATGTACACAGATTGCATTGCTGACATAAAAAAAACAATAGTTTTCTTTTTTTAGGTTATCAGGCGGTGATGCATTCTCCCCTGTTGTGCAGTAATTTTTCCAGTCAGCTCAATGGCAGCTCAACCAATAACACCTGAGGCTCATCGAGCCAAGTGGGACAGATCCGAACGCCGCGCAGCATGCTGCTTTAAACAGCAGCGCTTCATTTATGATCAGAACATCTTCATCAATCATCCTGGAACCGCAAAGAAAAAGACGTTACGATCCAAATGATCAACGAGTCACATCGAAACAGAGAGGAAGCAAACTGAAATCACCACGATCCAAATACCAGCATATGCAAGACCTAACCGTTTTGTAATTGTGTTATGAATAAATGATAAATGATGGCTCTATGTGTGTTTTAAATAAAGTGTTGTCCGAACATTTTAGCTGGGCAGAAAATATCAGATCTTACAAACAAGACAACAGAAAAACATGTGAAAATAGATTATTTCTTTACTTTCTTTCTGTATCAAAGATCTGCGCTGCTGTCTTTATTAATATCTTTACAAAAATATTAGACTCCATATAAATAGATACATTTTTGGTGAAAGAATCTTATGTTTTTAAAATATGTAACTCTGAAAACAAACAGAAATTTGAAAAAAACAAAAAAATTAACCATGTATCTCATGGCCTTAGTCCTGGGCAGCTTATTGAACATAGACAATTAAAAATATTATACTAAATACCTCTGTGTCTGGGGGTACGTGTGACATTTACTCTAGTTGTTACAATGTAATTTTACTTTAAATACTTTAAGAAAGTTTTAACCTAAAGAATTTGCTCATTGATTTACTGGTCTGTCCAGATAAGCATCAACCTCCCACATGGAGAGCGAATGAACAGATGGATAGTATTTGATTTTAAACTGAAGTCAAATTATGATCTTTGAACCTGATGTTCCAAAGCAAGACGTCATGTTTGGGTCATAAAATAGTCACTGCCATTTATATACAGAGCTGCTTTGGGGGATATAAAATTAAGCATGTTTTTAACCTGTATGTGTCTAAACTAATTGCCTTTTTCCCTGTTTTTCCCCAGTACATCACTTTTCTTGCTTCTTTGTCAATGCTAAATTACCATGGAGACAGGAGGGCTCATTCACCTAAATGTAAGTGGCATTTGCTGAAACAACATCCACTTGGTGCGACTGATGTTATCATTGTCCTTGGGAGAGCGTCTCTATAGATGCCTCGAGAAATGTGAAATTTCAACACACAGGAAAAAAACCACAGTGAATAACAACTTACAGCAGTTCCTTTGAAGAAACTTGTATTTTTTGCTGTTATGACAGGCATTTGTACAGCAGCCTACATGAACCTGTGGTGTGTTTGTAAATGAAGAATGGCAGTTCTGAGAGGATCCTTTGTTAACGCACGGTTGTATTAAATTTACAGCACATGATGATAAGATAGCCGCTCTGGGGGGTAAATTGGGTTCAGATTACGATCGCCTGTCAATGGCAGAATGCCCATTTTAGTCTGGTGGCAAAGATGCAACAGCATGGAAGCAGTAATTGAAAGAACCTTCAAGTAAATTAAATTTACCTTAAGGTAGATATATGATTATAGATTAGGAATATATTTGATTGTTTTATACATGTATATTATTTTCTGAAGAATTTACAATTTTCTGCATGCTTGCAAATATTGTTTGATATTTTTATAGTAGCAACACATCCCATTTCTGAGATACGCAACACTGTCCTTCCACAAGAAAAAGGACAGATGTGAAAAATGAAACGATTCCTGCTAATCTGGTTTCATGTACTAAATATTTGAAACTGTTTAAAAAATGTTGTTAGATATTCCAGTTCATGTTTCAATTGTCTATGCACTGTGGTTTTAATTGCTGTGTTATTCCAAAATAAGAAATGCTCCCTTTTTGTTTAATCACAAATCCAGATAAAAGATTCTTCATCTCAAACTGTGTTTTAAAAAAAATCTCTTAGGATAAAATCATCCAGTCTTCTTGGTTCTGAAGTATTTCAGATTTTAACTCGAGATGATTGTAGTTGAAACTAAAAAAAAAAACTAAGATATTTTGTTCTGAATCAAATTATTCTAGAAAAGGTTGATTCAGTTTGTATGCATTTCAAATTTTGAGCAAGTTTTGACAAAAGCCAGTCTGTTAAATAAATCCTTATTAGTTCAGCTTGAGAAGCTCTGACGTGTCGCTAACAGTTAGCCACTATTATTGTTTCAGCAACTTAAAAGATTTTTTTAGGACTTGCTCTACAGTACGTTATTTCAGATTTTATCACAGATAATTAAATGCAGTCTGGACCCAAGAAAAAAAACGATGAAATAGCTGTTTGCTAACATTAGCATTGCTGGCAGCTCATCTTTCTGACAGTTTGTTGAGAAATAACCTGAAACAGAGTTTTTTTATATATATATATATATATGAAATGAATATTTATAAAATAAAGTAGGGATGGATTTCTGACATGTTACAAAATGTGTGTTTTAAATCCCTGCTGGCTGGAAGCTTTGAAAGGGAGACCTTTATTGCTTCAGCTTGTGCAGAAGGATACGCTGCATTCAATAGTAAATACACAAAAGGTTGCATGGCCTCTGGACGATATAAATAATGTGTGCTAGAATTGCGCAGGGCAGGTTCCCTGTTTGGAAAATGCAAATGCGCACCAACAGGTGTCTTTCTCTGTAGGCATTGCTTTAATGTAACAAGGTACATTTGAAAGTGACACAACCCAAACCCACGAGGCGTTTGTGATTTCAGTACTAATGTTACTGCAGTCCTCGCTGCTTTGTTTTACCCCACAGTCATGGTTGCTCCTTGCTTTGAATTACAGTGGGAAGCGGCTTGTGTCCACGCTGCGACCTCAAAGAATTAAACACACAATGCAGTGCGGTTAGAAAAATGGCTGCTGCCTTAGTTCCTCAGACGAGAACAGAATCAATCAGGGCCACAAAAGGCAAGCAAACTGGAGACAACGCCGTAGCGCCGCTTCTTGAATTTCACTCTTCTCCTCCCTTCCTACCCGCAGCATTTCTTTATTCATCTTTCTCCCTGTGCCTCTCTCTTTTCCACTCCATTTCTGATTAACCTTTATAGACGCACACCTGCATGCACACAGAGGCTCCTCAGTGTGTTGTGTACGCACACTCTCAGATGGATTTAAAATGCAGGTACTCTCCCCTTCTCTCTTTAATACACACTCGGCCCCCATCAACTTCTGCGCATTACCTGCTCTTAATCTCCTTCCCTCTGTCTGGGATCACCCTGATCCCCCTGTTTTCCCATCTGCTGCTGATTGGGACCCAGCTTGGCAAGGTGTTCAACAAACAACCGCGATTCTCTTGGTTTCTGCGGAGATTATTAACACACCTAGCATGCCACAGCGTCATGAATAAGCAATGGAGATCCGGAGACCTATTTTCTGTCTGCCTCTGTGTTTCCTCCCTCTCTCCAAGTCTCTGTCTCTCACTCTCCCTCTCTCTCCCTCTCTCTCTCTTTTTTTTTTGCCCCGTCTCGTTGTGAACTGAATGCCAGGATTGTCTAAAAAATGAGCTGTCAGTGGAGGGCCTGCAACGAGATACATCAGGATCATTGTGAGCTCTAGAAAATAATGAACTATTCCCATTTCTCTCTCTGATATGTTCAATACGCTATCCATGACAAGTGCAAAGAGATAAGCAGTCCCCTCTTGAGCTGATTAAATACACTGAGTACATTCAGAAGAGCTTTGACAGCACGAGGGTTCAGCCGAAGTCATTATGGTATTATAACGTTACTATATGTTTTCCGTCTCGACTGGAAATGAAGACCTTTTGTGTGCGGCTTGCGTCTGTGCTCAGTTACAGACGCTATCCGGTGGTAGCAAATGTGTACAGACAATAAAAACAGAGCTGGTTAATAATGTCTGGTTTTCCAAAGAGATAAAAAAAAAACTGATCATTTCTGTATGCATTTAGGTTGTTGACACCATAAAAGGCCCCAGAATGACGGTGATCAACTTGCATTAGCTGGTAAACACCAAAGCGGCGACTTTACACTGATTTCAACATACATGGATTAGTATTTTCACCATTTTTAACCAGCTCATAAAATGACTGAAATGAAAATAACTTCAACCCCTTTTTAAATTAAAGAATTTTAAAAATATGTTGATATTGTTGCAGATTACCGTATTTTCCAGACTACAGAACGAACCTTACTATAAGCCGCATCTACAATGTTTTTTTTTTAACTGGAAACTTACATATATACGCCGCTGGTATCTCCGCCGCTCTTGGTTTTTCAGCAGCCCTGCGTCTCCAACGCCGAACCATGGATTCGTTCCCGCAGCGGCTCTAGTTCCTTCCTGTACCACCACATCGAAAGCCTTCAACTTAAAAGCTGCAGCATATGAACTTCTTCGTGTGGTTTCCATGATGAGAGGGTTTGAGTTTGAAAACATTTCTCCGTCGTGCCTGCTACTAGCATGTGCTTGTTCTAAATGAAAATTAGCTTTGGCTTCCAATGATTTACTTCCTGCTACAGAGCCCCCTGGTGGTTGAAGAAAAATCCACAGAAAAGCGCACCGGTTCAAAAGTATGGGAAAAGAGAAGAGGCTTATAGTCCGAAATATACAGTGTGTATATATATATATATGAGCATGTTTTCTGAGTGTGTCGTTGGTTTTTACTGTAATTATGCTGCTGCTGTCTTTGCCAGGTCTCCCTTGTAAAATAGATCTCTGATCTCAGTGGGACTAAACTGGTAACATAAAAGTTAAATAAAATAAAGACAGGCTTATGAAATGTTGCTTTCTTCTGTAAGATGAGGCGTTTAATGCCCAACATGTCTCAACTCATACCTACTAGAGAATGTTTTTAACTGTTTTGACAACCAAGGACTTAGAAGTACTTTCTTTTAATCTTTTAATCTAATTATAGTCTACTGCAGGAAAATGTTGCAATGGGACTCCAGTAAACTGAATTAGAGTTCTTTTAGTATGATCAGGGCACATACTCTCTCCCAATTCATAAAATTCAGCTGTCTTAATTCATAAAAGTTTGCTCCAAAATACAATAATATTTAACTGAATTAAATTACATGTGAGATTTGAACATTTAATGGGAATTTATCTCTAATTAATGGAAAAACTTGATTACAAAACCAACAAGCACACACTCTATAGTTTAATTTTCTAAATGTCCCCTCTTTGGGAAAATAAAGAATATTTCTATTAAATCCAGAGGTACAAAATTGTTTCTTTATGAAACAGAAATGGCAATATTAAGAAAGAACAATTGGACTGGCGAAGTTGTGAATTAACCTGCAGTTGCAAACATCTTCTTGCAAATTGCTCCATGTCTGATTATCCTAAAACTCATGCAGGGCTCATAAAACACAACTCAAAACTTTTTTGCTGGAGTCAAGCAGAAAACAAATAAACACCTTTGAATGAGTAATTTGATTTAAAATATGTAAAAATGAGGAGAAATCAATTGCAGTGGCCTCAAAATAACTCAGCTTATGCCTCAGGTGACGTCACCACATCCATGTGAGGGTGGAAATTAGTTTCTGAGGTATATGGATATTTAAACAAGTAACAGCAAACAAGGAAGATGAATAGAAAAACTGATCATGGCATATTGTTTTATAGTTGATGAACTGCATGTGAAGTGAGTTACAGAAAAGTCCAGGATGTATCTTTAAAGAAGAGCTGCTACAGGCGATGTTTGCAAAAAGACGTCAGGCAGCCAAAATATGCCACATTTGTTTTCACTTGTCTCCAATAACGTCATGAAAAAAGGAGAGTACTTTTTCAAACGATTCTTGGAAAAAATTGTCAGTATGCTTTTGAAAATATGGCAAAAACTAACCTGGAGGTTGTGAGCAATTTAGAAAGAAAAAAAAAAAACTTAAAGGAGAAATGAAAGCTGCGTTTGAACAGAAACATTTTTTTCTTTTCCAAATCGCTCAGTGGGAAGGAAAAAGAGCAGAAAAATCACATCTTTCCCTCTAGTCACATGATTCGTTTTTTACAAGGTGCAAAATCAATATCAGTCTGCTCTGTTTTATTATATTAGGTGTAATTTCAATATGACACAGCCAGGCACCTCACGGTGTAACAGAATTTCATTCACTGATAAGCACAATAAAAAAGATAAGCCCAGATGGACACGGCTTGAAATGACATTTTATTTCCTTCTCTTTTTTATCCTCACGTCTCCACAACTCGGAGGCAAAAATCTGCATGTCGGCTTGTTCATTACAGACTCCACTACACCTGCTAGCAAGCATGGAGTGTGTTTGCACTCTATCTACTTTAATGTTGCACCCAGCTCTTTGTCACTGTCAGCCATTTTACCTCCACCGGTTCCCACATTAAATTAGGCAAATCCAAATCAAAATGGATGGTCTCAGAGTGGAGTTCACTTGTTAATCTAATCATAAAGTATCACAATGCAACATGTGTCTTGTACAGCAGTTTTGATGCCTAATTCAATCAGATGTTGTTTGGGAATCAGTCACATCCTCTGGCAAATTCCCATTTACCTCATAGCAAGAGGAATGGAGAAAACAAAATCCCTCCTGCCTGTCAGGGATTTTGTTTCTTCTTCCCTTTTTATTTTCCCTCACTAAGTCTGCTTAGTAGACTCTCAGCTCATCTCTCAATCTCCGTCTCCCTCGCACACAGACTCTCTCCGCCTCCTGTAGTGTTGTCAGCACAGCCCCGTTCCTGTTGCCTTCCTGATTCTGACACCTGTCAGCATTTTTCGTTAGTAGATCAGAGAACTGCAAACTAGAAATGTTCCCGTGCCGAATTTAGGGCAAGTTCGTGGCAGAAACATGTGAGGTGCCTTTACTCTTCCTCTAATTCAACAGGGGGAAAGGGAAGTGCTTGACTGGCACAAAGTTTGGGAGATGTGGGTTGGAGGTGTTTGCAGTCTGAAGAAAGGAGAGAGAGAGAGAGAGAGAGAGAGAGAGAGAGAGAGAGAGAGAGAGAGAGAGAGAGAGAAGGTGGAAGGAGGGGGAGGAGGGGCTTAAATCAATTAGGAACAGTGAAACCCTGTGGATCTACTGATGGAAAAAGGGAATATGAGGAAATGTGCAGCCCACAAAGGGGGCTTCCATTCCTGGGCTTCAGCTTCAGGCACACACCCACAGGGAGCTAACAGATAGATGAGAGATATTCTCCAGAGGTGGAGGCCGAGGAATATGTCAGAAATAAAGGCGCCCGGTTCCCTGCTCTGGCTAATTGAGCAGTCCTGCATCCCCTTTGAGTGTAGCAGCCCAGGCAGGACTGAATCTACTTGATGAGCACTTATACAGTGACCTGGAAACAATACCAAAACCCAGGCTGCAAACGCTCTAAAACCAGAAAATGGCAACGCTGCAAACGGCGCGGCGCCCCCGCCTTTTCCACGCCTGCTGAGGTAAGTTGAGCGATTTAACAATACATGAATCTTAATCCTTGAAAACCATAGCTCATCCACATCCAAGAGGAATTACAATGTGAGCTACAACAATCAAAGAAAGTCGGAAAAAATAGATTAAGCTCCCTTTGTCAGCAGCCTCCTCAGAGCCGGCTCCCCTGACACTAATGGTTCCACAGAGCCGAAGCTAGCAGGTCCCCTATTTCAACAAAATCCCCCCTAACTTCACAGACATCCCTGTAAAGATAAAGAGGAATTCATTATATGTAGTTCTTCTCCTCAGTTTACAGCTACAGCGACTTCGTCCTTTTATTCAACTGGCAGATTTCATGCTAAAGATACCCTTCCGTTTATAGATTTTAAGAGATTTAAAATAATTTGGTCCTCAGATGCTTTCCAAATCTGATCCACAGGGTTGAGGGATGTTTAAGGTCAGTTCGCTGAAAGGAGCACACACTCCTCTTTAGGCAGGGATTCAACAAGGAGTTATTCACTCAGATATAAGTCGAAAATCTCTTCACAGGCACTTCACTGAACGTCACCTCGGTAAGCCGGGGGAGAAATAATGGACAGAGGACAGTCCAACCCACCAGGGACGCAACACCTTTATTGGACTGTCCCCCAGTGGGGTCACCCAGTGGGGTTGATGGACACCCTTAAAAATTTGCAGGTGCCTCTGTCTTTTCTAACACAGCATGTCTTCTAGGCAGACAATGCTTCCAGGGGAGGACCTGTCATGAGGAACAATTAGGCCAATCAGAAGTGATGATTTTTGATTTTAGAAATCTTATACCTAGTAGCTTAGACTTCCTCTTCAGCATCTGAGACACAAAATTATGGGTGCACCGATTCCAGTTTTGGCTGATACCAAAGCTTTTTGTCTGAAATATTGCTCAATATACCAAGAAAGTTGCTGGTGGTCATGTCTGGTGGGCCAGACCATGTAAAAATCGGCCGATCACCGATCTCCCAAAATTAAGGAAGTAGCTGTGCATGAAAAGCATAAAAAGTATTTGTTTTTCATTACTATTTTGAGACACTAATGCCCAAAGTTGCTCTTTTTTCTGAATCACAAAATTCAACCAGTGGCACAAAAGAGCAAAATTCAGCAATTTAGTTCACTCTACTTTATCTATTTATTTACATTAACCAGATTTCTATTTTCCTTCATGATGCAAGTGTCTGAATGTTTGTCAAATAGTAGCAAGATCACAAATAGGTCAAAGTTTAGGAGAGATACAGCAATGTAAAATCATGGACACCAAATTTTAAGGTGGAGTATGTATAGTAAATGCTAACTGGCTAATTCCTGGTTTATAGCTACTGTTTTTAAGTTCGCGCTTTAGCTATTAAAATCCCCGAACTCCACTAGGCTTCTGATTTTGTTGTGCTCACCCCAATATTATTAGTGGCCCTCATCTGGACACCCCTTAAAACATTTCCTGGAGACGCCCTTAATTCTTGATCAGAGAGGAGGGAAAAATGCATTGTGTTGTGGCTAGTTAGCGCTCAATGCTGTCACACAATCAGATTCCCACATGAAGGTCAGCAGAATGAAGGGAAGGCCGGGTCTTTGTCTAAAGGTAGCGGCTTGTCTCCTGGGCAAACAAAGCCTTTGCATGGCACTGGGAATGGTAAACATTTGCATGGTGAAAAGCCCCAGAGTTTAACCCTTCCTCCCTTTCCTCTTACAACTTCCTTTTATCAACACAAGAGAAAAGAACAATAAAAATCAAATACAGACACACAAAAAGTAGGTGCTGCTATCCTTAGCTAGCGTGCTGCTGTAGTCCTTTGGCAATCGCAGTCTCTCAACTTGTTTTCTGCTTTAGCTGGCAGGAGACGCACAGCACACTACACAGCAGATTTACTCCCAGAAGACACCTAAACAGCGGGGCGTTTAGCTGAGATGCCGCTTTGTTTTCTAAAATCTCCCCCTATTCACACAACAAGAAAAGTGTCCGTTTTTTTTTTTTTTTTGGTCAATTAAAACAGACAATCTCAAAGTAAAACGCGCATCAGCACATAATGTGTAGCCACTGTACCTCTCGTCTTCCATAAACCTCAAAGGTTGTTTTTCCGCCTTCATGCTCGAGTCGGTTCGTATGGAGGGGTAAAACAAGCAGCAGGGAAACGACAGAGCTGCGGCGTTCTCCCGAGGAGCTCCGGAGATATTCTGATCATGTGAAACTCGCATAAACCGGGAGAGACGGATTCAACTGTGCATCATGTGCCCATCACTGTCAGCCTTCTCTGCCCTTTAACTGTGTAATTAGACCATTGAGATGGAAACAGGGGACAATTTCATCCACCATGTCATTACATTTCTGCATGTCATCTTTGGGCAAATCATTTAACAACTATGAACAGCCCCACTGGTGTGACCACTGTAGCAGACTGACATCCAAAACAATGGGGAAAAGAAAGATCCGAGTCAGTCATTAGCTTCCTGACAGTCTTTACAGAGCTCCTCTGTATCTCTGGTATCGCAGTTTTAGACATTTCTTGGCTTAAATTTCCATAATTCCCAGTCAATCCATTAAGATCCAGCAAAAACAAGAGAATGAAGGAATGGACAGAGAGAAAGGTGGATTCATCAGTGGGCGAATACTGGATAATGGATGGACAGACTGACAGACAGGTAGATGGTGAGAAGATTGATATGGACAGATGGTGGGGTGTGGAGGATGGACAGATAGTATGAGTATGTTTTTCTTTTGTAAAGTTTGATGTGTCACCAAAAAAAATCTCCCTAACCAGCTTTGAATTGTATAGAAAGACAAACAGGCGGATAGATGGATGAATGGATGGACAGACAGTTGAAAGGACGACTGGACGGATGAAATAATTGTTAAACTGATTAAAAGAGATGCTCTAGGATGGACGGATAGATGGATGCAACTTTTGAACAATGGGTCCAGGAATTAAAGAATCAATTTCTCCAGCCTTATCTATGCCAGAAAAAATAAATCTAATTCCACATTTTTCCATAATTTTCCGCAGCGTGGAGGAACCTCGCCTTTACCAAACAGAAACGCTGGGGGAAAAGTGACTCTGCGGCGAGTGGAGATGAAAGAGGAAGAAAAGAAAAAGCCAATAAGAAGCAAACACATTGTAATTCCACACAGATACTCTGTTATCATCTATTTTACTCTGGTCAAAAGAATGGACAGCACTGTGAAATAGCCTCTTGTTCTGTTTACCGGCAGTGTTGTGCTGCATTAGACATTCAGGAGACACGCTTCCATTTTGCTGAAACAGATACAATCATCGGTGGTGTTAATGAAAAACGCACCGCCTCAGAGAGCTCTCCCCCTTGTAATATTCTTCATGTACATCATTTCTAATTGTCTCCAATAATGAGATCCCACTACCAGAAGACCTGTCAGTGTGCATTCTTTGGAGGCATGAGGAGTTTTATTTTTTTATTTTTCGCAGGTTGTGAAGTAATTACAGCTGGCAACCACTAGACAGTCAATTCACTTTTCTGCGCCTATTAAAGGCCGACGCTGCCGGGCGAACACCCGGGACAATTCGGTTCTAATGGTCACCATTCGCTCTGACCCCGCACACCTGCATCTGCATTTCTCAGCCAAAAAACAAAAGCATCAACAGTAAAAAACCGAGAGCTGCCGGCCAGAAAGACAGATGCATTTGTATCGCTCAATTCTCGATGAACATAAAATGAAGGTTGCATGATGTTATTGTTCCCCCGTCAAACGACATAAACAGAAAAACTGCTCCAAGTGAAGCATCTGGTTGGGTAAATACGCCAAGATGAGCCTGCAGACATCTTTTACTGCATTTCAAGCCACACCCACAAACTTAACACTGGTAAAAATAGATGGCTAAATAATTCAGATAAATCACGTCGTGTTCATTCTTGAACATGATGCATATTTTTAAGGCAGGATTCCTTCCCGCCTGTCTTTGGCTCGTAAAAACCTCCTGCCTTACGTGAACTAAAGAAGCAAGAGAATGAATTAGTGAGTGACTAGACAGTGTTTTCTAGGGCATTGTTGGTGTGAAATGAGTCAAAATTATTTTGATGTCAAACAGGAAGAGAAACCTTGCACACGCTGAAGGAACCGGAGCAAATGTGACATGCGGGAATTCCTCCACAAACGCTTTTCATTCAAACTCTAATTACGAGCTAAACTGCTAATTTTCAGATCATCTCCAATTGTTGGACCATTTTCACACGTGTTGGCGAGCCGCAGCACCTGTGTGTGCAGTTTCCTTTGAGCTCATAAAAACCCCCGGCAGCATCCTGAAGCAGCTTCATCCTGCTATTCTCCTCTCGCTGACCCCCGCTCTCTTCCTCGGTCTGAACCAACACGACCTTGTCACCTGACCCCTGCCGGCGGAGTAAATGTTTCTTTTCTAAAACAGCCGATCAGAAATGAAACATCAACATTAATTCCCTGCTAAACGCTCACACTGAATAATGGATGTGGACACAAGCGAAGATATGTAGATTTCCACCTTCTGCTCTAATTGCTGCCATTCAAACACATCTGAAGTCGCCCTCGCTTTGAGAGCCGGCTTGGCTGCTATCGGTCAATGAAGTTGCCTAAGCTGAAATCAAAGGGTGGCCTTATCTGTCAGAGATCCCTCACATTAGCTGAGAGCAGGACATCAAAGACAAAAAAAGGGGGGGGATGTTATTTATGCACATCTGATACCTGCGGTGGACATAATGGATCTTTAAAGATGTCCTGGTTGAGTAAAAACGGACTCAAGCACACACAAACACACAAATCCATTTTGGGCCCCATCTTGAAAGTGGAAACAGCGTCCTCCAAACCTCTTAACGCGCTCAGCCTGCACACATAACAACAGGCGAGTACTTCCTTACCTTGGTCTGGCAGCTGGCAAACATTGGGGGGGACGGTCATGTTCAGCATGTCATTGACAGCAGTGTCAACATAGTGTCCTCTCTGGACGTCATGTTCGCTGTCGGTCTGGTCGCTCTCCTCGTGGCCGCTGTCCTTCAGGCTGTTGCCCTCCAGGTCCTTGAACGTTGATGTGCTACATGGGGGCCAGGAGGGAGAAAAGGGAAATGTTGATTAACTGTCACATCACCTTTTCTAACACGGTGTTCATTGTCACTTGGTCCCTGATGGATTTTGACTAGCTGCCTGTCTTTTAATCTTCTTTCCCCCCCCACAAACAGAACATAGAGAAACTGGCTGGCCTGTTTTTGGAAACTCCACTCTCCAATCTTTTTGTAACCAGTGAACACACCATATTTAAACTCTCTTTGGTATGGAAGTTGTTACTGCAGGAAGACGACTCAATGTTTTTGAGTTTTGGCTTTTTTTTTTTTTCTTTAGTTTTTCAGGTTCTTAAGATGTTTTGAGCAATTAACAGCAAATTAAATGGACCCGGAGCTGATTTTAGCAGAAAACAGAAGGTTTTAACATGTTCTGGGCTGGAAACACTCTTGGATTTTGAGGCTGTTGTTGAGTGAAAACTCATGAAAAAGGTTTCGTACTTTCAGTATTAGTGAGGCGTTTAAGAAAGAAGTCAGAGGAGGAACAGAGAAGGAAGAAGCCTTTTAAAAGGAAATTGTATTTTGTACCTGTTGAAACTTGTTTACAGGTTATTCAGGTGTTGAAAAAGCAAGAAAGAATACAACTTTAAACAGATACCAGGAAGATTTTCTTTGAGCTTTCAACCTATTTCTATTTTATAACATATGGGATTTAAAATTGTGGAAATTTCTAGCTAAAGGTAATTGATTCTATTCATTAGGAAACGCAGAGAAAATACTGAGAATATTGGACTAATCGGTAATGAGTTGATAGTTATTTTGATACATCATTTTGTGTTTTTGTAGTTTTTTATTCATCTGCTGCAGGATATTTTGTGTCAACCAGTTTGAGACCTCAAAGAGAAGATTTCATTTAAGTATTTTTTTTTATAATTGACTCAAACCTACTGTCATTTTAATATGATAAAGAATTAAGTTATTTGTAAGATTTGGATAGTTTATTGCTATTTATCTCTAAAATATGTTACCACAAAGAGGATGAAGCTAATATCTAGGTGCATGGAAGCAGGAAAGAAAGAAATATTAAGGCACAGATATGAAATGGAGTCAAAGTGACAAAGGGAAAATCTGAGCTGGAGTAATCACTAACATCGAACACTAAAGACAATTTAAAATGTATTTATCTTTTCTAAAAAAAATTTAGACTGTAAAACCTTGTTTTACAATAAATTACCAATTCCTCCCCTGATAAAAAATACTAGTGATTTCTTTCCTGAAAGCTAGAAATAAGTATTTTGAGCCTTTTAAAGAGAAATATTAATCTGTTCAAATCTATCATCAGTTCAAAGTATCATAGTTACTGGAGGGAAGCATTCGCCTACAAATCTCTGATTGCTGTGTCCATAAACACACAACATTTCCAGGGATTCAAACCTAAATAATAGTAATTTATTTTAGAATAAGTGGCCGTTAAGCACTACTCCTTTGAAAAGAAAAAAAGTCTATGTCTGGCTTCTGTTTGCAGTTTCCACAAGATAAGAAGGAGGTGCAAATCTTTTGAGAGCTTTTATGGATTAAGCACATATTTCTGAACATCACAAAGCAAGTATGCGGTGATTCAGACGGGGACATTGTGGATGGATGCGCCGCCTTCAAGGACATTTCAACGAACAAACAGGAGGCACTCGCTCACTACAATCAAACAAATACTGCAGTAATCAGGAATTCCTGGAAGGGAGACGGATGAAGAAAGGCGCTGGAAGCATACAAACGGAGCATCTGTCTTGTTTGGGGCTCACAGTCAATAAAGATGGTGGGGTGTGGGGGCCACAATCAACAGCTGCACAGTAACAGCGTGATTTCCCCTCGTTTGATTCCCTTCCCACTGGAACAAATCCTACTTTACAAACAACACTAAACTGGAATGAACACGTTTCTTGCACGGGAGAGAAAATAAGACGCCTTGGTTTGTGAGGAGGGGGGGAAAAAGAAATCGGCGTAAACAAAAAGGAACGGTAAAGTAAAAGGTGGAACAGGAGGAAGTGAAGGACAGTACAAGGTAGAGCTGCATTCCTCGGCCCAAGCTGGGAGAGAGGACCGCAGCGGAGGTAATGCCGGCTCTGATGTTATCACTGTAATTGCACCTGTCCCAGACCATAGGCTCCCCGGCTCCTGAGGGGATTTCTTTGTAGTATCCTGCAGAGGCCCACACTTGAATGCTCTTTGTTTATATTAATGCAAGGAATCTTTTTTTTTTTTTTTGAAAGCGGGAGGGAGGAAGTATGGAGGGGGAATTACCTTAATGGGTTTTCCAAAGGACGGCACGGCCTCAAACAAAAGAAAGGCTTGATTGTTTTACCGCAGGTAAAAAACCAAGAGCTGCAGCAGGAACAGTTAGAAACCCTCCGGAGGCTGCGAGGAATTTCACTTTGACCCCCTTCAAAACCGTGACGCTGAATTCCTGCAGCCCTATCAAGTGTCCCGCATCAAGTGGGCTGAGCAACAATGCACAAAGAAAACATTTATTCTTTGATTCTTCACGCAAGGAGACCTGAAGTGTGTATTATTCATAAAAGTGTTGCCTTGAACACCTCCAGAGAAAACCTTTAAATAGTGTTGAGATGCTGCTTTAGTCTTTGTGAGAGTCTGGACTCTGAAAAAGTTAGAATGTGGAAGAATTTGGTACTTTGTGGATTTAATCTAATAAATCTTAGATTTGTTTTTAACAAAGTGTCTCATAAACAGGTTTCCTACACAATACACAACACATAAGGCTTTGTTTCCTGTGCATTGTTTCCTTCTTTGTTATCCTCTCTTCTCTCCTTCCTTCATTCCTTTTATAATTTTTTCCTTCTGTCCTTCCTTTCCTTGCTCCCATCCCCTTTGTTTCCTTCCTTCCCTTCTTTCCTTACATGTATCCTCTTCTTTCCATTTCTTCTTTTTTACACCTATCCCATTTTTTCCTTCCTTCTTTCTTTCCTTTCTTCCCTTACTTGTATCCTCTTTGTTTCCTTCCTTGTACCCTTATTTCCTTCATTTCTGTCTTCCTAAAATCCTTATTTCTTTGTATCCTATATTTTCTCTTTCCGTCTGATTTTCTGAATACTTACAGTCTGCTCACTGTGGAAATATCTATCAAATATTCATGGTGGATTTACCATTACTATTTTACATTTTAAAAATCAATGTTAAGGACTGAGATCCTCTGGAAAGTTGAGTCTGGAAAAGTCTGCAATCTGAACATGAAGGAGAAAAGCAGGAACTACAATCGGGTCGGTGCCTCTGCCTGTCTCCCTCAGTGCGATGCGGCCCGCTCGGTCGAGACCCAGCTCTCCCTCCATCTGGGAGAGACCTGAGGGCAGCACTAATCATTAATAATTACGACGCTCAAAGTACTTAAATTATCAAACAGCAGAACAAGCCTTACTTTGATTTTTTTTTTTTTTTTTTTTTTGTCCACGTAATTAGTGGAAGCTGCAAAGAGAACATGTTCAGAGCCGAATTATCTCCAAGGCGTAGAGAGGGCGAACGCTGGTCTGTATCTCCCAGTCAAGATCCTCGGCAGAGCAAGATGTGAATTTATAAGAGATTTTTGGAAACGATATGTGCCAAATCTGACATGCTTTGAGAAATAAATCTAAAGCTGTGTGTGTTTGAGGTCAAACACTTTACAGTAGATTTCTAAAACACAGGGAGACTGGCCAGAAACGCCATGAAATATCGAGTTAGAGCAAAAACAACAACATTGTTAGTCATATAATAATGATGAAATGTAGTGTGAAATATCACTTTAGTTCACATAGCATAAAAAACCTAATTAATCTCATTAAATGTACGTTATTTCTCATTTGAACTGTTGAAATTGTACACGTTAATACCATAAATAGATGATTTTTCTAAGCTTATATAATAACGTGTTAACTAAGCTGAATTTTGGGGAGGAAATTTTCATTTTAATTACTTGGAAATAAATAAAATGGGTTTCCTATGCCTCTGGGATTAGGCAGCTTATTGAAGGCAGACTCTGCAGGGTTCCTACAAATTTTTCATGCTAAATTTAAACATTACTCCAGACTCAACTTTCCAGTCCTTTGTAGTCATTTTACATAATAAATAAAACTAAAACCTTCGCGATGAATTCATAGCAGATGTGTGTACAGTGGGCAGGGCTTGCATATGGGCAAAAAAAAGGAAGAAAAACTGTAAGACAGAATGTAAAAAAACTGGAGAATAAAAAAATATAAGAAAGAAAAATGGAGGCTGGTCACAAGAAACGGTGCAAGAGAAGAAGGGACCAAAAGAAGGGCAGAAACCAGGAAAGGAGAAAGGACACAATGTAGGAACGACAGACAAAATCAAGGTGGAACAAAATAAAGTAAAAAATAGAAAGAGGAACACAAGTAAGAAATGGAGAAAGAACATAAACGAGGGACAAAAAGAAAGAAAGAGTTGAAATAAAAAACAGAAGGAAGATTCAGAAACAAGAAATAAGAAAGAACACAGCATGTTTATGTTTCTGCTTTTATCCAAACAAACCTGCTACTGAATATGTAACAATGCAGTTAAAGTCAGAGCTAATAATGAGCAATTTACAAGGAATCCTCTAATTTAACAATGTAGAAAAACAGTGTACGCTCAAAGCGAAATGCAGAAATGTTGTAATTTTTAACCAGTTTTTTTACTTGTTCATACTTATCCAGTCCTGGAAAACATTGAAATCAAGTACCCTGGTTTTCCAGGCTGCATAGGAACCCTGACAGTTCAGGTTTTACCTAAAATGTTTTCATTTTACAGTTTCCTGTTGCAGTGTTTGTATTTCTGTAACATTGCGTTCAAACGCTTTTTATCTATTGAGGAATAAGAAGTAATTAAGGTGATCAACTTCATCTTAAATGTTAAAGGTTAAGTTTAGGAATAAAGTGCTGTTTCTTGTGCTTGTAAGCTGGAAACAAATGTAGTAAAATGAGTTAATTCCTCACATCTTGTTGTGGGTTTTTTGATTATAAGAGCAGATTTGGACTTTCCTGCAGTAAACCATGAGCGGATGTAAAATTACCCACATGTCCTGTTGATAAGTAAAATCAGAGAGGTGGAATAAGCTTATTCTAAAACATGAAACTATCTTTCTTTTTTAAACATTTGTTTCCACTAAATGCTTCACAGAGTAACATTATTTATCCCAAAATCTCATCCTCCCCTTTTCAATTACACCGAGTAAAAAACCAAAATAAAAAAGCATGCAGGTACACATGCAAGCTGCACCAAGTGGTGCTCTCATTAAGATAAAACAATTACAGATAACAATGGTAATGAGGCGCTGGTAACAATTCCTAATCAAGACATACCTTTTAATGAGGTGGGCTCTGCTGTTCACATAACTGGAATCAATGGAATAATTCTCCGTCTGCAAGAGAGTGATGAAGAGGGAGGGACGGAGGGAAGGAGGGAGGGATGATGGGGGCAACAGAGAGAGGTACTTTTAATAATGGAAGCAACCAAAATAATGTTAGCAGTAATTGGCTTTCAGTAGAAATGTTATTTTACACAAAGGCCCTGGTGAGCAGCCTCGGCTTTCAAAGGGCTGATTCCTATTCTCTTTCAAAGCACACACGTAGAGAGGCTGACTGAGAGCTGAGAGCAGCAGAGGAGAGTGCTGCAGCGAGCGCAGCCGCTCTTCTCCTCTTTGCCCTCCCCGCTCTCGATCCCATGCTCCCTCCCCACCCTGCCGGTCAGCCCACTGTCTTTAAAATGGAGTCATTAGGGAGGACAGACTATCATGCAGATTGGAGAAGAAACAGAAAGGTTCTCCTTTTCTTCCTCCCTCTCTCTCTCTGAACTCCCTGCTTTTCCCATGTTGGAGAAGACATTAATGTTGAAATATTAAATAAATAAATAACTGTAAGAGCAGTAGATGAAATTAAGAGAGTACCGGGGGAATCTTAACTCCGCGATTGCACGATGAAAAGGCTTTCAGAATATGCATTCAATAGATCTCTGACCCATATTAAAAAACACAGTTAAAATGGATCCTTTGGTCAATTTTTCCCACATTTATTCAGTTAGTAGAATCTATGACAAAAGGAATGAGAGTACTTTTGTGCAGGTAGCCCCTCCACATCTGCCAAACATCTACTGACTCTAGGTGAGACGTCAGAGAGCAGTGGCAAATCAAAGACCTCTCCGAGGAATTTCCCCGTTCTGCACCAGGCCAAGATATGACTCCTCAGACAAAGTCGGACACGAAGCAGGAGTTTCTGCAGAAAGAAAACAGTCTTCACTTAAAATTCCACAGAGGAGACACTGTATCCTGATAAAGCCCGAGTCAACGGCTGATTTCCGAGGAAAGTGTAGCGTACCGGCATCAAAGCCTTGCTGAAAGAAGAAAACACTCCTTCCTAATCTTAAGAGAGGTTAATGCGGCCGCTGGAGCACAGTTGCTGATCATCAAGTGGACCAACTATTTGATGCAGGCCTGCTGTTGAGGCAGCAGTGGGCCTGTGCAGCTGTCATATGCATTGACAAAACACATTTGGACTGAAATGGAGTATGACTGTGCAAACGCTGACCTTGTTAGAAGGTGACTGGCTTCAACACTTTGACTATTTGGATTGCTACTAGGTTCCAGCCAAGATAAATGTCATTTAAGGAAAAAATAAAAGCACAAGCAGAAAGCTTAACATTAACAGGTGAGGTCAGATTTTGACCAATTCATGCCAAATCTAGTCATTTGTTACCTTTTCGACAATAAGAACGCAGATTCTGCTTGGCTATTAGCATTAGCCCTGATATGTGGTGGCTAGCTAAACTTAACCAATCAGCACTCCAAAGCCATATTGTTTCTTTAGTACATTTACTACCAAAACTGTTGGTAGAAGTAGCACAACTGTGCACAAAGATCTCACTTTTTATTTGTTTAGGTGAAAGCTAGGATTAGCACTGAAGCTAGCTGTTCCCGAAAGTTAGAAACGAATCATTTTAAAACATCCCAATGCTTAAAAAATAAGACAAAGCTCTTATTTTTTTTACAATCTTTTATTTTTACCCTGTGACAACCATCAGACAGATAATGACTATAAACTGTGGTATTTGGTGTCACCATCAGCCACCATTGCTTGGAAGTGCGTCATAAATTGCTAGTGCTTCACATATTTTGTAAGCCAGTCACTTCGGAGTCAGCCACTATGATGTCTAAACTCATCTTGGCACAAACTAATTGAGGAAGTTGGAAGAACCGTTCAGCCTTGAGAACTGCCTAGATGGCTTAAATTCAACAAGGTCAACAAGAGATTTTGGTCTACGTCAACAAGACAGCATCACAGAGTTTCCGCAAATTTGTCAAGGAGTCAAAAGTCCTGATCCAGTTCATCCCAGAGGTAATTTAATGGCTTGAGATCTGGTGACATCTGAGCTACTGGAGAACTGAAAAACCATGCCCATGTTCAAGAAATTAGTTTGAGATGATTTGAACTTTGTGGCATGATGCATTTCCCTGCAGGAAGTATCCATCAGAGAATATTTAACTGGTCATAACGAGACGAAGATGTCAGTAACAACACTGATATTTAAGCAATGCTAAGTTGCTGCTAGCGGGGAGAAAGTAAGCCAGGAAACTACGCCAACACTTATTACAGCACGACATAAGTCAGGACGGATCCATGCTTTCATGTTGTTTACAGCAGATTCTGACCCTAACAGCTAAAGAGACTAATTGGACCAGAAAAAGTTTTTTTGATCTAAAATCATCCAATTTTGATGACGTAAAATCAACTGTAGCTTCAGTTTCCTGATCTTAACAGACCTGGTGAGACTTCAACCCTTCATATCATTCAGTCTTTCCATTCTCCTCTAACAAAGCATTTTGTCCACACACTTGCTGCTTTGTGGATCTTTTCTCTTTTTCAAACATTTCTCTGCAAACCCAAGAGACGGTTTTGTGTGGAAAATCCCTTTAGATCAGCGGTTTCCGAAATTCTCAGACCAGTCCGTATGGCATCAACATCCATGCCATATTTAAAGCCCCCTAAATCTCCTTTATTTCCCGTTCTGATGCTTGTTTGGAACATCAGCAAGCCGCCTTCACCACATCTAAGCCTAAATGTGAGTTGCTGCCATGCGATTGGCTGATTTGGATTGGGGCCTTTTTGGAAAACTTGAGCTTCTGAGGTGTGTCCATCTTTCAAAGTCCACCAAACTTTGATAAATCACGAGACGAGCTAACACGGGCGCAGGATGTTTACTTAATAATAATAATGCATCATATTGAAATTCCTTCTCCTTTTACCATTTACCCCTAATTAAACTTTAAGTCATTACTGTAGAGGATAAATCATGAGAAGGAATGTAATTAACATTTTAGTAGTATCAAATAATCTAGGGCACGCAGTGTTTGTTCATTTCTATTACCCCTGACTCCTCCTGCTCCCATTCGGCTTGACTCCATTAAATATCAAAGTTAACAGTAGTGGCAGAATAATGCAAGTCAAATTCTTTAATTAATTCATAAACAGGGATACATTTTTCAAATGCACCTGTATGGGTAGGTTTATTAGACATGTGTCCCATGGCAGAGCCATGAATGGGTATCACAGTATACGAGGACTAAAGTTTGTATAATGCAGAAATTATGCACTGTGTAGTTTATGCATAATGTTTTGTGTTGCACTTGCGCGGCGCTTTGATCCCAGCACACAAAAATTAAACTGCCTCATCTGCCACAGTGGCTGCACATCCACTGAGAGACTAATGAAAATGCAAGGCATGAGTAACAAGAGGAAAACTTCATTTAAAAGACCAGATAGAAAATATCTTGTGAATGTCACTCAGGCGGCAGCCTGTAATTGGTTTGGTTGGCATGTTTTGGGTGAGAACGGCCCGCAGAGGACGGCGGCAACCCCCCACTCAACACCCACCCAACACCCCACTCTCACAACCTGTCCTGAAATGGGACTCTGCTTTTTTATAACACGACTGAAGGGTTCCAGCAGGTTCCTCACCGGTTCAAGTCCTGAACCGTTCCTGACTCAAATCAACAGAGTTCTCAGGGAACGAAGGAAAAAAGAGAGAAAGGAAACAGAGAAAGACTGAAGCAAGGGAGTGAAGAAAGTATAAAGTGAAAGGCTAAAAAAAACTGGAACAAAAGAAAGAAAAGAAGAAATAACAACAAAGAAGAAAGGAAAGAAGGGAAGGAGAAAGAAAGGGAAGTAGAAAAATGAAAAAAAAACAGGAAACAAAGAACAAAAAGAAATAAAGGGAAACAAAACAGCCATGAGAGAAAAGAGAGTAAGAACAAAGAAAGAGAGGAAGAAAGGAAGGATAGAATGAAACACCAAAAAGAAAATAGTATGGAAAGACGAAAGGAACAGCAAGAATGAAAGAATAGCAAAAAGGATAGAAATAAGAAAAGGAATAACAGCAAGAAAAAAGGAAGGAAAAAGACATGAAAGTTGCAAAATAGAAAAACAGGAACTAAATAAAGAACAAAAAGAAAAGAAGAAGGAAACAAGACAGCCAGGATGGAAGAATATGAACAAAAATGAGCAAATAGAAAGACAATAAGGACGGATGGGTGAAGGACAGGAAAGGGAAACTGCAGAAGAAAGGATGTAATGAAACAAAGGACAGATAGAGAAATAAAAAGGACTAAAAAAGAAGGATAGAAAGAAAGTAGGTAGCAAAGAAATAAAGGAAAGAGGAAAGATGAAGGACCAAATGATGAAGTTATAAAACAAAGTAGAAATACAGAAAGAGACGAAGGAAAGAGGGCACAACAAAAACGAAAAACAAATTAAAAATAAGAGGGAAAGAAAAAGGCATAGAAAGACAGATGTATGTAATAGATTAGATAATGAAGAGTGGAAAAATATTTTTCTATTTTCTTTGTCATACTTATCCAGACCTGAAAAACGCATAAAGTCAATACTAATCCCGCCTGGCGTCTGAACCCTGACAATCGGTGCATTGAGGAAGCTCCATTACTTCCACTTCAGCTATTCCTCCAAACTGCAGTTCCCCATTAATCAAGGAATGTGGCCTATTTTCCTCTGTTTATTAAATTGTCAAAGGGAAATAAACAATAAATCATCATGGGGGCATAACCTTGGGCACCGATGAGTCAGTCAAGAGGGCCTATTCTGAGGAGGAATCAGATGCTTCAGTCAGGGCTTCCTGTAAAGAAATGCAACGTCCTCCCCCACGTTTCAGACCGACCTCACTCTGGAGGACACGTCAATACGTCTTGCAGGGAGGTCAAGTTTCACGCAAGCCGATCGCGGACTGCTTAACTACAGCGTGGAGGCCACAAATGGCCGCCTAATCAGGTTGGACAATGTGTTGTTGTGATCTGAGCGGCCCCAGTTCAGCGGCCAGAGTCACTCTATCCCTCTAATTATTGTTCCGTTTCATCCAAACAACTGGAGGCAGGGATGTAGTCCCCGGTGTCACCCAGTGACTGATGGGTAGTGTCAGGACGAGCGGAAGAAAGAAGTGGAAAGAGATTGGAGGGGAGGAGGGTGAATGGGTGCAACCTGCCCAACAGGAGCGTTGGCGCAACCCAGCAGCTCTCCACTTTTCAGCCGTCTCTTCTTTCCCTCCATCAAAACCAGAGGGAGCGCTGGACTCGCTTCCCTGCGACTGAGAGGAAAAGCAATCTCCTCGCCTAGTTGCTGCCATAAGATTTGATTTGCCTTCCTCTCAGCGTGACAATTGCTTCGGCAGTCTGGATGCAAGTGTATTCATTGTATGGGGGCTCGGGCGGGAGCATCAGTGTGAAGAGGGAGGGTGGCAGGAGGGGTGAAGACACCAGTTGTTACACCAGTAAACACCCGACAAGTTCAGCAGATGTCACACCGATAGGAGAGGAAAGGGAGGGGAAAAAATGTGACACAGCTGGTTGACTCTCTGCACCATCAAAGCTGATTGAAAGCCAGATTTAAACCGGAAAGCAAGCTATCAAACACTTTTTCTTCTCCATTTTAAAAATGGAAACAAAACACCAAACGGATTGACATTTATCTATTTACAGAGTTCTGACCCCGCCACAACCGCAAGGCGAACAATAAATCCTTTAAAGTTAACATTTGAGACAAATTGCATTTAATAGATCAAGGGCGGCGGGAATAGAGGGGCAGCAACACTGAGCACATATGGAAGAAAAACTGATTCCCTCATGTCTGTCTGCCATGGAGGCAACTCTTTAATGTCATCCATTTAGCTGACAGAGAACATGCAGCCATGCTGTTTGTGGAAAAACTCATGTTCTCGCTGAAACGCAGGCTTTAAACATACAGAACAAGAGACGAGACTGAATCTATTAAGACTGTCGGATGAAATTTGTCTGCTATGGTTTGTATTGAAGCAGCACTAAGTTGTGTCTCAGCCTCCTCTCTGCCCAGGAAGGAAATATTACATGTGTTGCCCTTTGTTGTGGATATCCAAGTGCAAAATAAAAAAAGAATAAAAAGAAGTCGGCGCATGGGAAAACAGTCACAATAGCCAGTTAAAGATAAACATTCATAAAAACTGACTTTTTGCTTAACTCTATGTACTGAAATAGGAAGAAAAGTAGACAGCTCTAATCAGTGAAGTTTTTGGTTTTATTTTCTTTAATCAAAACCAAAATTTGCATTTTACTTGTGATATCTGGAATATAATATTCAACAATCACTGCTTCAGTCCTTCAGCACACATTGCTGCAATTAGGATTATTTGTGATATTTTCTGCTTTGCTAAAGCTGCTTTAACTCAAGGTTATGAAGCTGTGAGAACCTCCCAGCAGCTCACGCCGAGTGCAAGAAGGGAATATTTCATACGAGCATTTGTTCTTTTCATGTAGTTCTGCAGCGCAGATCGAGGATGCATTGTGAGCGCTTGGACTTGCAGGTAACTTTTTGATTCCCTACACAGTGTCTGTGAAAAGAAATGTTTCACTTTGAGCCTCCTGCCCGTCAGCGTTCCTGCACACACACACACACACACACACACACATGCACACACGCTCTCCGTTTCCTATTTGGAACAAAAGCACCACTCCAACAATCCCTGACTCACAAGTCTGTGCTGGCGCCTGACGTCCCCGCCTCTGGGTCTGCATCCAGCCGTGCCTCTAAGCGGCTCCAATTCAGGCGGCGTGACACCCACGGACAAGATGCAGATGATGAATGCACCTGTTAGCGGCGGAACCGCGCTTTGCTCACCTTCCGAGAGAGGAGGAATGCTCCTCGGTTATCGCAGACCTTTTGCTCCCTCCCCCTCAGTGACCAACATCAACACCTTCAACTTGATTATAAGATTTCTCATAGACCTCTGCCATCTGCTAGATTATAGATTTCCCTCTTCCTTTAGAGAGGGCAGAGCCCCAGAGGGAGGATCAGTGGTAAAAAGGGTGAAAGAGTGCCTGAGGCGCAGCTATGGCTGTGGATGGGATTACATTTTCTATTTCTGCCTCCTCAAAGAGGCCCAGCATGATGAATACAGAGAGTTGTTACCATTTAATATCAACTGCCTTCCCTGCAAACTCAAATTATACACAATCAATTGTGACAGAAGGGTACACGTGTGACAAATAACCTGCCACATTCTCTGCATCATTTCACTTCATCACACATAAGTTCACCCCAAACCCCGTTGCTCATTGGGAAATCAATCACGCCACGGAAGTGAGTGATTCTGTGGAGGGGTTTTAAAAACATTTCGCCGCTCCGCCTTCGCTTGTGCCGCACTCTTTACGAGTTGATGACAAAAAAACGGCCGAGAGGTCACCCACGGCCCTGACCACCGGTGTTCGGCATTGTGTGGGTCACGCTAAATAACAGGCTTTCAGCAAAACAATGAGGCTTGAAACACAACGGCACTTCCTGCTTGCGTTTCCTCCTCGCTTTTCACGCCTTCGCCCGTGAAAACGGGAGGAAATATTTTCCCATTCAGACCAAAAACAATCAGCCGCTGTTCCACGATGCCGTTGTTCTTGCACCACCTGTGCATCAACCACCCACATTCAAATCTGCATATCACTCGGCTGCCTTTCAACCGTGGCGCACAGACAAAAAGTGCAGACCAGTCTCCACGTCTCTCAGGACCACAGGCTCCACAGAAGTCCAGTTAGTAGGAGATGTGATTAATTATACATACATTGATAGAAACAGCATTCATTATTCATGAGCTTCTCAACGTCAAAGCTATTTCCCTCCCTCTCAGAATGATGAAAAGATTTTAAATAATAGCACCCGTTTGCAGACGTCTGCATTCCAGCGGAGACGACTGACGCTGAAAAGGCTTAAAGTTGGAGCTGCTGTCTTAGCAGGGAATCACCGCTTGGGCCCCGACGTGTTTCAAACTGTTGGTGGCGTTCAGGGTGCGAATTACACATTCCCAGGCAGGGTGGGTCGATTTTGAGTTGGCAAACCTTGAAACCAATTGTGTCTCAGTAAACTTTTTTTTTTTTTAAGATTTCAAGAAATCAAATCCAAAGGTTTTCGAGTCATAAATCACTTAAAAACTAAATGCCAGAAATTTAGACCATGAACAAACAAGTCAGACTTGCACAACAACACATCAGCTGATGTTTCTACCTAATGTTTACTGCAGCTCTGTTGTTTTCCTAGAAATAAAGAAATGATCCAATTAGTTAATCGATCTACTGTGTTTATGGGAATACATAAATGAGCAGAAAAATGTTTTTGCTCAATTAGTAACACCTAAAAATAACTGTCTTTTGTTTGGAAGGTGCAATGCCTTATTGCACGTCTTTTGTAATGCAGCACACAATGTGATCACCAGAGAAGTCAGGCAGTTACAGGTTATTTTGAGTTTTTCTCACATGCAATAAAAACCACACACCAACTGAAACCAAAAGATGTCACTTAATAATTATCTGACTACTTAGAGTAATTCATAGAGAACTTAAATTTAAAGGTGGTCAGTTTATCCTTGATTTATTAAAGTAATGCAAGCTGTTCTGATGCAGCAGAACGCTGTGAATGTCACATACTTGCAAAGTCTTCATTTCCTCAGAACGTGGTTTTCAACATGCCACAGTGCATGGCAAAATGCATGAATGTAAGAAAATATATTTAAAAATGAATACAATGAAGAAGCTCAGAGTGATTAAATCCTAAAATGTTCTTCAGTGACTTACAGCGGACTGTGGTATATCGGTTGAGACGTTTGTTTGGAAGAGGTGGAAATTTAAGAAAGATCAGGTTCAGAGATAATTTAAGGCGTCTGAAATCGTACTATTAGATTCTTCTAAGTTATTTATGCAGCCAAACAGGATATGAATGTTTTACACCCAAATCTGGTATTTTTACCTTCGTTGTTGGGTTCCAAGATTTCATTTGACGGATAAAGCTCCACTTCCCCCTTGCAATTCACATAATACGGGTGTTTTGTTTTGCCTTTTTGTGTCGACACAAGGCTGGTGCTTTTAAGCCGTTTAGATGGAGTTACAGTGTCCATTAGAGTGAATAGGGGTGTACCGCTTCAATCTGGGAGGATAGAGTTTCACTTAACACCTGTTCAGTGGTCAGGGCTGCATTCGCTCTCAGACCCAGAAAACTTCTGCTCCGCCGCGTCATTATAATTCACGGTTCAACAGGGAGAAAAGCAGGGAGGGAGGAAAGCGACTATCTGCTCTGGTTCCTAAAAGAAATCGGCTTACTTTTCTAAAAGCCTGGGGAGCCCAATCAAATTCAATAGCAGGGAACTTCCCCTCCAGGCAAGTCTTGAGGGATTTTCTTTAATTTGGATGTCAGACTCAAAAGTTTGCACACTCCTCTCATCCTAAAATCCGTTAATGTGCATATATGGCGCCACAAGAGAGCTAGGTGGTAATTTTTTTGAACAGACTTCAGAAACACTAAGGAGCCAGTCTAATCCAGGTAGATTTTGTGGTTTCCGTTCCCCCCCAGGAATAGGCATTACAAACATATTCTTTTCTTAGCAGTCATTTAATTTCTTTCTTTCTTTCCTCAAAGAATCACTAGCGATTCCTGCTTTGCGTTGTGGCCTACATCAGCCACAGTGTTGAAGGGGGTGTTAAATTAGAGCAGGAAATATTCCCAAAGGTTCCTCCCGCCTCCCCTGGGCCGGGCCTTAAAAATAAACACTCAGAAACACTGCAGATTATGTAAACACATTTCTCTTAAACGCTTATGCGAGAGCAGCGGCTGAATAAACACCACTTCTTTCACTCACTTTGGAAATCAGTAAGCAAAAGAGCACATTTTTAATAAACCCGGCGAGGACGACAGAAACTAGAAACCCGAATCGACTCGTCTTCTGCAGCGCGGAGAAAGGAGTGCAGGAATTTCTCTCGGCAGCTTAAAGGTGGCTGCCACTCACGTCGGCGCAGCTGTAGTCTCCCTGTCTCCCCTGCCCTCCCTCCCTGTCTTTTCTTTCTCTTGCTCTCTGTGACAAGGCATCTTTCCAGACATTTTAGTTTGATGGAGATTTGCAGCAGCTCATTACAGACTGGGAGGCTCTGTGAGCGGATGCAGTCACTCGGAGATGGATTGAGTGGGTCTGTTTATTGACATGCCTTAATCTGACACTGGGTAAAGGGAATGAGTCACCGCCTCCAGACACACTACCACATCACAGCCACTCCGGCAAACAGGGAGGCAGCACCTAGGATACGAGTGGAACTTCATCAGCGCTCATTAATCTAGCAACCCCAGGCCACTCGCTCAAACAAACCGTGTTTACACTGCATGTTGGCTGGATGGGGGGGTGATGGAGCTTTTCAAAGGGCATGTGTGCAGGTGCTCGGATCTCTCACACACACAAACTGTGACCACACTAACATACAAACTTCGACTCGGGCTCATAGCGAGGGATTCCTTCGATGCTTGCCCCTAAGCACAACGCATGTGGAAACAGCTGCTATCAATTCAAAGTTTTGTCACGTTGCGACAACAAGCTGCAATGTATTTTACTGGGATTTATGTGATAAGCCAACACAGAGTAGCATATATTATAAATGTAAAACATGGTTTAAACATTTGCTTATGCATTCACTAAACAGAATTCAAACCCAGTGGAAACAATTGGTTAATTACAAAACAGATGTATGTGATGTAGTCTCAATATACAACATGGAAGAACATTTAACATCTGAGCCTACATGCACACAAAAAAAACGGAGTAGAAGATTACTATCATTGAACCCTATCACCCTGAAAATCTCTGTTGAAACATGGCGGTGGAAGCATGGTGCTATGGTGATGCTTTTCTCCAGCTGGGAAAGTTAAGCTGGTGAGAGTTGATGGGACGATTGATGGAGCTAAATAAAGGACAACCATGAAAGAAATCCTGTCAAAAACTGCATCAGACTTTCATCAAAACAACCCAAAACTTACAGCCAGAGCTACAATAAAACGCAGGTCCTCTGGGGTCAAATCTGGCATGTTTTCCATCCATCCATCCATCCATCCATCCATCCATCCATCCATCCATCCATCCATCCATCCATCCATCCATCCATCCATCCATCCATCCATCCATCCATCCATCCATCCATCCATCCATCCATCCATCCATCCATCCATCCATCCATCCATCCATCCACCCACCCATTTTCTTTACACCCTTGTCCCTCAGTGGGGTTTGGAGCGTTGCTGGTGCTTATCTCCAGCTAACGTTCCGGGCGAGAGGCGGGGTCACCCTGGACAGGTCGCATGTTTTACATGTTTTTCTGAATAAAATGAAGGAGGCAATTCCACTGTTTGAATTAACTAAAGCATGTATATGCGTTAGAATGGCCCAGTCAAAGTTCAGATCCCTAAATCCAACTGAGAATCTGTCAGAACTGGAAAACCAAATGACCAAGCCTGAGCTATTTTGCAACCAATGTAAAGCTCCTAGAAAAGCCCCATGTTAGTCACTCAAATTAAAAAACCATGTCAGCACCGAAGGTGTCTGAATACTTTCACAAGGCGTTTTTTTCCTCCACCCATTCTCCTTCTGCCTCCTCTATCCTTTCTATCCTGTTTGTTGGTGCTTCATGTTTGAGCACATCTGGTTGTGATATTTAGGATGGTCCTTTTAGGCTGCTGTCAGCGTGGGGATTGACAGCGGAGCATTAGCTGCGTGCAGATCTCTGCCGCATCTGTAAATCCGGCTTATTAGCAGGACCGCGACAGACTGCATTAAGGCCACAGTTAGAGCAAAACGACAGCAGACGCTTTTTGATTCAGCAGTGTCTTGTTTCTGGTGAGAGATCGAAACGTATAGTATACTGCAAAAAAAAAAAAAAGTAGAAGAAAAACATTAAAACAAATACTCTGACATCATAGCCTCACATAGACAACAATAAAACTATTTTGGAAGAAATGCATTTGCGCGCAGCCGGAGAAAATGAAAGGGAAGAAGTTCTGTGAGTCGAATTTACAGTGAAACACTCATTCATATTCACAAACACGCATAAAGTCGCAGCGGGGCCATGAGTATGAGGGGCAGCCGGCTGCTGCCTCCATCAGGGACTGGGAGTCTGGCAGCTTGAGAGCTCGGCCAGCGGATAGGGGTCCAGATGCACGCGTTCGTGAGAGAGGGTGGGGGGTATTCAGCAGCTGAAACACACAGGGATTATGCACAGACTTCATTTAATTTAATTTGTATCAGGGTTGTCTTTGGGGGCAAACACCGTTTTTCACTGCGGGGGGAAATGCACGGGGTCACGGAAAACAGCAACAGACGGCGGATCTCTAACTCGCACCCCTGCAGTGGATCCACGGGGGAAAGCGACGCACGGCGCGCTCAAATCCTGGCCACGTTGCTTCTCACTTACACACAAACAAACAGGCGAGCCGATATCCTGCTTCTGCCTAATTACGACTATATTATAGAGTCAGATCCATCCAATTGACATGCATTTTAGATCCGGCATCCACCTATCCGTGGCTTGATTTCTTGAAATGAAAACCCGGAATCCTTTTGTTCTGCCTCCGTAAACAACATGTAGTAATTTCTGGTGCTTATCAAAGCCTTTGTGTACTAGTCTGCTGCAAACACTCAGACTAAGCTGTTATCTACCAAGAACATATCTTAGGGGTGGATGTTTATCTGCGCAGATGCAGATTGCTGGTGTTCTCTTTGTCTCAGAGCTGTGCTACATATTATTTGTCTTCTGCTTTTTCATCATTTAAGTCTGATACAGTTTGATGTCTTACAATGGAAAAACCCTTTTAGTTACCCCAAGGCATCAAATGTGCTGCTGCTACTTGTAATCTGGTAAAGGCGCAGGAAAAAAAGGAGAAGAAAGAAATACTAACAATTGATTATTTAACCTTCCTTTTGTTGCTTCAAAGAACATAATTTAATCTGTTAGTGAGTAAGAAACCAACACATCCTCTATGTTTCTCTGCTTTCTTCAAGTTCCAGTTGGTAAAATTTAAGACTTTTAAAACTATTTCAGAGTCTTTGTTGCATATGTTGAGTAACTTATATTTTAATTAGTAACTTTAACAAACTAGATGTAACTTTGGCAACATGCACAGTGTCCAAAATCTTTGAGCTTTTCCATATTTTGTCAAGTTTCAGCCCCACATTTGAATGTAATTTATGGGGATTTCATGTGAAAACTGACACAAATATTGAATAATTGTAAAGTGGAAGGAAAAATATAAATTTGTTGCCTTTCAGTTGAGACTATGACAATAGCTGGAGGTATTTTATTGACATCCCCCCTTTCCTCTGCAAAACAGTTCAGATTGTAAGCATCGATTCTACTTTGGTGTGGCTTTGACTAGGCCATTCTAACACATGAATATGCATTGATCACAACCATTTTTTTTGCAGCTCTGTGCCTCTGCTCCAGTCTTTTGCAGCCTGAAAAACATTTTTTTTCAGTATTGTTCTGCATTTATCTCCATCTGTCTCATTTAATCAGAGCACCTGTCAGATGTTTTTTCTAACCTCAACAACTCTTGTGACAAACTTTAAATGAGAGATTTCTTTCTCATTATTTCTAAAAAAAAAACCATCAGATTTGTGGCGCACAGCAATAATAACTGTCCTATTAACTCTCACTTACACACATAGGTGTGTAAGTGAGACATAGATGAAACAACTTCTTTAAGCCATTGTATGTTTGTTTTTGGTTTTTTAATCTGGAAGGTAAACCACTTGCTTTTACATATCAGTTATCTAACTTTAACATCCTTTACCTCCTAAGTGGGCTTTGCGATGGTTATTGACAACAGGTGGCAACCTGCTAACATAATGTAAGCGTTTAAAGCCAGACCTCATTAAAAATACCCTCTCCCACAAGGAGGTGGAGGACAATGAGGTTGTAAGAACATTTTAATTATCCAAACAAACAAGGAAAATCCAGTTTCACGAGCAGATTTCTTTACCAGGTTTGGGAGAAACGGCTCTGAGTGATAAAATCCTCCTGATGTTTGCTGCTGCAAAGTGGCAGCATATGATTTACCTAGGCTCTGCTTCAACACAATGCCAGTGATGTATTCCAAAAAACATGTAAAAGCAGAAAAAAGTCAGTGGATGAACAGAGTTAAGTCGTAACAAAATGAAAGTTAAGACCCTTTATAGAAAACTTGGACATTGTCAAGACCTTTTCAGACTTAAAACTAAGAGGATTACTTTTAAGACTTTTTAAAGCCTTGAGTAAACCCTGTATGGACTGGAAAAAGTAGTTTGATTAGAAAAAAAATTAAGACAAAATGTGAGCAAAAGCATCGCCTTGTCACTTCCAGAAAGGTCTGCGCTGCTGGAGCCTGTTGAAGACAATCAGGCTCTCACTGGCAGTCGCTCCCTCTCCTCTTCCTCCCCCCAGCCTCTATCAAAAGATGTTAGTGTGTAAAATGTCAAAGACAGAAGAAGAAAAGAGGCAAGAGAAGTAATCTCTGTTTCCGTTTTGATCGCAAGTGGAATAATTGGAACCCTCTTAGGCTCATTACACGAGTTGCCCGCCAGCCAAAAGACGGCTCCAACTGCCCCTCTCCATTCATGTGGCAGCTTTGAAAAAAATATCGCTTCCTCTAGTTGCAACTTTTTAGGAGACGTGGCGGCGAAAGGTCCTGTTACCTACATTAACGATAATCCCTCGGTGCCTTTGAACATCTTGCAGTTGCTGATGTCAAGCACCCACTGTGAGGAAACAGAAACAACCTGGCTCCGTAACAAGGCCATCAAGAGCGTTGCGCAGCGTTATTCCTCAACCTCGCTGCTTTTTGGCAATACCATTCTTCTCCATTACATAAGGTATCGCATACGTGCAACAAGTCCATTAGGATCCCTGTTACTAGTGGACTTGTCTTCGCTGCTATTAACGTACGCTTGTAATTATTGTGACTCTAATTACAATTACTGTATTATCCAAATTAACCTTATTCCTGGTTTAGATCACCCGGAATGACGGTAGCCAAGACATGCCTATGAAGAATGGCAGCGACGTCCCTTCAGATAAATCCGGTATAATTAGCTGTGTGCCTTACAGGGCCTGTGTGATGGTAATAATTAGAGCTACTGTGGCAAAGGTCATGCAAAACAATTTAGCGAGGATGCGGGCTGCATGGGTAATGGGAGGCGGCCCCTTCCTGTTCAGAGCCGCCGCCGCTTTACCTCTGCTGCTCTGGCCTCGTGTTTTTAACCAATGCTCTCAAAAATATTAGAAAGTGAGAACCCATCTGAGCGGCAAGCAGACTCCCAGCTAACACAGTTTAAATGGATCCGTGATTAGATTTGAGGAAAGTGCTACAGGGTTTATGTGTTAACTGGTATCAGCTAAAATCGATTCGCCGCTTTTGAGGTGCGATAGCGCCCTCCCCACCACCCCTCCTCACTTTCCCTCCTCAACTCCTACCACTTCCCCGGATGTTGCATCTGTTAGCCTGATGTAAAAGCGTTCATGGCTACCTTTCGTCATTGCAATTAATTTTGAAAGACGGGGAGAAAAGGGGGGAGGAGAAGAGAGAGGGGGGGGGCAGAAAGAGGTAGATGCTCTGATCCACCCAGGTGCATGGGTTAATGAGCTGAGTCAAAAACGTTGACATGAAGGTAAACAAGCGCGCACGTCGAGGTGCTTCTATTTCTATCCGTCTCCCATGTGGCTTCGCGCGCTCTCCTCCTCTCTTTGCAACTCCCAGATAGCTGGAGCGCAGGGAGCGCAGGGAGCTCCGGGTTCGCAGCCCGGAGTCCACCAGGAGCTCGCTCTGCTCCCTCGTCTCTCCACCATCACGCCCCGATGAGATAAGCAACAACCTCACACTTAAATATAGCATCTCAAACAACACATATGTGAGCTCGATCGGTCTCCGCGCTGCAACACAACAGCCCTGCCCAAACTCCCAGCACTCCCAACAACACTTCTTTAGCGCCGAATGATATAAACTGATCTGTCTGCCACATAAGCAGCTTGACAGCTCAAAGCCTGCCAGCTGATTTCACTCTACCTCGACAAAATGATGGTGCTTTTGGATTTTTTAACATATTTCTGCCTGCTACAAAGGCCATCTCTTGCTATCAGCTGCTGAGAGGGACACCAGAGAGTAAAAGATCAGCCGTCTGGAATATAAGAGACTTTTAAAGTAGCTAATTATCATTATATTTCTTTTCTGTTTGGCACAAACAAACGTGTAAAATGAGCAAGTTTTCAGGAGAAGCATGTGCCAGATTTTTTCTTGGACCAAGATCTGGCCGTAAGAGCTAAAACGTCCCTACATATATCTGGGTTGCATGGAAAGCCAATAAATATGCCAACATTTCTAAAACTATTAATGTGTGGGAAATAAATTCAGAAATAAATCATTCAAAACCATCAGCCATGGTCTAGTTCAGTGGTTCTTAACCTTTTTTGAGGTACCGAACCCCCCAGTTGCATATGCGCATTCACCGAACCCTTCTTATTCCAACCCCCCCTCGCCCCCGGCACACAAAATACTTTGTGGTATTCTGATTTAGTAATGTACTTATATTAGCTGTGTTACCACCCCCACGCCACTAGAGGCAGTAGCAACCCCGAAAATATGCGACTAAGGAGCAGATTTAGACTATAGAATTTGGTAAAAACTGAGCTTTGCTGGAGTAATTAAAGACAAAAGTTCAAATCCATGCTGAGAGTGGAACTCCTTCAATCAGTGCTCCTCCGCAGCTCTGATTGGCTAAGCAATATAACGCGATCCTCTGATTGGCTAAGCAATATAACGCGATCCTCTGATTGGCTAAGCAATATAACGTGATCCTCTGATTGGCTAAGCAATGTAACGTGATCCTCTGATTGGCTAAGCAATGTAACGTGATCCTCTGCAGCAAGTGATGGCAAAGCGGGACGTCATCACGACTTTACACAAGTGTGTCTTTACCTCCGCGGCAGAGGCTCCGCCGAACCCCTGAGACCGACTCACCGAACCCCTGGGGTTCGATCGAACCCAGGTTAAGAACCACTGCTCTAGTAGATATAATACTTTCACTATTTTATTGGTTCTGTCCAATTACCACAACTCATTGCAGCTCAAATAATATCTAAAATAATGTTAAAAAGAAAATTATTAAACAAGCAAATTAATGTAAAGTTCAGTGAATGGAAAAACTGCACAAACAACAGCATGAGAGTTTTAAAATGAAATACTGAAATAAATTAAACTTTTCTATGATATTCTACTTTACTGAGATGCAGCTGATTATCATCCATGTTTTGATGTTTATACTTTACAGTTCTGACATAATATAGTTTAAATCAGGAAGAAAAATAATACATTTAAAAAAAAAAAATCCATTACATCAATTCACCAAAAAAAACAATGTTTTATACCAAAATAGAAAAAGAAATCTGGACACTCTTAAACCTAATTTCTGTAGCAAGTCCAGCACTCATGTGGTCCCCTGCTGGTGTGGAGGCCTTAGACAAGCAGCTGTGTTTGTTTATGCCTTGGGCCGGCTCTAAAACTCATGAACATACATCTGCACCACTTGTAGAAAAACCAGAAATTTCCTTTAGAGGAGGAGCATCTGTTTTGTACGACAACAATAAAGCCATCGTTTTATGAGAATAAAGTAATATTATAGTTAAGTAGTTTTAGAGGCTGTTTCGTCTGTTTGCCTACAACTTTAAGAGGCTTGCTTATATGAGAGCAGCATCAAATTCACTTTTTTTTTTATCAAACAATAAGAAAAAAGCAGAAAAGCATTAAACCTTACACAAACCAAACTCAGTGAGAGCCGTCTAACATAAGTGTTTGCTCAAAGTGCTCTGTCTGTGAGAGGATCTGCAGTTTGGAACTCACTTCCTGTTCATTTAAAGTCTTTAACCAGTTTTAGTATGTTCAAAAATCAAACACAGCTCTGGTTATGTCAAAAACAGAACAGTACCCATTTTTGATGTTTTCCATTTTTCTGTTTGTATATATTATGTTGTGCTATTTTAATGTTTATCACTTCAATTTTCAGAGTTATTTTTTAAAAGCCCATCTAGGGACAAGTGCTGCCAATTAGCTGTTGCTATTGCACCATGATGCAAACATGGGACTGCTGTTTTATTCAGTTTGTCTATGTCGATGTGTGTCTGTCCCTATCAAATAAACTTTATAATAATAACATCTAATTTATGCGTTTTTGTTCACTGAGATGAAGCCTGCTGATAAAATTTACTGGATGGGAGCTGAGGCATATGCTACCATCCGTATGTTTTTGCGACTGTTCGGATTTAAAGAACCATAAACTGTGATTATCATTGATCTGCAGTTGTCAGACGCCTAATCTCTCTGACTCATAACCACCCTGGTCAGACAGGGCGATGATGGCCCGTCCGCCCCCACATCTGAGGACCCGGACAAGTGTTGAGGGAAGCAGCGATAAGCATGTCCTTATCCTTTTAAAGACACTCCCATAATCCAACCGCGGTGGGAGGAGGGGCAGGCAGAGGGACGGGAGGGGAGGGGGGGCCTTCATCTTTAGGGGATTTAGTCTGGATTATAGCTAGTCCTCCAAATTAAACCAAAAGTCAGCTTTCTGCAGTTGCTCATGCAAGCTGGCAACTGGCTTGTTACCAGCCCTACATACGAGGCGAGCGATGAAGCTCTATAATTAGAACGTCTTCAAACTCAGCCGCCACATGATTTCACAAAGGAACTGTAGCTAAACCCGGATCCATCCTCTCCCTCACACACGCATACCGTCGCTGTCTAACCCCGCCAGTCTCCTGCTGACCTCCTGCGACTGCTGTCCTCCATGTTGTGTACCTGACTCCCGTTGCCAACCGGCTTAGCCGCAGACAAGCTTCTCAGCGAGAGCAAGGCTGCTCTGTCCCTGCTGATGCTGCTTCCCACAGCAAAACAAGGCCAAATCTGGGACTTAGAGGCTAAAATAATCATTACTGGGTAGTGAACAAATGAAAAGTCAGAACACTACTCCCATGCCCCCCCTCCAAACCCCTCAGCACCACTGGTATTTTGCCTGCTGTCCTATCTCAGACAAACAAAAAGAGGGAAGCCATATATTAACATTTAAACAGAATTAACAGAGTTTTGGCTCGAGACGGATAGAAAATAAAGCTAGAAAAGGATTATCTCCGTCTGGAATAAATACATAAAGAGGAAAATATGTACTTAGAATATAAAGAAACCGTTTGACATTTTGGAAAAATAAGAAGATTGATCCCACTTTCATATTAAGTGTTTTCAATTTAAAGCTGCTAGTACAGGGATAAGGAAAACTAAATAAAGAATAAATCCCATCTTTGCAGAGACAAAGTGACAGGAATGTTATTGGTGAGACTTTAATTGTTTAAATAAAAAAAACAGTGTTGGTAAAACTTTAGAACCTCATTTCTCAAGGAAATGCTCACATGAAGAGAAAATATTCAATTTTGTAGTTCTTTTATTTAAATAATTTTAGATTTTATGAAGTTAAATGCTGACCTCTGTACACAGAAGATTGTTTATGTCTCTTTAGCTGTGTTATGTGCAAAACTTTGTGTTTTTTCAACATTAGTGGAATATCGACTATTTTGCAATTGCTGTGTTTCCATTAAAATAGAAACTAAATTAAAATAAAACGCAACAAGTCATTTAAAAACATGAGGGTTTCTTTTTTTATTGAGGTGTTTCCATTAAATTAATTTTCGTGATTCCAATTTTGTGGCAAGGAAAACAAAGTCTTTGTCTGTGGAGGCTTTTCGTGGCTCTACGCCCAGGGCAATAAAGTTTGGAGGGCGACATGAGAACTAAAAATGAAATAACATTATTCCACACAATATGTGAAGCAATAGGATAATCTGTTAACAGGATTACTATTAATACGTTTTGGTCTAGTTTCTAGTGCAAATATCTTATTACACTTAAACTAATGCTAACTGACTAAAAAGTTACTTTTTAGTAAAATATAGAGGCTTGTTTAAAGTCAATAACTTCTTAACATTGATGAAAAAGTACTTGTCTTGATATAAGTTAAATGATCTGTCAGTGGAACTAGAACTTTTTCATCAATGTTAAGTAATAATTTACTTTAAACAAGCCTCTACATCTTACTAAAAAGTTACTTTTAAGTTATTTCAAGTGTGCTAAGATATTTGCACTAGAAGACCAACAATATTTGGTAAGATTTTGTATTTTTACGGTGACCAAGTATTTCACAACTCTGGCATTAGTGAAACTGTGGGAAGATGAGAGAATTAGTTTATATAATCAAAGGGAAGGCGGTTAAAGATGATGGCAGCGTCATGGTGTGGGGAGGCTTTCTTAGCGTTGACGGGGAAAGTGGCCAGAGTTACAGCAGCGGACTGATGATGATCTGATCAGTTCTGAAACGATAAGTGTGTTTTTTGCAGCATGAGGCTCATAGAGTGAGTGCTGTTGTGTTGAGGGTTCATGTATGCATCAAACATGTCGGAGCATCCCAGCCTCCTCTGATGCCCCCGATGGAGATGAAAGGACTTTGCTCGTTAGAGACCTTTCTGCAAAGGAGGAGTCAGCCTACGTTACTAAAGCAGACATTTTGAGCAATCTTCTCTGAAACACGTGCAGACATGCTGTTACCAACCAGTCTGAACTGGGTTCAGCTAATCTGGGGGTTTCTGGGGAATGCCATGCCCTTTGTACACATTAAACACGCTCAAAGGCCAAGTTCACTGGTTTTCTTGGCTGTGTTTGTATGTCAAAACATGGACGAAAGAGGAAAGTAAGGAAGTGGTGTCCCTTGGACAACTAAAGACTCCAAATTGTTTTGTGATTACAAAGAAGACAAAGACGTTGGTAAGGCTGTTATCAATCCCTCCGCAGGGCAATCATCACTAATATCATTTGTAGTGTTTTCTACTTCTTCACCCACTCTGGAGTATATGCAATCTATTGCCTAGCCCACATTCTTGTCTTTGCAACTCGACCCGGTATTACTTAAGCAAAGAATTGGTTCCCCGCCTCTGTGGAAACTAGATATGGGTGTAAATAATACGCCTCGGCACTTTGTAAAAGCCCTAATCCCAAGAAAACAAACCTGAGTGAATCAGGCCCACCTGAATTGCTTTCAGGAAAACTAGATAATCAAAATGCAAAGCAGCCTTTGATGGAAAAATGAGCCGAGTTCCAGCAACAAATCCCCTACAACTAACATCAGCAAATTCTCCCCTGAACTTTTATTTGTATTCAGTGTTTGGGTTTTTAATGTAATCACGCCGCATTCGGGGCTCCATCAATGAGCTATTCTGATTTATGTCAGGCTGAATCAGACTTAGTGCTGAGAGGTTTGCAGACATCATGAATGAGAAAAGGAGCCACACACTGAACACATTAGGGGTCCCACCATCTCCCGAGACAGGGGAGACAATGGAGACGGAGCAGAGATAAAGGAGCAGGATAACAGGGGTGAAGGAATGGCTCACGCTGATCGGGCAGGAGAAGAATGGGAGAATGGGCGAAAAGAAAGGCGGAGGCCCCGACACACTGGCCACACAGGGCAGAGGGAGCGAGGGGGCTCTGAGAGGCCTACACTCGGTCATAGCCCATTAGGCAGCCTGGGTGAAAATGCTACAGCTCATTACATGCTCTGCCTCAGTTCTGTGGATGAACAATGCACAATTACGCCACCCTGCTGCTCCTCGAGCCATACTGCTGCATGCCTCTGAGGCGCCTGACGCTGCAGCTACAGCGGCCGGCCGGCCGGCCTGCCAAGAGCCTCCGCCGGTCTTCAAACAGCCCATACATGCACTCCCTAATGCAAATCCAGGTTTGTGTCAAGAAACAAAGGAACTGTATGAATTTGCTCCAGTGAAAGGAGAGGAGAAACAGGAGAGACGGCCGTGCCGCTGGAGAGAACACAACAAAGGTATAATGCAGCATTTGTGAGAGCAACACAATGATGTTTGCTCCTTTTGTCTGCTTTGTTCTCCTTAAGTTCCTCAAAAAGGTAGACATGTGACAAAGAGACAATTCCTTTGTTTTCCCCGGTGGATTTACTTCCCCCGGTGTTATAATTACTGCAAGCGGAGGAGCAACCCAAACATACAAAGCGTGTACATTTACGCTCGGTAAATGTACACGCTCGGTGGAGCCTCCGAGGTTCGTTAATGTCAGATGTACCAGTTTTTAGATGTTTCTCTAAAATCTGATCCCTTCTAATGAAAGATGAAGCTTTTATTTGCGTGTGAACCGCTGCAGTATTCCAACTCCGGAGCTAGAAGTTACTAGATGATGTCATCACCAGATTTGCATATTTGGTCATGTGATCCAGACTATAGTAGGAGAGAGAAATATCAACTTGGTGAGACAAAAAATGAGTATAATGCGTTTAGAACTGCAAATGAAAGTTATAAAGTAATTTAGTAATCTATGACAGAAATAGCTAACTGAAATACTCCATCCATCCATCCATCCATCCATCCACCCGTCCATCCATCCATTTTCTTACACCCTTGTCCCTTAGTGGGGCCAGGAGGGTTGCTGGTGCCCATCTCCAGCTCACGTTCTGGGCGAGAGGCGGGGTACTGAAATACTCAAATATAGAAAAAACAAAAAGTCACTTGAGGGGCCTGAAAAGTGGCTAAATATTGTGACAAAGTCTCGATGTCGGCAGCGGTGAACTTCTGTAAGACTCTTCTTCTGTTGTCATTCTGTGTTTGAGCTCCATTAGTTTCTCAGTGGTGACCGCTACTGGTTAGGAGGAGAACTGCAGCAAGTAAGCAACATGAAGAGTTCGTAGGATTTCATCAGTCCTGATCTTTGTTTCTAAGGACTATCACGCATAAATTTAAAGAAAATATGCAGAACTATAGAAGATGCAACAATCAGTGCTGACCAGAACTGACTTTCGGTTTTCTTTGAGATTTGACCAGCTAACTGTTTTTGTTTGTTTGTTTGTTTGTTTTCCTGAAATGCCTAGATTGTCACAAAGTGAGAAACAAAAATTCTTCTTGGAAACACAATTATTGTGGGTTTTTTATTTTTTTTATTTTTACTGTTTCTGTTTTTCTTTGAAGTGTAAAAGTAGACTGTGTTTTCTTAACAACTATAGGGAAATCACTTGTGTAGGTTTGAATCAAACAGAAATAAATGAATTATTATTATCCTCTTTAAGCATCAAGTTATAATTTTTCTGACTTTTGCTTATAAATTTTTTACTGTGATCAAAATAGTCTGAAGTTTGTTAATGTGTCTACACACACAAAAATGGAGGGATTTTTTTTGTTTTAATGCAATAAATAAATTGGGATTTCACATTCAGGTTGTATAAAACTCCACTTGCTGATCACAGATTAAGATTCCTACATTTTTCTAGTCACTATTCAGATTCTGAGCGACAGATGGAAAAAAAAAATCAGTTGCACAGGCCTGTTGTGTTTTGATTGTAATATAAAAGAAATGTTTTTAAAATTATATTTATTCTAAATCAGTTCCTTCATGTGGCTCATTTAAATTCATTGAATTACATCCCATTAAATCAAATTGCATTGTATTAAGTTGAACCAAAACATACAGAGGCTGCATGTGGTTGAGTGGTGAAGCATTTCATCAAATTTGTCTTCATGTTAATGTTTCTGTCTGATATGATACGTGTGGCACAGAAACCCAAAGCAAAAACACACAGTTCCTAATGCAAAAGCTAAAAATGCCTGAGACGTGGAGTCATCTATCCACCAGCAGCATCAGCTCCCTTTAAATCTACCATCCTGCTTTTCTGCAATTATGCATGCGGAAGTTGACATTTAATCTGATGGTAGAAATGCTAACGAACATGCTCCTGCTTCTGCTTTGTTTTAAGCAAAGCAAGCACCAACAACAACAAAAAAACAGGACACTTGGAAAGGTCACTCTTCCCTGGTGTCGGAGCAAAGGAAAAAGTTTCTGTTCACAGCGAGTATTGGGGTATTGTTAAGCTAAACTGCCTCCCTCCCCCGTTTTCCCCTGCCATTCAAACAGCCAGAGCAGCGGCCCTCGGGACAAAGCCCTGGGAAATCTCCCAACAATAATGTGGCTGCAAGACAGGACACAGAAACACAATTATAATTCTGATATCCATGGATTCTAATTAATACCTTTTCTCCCTGCACATTTGGAGAAAATTAGTTTTGGGCGAACGTAATTGTCATTACAAGTGAACTGTAATTACTTTCCACTGACTTTGTTTACTTTCTTTTTCAAGTTTGGTTGTTTTGTTTCAGCCAAAGGATGAAATGTAAGGAATTAAAAAAAAAAAAAATACTTTTATGCACATTCAGGATAAAATATATGAAGGAGTCTGAGTTTTGTATCGTTTCATGTAAAAAGGTAAAAAGAAAAAAAACACTGCAGCTAGTGCGCCGAGCTCAAGCTGAAATGAGATTCTCCTCCAGGTTATGACTTGAAGTTTGTGTTTCTGTATGTATAAGCTGACCTTTTCTATGCTCCAATAATGTAAATACAGGCATTTAAACCACAGCCAGCCACATTTGCATGGGTGAAAGATGGGGGTATGTTGTTTTTTACTCTCCTGAAGTCCTCCACTGTCAAAGGTTTTCCTCAGAATCCCAACAGAAACAGGTTCTAACCCCCACCTTAGCTCTGTGGCTCGCCGCTGACAAATTTCGCCGCTAAATGTGTGAGAGGCTGCTTTTATGAGCACTTCAGCACACCTCAATAAATCTGTGTTGATGATGCATTTCCCCTCCTCTGCGTTGGGACTTGAACACCGAGGGATCTCCATTAAAGAGGAGCAAATGCGGTGTGTTTGTGTTGGAGAGTTTAATTTGAGAAATAAAAAATAAAACAACAACAACATCAAAAAAAAAAAACAACGCTGCGAGAAACTAATTTAAATGGGTAATTACATCCACGCAGCATTGCTTGCAGGGCTTAACAAGGTACGTAATGATGTCCCCCTTCCCCAGCGATAAACATCATCACTTCGTCCATTTCCTTCACTCCATTTAGCCTTTTCTCATTTGCGGGTGGACCCATCAACCTATAAGCCCAATGCCATTACACCCCTTCTTGCATTTAGATTCGCGTCCAATAAAGACCCTGCAAACATAAATTGCTCGATGGCTGCAGCCATTATGCTGCTATTTTTAGCTGCGCAAAAATCCCCCTTCATTTGACGTTTAATGGGTTTACAAGAAAGCTAATTCTGCCTTTCTGATAGAGCTTTTAAAAGTAATTTAAAGTGTGTTTCCCCTCATTTTGTTGGAAAGTTGTTTCTTAAATCAAGTAAAATGATCTCAAGAGGAAGGAGGACGTTTAAAGCTGATCGGATTTAACCTTTCTGAAAACATGCCTCCTGATGATTCTGTTGCAGGAATTTTAGACAGTTGATGTTTTTTTGTCCCCGACTTCAAATTCCTTAAGGAAGAACAGTCAAGGTGTAGACGTGCATTTAGTGTTTATCACGCTACAAAATCAAACCTCTTTCCATTTATTATGGAGGGAAGGAGCGTAAAAGACAGAGGAACACAACATTATTCTGAAACAGAAGAAATTACATATATGGAATTCAAAATGAATACCAATATGAAACATGTGGCATACATATGCTTTTAGACCCTAAATTAAATTCTGAACAAAAAATTAATTTCTGTTGCTTTGCAGCAAGAAAGTCCTGGGTTGAAATCCCAGTCTGAAGTTTTTCCTCATTGCTGCAAAAACACAAAATCTTATGAGATATTTTTGGTCGTTTCTAGTGCAGATATCTTATTACACTTATAAAAAGACAAAACTGACTTAGAAATAACCTTTCAGCAAGATATAGGAGTTTGTTTTTAGCACACATATCCTCATTTTGAGTTTTTTAAAAGTACTAGCTCCACTTGCAAATTATTTCCATTATTTCACTTATAACAAGACATTTTTCTCATGTTATAAGTGAAATAGTCTCCCAGTTGAACAAATACTTTTAAAAAATCAATATTAAGGAATTATTGACTTAAAACAATCTCCTTTCTTGCTGAAAAGTTACTTGTAGGTTAGTTTTGTTTTATTTCAAGTCTACTAAGATATTTGCTCTAGAAACTAGACTAAAATATTTGGTATGATTATGTGTTTTTGCGGCGATAGAGTCTGCATGTTCTCCTGGTGCATACATGTTTTCTCTCTGGGTGCTCTGGTTTCCTCTCACACTGCAAAAATACGACCGTTAGGTTAGCTGGTTTCTCTAAAGTGTTGCTAAATGTGAGTGTATGCATGATTTTGTGTCTATATGTTGTGCTAATAGTTGCCAACCAGCTTGCTGTATGTTTCTGCTGCACTTGTGATTAATTATTAGGGTCTCCGAGCCATCGCCCTAATCTTAAAGCCCCTCTGCAGGTTTTCAATTAGATTCAGTGGCCACTCCAAAACCTTAATATTATTTTCAGTCATAAGAAAAAAAACATATAGGTATATTTAATATTACTTTTAACCTAATTCTCCCAGATGTATGAATAATTTTGGCCACTACAAATGAACACCCAACAGAAAAGAAAAGACATGATTGCTTTCCGTAAAGGTCACCATGATTTGTGGAAAATAATCTGGCCCTCATCCGAACACTGCATTTTGCAGGGAGAAATAACACGTTTCAGGCAGCAGGAACACAGGTTGAGAAAAATCATTGCCGTTCTATAAATAGATCTCGCTCCCCACTCCTCGTCTTCCACGTTTCTCTCCCTGCAATTTGCCAGGACTTGGCGTTTTCCTCCCGCCGTACAATCTGTACGAGTCGAATGCAGTTAAGGACACTCGCGGTGACATGCGTACGTCAGGCGCTGTCACTCATGTGTTTTGACTGTTAAGCTCTTCTGGCTGGATGCTCTGATCCTAACAAGAGGGTGGCAACCCAGCGGGCCCGGCTGCTCCTGACTGGCTGCCTGCGGATGTTATGTCAGCTTGTTGTACCTCCGCGACATCGGGGGTGACATGCAGCGTTGGGGGGCTGTTGGCGGGTTGGGGTCAGGGCTACAAAAACCTAACCAAGTGTTAAACCGTCACTGCTTGCCAGGGAGCTGAAAACCATCTCGTTGAGTAATGTCACTCAGTCACCCTCGGCCACACCCTCGCTTTGCCTTAAACGTGAAAGGAGGAGCCAGCGGTGGATGATGCCGAGTCCATCACTGTCACGCTGCTAATTTGCTGGTGGCAGACAGCTTTATTTCACCTTATAAACAGTGACACTTAAAAAGCGGAGCGTTTTTTCCCCCCTAAATCGTTGCCTTACAAATGACCTCCCTAAATAATTAACAAGTTCGTCTGCTGCTAAATCGGCGCTCATCTGAAACTAAAGGTGATGAAAGATTATTTGCCAACTGCTTCGAGAAGGAGGAGACTTTAAAGACTGCGATATACACCTCCCGAGGTTTCAAAATGCTAAAATATATATTAAAAACACGCCGAAGAAGATCAAAGACTTCTATAGCTCTTCCTTTATTGCAGAATATCTGTCATGATTAGTCTCTGACAAACTGTTGAGCGATAAGAGGCTTATACGGACTTGCGTATTTTTATATATAAAGCTGATAAACTTATACATTTTTAAAGGATGTCTGTGCAAGCATTCACCCACAGCAAGACAGACGAGACACGATGAGAGAAAGAGGAGGCTCTGCTTTCAATTTCTGCTCCTCTGCTATCTGTGTTGTTTTTCTCCCAGTTACACTTTCAGCCAGCAGTGATGTCCTCCACTTTATGTCAATCACAGCTTGCTGAAGACAACAAACAAACAAACAAAGCTAAGGCATTTTGCAAGAATCAATCTGCAAAGATGAAATGAAAGAGAATAACTTATCCCGACTACTCAGAAGATTCACAATGCTAATATGATTTTTTGTTGTTGTTGTTTTAAAATCGAACATCTGCTGAGATAAGAATATAAAATATTCGTTCCTCTTCAGTGTTTTTACACTGTCGAGTCACAATTACAAACTTGACTGTTTTATTGGGGTTTTATGTGACATACCAACACGAAGCAGTGCGTAACAATAAGTGGTAGGATGAAATGACGCTTTTTCTACAAAATGCAAATTGATCAGAACTTTGACTAGGCCATTCGAAATAATAAATATCAACGTTCATTCTGGCTGTATGTTTTTTCAGTCTATAAATGTTTTTTTTTTCACTGTTGCCTTCTGCTTAGCTCTCACCCTTTTCCCCTCAGCATGATGCTGCCACCACCTTGTGATAGACAGCATTGATTTTTCTGCAGAAAAGCTACATTTTTGACTTTCTTCTGTCAGAAAAAGTGTGGAAAAAGTTCAAAGTCTCTGAATACTTATGCAACAGCTGTGCACATGTCACATTAAAAACAAAAGAAAGAAAGTTAGCGCTAAAGTTTGATTAATATTGAAACCTTTTCTCTTGCTTTCGCTCATGTTTATTAATCCGAAACACTGACGTCCTTTTTTCATATAAATATCTGCGTACAAAAGCAATATGATGCCTGGAAGTGAATTCATGAGTGAGTGAGTAGGGGGAGATTGGCACTTTAACAGATGTGTAGCATGCACTGACAGCATGACATCTATTTTGCATGCTCAATATGACACGTTTGAATGCCCGCGTGCATATTGTCCCAATGTGAAGGAACAGCCTCGGCGGAACCACTCCCTGTTGTTCCTCCCACATAAACACCAAAAACATCCTTATACTCACACGGACAAAAAACCCCAAAACAAAACACGATGAGCGCCGCCATGTTGACGGATTTGTTTAACTTTTTTTTTTCTATTCCAGTTGGTTTTGACTGGTTTTAGTAGTATATGTTACTGATTTCTGTGTGACGTTAAAATTACGATTGAAAACCGGTAAAACTCATGAAATGGTCCCAAAGTGAGCAGCACAGTGAGCATCTGGAGGAAGAACGCTCCAGTTGTCAGATAACTTTTACTCGTGGGACTCGGTCTCAGATGAATACTGAACATCCTGCACGATGCAGGGCGATCTCCAGCCAACGCTTTCATAAATTCACCTGACATCTTTTTCAGATTGATTTATCATCCTTCTAAAGGAAAAATCATGACTCTCTTACCTGAATTATGTTAATTGATATAGTAAAATCGCTCATTTTCCTGCTCTGCTCATTATCAGGATTCACAGGTGTGAGAAGCCTTACTGCGAATTACAAATTCAAAAACAGATTCTAGCCAAAGGCCATTCCTTTACTGTATAATTGTCTTCCCCCCCCAACAAGTGATTCACTATAATTAAGCCATGGAAGACAGCTTTATTCTCCTGTGAGCTTTCATATTAGTGCTACCACAGGCGGGTCTCACAAACATCTCACAGCTGACGCTTTAAAAGACAATGGATAGTCATGTTCAAGGAGGTATCTACAGGCTTACATTGTCACAAGGGACAATGCAATACACACAATGTAGCTGCAGGTAGGAAGCCTTCAGGGAGACCTGTCACTGTTATCTTGGCCGACTCTGCCGCGTCTGCGTGTCTTAAAGAGGAAAAGCCAGACTCCAGCTGCTCGGAAATAAGCAGGATGCTCGCTGGCCCACATAAGCTAACAACAGAGCACAACTCTGAATTAATCACACACATAAATTAAAAATAAACAAAAAGCTGTATCCTTATTTACATGAGAATAATCACAACCGTCCCTGCAAACCAGGAAATCTGGTTGGTGACCAGAAACGGTTGATTTTCAGTTTTATAAACACTGATTGGCCAAAGGGAAGCTCTCATTTAAAAAAAAAAGAGAAATAGAGAAGAAAGGAACAATAATCAAAGTGAAATCAAATACTAAAGAAATAAGGCCAGTTAATGCAGTTAAAGGCATTCGCTGTGGATGCTCTCACTGAGAACCGGATCAGAGATGCCATGAAGAAGCATTGCTCCAAAACCTGAATATTAGAAGCAATTTAAAAGGAAACTGCACCTTTTTTTTTACATGTCAAGACATGCATATGTACATGTACATGTATACAGGCACGTGTACATGTATACATGTACATGTACATGTATACATGCACATGTATACATGTTATTAATCCGAAACACTGACATCCTGATGTACATGTATACATGTACATATGTATACATATAACATATAACCATTTCATGCATGGCGGTCACTGCAGGGGACAGACATCTAACAGCCACTTTCTTGTGTTTCTTGTGGATTTTTATGTTATAAATGCACACAGACCACCGATGTGGACATTAGTACATCACACTCCAAACTACTGGCCATCCACTGCAAGTACAAGAACATTTGTTTGTTAAATCCAATATGGCAAACAGACGAAAAAGCAACTCAGGAATATCCAGTCCCTCCTTGTACCGTAGAAAACTCTTGCAGGTAAAAATAATATCAAGTAACCCAGATTAATACTGCTGATGTATTTTACAAATAACAACTTTGTGTTTGGAGAAAATTACAATTGATCAGCTAGGGGGAAAAAATCCTAGAATTTTTTAAACAAATGTTTTTCTTTCGCTTTTTTATGCCTTAAAAATTAAAAAAACATTTGAAAAAAAAAAACCCTGACATAAAGGATCATAACTCATGCCTAAAAGGGTTAATATTAATAGCATAAATATAGTTTATTATGGTTATGTTTTCATCAGCTTGATGTCTGAAGTGGATCTCTAGTATTTGCACTTGTTGTATTTGCACTGCAAATCACAAGACTATAATAAAAAATGAGTTAAAAGTAGTAAAAAAAATGAGTCATGTGTATTTTTAAGGTTGCCCTCCGGTTGAATTTATATTTGTAGAGGTACAGAGGATGCAGTCTAATCACAACCAGATAGTCACTTGTGCCCTAACCAGTCAGAGGGATTTGGGTCGAGAACCTGTGAGGTCAAGTGGTTTCAAACCCAAACAACAAAACCATTATCAGCCTTTCCACCGCTGCTGCTGCTGTTGTTTGTTTGCTCTACAAATGGTATTGTAATTAAACTAAGCACATTTTTTATTCAAGAGCCACATCTGTACATACCGGATGCTTCTGTCTCTTGCAAATGTCACAGTGGGGAGGAGGGGAAACAGTGACAACTGGTGTGGAGCGGGGCGGCTCTGCTGGAGGCTGAGGCGTGCTCCTGCTGCCACTCTGCACATCTCCCACACACATAGCTGCTTTTCTCAGGCCAGATAAAATGTGCACAGACTGGGTCAAAGAGATGTTTGTCAACATCAAGTGTAAGAAGGAGCGAGGTGGCGGCTGCATGCTAAGCAGCTCCCGCCTCTATCAAGCCAATCAACTGGCTCTTAGAAAATGTGAAAACGTGGACACCTGGCACTAAGAGTCCAGCTTCACCCTCCTTATCTGTCTATCTGCCCTCACGCCGCTCCATCAAGACAACTCCGAGCTTTGCATAATGAATCATCAAAATCAATCTCCTCTCCTATTTGTCTTCCTCTTCTCTTTTTCATTAGCCGGCACAAATAACGGGAGGAGTCCTAATCCTGAGTCTAACGCAGTTTTATTGGATGCTTCAGCTGCAAGACGTGCAACATTGCAAGCAGTTCTTTCTATCTCTGAGCACTGGTATCAAATATTTAGTTAGTTGGCTGTGAAATGGTGGAAATGATCCGCAAAAAGTACACAGCATGTAATACTTTAGGATTTGTTTGTTGTTTACTTCAGTGCTGGTCATTACATCCCCTCACTTTCTCCTCCTTTGTTGTTTTGTACGTCTCAGACACAACTTTTTGAAGGAAAAGGGAAGCATTTTGTTCCTGCTTTGATAGTTTACTGTGAGGAAATGTGTTATTTTTGCCCCCACATAAAAGCAGCAGGAGCTAATAAGGTTTGACCAGGAGATCCCAGTATGTCTTATTTTATGCAAGTCAGCTGACCCAAATAGGAACTGGAACCAAAATGAGTGGATATATGGTGAAATTACGGCTGGACAATAAATCAATAATATATATCAGGACAGACGTGTGATCAATATCAACAGATAATTCATCTGATAGAATATTCCATATTTAATGAGAGATATAGGCAGAGAAACATCTTAACATCTCAACAGGAGCTAAATTAGGTTAGTGGAATCAACTAACTCACTCTCTCTTTGGTTACCTAGCAACTCACTCTTTGGTTACCTAGCAACAACCTGTTGAGTGACTTGCAGAGCAGCAGTTTAAGGTTTTGCCTCTGTGCCTCATGTCTGTTTAAAACTAAAAAACAACTTAATAGAGTGAAAACTGTGGAAGGTTAAAACAAAAAAAAACCCCAATAATTATCAATATTGACAATTAGACTGAAACGCTTTTATCGTGATAGGTTTTTCAGCCATATTATTCAGCCCTGGGTTAAATAGACATTTTCTGAAAGTAGCACACAATTGAATAAAGTTATATGAGGGATTTTACCGCTTTATGACAAGAGAAAATACTCATTTAAGAAGAAAAACTAATTGATATACAATTGTCTGAACACCTAAGTAGGATGAACAAAACCTATTCCCCTCTACTTCTTTTATTTTTCTACACTGTTTGCCTCTTAATAATTGACCAATTTGCTTCCTGGGGCAGATACGTTCTCCATTATTCAATACAGCCAACTGGACAACAGGTGGGAATTTCCCTCCTTTTGTAAAGCAATTCTGACACTGACACTGTGGGATACCCTGACCCACCATATATATAAAACATCCACTGACCACCACAAAGTAACACCCCAAAAACAGCATCTTATCCCTTCCACCTGTGTTATTCCAGCCCACTCGCTCACCCAGAGTGGCTCCGACAGGCCCAGTAAATCAGCATGCCTGTAAGTAGGTCTCATTGACCCCTCAGTGTCCAATAGCGCCTGGATCTCTCTGGATCATCCGCTCAATATATCAATATCCATCCTGTTTCTTGTTTTAAGACCCCCACTCCCAAGCCAACACGCCCCACTCTCCCCACACTGAATGTCAAGCGGAGATTGGACTCATCAATTTCAGGAAGATGTGTACATGTGTGCGTGCGTGTGTGTATGTGTGTGCGTGTGTGTGCGTGTGTGTGCAAGCGGTGGAGCTTTTTCTATGAGCAAGCATAGTACAAAAACTCATAAAAACACATGGCCTAATGCACTTTCCCTCTCTCTCAGACACACATAAATGTCCCTATTCCCTATGAGAGAAGTGGGTCAAGAACAGAAAGGGGGAGATTGCCAAAAGGATCCAGTATACGAGTTCATACATGCAGAAATCCATAAACTAAAGATCAGCGGCTCGGCATACACCTGTCAGCTTGAATAGCCAGACTTTCACTGCTCTGCCGGAGCAGCTTGTGGTACGTCAGGGCAATTCGAGCAGCCATGCGGCAAACGCTGCAGCCAATCGGACAACATACAGTTTCAAGCAATGATTACTCTTTCTGTTAGCCCCTGAAATGATGTGTGGAGGAGCTGATTAGCCGAGTCAATACATCTGGCAGGTGCACAAACTCTTGTTCGTTTTGCAGAGGCTCAGCACACAGCCGAACATGGAGAGCGAAAGAAAGGGAGAAAGGAAGAGAGAAAGAAAGAAGGGACAAACAAAGGAACAAAGACAGGAAAAGAAGAAAGAAAAGGTAAACAAGTGCAGTTAGAGAGGCCAAATATTCCACTTTGTCAGGCCTCCAGATTGTGCTTAGCAAAGCGTTCTGATCGCAGGTCAGCTCCAGCCTTTAGGCACCTTGAAATGCCTTGAAGGATTCCACTCCACTGACACATCGCCATTTTGAATAGCTCAGCTTTTCCATCAGCAACAAATATTTCCCTGACACAATGTGCTTTGATGCAACTGAACTCCAAATACGTCTAGACAATAGGCTGAGTTGAGAGAGAGGTTTGCTTTCTTAGAGTCTAGTTTGACCTAGGAGACCTTCTAATTACACTTGATAAAAAACTAAACGTTCAAAGATATTTCCTTGCCGCTACATTGCGTTAAATCAATTTTCTCCTTCTTTTACCCCCGACAGGCAAAGGCAGTCCAGCCAAAGATCAAGGACATAGCACATTGGATTGTATCTCACCTCTGGCAGTGGCATGCCGTTGATGATGAGGTCTGGCTGCTGGTGACCCTGCCCTGTGAACGAGTGCTGATAGCCGTGGTTGGGGGCCGCATTGCGTGAGTTCTGGTTCTCCACGTTGAGGAAGGTGCTCTCGGAGCGCCTGCAGCCCAGTGGCAGGCTCTGCTGGTGGTAGTCGAAGTAGTTGAGCGAGGAGGTGAGAGATGAGCAACTCACCACATTCATCTTGTCTGTCTCCTCGACGTCTCGCGGCACCAGGCGGATGTCGTTCTTGCTCAGCTTCTTCTTCTTGCTGGATTTTTTCTGGTTGCCGTAGGAGTACTCCGCCACCCTGCGCAAGTAGAAGAAACTGAACAGACTCAATAAAGCAGTGCTCTGTCTTCCCCAACCAAGCCCACACAGTCAAAGAGCCTCGGCCCGGTCATGCTGGGTGGGGTGCCAGACGAAAGCTCGTAGCCAGGGCCGGACTTAAAGCTGCTGCCGCTTTCTACCGTGACTTGTTGTTGGTGTCATGAGGAAATGAAGCAGATTCTGTGTAGCATAAAGTCATTTAGGAAATCTGAGTGTTGCTTTTTGTGCTTCCCTTCTTAATGGTGTACATGTATTGGGATCAAGGGTGAGTAACTCACTGTGGCGCTGCATCAGGACAAGGTGTGTTACTTTAGCTGTAGCGTTACACACTCGTCTTTTTCTTGCAAAACTAGTAGTAGGAACTCGTATTTTTTCATCAATATAGAAAAAGTACAGCTTAATAAGTAGGAGCTTATTTTATTGAGTTCAAATAAGCTCCTACATCTTGCAGAAAACTTACTTGTAAGTTAGTTTTGTCTTTAGATATTTAACTTAGAAGCTGGATTGAAAATATTTCATAAGATTTTGTGTTTTTGCAGTGCAGTGAATTGACTGTTTTGGAATATAAAATCAATGCTCTTTGAGTATCCCTAGACAATCAGGTAATTTATTTGCCAAACTAATCAGAAAACATACATAGCAAAGCATCAGATTCAGTTTAACTTTCAAGCTTCCCATGCTGGTATATTTTCATCAGCACAGACAGAGCGTTTGCATAGCTTTACATGAGATTAAAAATGTTTATTTTTTTGATGCTCCAATCTTTGAGGAGTGGTTGTGGCATACTGTGTAATGGTAGCTTGTTTTATCCAATAAATTATGTACACTACAGTGTTAAATACCTTGTAAGTTGATGCTGAAGCATTGTTTACCGAAGGCATTGTTTTTTCCTTGCTCTTGAATTGCAAAAGCATGATAGGGGTACTTGAGATGGTACAAGTAAACTGAGGCAAAAGTCCAAAACCACACAGCCACAGAAATATATACATACTCCAGGGCTGCATAATATTAGAACTGCGACAATGTTTCAATTTTGTTGGATTTCATTTTCATTGCACGCCTTCTTTTGTTTTGGTGTATTTAAGGACCGAGTTACTGATAAGCGCTTCGATACTGTACCAGTTTGGGTTCATTTTTGTATGGAAGAAAACATTCCTACAAAATGTGCCATCTTTTTAAGAAACCTTTTAGAAGAGACAACTACAAAGATTGTTTCAGAAACACTATTTTAATGTGGACAAGGCCTAGAAACACTCAGTCAAAATGCACCTTTGTAACGCTGTATCTTTGCTTCATAAATATGCATGAAGACTTTTGTTTTTCTCCAACTTCTATACAGTTAAATATTTATAAACTATGGTCTGTAAAGCTTTTTGTTTTGTTTTAGAACCTTTATATATTTTGGAGATAAATGGTCATAAAACACTCAGATATCTCACATAATTGAATATGATGTTCTGAATGTCTACTGTATTTCTACTTATTTTGGTTCCGATCTTCTTTTTGAGTTACAAAATATGACACATTTTGAGCCCTGGTCAGACTCCAGTTACTGAGTGACCTCCTGCTGACATGTATAATTTATTGCAGTCATATAACCTCATTTCCTTACTCTAGAGCACAAGTATTACTTTAAATTGTTGGTTGTCAAAATAGGCCAGAAATGTCATTCTGGAAGGCACACATTTATACACGGTTGTCAGATGGCTCCATTTCTTTCCCGAAGTAGTCGGGTACGAAATGAGCAAAGCTGCTAAGGCACAAAATGGCAATGCAAAAAAATTACTAGTACTCCCTAAACACCTCCAAAACGATGTGTACCTATTACTCTGTTGCAACAATCATGAAGTGAAAGCAACCTGTGTGGACGGGACACCAAGGCTGGCTCTGGCCCTCTTCCTCCTGACATCCGGCCCTGTTCAAAGCCCCTGTACGAGTGTGGAACGGCACACAGAGGTGACCCACCACACCCGGCCTGCAGTGGAGCCGTCATAAATGTTTGTTTGCATTTGCATGCTCAACAATCAACATGTCACAAACAGGCTGAAAATGCAAACATGCCAAAACCACAGAAGCAAAACAAAAAGGAACACAGTGAACCTGAGAAGCACCACCGGTATATGCAATCATATTCAAAGCACAGAACACTCACTGATTCCAGTTTTTTCTTTCATTAGCAAGCAGGCCCACAAGCAATATAGAACTGCAGATTCAAATTTGTTCGACGGCTCTCTGTGACTTCTGCAAACTGAAGCTGAGCATTTTGACTTTAATAAGAGCAAATGAGCAGCAGAGCTAGCTTTATCAAAGGATGCTCACATTGGGGGAAATGTCTACTCTTTGCAGAGCCTTGCAGTTTTTTCCACAGAATAACAGATGTTAAGTAGTCCAGTGATGACTACAGCCCTCACAGGACATATTTACCATCATGTCTGGTGTTTTTTTTTTCTGCTGCAAATTTTACTTTGCAATCTCTACAGAGTCAAACTCTGAAAGCTAGAATCTAACTCGATAAGATAATCCCTGTGGCTTATGTCCTTTATTAGCTCCATAACAAGGATAGAGATATCTGTGAAATTGCAATCTCTGTTCCTGTCACTTTCTTAAATTTCCCTGCTCTACTCAGCCACACTGGTCTTTGGTATTCACCCCAGTGCAGCACCAGGGCTATCCCTTTTTTTTGTTTGTCTTTTCATTTGCGTCTTGTTGCAAGCACGTAACCTCAATCAGCTCCTTCTTGATGCAGAAGGAAGAACTTGGTAGAAAATACAACATCTCTCCTCTGTTTTTCCCCATCCTTTGTTTTCACATGTTCTCTCCGCCTTATGCCCAAATCGAAATCTTGGAAGAGAGAACTTCAGAGCGAGACAGACTGACAGAGGACAAGCAATAAATTGGAGATAACTGCTCCTCATATTCGAGGTGGTGACTGAGAAGCAGAGCACATCAGCGCTGATTAAAGCTCCCAGCGGGGAGACGGGCTCACAATGGGAGAGAGGAAAGTACTGGGAGCAGTTTTGAATTTCGAATTTGTTGTTTGTCTGTCACCGTGTCTTCGCTGCGCAAAATGTATGAGTGACATTTAAATAAGAGCAAATGTTTTTAATCAAGCTGTAACTTCACAGATTTTTTTTCCCCTCTATTTTCAATCAAAGCTAATTCAAAATTACATCTGGAAAAGTATTTTTAGTCAGACAGGAAAGATGACTTCTCCGGGTCAACTCTCAAATGTGGAGCAGCAATCATTTCTGATGCTTTCCGTCAAGAAGCACTTAATTTCCATATCTAATCTTGTCAGCTGAAAACATTTGGGAAAAGGAAAACTTTAAATCAGTACAGTAGAAATAAAAATCTGATCACTATTATGCTCATTTTTCTGCATTTCTTCTCTTTTTAAAAATAATGAGGTGAACCTCAAATCAACAAAATTATGTCAGGAACAAAATACGACTATAGCTTCAGGTTAAATTCTCAAATCCAATCTATATGTAAATTTTACAGTGGTAATGTGGCACATGCAGGGAAATCAAAGCCAGAGCTGATGCTCAGATTGATGAAGAAAACAGAGTTCGCAGAAATGCATCAAAAGAGGGGGGAATAATCAACTGCTTTTACCCATAAACCTGCCTCCTAACAGTTCATGACACTGATGTAACTGATAATATCTTCTAAAGCACAAGCCTAATCTCCTACATTTATTTTAGAGTAGCTCCTTCTGATGTGCCTTGATGAAAACAGAGGGGAATCGGAGTGATCCTGGAGGACCGTCCATAATCACAGCAGATTAAAGCTGATAACAGCCAATCAGCCACGGTGGACGTTAAATAATAAATGTCCCGTATTGCCATTGAGGCAGCAGGACGTTAATTGTCCGGCAACACATCCGCAAATTGAACATGACAGTCGAACCGTCGTATTTATGAGTCAATTGGTTACAATGGAAGGATTAAATCCATCAATCACCGTTTGCCTTAATGCAGAACAGTGGGCCTCAGCAGAATGTGTCTGATTTAAAGCAGTCGGGTTCATTTAGGTCTACTTCAGCTGTGGAGCCGAGAAGGGAGAGAGAGAAAAGGGAGAGGAGGGGGGGAGAAACGATCTGCAGTCCTCACATACAGGGCCTCTACATGCTGCATGATAAAAAAGCAATGCACTGTCAACTGGCACAATCACATTCACACACATTCCAGGGTTCCTACGCAGTCTGGAAAAAGTCAGGATTTTTGATTTATCTAAATATTTTAAAAATGCAATTTCTGAAAAAAAAAAAGAGAGTTTTTTTCATTGATTCATTCGTAGAGGGCAAAAAATTTTAAATTAAGATAAATTGTTACATTTCGCCTTTCTTTCTTTTTTTTTTTTGTACTACAGCCTCTTTGATAAGGGTTTGATACTGAATGGGTGTGGAAACCTTTTCTTAACAAAAAGATAGCCCACATCACCAGCTGTGATTTAAAGTGTCTGTATTTAATGTAGGACAACATATTGAGTCTTATTTGACAAGTTGTACTGGCATTTTGAAGTGTCTATATGCCAAAAATAAAAATAAAACAGCCCTCAGAAGCATTATTTTACAGAAAATAAAAGCCAATTAGGCTCAAAAATACAAAATGTTGTGATAAACTCCCAGACTCTGTAAAAATCTGGAATCTGATTTTAAATTGACAAAGTTTGGAGAAAAACAGATTCCTGGCTTCATTATCTAAAATATTCTTAATTTCTGAAAAATAAAGGGCTTTTTACGTTCACAGCAACCATTTGACCAGATTTCTTTTTCCTCAGTTTTACCTGGATCTTCTGTTTGTGAATTGGGTTGTTATTCTGGAATGTGGAGGAACATTTTGTACTCAAACTATCCACATTTTTATGTTACAAGAATTATCGAAACCAGTTGTAGTTTCTTTTATATATATGGCTCACCACCCAGGGTGTTCTTCTGTCAGGGGCGGCACGAGTGATTCATCAAAATTATATTTATATATTTCTGCCACTTGTACCCTGAACATATTTTTAATTGCTATTTCCATTTTCCTTCACCTGTTTTTGAATGAATACATATTAACCAGAATCAGAGTCAATTTGACTCTAAAGTTTATATCTGACCACAGGTTCTGTGCTTAACTAAAGTTTTTACAGTAAATTTATTTTATTTTCTATATCAAGCTGAAAATATAAAATAGATCAATCAAATCTGAAACTGATTACTTTACATGAAATACTATAAAAATACAGTAATAAAAAAACTGTCGTATTTGTGAAAACACACACAAAAAGTGCTTTTAAAATGCTGATGTAGTTTGAGAGGAACATAAATATCAGGCCCGAGGGACCCGGTTGCCCAGGGCCCCTTTCATATCAGAGCCTGGTTGAACTATTTATAAATTTGAGTCTAGAAAAAAATATGAACATTTGTAGGAACCCTGACATTCACATTTCCTGTGTTCATTCAGTACCTGCAGTTGTATGTCCGGATCTCCTTGTTGTCCCTCTTGCATTTGACCGCCACAAAGATCATGGTGATGAAGAGGATGGCCGCAATGGAGCCCAGGGCGATGATGAATATGAGAGACAGGTTGACGGGTCCGATGGTCTCTTGGGCGTTCAGATCCGGAGAGAGGTACACAACGATGTAGGCCGAGGCAGAGAGGGAGGGTTTGCCATGGTCCCTGGCCACCACTGTGATCTCATAGGTGGACTTGGCGTTCTCCCCAAACATCCTGGTGGAGCGAACCTCTCCATTCACCTGGTCGATCTCAAAGAAGGCCCTATCGCCCTCTGAGATGGTGTAGGTCAGCCGCCCGTTCTCCCCTTCATCATAGTCATCAGCTTTCACCTGGGTCACCCTGTACCCCACCACGGCGTTCCTCGGGATGGAGACCTCCGCTGTGCCGTTGACCAGCGGAGGGTTTGTCATCACAGGCGTGTTGTCGTTGACATCCAGCACCACGATGCGAACTGTGGCGTTGCTGGACAAGGACGGGTTGCCGTTGTCTCTTGCCAGAACTTTGAAGTCAAAAGTCCTGGTGTATTCATGATCGAATGACCTCATGGAGTAAATGCGGCCTGATGGGTTTATGCTCACGTATGTGTTTACATCCATGTGCTTAATCTCACCAGGGACTATGGAGTAGGAGACTGTGCCGTTCATGCCCAGGTCTGGATCCTCTGCTGACACAGCCAGCAGACAGGAACCTGGGAGGTTGTTCTCCATCACCATCTCTTGATAGTGTGGCTTCAGGAAGTGTGGCGGATTGTCATTCTCATCTGTGACTTTGACCACCAGAGATTTGGTGGCGCATAGCTGAGGGATGCCGCTGTCCTCTGCCTGGATGGTCAGGTTGAAGGTGTCCTTCTGCTCCCTGTCCAGCTTCCCGTCGACCAGAATGGTGGAGAAGCTCTCATACTCTTGCAGCCTGAAGGGAACATTGCCCTGCAGGGTGCACTTCACTTTCCCGTTGGCCCCCGAGTCCTTATCTGACACCCTCACCAGCGCAATCACATACCCACGCTGCGCGTTCTCACTCACTTCCACCATCTCCGTGTTCAGCGAGAGCAGGCTGATCACAGGTGGGTTGTCGTTCGTGTCCATCACGTTCACTGTGACTTTGCAGTGAGCCGGGATGGAGTTGGGACCCAGATCTTTGGCCTGGACGTCGATCTCGTAGATCTTCGTGGTCTCGTAATCCAACACGCTGTTGACGGTGATGATCCCCGTCCTGGGGTCAATTTTGAAAGCCTCCCTCGTTTTCTCGGTGACGTAACTGTTGAACGAGTACACAACCTCTCCATTAGTGCCCTCGTCAGGATCCGTGGCGTTCAGGTCTATGACTAATGTGTTGACGGGGGAGTTCTCCATCACATTCACCGTGTAAACCGGCTCGTCAAAAACGGGGTTGTTGTCATTAGAATCTATCACTTTAATGTTTAACTGGACCGCGCCTATCTTCGGAGGGTCTCCTCCGTCCTCTGCGCTGATTTCATACGTATAGTGGGACTGGGTCTCTCTGTCTAAAGATTTCTGCACGACAAGCTCTGCGATCTTGGATCCGTCCCCTCTAGTTTTTATTTCTAGTCCGAAAAGCTCGTTTGGGGTGATGGAATAGGACTGCACTCCAAAGATCCCCGAGTCCGGATCGCTCGCACCCTCTAGGGGAAACCTGGTACCAGGGGATGCGTTCTCGGAAATTTCTATGTCAATGTGGCTCGTCGGGAACCGGGGCGCGTTGTCGTTCAAATCCTCGATTTCAACTTTGATTACGCAGATCTCCATGGAGTTTGACATCACTTCTAGGGAAATAATGCACTTCGGGTTCTGTCTGCAAACTACATCCCGATCTATCTTCATCTGGGTTGTAAGAATCCCGGCCGGGCTGAGTTCCACCCATCGCGGTTCTGAATTGGAAATAACCCTCAAGTAAGGAGGCTGCGGCGCAATCTGAAATCCCTGCTTGAGCGCGTCCCTCGTAACGTTCCCAATCACCGACCCGGGCTTCATCTCCTCGTTTATTCCATATTTCAGGTTGATAACAGCCTCAGTTCCGACCCAGAATAAAAGGAAAACGGAGGCTAGTTGTATTAATTCCATCTCCAGGGCTTGCTGTTGAACCTGTTGAGTTTTTCTGAAGAATTACGCACAAGGATGCGCGTCAAAAATAGGAGAAAAAAACGCGCAGATAAATCATCTCTTTTAACAAAACAAACTAAGTTTGATTGAAAGTCTCTTCTATATGCAGTCAGTGAGCTCTAATTCTAACAAGTGCCTATTTGATTCTTCTCAGGCAGAGCACATCCTCCGGTCTGCTGCAGCGGGAGAAACACTGAGCGCGACAGAATAGTAAAAACATGCTGAATCTTCTTACAGTTGGGATTTAGCCGTGGAAATCCGCGCAGCTCCCATAGAGCAGAAAACTGATCTTACGCACGATTCATATGTTAAAGTGTCCATTTTTTTAGGAGAGCAAAAGGGAGGAGAAAAAAAATGCTGCAGAGACTCAAGTCCGCAGAAATCTTTATCTTTCGCGCAGATGGAGTGATGTGGCTGAAAAGTCTGTGTGAATTTCACCGCCCCGACCTGACAGGGGGTCGATATTCAGGTCGTCCTTTTTTTTTGTGGATAAAATAATTACTCTTTTTAATTAGAAGCAGCAATTTTTTAAAAAAATCCTCTTGAAAATCGCATCTCATGAAAGATAAAAAAAGAGAAGATCTTCAAGCAGTGAAATGTTCAACAGTCCGGATATCTTTTTTTGCGTAAAAGGGGTGCAGTTGAAGGAATGTCTCATCACATCACTCAAACTCCCGATTACCTTTTCATTTCCAGCAGATTTAGTCCTTCTTCCAACCCCCTCCTCAAGTCTTCAAGCTTTCACTTCCAAATTAATTCCCTGGCATATCGCTTGGAAAGGCTAAAACAGATCCCAGTCAATAGTCCAGGCGCACAAAAAGAAAAAAAGAATCCGCTGAAAATGCAGCCAGTTGGGATGAGGCGATGCCAGAGCTTACTGTACGTTCAAAACGCATCTTATGTGTGGCTGCAGAGAAACTGAAGCACAGTAGCCTATATCCAGCCTGACTGAGGCAGAGAGGGATGAAAAAAAAAAAATCTCCACTCGTTGCCAGTAGGCTGTCTAGTTGACTCCAACAAGCGCTCCTCTCGCTTCGCTGGTGCACACTGGCAGACGCGCAGCTCCGAGCTGAGCGCTCAGTCTCAGGACCCGCAATCCCCTCAGCCAATCAGGGGTTACTCAGGAGGGCCGGAGCTGCTGGTGGGTGGGGCGAAGTAGAGCAATGAAACGCGGCCAACTACCTGTTCTCCTGCAGATGGAAGACTCTACAGGCAATTATGGTGTACACGTTAAACACGAAATTAGATGGTCGTTAGGGCTGCTTCCAGAAGTATGGTTCTGTGGGGACGTGGGGGCGGGGGGGTCACCATGGGAGTGGATCTCTGAGAGGGATTTCACGGGGGCCCACAGTACAGAGAAAAAAAAAAAGAAGAATCGTGTTTTTAATGCAGCAGAGGCGCAGAGGAGAGGTTACCAGGGGTAACTTTACAGAATTTTGCTCGTTTCCTCTTCTGCAACAAGCGCCATGAATCTACTTCTAGCCACATTTTTCACCGTAAAGCTTCGTTTGCCCACTGCTTTGGTCATTAAAAAAAAAAAAAAAGTTTGTGGACCTCTGAGTAGAGCTGGTGGCATTTTCCGAACCAGAGATCAGACCTGGAGGTGGAAACCCTGACAGAAACACAGGACCAAACTATTCTTCTAACTATGGAGCTCCAACAAAATACTGAAGCTTTACACCACTGTCATGTTTGCATCACATGGATATTTACCAAGAAACTCATGATTATTAACACTGGAAATAAACACTGGAGGCAGTGCAGCACCATTGACCTTCCTGAGGGAAGCAAGCGGTAAACGTAAAATATTTCTGGTAAGAGTAAATGTCTGACAGACAAAGTACGCTGTTAAAAAGCAATATTTTAACTGGAGCTAGAGGGAGCACTATTTTACTGATTTTTATGTAGTATTACATTTCTATCAAATGTTTTAAATGCTGAAATTTTAGTAAATAGAAAAAGATTTCTAGTGACACTTCTAGTAAATCCCTATCCAACTAACTATTTCTTCACTGATAAAAGTTAAGGTGTGCAAGATGAATATTTTGTGGCCTCTCATCTGGCTTCCTGAGCAGCAGCTTAGTTTGCTTATGCTTTGGGCCGGATCTGAAGGGATATTAAATGCACCAGAACTTTTTTTTAGGTTCTCAAAGACTTTTCACAGCAGACAATTATGGTTTGTGACATCACATGGTAATAAAAAAAAGGAAACATTTTTCTCTGTGATTTTACAGCTACTACACCTCTCAGTTTTTACATTTTATGATAAAATATATTTTTTAAGTACTGTATATAATAAAATGTTGCTTTTCAAAAGCAGGTTCATTAAATACAATTATGAATTTCTGAAATCTATATCCTGTGAGAATTCATGTGTTTGGTATCGCCCCCTGCCGGCAGGGAGTCCGTGAAGGTCGACTTATTTTCCATATTTCTGGCTTGGATTTCTTTTTATCCAAATATTTATTTATTTTTATTCGTTTAAGTTGTACAAATTCATTCTTTTTAATTTGACTATTTACAAACTTTAGCTGATTATCCTTTAGAAGGAGGCTCTTCCTTAAACATAACTACACATTTGAAAGTGTAAACGTGTATATTCTGGATAAAGCAGACTTGAGTGACCCCTGCTGGTCTGGAGGACTAAAGCAGCTGCATAGTTTGCCATGCTGGCTTTGACGGGAAAGACTTGTCACCTCTCATCAAATGTTTTTCATTACATGTTTGATTGAGGATGCCTGAGGCCTCGGGGTGTTTGACGTCGGCTTTTCCAATTAAACACGATTGAAAAAGACAGTACAGAATGACCTTGACTTTGACCTTCCGAATGTCAAAGTCAAGCATGAGCCTGTTGATTGCAACTGCATCTGTATCATTTTACACCATTTATAAGCTGACATGGTTACTTGTTGTTTAATGTACAACCCAACTTAGGCTGCAATAATGAGACAACTACCAATATAATGACTGAATAATAGATATGGCTTAAGTTTCCATGTTGGAAAGAAATATTGACAAATCAATAAAGCAGGTTTTAAAATTACATTTTGAAAGATTTTCCAATCAATAAGGCATTTGAGCTCCACTCCAAATAGTTTTGCAGCTTTAGGATAATATACAGTCAACCTACAACCTGCTTCATTAAAGCTATAATTAGCTTCTCTCACATAAAAATAAATATGCTTCAGTCAGTGTATGAAAACGCTTGTTATTAAGTTAATAAAGAGGAGAGCGCTGACCTACAGTCTGCAGCTCATCGTCATAATAAAAGGAACAACACATCAATTAGGCCATTATTCAAAGCGACCCTTCTCTCTTATCTCCGTGTAATTCAGGAAGACGTTATAGCTGCGGCTCCTTGTGATGTGAACAACCACCAAACGCTCCACACGCCAGACCATTCAGGAAAAACAACCAATGAGAGGGGAGAAAAAAAGAAACTGGAAATGAAGTTCTGCACATACTGCGTCCTCTTTCCTTGAAATCTCACTTCTCCTCTTTAGATACACTCGCTAACAGCTGGCTTCTTTCTCTCTGTCGCGCGCGCACACACACACACACACACACACACACACGCACACACGCACACGCACACACACACACACACACTTTCTCTCCCTCTTCCCCTGCACCCACCCGGCTCCATCCTGTTCGGATGCAGGCCGATTTCAAAGTCACAAGGGTGACACCTAGCGTCCGCCGCCGCCGCTCGGTTCTGTTAGTCCATTTTGCCCCCCAGACTCCTTCACCCCGAAGAAAAACAAAAGCGCTCCCCGAGAATAATAATGAAGCACATCAGCCTCCTTTCTCTATTGAAGCAGAAGTCTTCATTTAGACCCCAATTAATATTCCGTCCATGACGACAATTTAGGCTCTGAGCCACATCCAATCATCGCTAATCAATCGTGATTGGGCTCTAAATGAAGATTATATCATTTTTGGGAAAAATGGCGATGTTTGTTTTTAACTTTTTTTATTTTTAGAAGCTTAAATTGAGTCAGTGCATTAAAAATGTGAGAGTATTTATCACTACTAAAAAAATATATGGATCTTCATTTAAAACTATATCTGCACCACAGTTTATTTTATTTATTTTATTGTAGATAACTGAAGTGACAGCAGAAGCAATATCTGTGTATAAATCTGAAATGTGTGGCATGCATTTGTGGAATCACCTTTTGCTGCAATTGCAACTGCAAAAATGGGGATTTCCTTCTACCACCTTTGCATATCTACTCAGACTGGACTGTGAACATCAGGTATTCTCCATAAATCCGTAGTTTTGTGGCGGGAGCACACAGCAGCTCTGGGTGTTGCTCTGGGAGGTAAATCTCTGCTCCGATCTAAAAGTCGAGTGCAACCTCGCACAGCTTTAATGTATTTAACTCCACATATTTTCCCATCCACTTTGACCAGATTTCTTGACATTGGAAAGTCGTCTCTTCAGAGTGGAGGTGTTTTTTTCATGGCTAGATTTCCTGCACACATAACCAACAGGTCAGTTTTAGTCGAATCTGATCAGAGCAGTTAGCTTACACATTTTCTGTGTCTTTTTATCTCTTTCAACAGAAGCTTTCTTTTACTCTTCCTTTTCAGAAACACTTGTACTAGTTTCCTGTCAACAGATTATCCCACCTCAGCTGTGGATCTGTGCAGCTCCAAAACCTAAACCTGCTTTATTCCTGACCTGTCTGCTGCGTTCCTTCATCATCATCATCATCATCATCATCATCATCATCATCATCATCATCAACATGGTGAGGGTGAGCGATATGGACTTAAAGTTTTACTGTGATACCAATAAAAGTATGACTAAGAAGCCAAGCCAAGTTCATTTGTATGGCACATTTCAGCAATAAGGCAGTTCACATCTTAAAAACAAGAGCCATCAAGAGCCATTAACTACTTATTTAATGGGTAGCTGTTTGGCCGTGACTGCATGACACAGCAACACAAATACCGCTCTTGAAAAACATTTGAAATATGCCAACAGTTCAAACCACATACAGAACTGTGATTTCTATCACTGAACGGCACACAGTAAATGGATTTAGTCATATTTTGGAATATATTGGTATTTAAAGAAAGTGGAGAAAATAGTAAAACTAACAATATGGACAGATTTAAACATCATTCGTAGGAGTTTATCGACAACACGATAAATCAGAATACTTATCATAACAAGGAATTTATCACGATAAATGATAAACAATACGATAAATGCCCTTCCTACATCAGGATGTTTGTTTACAAATGTTTATAAACTTGGGGCTTTCACAAAACATCTGGATTTACTAAATCACACACAGTTCAGCTCTCCTTACTAGAGACTTCTGATGGAAACTGGCTGCATATGGGTTTGTTTGGGGAGATCAGAGTAAATAGTTTGAATACAAACGGAGAACCGTGTATCACAAAATAAATACTTTTCTGTCAAACACATAACATCCCAGTAAAATTAATTGAAAGTTTTAGTTGCAATGAATCAGAATGAGGAAAAAGTACAATGGATAGTTTTTCAAAACTCATCAAAACCCGTCAAACATTACTCACAAAGATACTGAAATATGAAGACAGTAAACCAGCAAAGTTTCCTTAAGGAAGCGTGTCTATTCTCCCGCCGCATTACGCAGCCATATCTGGACAAACCTGCATCAACAAAGCAACTTGTTTGCTCTGCTGAAACACTTTCCAAGATATGTAGCAAGTCGCACATGGAGAGCGCCGGTTGAATCTTGAAGCTCATAAATTCTTAATGTCGGTGAGTTAAACAACCGTAGGCAGTGGCGGGGGACGTTTCCCATCCTCGGGGCTTTCTGGTGGCCATGTATACCAGAGCGCACTTTGCGTTTCCCTCAGCTTGAAATTATGCTGCAGAGGCTTACTATTGGGAAGGGAAAAGATGCACTCGAGTGCAACTGTTCACTAGAAATGCATATATAGGGTTGGGTTAGTGTATTTTTTTAATATATATTTGTGAAATTAACCGTTAAGTCTCTAAATTGGAGAGCCAGAGTGCATGAGGAGGACCAGGAGGGTTAGAAAATGTGTCAGGTTTTCTTTACCCCCTCCAGTCGAGTGTGGATGCGGAGGGCAGCTCTGCCCCGGGCAGCAGGGTCGATCATAAACTACAGCAGTAATTTAGCCTCAATGTTTTCACTTTTTTTTTCCCCTTCAGCTGTATTTCTTTTAAGCTACAACCCACCTCATATATTTACTGGTGCTGGCATTCCTTTGTGTCCTTTATTGATTTTTGCATCTATGTTAAAATCTTTAAACTTTACCCAGTGAGTGATGGGTCATTGACAACTCAGCGGCGCCGTTTGGATATTTCATTAAACTGTCAGTACACAGAGCTCTGAAGCTTTTTACCGGACATAATATGTACGTGTCTCGTTTTCTGTTTTTCAAAAACAGAGCGTTCTCCTTCACTGAAAACGTATTTCAGTGACAAATGTGAGAAACGCAAATCTATAAACATGACTGTGTGCTGATGGAGGCTTCAAAGTGATAATTAATGCAAATTACACACTTGTCATTAATGTGCATCAAACATACAAAACTATCCTGTCAAATTAATGGAAAAAGAAAAAAAAACTGCAATCTCAGTTAAGCTTTGTTTTTATTAATACACACATCGTTTATGTGTTGTGTAGTAAATTAAAAACAGAGAAAATACCCAATCGTTTTCATCGCATGTCACTATCTATTCCTCATCAGTGTGTTTGGGTTTAAATTAAAAGCTATCAAGTGCTGTGGGGTATTTTTTAAAATTGAAAATGAAAGATATCCCCCATATGTTTTTCCTCGCACACCCAGAACTGCAGCGAGAGTGATTTGGAGCTTTGCAGAGGTTTTATTGTAAAACCTGAAGACAGAAGGCAGAGTTGCGTTATTGAAGTCCATGGGAATTTCAAAACCTTCACATCAGTTTTGAGCATATTTGAAGCGTTTGTGGTGGGAAGCTTGAACCAGTGCTGCTGAAAGTACACAGAGAATGACTGATTCTGTTTCATATCAGTCCTTTTTTTTTCTCTCCTCTCGCTCTTTCTCTCTTCTGCCAAGGAATGGCACACGTCTGTAGTCTGTCCCTGCTGCTCACTTGGAAAGGAATATCCAAGCTCCTCCGACGGATGCTGGCGTTATCACCTCTGACTACTGCGCTGCTCTGGATCTCGGCCCGTGCAAACGACACAGACTTAGAGGAGCTGGTGTAAAACAGCAGAGACGGAGGCGCATTGATTCTAAATGGGCAAGATGGTCATGGTTATTTTGGCTGCAGCTGAAGATGATGTCATTATTATGGTCCTAGCGCGCACAGCTCTACTTAAAAAATTGATTCCTCTTGAGCCTCCCTTGCCAGAGGCACAGGAAAAGAAACTGACAGGCTTAATCTATGGGGCGCTAGTCAATGACGATACGTCCTCCACTCTTTTCTACATGTTGCTATTTCATAAGACATCAATTAGCATCAGCTCCTAATGTCCATGCAAGGATCCAGAGTCTGTTGGGATCACCAAAATGGCGAAAGGAGCAATTTAGACGCAAAACAGTTTCTTTTTGTGATTTTCAACAATTGTTTTCTTGGGTTCCGGTGACTTTTAATTTAATCCTGTTTTTATTCCTAATTTCCCCAAGCGGTTGCCCAGGACCCAGGGGTGAGCTGAGGAAGGAAGAGAGTACGGCTCGGCTTTCTTTTGTTACGAGTCGGTACCGTTCCTGCTGCTCACCGTCGCTAAACGAATGGAAATAATACCAGAGGAAAGTGTTTTCCTCTCTTCTACTTGAAATAGCTACAAAACTGAGCCATCCTATTGTTGCAGACTCTGTTTTGTTTTGGTGACACCCGGCTCAGCTTCCAAAAAAAAAATGTTTTTAAGAGGAAGCTTGCACAACATATCCTGCAAAACTGTTTCCTAAAATTCAGTTCCTCTGGTGTTTTAGAGCCACAAGTCTGGCTTTTCTGTAAATCCAGTAAAATTCACTAAAGATATAATTTACCAGCGATTGGAGATCCATCCATTATCGTTACCTTGTAGAGCTGGAGCGTCAAAAAAAAATCTAAATGTTCTGAAAGGGCCGGTTGCGCCAGAATGTATTGATAAAGCCCATTAAATTGCTAAAATATCAATAAATATCTGTTTGTTTCATCATTCAATGTGTTTTTCTAAATCATATTTATCTTCTTTTCACTCTGATCAGTCCATCCAGGATTTTGTGATTGTTCTTGTGTTTTTTTTTATCAAAACTCACAGATTTTGTCATGCTGATTTAGAAACATTTGTAAGGACTTCTTAAGATATTTGTGCTAATCTGTAATGTTTTATGTGACTTTTTATTAATTGCTGTGTTGGACTATAACAGACTATAACTTGACCTTAAGTAAGGCTGAGGCAGCAGTCACTTGAGCTGAATGTTTTTGGACAATTTTGAGAAAAAATGTGAGTAAAATCAGAAAAAATGTGGGGATCTGCTGATTTTGTGTGAATTTAGCAGATTTGTGAAAAAGACAGTGACATTGATGTAATCTGGAGTCTAGAGGGCCACATTAAAAGCTACGGCGGGCCAAATTTGGCCCCCAGACCTCGAGTTTGGCACATGTTGTAGAGGAGACTCATTTGCTTGTATATTTTTGATACTTTGGTCAGAACCCATGACCACAGATGAGATACGAACTTCGACCCAGAGGTAGACTGGAAGCTTTGAGTCTCTTCACCACAACAGACCGGATCAACATAATGAGGCTGTTTTAATAGGATATGGGATTGAATTGTGTAAAAAGCATTTTTTATTTTATTTTTTATTTTTTTATTTTATTTTTAGGGTTAGGGTAAGCATTTTTTCTGCTCAGGTACAAAAAGAAAACAGGTGATCCCACTTTAAAAAAAAAAAAAAAAAAAATATATATATATATATATATATATATATATATATATATATATATATATATATATATACACACACAAACATGGTGACATCAGGTGAATAAATACATAATTTGTATTTTTATTCTTGTTTTTTCCTCATATTTTCTTCTAATTTTCTCAAATTTGACTTGACAGAAGTTTACTCGTACTCTGTGTAGCTGCAACAAAATGACTGAGGTCCATTAAACGTAACCAAACAAAGACGAACATAAGACTAATGCGCAAATGAAGGAGTCCAGTCTTTTTTAAATTAAAACACAGTCATTTCAATCAGAGATCACAAAATAAACACATCCAGGCAGCTTCAAGTCTCAGCGTGGAACAAAACGTCTCTGATAACTCCTGATCACACATGCGTGGGTTTCCGCAGTCCTCAAGAGCTGCTGTTCATTTTCTCATATCGGATCTGATGTTTTCTAGTGAAATGTTAACCGTTTTCTCCATTCGCCTCGCTCAGGTTTAGGAAAACGATGCGCCTGGCCGTTTATTTCTACCCGGACCGTCTCCGGCAGAAAGTGGCTGGAGACGGTCGTGTTTTTACAGTGGCCGTGGTCGTTGTGGCTTACAGATGCAAATGAAGGAACTGTTGAATGTGGCTGTTTGATGTTGCCTGGGTGGTGAGGATGCTGATCATCAAAAGCAGAACTAATTTATTATGCAGTTTGTTGATTTTTAAACAATTAATAATTTGTAACCCAATGACCCATTTGCTTCTGAAATGAAATATATTTAAGAGAAGCTTGTTCTACTCATGCATAATTGCTTTAGCAATTTATGTTGTTAGGTGGCAATTAGCAGACTTTGTGTACAGTCCTTTCATATTTACAGCCAAAAAAGCCAAGAGTTTCACGTCAAATTCACATAAATTGGCTAAAAAATGCCTATTAGACTGAGTTTCTTTCTTTTACGCTGTATTGTTTTTTTAATTATTGGTTAAAAAGAGCAGCAATTGTTGAATAATTGCTTATCATTTGTAAAATACAAACCTAACTTCAGCAAAATGTCACAGGAAATTAACAATGTCTGGAAGACATTTTATAAAGATGGCATTTTATTTCTTTAACGTTTTCCAAAATGTGTTGTATTTCCCTGCTGGACATTTGTAAACAAGTATTCAAACCTTTTGAGCTTTTCTACATTTTGTCTCTGAATTTCTGCAAAGATTAATGTGTGTTGATAGGATGTTACAGGATAGACCAACACAAAGTAAATAATTCCTTAAGTTCAGTCAGACTGGATGAAGAACGTACAAGTTTTGCTTCAGATTCTTAACTGGATTCAGCTCTAATACTTTGACTAGACCATTCTAACACAGTAGTATTGTTTGTGTCCAAGTTCAGCAAATCTTAGATGCATGTCTCTGCCAACACACCTGAATTTACTCACAAACATTCAGTCCTGCAGTTCTGCAGAGGTCTGGTAACGAATCATTCATTTGACTCAGGTGTGTTGGCTCAACACACCTGAGTCAACCTGAAGGTTGCAGGATACTAGTTCTGCAGTGCATAGGTCTAATATTATGTTTAGATTATAAGCTGTCCTTGCATTGATAGTAAATGTTAGTGGATGGTTATATTTTGGTTGGTTTACTTCTTAAAGCTTGTTTTACAACCTAAAACCAATTTTAATGTCTCCAGAGCTTTATCCCTGACCCGCCTGCTGTGTTCATGTCTCATATATTACCTGGTCTTCATGATACTGTTTATTCCCTAATGTTCTCTAAAAACAAACATTGAGGCATTCACAGAACAGCTGGATCAGTGGTTCTTAACCTGGGTTCAATCGAACCCCAGGGGTTTGGTGAGTCGGTCTCAGGAGTTCGGCGGAGCCTCTGCCGCGGAGGTAAAGACACACTTGTGTAAAGTCGTGACGACGCCCCGCTTTGCCATCACTTAATGCAGAGGATCACGTTACATTGCTTAGCCAATCAGTGCTGCGGTTGGAATAAGAAGGGTTTGGTGAATGCACATATGCAACTGGGGGGTTTGGTACCTCAAAAATGGTTAAAAACCACTGAGCTGGATTTATAGTCAGTTTTAATCAGTCACAGCTCACTGTCTTCTGAAGCCTGTTGAATTTCATTTAAAGGCGTCAGAGTAGAGGGGATGAACACAAATGCAAACCCAGCTTTTTAAATTTTAATTAAATTTTGAAAGCCACTTCCACTTAGCCGCTATGTGCTGCTTTGTGTTCGTCTACCAGATAAAATCCCAATAAAATACAGTTATATTTGTTCCTGAAAGAGTTCAAATACTTCTGCAATATTTCTTCTTCTGGCCTGCTGAAGATTATTGAATTAAAAACAAATTACTTCTTAAGACTTTCTGACCATCAAACTGGAAATTAAACTTGTTACAGTGGTAACATAAAAACAAAATAAAACCAGCCCAATTTAGAAAAAGTTTGACTGCAAATGTTTTAGCTGCATGCTTTTGAATGCTTGACTGCCAAATTGATGATATTTAACATCATTTGCACATTTCTATAGCATGCAGCACAATGCATGTAATCAAAGGCACAAAGCTGTGCTCACAATTTCATTTTGATCTGATTACACTAGTGTGCAAAATCAGGTGTCTTTGTTAGGCGCCTTGCGCCTGCTCCAAAGAGAGAAAGAAGCGGAAGACAGACAGAAAAGCCCAAAAATGCAAAGAATGAAAGAGAAAAAAAAACAAACTCAAGACTGAACAGACAATACAATGGATCTATAAACACACATTTCTGTTTTCCTGGAGTCTGGTCAATTAGCTTTGTGCAGTTGTGTTTATTCAGTGTCAGCTCTGATTTATAGGTACATGGTGAATGGGACACCTGAAAACGCAGTTTGGTGTCTGGGTGGGACATTGTTGCCAACTGATACCATCTGAACAACATGGCACTTATCTCGTCGGCCCCCATGGGGGTGTTTACAGCTGTTTTCTCGTCAAGACAAATTAGCGTGTCGGCGTACCTTCTTCACCCTCCCGCAGCAGAACTGCGAAGGTAGACGTCACCTCCCCTCGCTTTGCCTTTGAATTGGTGCGCGTTTACCTCATGCTGTAAAGTTTGTGACACGTTATATAAACACCCTATAATCTATTTATTTTTAAAATTTCTCAACCACAAATTTCCAGGTATTTTATTTGGATTTAATCTGATAGTTTTATCCATTGTTCTCAGACTGGATACAGAGATTTGAACAACAGCCAAGCCTCCGACAGCCTGCTAATGAGCAAATACCTAAGCTAATCTCTCGCTTAGTGCTTTTGCTAACTTTGAAAACATCTAATGCACCTAATTTATATTTTAGAGATAAATTCTGGAGAATGAACTGAAGCCCTACTGTGGGCAATTAGACAAAATCAGCAACTGAGTTTGCAATTAATCAACAATTATAAAACTGAAACCCTGAGTGAAAGATTTGCTCCAAAGAAAGATTTGCTCCTGAATCACAGCTGTGCAGGTAGCAATAACAAGTATGACCCGGAAAAAGAGGATTTACTATGTTATAGGACATGATGTGTCATTAACACGTAGTGGGTGTCAATATGGTTGAATTTAGTGCTTTAGCTGCATAGCATTAGCTTCTGCTCAATACCATGTTAGCGTAACGCCTTAGCACAAGCAGAACTAATGTTTAAAATTTGTAATTAAGGGTTAACACAACCACCTTTTTAATTAGGATTCATACTGAGTTTTATCATTAAAGTGACTTTTAAAGGAAAATTAATTGGATTTTATTTAGGGGTATTTGCAGGGGTGAAAGTAAGGGGGTACGGTAGGGTACTGCGTACCCCTAAGAGATTTAGCGGGGGTACACAGTACCTGCAAGAGAAGGGAGCGGCTGTCTGCTGTAAAGAATCAATGGGTTCACTGTGCAGCCGTGAGTTCACCCACTAATCAGCCGTGACTGATTAGTTTTTCAAGAACAATCTAAAACACGACTTAATCAGTTAATAAATACCTTTTTTCCCATTTCATATAGTTTCTGAACTGTTCGTGTTTTGCTAGAGCAGCGGTCCGATATGTTGATCGCGGAAGGTTTTGAGTCGATTGCGGCATCAGGTGACAAACTGAACGCCGCGACGCTGAGAGCAGCACGTCCTCCTCTGACTGGCTTAAAACGTTCGTAACTTTATTAAAGAACAACAAAAAAAATCAACAAAACATGTTCAAATTAATGACCCAACAACAATAATAATCTCAGTAATTATTGTTTCTACAAGGTGTTGCGCAATTCTGTGCATAACTGAATGTTATGTTTTTAACGTAATCTCTGGTCGGCTTTTGGAGCGCAGGCGGTTGGCACGGCAACGGGTGTGCTTAAACGACAGAGAGACGGAAAGTAAAAGGTGCGAGTGGTTTAGAGTTGATCACCTGTTCAAGTTGTTTTACCTTTTTTTACTTTTGCATTGGCTCATCACAGCCGCTGTGATTTCTGAACGTTCAATAAACGACAAACTTGGACTAATTACCTCGTTCTTTGTGAGTATAGGTCATTTACAACGAACATCAAACACGGTAAATATGTTTCATTAAGTATTTAACAAACAAATGGCTTCTACCACGATAATTATGTGAAATTAAATTAATTGTCTAATATAAAAAATAGTTTGGTGTTGTCGGGCTCAGAGTCTGGGAGGCTTTTCTTTTATCAAACAATTTTGTTTTTTGCTTCTTATTTAGTGGAAATGTTGATGTTGATGAGATTGATGAGTCATAGTACCACCAAGAATTTAAAACTACTTTCACCCCTGGGTATTTGAGTCAAAAAGTTTGATGGACATTTTAAGCTTTTCCTTCCACTATATTTTCCCATAAAACAAGGTGGGATTGTTTATCCCACTTCTCTTTTATGTTTGCATATTTGTCACCTAAAATCCAATAAAAATGTACTAGAGTTTATTAAGGTTGAAATGCCAATAGCTGTGCATATTTTTACCAGCCCCTGTAGGTCGTGATAGTTTTAAGTAAATTATTTCAGTAAATCTTTGCATTTTTGACTTGGGGAGCCACAAAGATGAAAACATATTGTTGGGATTTTTCCTCCTCTAATCTGTCTATCTAATCTAATATCCAAAATGTTTTAAGCGGCTGTGTCTGGTTTAGCCGTGGTAATACTCTAAATCCTGACTAGCCTGAATGTGTTGCACACAGCATAAAAAAAGAGAGACAACGAGGTTAGGTGCACTGATGACAACAACTCTCTACATAAACACACACACACACACACTCTCCCATCCCCTCCACTTGCCAGTGCTTTCCTCTTGTTTTCCAACACACCTACAACAACAGATGCACATATTTTACTTACAGTAAGGCCTAAGCGAGAACATTGTAACCTCACTCTAACAAAAGTTGACTTCATGCTGGTGAAAAAGCAGGTTTCTACACGAGCTGTGACAGCGTTGTTAGCAAACCCGGGGCGGGTAAGCGCAGCCACCCCTGCGGGAACCCATATGTCGCCTGTGTGATAGATGCGGGAGCCTGAGGGAGGGTCATGTTTATTGCTTTTCATAATGTGCCACTGGTGCATTGGTGGTAATGAGGACTTTGCCCTATGATTGTGCCAGTTTAAAATGCTACACTTCATCACCTTAATACCGGGCCTCAGGAACATTTGATGACACAGGCTCCATAAGGCTGGCTGCAAATTAGTGGCTCTAGTTATTTCGACATTAGCTTGTCAACACCTCATCTTAATTTCACAGCTGAACCGCATAAATGGAGACCTTGAATGCTTTGGCTGCTTGTGTTGCGGGTAGATAGGACGTGTGTGAGTGGGTGTAAGCACACGTTCGTGTCTATGTCGCTGCATATGTATGTGAGTGGTGTGTGTGTGTGTGTGTGCGTGTGCGTGTGTGTGTTTGTGTCAGCATGTGTCAAAAGAGGCATTCTTCTCCTCAGAGAGATATAAATTCAAAATAACAGACACAGAGATAGAAATAGAGGGAGAGAGTCAACGAGCATGAGCGGTGGAGAGAGAAAATAATCTCATGCTATGTTATCCCTGCAAAACCTGACAAACCACCACCGAGACTGATCTGGCTTAGCATGCAGGGTAGTTAGGGGCTTGTTTGTGCTCTTATGATTGGAGCAGGCCAGGCTAAGTTGGCCTCATAACAGTCCAGTCACAGTGGAGCCCCAGTGGGGTCAAGCTGCCTAGAGAGGCAGGCCCGTCTCTATCTGGCTGCGGACATCAATGAAAGCAGCCGTGCAGTCTACTGGGAAGCTTGGACAGCCCACATTTCCCCCCCTGAAGGACGGTTATTAATTGTCTCCATGTTGCATGTGGTTCGCTTGCACACCATGCTTCTTTTTTATTTTTTTATTTTGGGTTGAACATTTCAAATTCCAGGCATGTGTCCCAGAATGCAATTAGCCCTCCGCCATTAGATCAAGCGACACATGTCTTCTCGCCTCGTTCCTGGTCTGGAATTACAGTGAGGGGCGGGAGAGAAGAAAGACATTAGTATGGAAATTAGCTGCCTTCAAAGCCTTTGGCGTTAAAGGTGGAGTGAGGTGCTACAGGAGGTTGGCGGCTCCTTTTACAGATATCTTAGCAGCAGAAAACCAGGGGATACGGGGGGATTGACTTCCTTGGGAGACTCAAATCCTCCTGTGCAATGAACGATTAAGGCGATGGGACTTGAAAGGCACATCACGCTGTTTAGTAAACTCTAATTGTGCATTTGGTACAGAGTGGTCTGGCGTAAGCAGATTGTATTCTAGCACCACACACACTGACTTTTTGATCCTGGGAAGGCCCTTTATATTTCAAAATAAACATATTAGCATTTGTAATCTTTTCCAAATAGAACTCAGCCTCAGTCGGCTTTGCATCCTTTCCTCACTCTAGGGTTCGGAGATCCCTTCCTGTTAAGTTAAAACCATTTAACTGATCCAACTCATCAGAAAATATGCTTCTGTTTTTTTAAAACGTCGGCAGCATATTTATAAATTCTCCTTGGCATGACAACTGAGTCATGAATTTAGTCTCAGTCACAGTATTTGTGGTAGACGGTGACAGTTCAAGTACACACAGGAACAACCGGCATCCAGCTGACTTTTGCTGAAATTACCTTAACAACACTGACATTTAGAAATGTAAAACATTCAAAAACACGAGACAAAAACAAGAAACTGAAAGGTTATATCTACAGCATTTAGACTGCAAACTCAAACCTCTTCAATTTTTCTCACAATTTGTCCTTTGACAACCCGACGCTTTATTGAAATGTCAAAAATGTGCTTTGTATGACAAAAAAACAAAGAATGCTTTAGGCTAAAGAGACCACAGCATGGTAGTGGCAGCATCATGCTGTTGGGGAGCTTTTCTTCAGCAAGGAGGAAGAGTTGGTAGGAAGATCAGATCAGTGAAGCTGCATAAATGTCAACTGAAGAAAAACAGAAAAGCTGCTAAAGGACAGGATATGCTGGTTTGAATCCATGTGTAAGACTGGCCTAGTCAAAGTCCAAAACTAAGTTCAACTTGTTTCAAAACTCGATTTTGACTGAACTTCAAAGATTTTGCTATGTAGAAGTTTTTAAATGCATAAAGCTGGTGGAAGCACACAATTCAATTCAGTTCATTTAAAAACTGCCTTATTGATCCCAAAGGGGAATTAAACGTTGCTGTAACTCATTTAATTAAAGTTACTGTACATGGTGATGGATGTGTAAAAGGAAAACCTTGCAGATGAAACTGCAGTGAAGGATGGTTCTAATAAAAAGTCTGAATGGAGTTTAGTTTCTCTGAAATTTTCTGATTTTTATTTGTACAAAAAAAGTATTGTTTTTCTCCCACTTCACATAATATCCAAATAAAATAGATTGAGGTATAAACATTTTGGAGAGAAACTGTATTTACTGCAGGTTGAGCTGGGGCAGACCTTTTTGTCAATCGCTGGTTCGGATCTGTTCAAATCCGTGTAACATTTTAAAACTTCACAGGTAAATGGCAGCTTGTTTACTTGCTTTCAAATCCTCTTTAATGGAGATAATGCTCTTGCTTCATTATTTGAACAGATTTGTGCATTAATTTAAAGTAAACTTTCCTATTTTCGCCAATATTGTTTATTTTAACCCTGATTAAAACTCAGGAGGGGTCTTTTTCTTTGCTGTTGTTTTTTTGTTTAAGTCTTTTGATGTCTGGGCGATGTGGAGCTGTTGAGGGAACGCATCGACTGGGAAACAAAGACTGACGTAACGCCGGACACAGCCCTGAAACCAGGGGTGAAAGTAGTTTTAAATTCTTGGGGGTACTAAAACAAAAAAATAAAATAAAATAAATAACATATATATATATATATATATATATATATATATATATATATATATATATATATATATATATATATGTATAAATAAAATATTGCTTGACCTGTTTGTTTCTGTGATGATTAATTTTTTTTAATTAGCTCTTGAATTGCAACAAAATAAAGCTATATTTCCCTCAGCCCACTGGCTGCAATGTTGACACCTTGAGATGCCATGAGACCTAAACTCTGAACATCATGGCATGGAGTGCATCCCAGTTTTCCATGTCTGGCATATAACCATTAATTTTAGCTTTTAAACTGGTTCTATTGATCCTGTGTCCAGACAGAGGGATAATCAGTAGCCTAGCATCATGACCTGTTTGTTCTGAAGATCCTGCAGCTTCCACTTCTCTTCCTAACATGGCGCCTCCTCACCCTGACTCTCATACTGATAGGAGGAACCACAGAGCTCTGTTAAGCTAAAGCTCATCTTCTGAAGTTGGGATGTTTTTCCTCCAACAGGTTCCAGAGGAATCACCTCAAACCAGATGTTGGACTGGATTTTATTTCACTGTCATTTGAGTGGAGTGGAGCAATAAAGGTTGAAAAAGGTTATCATTTTGGAGAAAGTCTCATCAACATCAATATTTCTACTAAATAAGAGGCAAAAAAATTGTTTGATAAAAGAAAACCTTCTCAGACTCTGAGCCCGACAACACCAAACTATTATTTTATATTAGACAATTTAATTTCACATAATTATCGCGGTAGAAGCCATTTGTTTGTTAAATAGTTAATGAAACATATTTACCGTGTTTGATGTTTGTTGTCAATGACGTATAGTCACGGACAAACGAGGTAATTAGTCCAAGTTTGTTGTGTATTGAACATTCAGAAACTACAGCGGCTGTGATGAGCCACAGCAAAGGTAAACAAAAGTAAAACAACCCGAACAGGTGATCAAATCTAAACCACTCGCACATTTTTACTTTCCGTCTCTCTGTCATTTAAGCACACCCGTTGCCATGACAACCTCCTGCGCTCCACAAGCCGACCAGAGATTATGTTAAAAACATATCATTTCAGTCCGTTACAATATCAGATTTGCAGGTTTGATATTTATTTTACGATCATTAATAAGCTCCCTGAACAGAGCGGTGGCTGATTAGTTCATTTTAAACTCCTGCTCTGCTCGTTATTTTGGTCATGGAACCGAAATGCACAGAATTGCGAAACACCTTGTTGAAACAATAATTACTGAGATTATTATTGTTGTCGGCTCATTAATTTGAACACGTTTTGTTGATTTTTTTTGTTGTTGTTCTTAAATAAAGTTATGAACGTTTTGATAAGGAGTCAGAGGAGGACGTGCTGGTCTCAGCCTCCTGGCGGCGTTCAGTTTGTCACCTACGGCCGAGATCGACTCAAAACCTTCCACGATTGACATATCGCACCGCTGCTCTAGCAAAACACAAACAGTTCAGAAATGATATGAAATGGGAAAAAAGTTATTTAACTGATTAAGTTGTGTTTTAGATTGTTCTTGAAAAACTAATCAGTCACGGCTGATTAGTGGGTGAACTCACGGCTGCACAGTGAATCCACTGATTTTTTTACAGCCGACATCCGCTCCCCTCTCTTGCAGGTACTGCGTACAGCCGCTAAATCTGTACGTACCCCCTTACTTTCACCCCTGCCTGAAATGTACCAGTAAGATGATGGGTGATGTTTAAAAGTAAAACCGGCCCACTTAAAGCTCGGCCCACTTTTCATAACTAATCTACCAGAACTTTTTTTACTATTGTTCAAGTCAAAGGATGGCGCAAACATTTAATCTAAGAAGCTTTTTCCCTCTCTATCATTTACTCTGCTGATGTCTCAGAGGTGTACTGACTGAAAGGACGACTTTATTAGGCGCACCTGTTCGAACCAAGCTGCAGCTGTGTGGGCGACGGCGCCCTGTTAGCGTTAGATGTCTGAGGACAACGGGCAGACAGGTTCTAGATCAGTGTTTCTCAACACCGGTTGGGGCCACTGTTAGTTTTAGATGCGTCTCCGCTCCACTTCACCTGATTAAAATGATTGAATTACCTCCTCGGCGAAACATCAAGTGCTGGTAAACACCCATTCATTTAGGTCAAGTCTGTGGCAAGAAGGAAACACCTAAAACAAGCAGGACGGAGGACTTGAGGGCGGGGGTGGGCATTTATCGTATCGTTTATCATGATAAATTTCTTGTCATAAGTTTTCTGATTTATTGTTTTCTTGATAAATTCCGATTGATGATGTTTAAACCCTCTAAGACCGTCCATTTTGTTAGTTTTCTATTCAAAAACACGATTAGATGCAGTAACTGTGTGCAGTTCAGTGATATAAGTCACACTTCTTTGGGTGAGATGAATCTTTCAAACACCTCTCTGAACCTGTAATGAAGAAATCCAACCCTATTACTTGCAAGGTGTACCTAATAAAATGACCAATGTACGAAGATATTCAAGTGTGTTTTTGACTCTTTGTTCACTGATCAGGAGCTGAATTTTCATTACAAATGTGTACAAAGCTTTGTTAATACTCTGCAAATGTCAAAAAAAAAACACAATTTCGGCAATTGACAAACTTATTGACAATAAGTTTGTCAGAGCGAAAAGTAATTAAAAAAACATACCGATCCTCCAACTGCTTCCTGTCGTCTTCTTGTTCGAAGTTTTCTCCAGTGGAAACAGCCAGTTGTTGATCATGTGACCTGTGTGATATTACCCATAAATCCTGGCTCCAAAACGTTATCAGAAAACACGAGTTCTTTTAGAAACCGGTGCGTCTCCATTAAGCGAATGGTCAATGGAAACGCAGCTGCTGATCAATGGTTGGATAATCACAAAGAAAGCCGTTCAGAAAAAGACTCAAGGTTATATTCATAAATGCTAATGCTATGCTTGACATCTTCTGTTCGCTCTTTCAGGTCCAGTTTCAATCAATACCACCTGCAGGTAAGCTAAGACGGTTATTACCTGAATAATTAAGGTAAACGCTGCTTCCAGAACCTCCAGCCTTCATTATCCATTTCACCGTGAGGTGCTTTCGGTGCGGCTTATTTTGGCAAGAGGCAATCTGGCCCTCCGGCTGTGGGGAATCCTTCCTCCCCATGTGTCAGCTAATGTTTACTGTGGCCTGAGGACTCAGGATGGATCACAGCGTTTCATAATCCACTGCCTGTACAGTGGACCAAGGGCAAAAAAATAATAATTCTCTTTGTGTCAACAGTCGTTTCATTCATGGGCAATTTTCACATGGCCTCTTGCAGCAGGATGAGGAGATAGCAGGAGGAGATGTGCTCCCAGCCCACATGCTCTGCTTCCTTCAAAACTCCTTCACGATTTGGGTTTATTTTTAAGCCGAGACATTTGTATTCCACCTGGCCGTTCGTCCTTCTTTTTCTCGTATCTTAACCGTCCGCGTATTTGAATTTGTGAGCGCTCTGCAAGTCAAGAGATGCAGATGGAGTCAGCAGTTCTCTTCTGAGAGGGAGACATCGCTGGATTCGCCGCTCAACAGTTTTCCTCCAGCTCCCTGAGCGCTGGCTGTTTTCCAAGAAAGAGTTCAGGATCAATGCGCGGTGGAAGTGAACTCTGAATGGCAGCACTGGAGGTAAAACTCACTCAGACCTGACCATTGACTGTGTAACTCTGAAACGTTAGGAATAAGGTATTTCAATTTTTCTGTCTCTCTCTGCCTCTGTTGTGGAAAGACCTTTAGAAGTGCTTTTTATCACATAGCATGGATGTATTTTCTGAAACTAAAAAGCTTTTGATTCTCCGTAAATTAGAGACTAACAGCAAATATTCATGTTTGTCCTTGACACGTGACAAACAGGATGAATGCGCTCCTTACTTCGCAAACTATTTGAAATTATTTTTACCCTTGTTTATTAGATTACACCTTTTTCTTTTTTCCTTTTTGCCTTTTAATTTATTGCCTTTTGAGCAAAAAAACTTTCAGAAATAATGCAGCTGCAGCTCATGGACCTTGTTTTCTAACATCGACCAGCTTATTAAGTCAACACAAACACAGGGGCTGCAAACAGCTTCCTCCAGCTTGTCCTGCAGCCACACTCTTAACCTTCCCCATCAATACGTGTTTATACTGCTGTCAGTACCGCAGCCCGATAATCACAACGGTGGAACAACCCTTCCACAGTTTCTGCGGGAGCCTGCACAGCCCTTTACAGACCTTAGGATGTGCATTCAGTGCATATCTGTGTACTTTTCCTCCCTTCGCTCTTGACTGATATCTGGGCTGCACAGGACTGGAAAAGGAGGATCTTCTTAAGGTGGATAGAGAAAAACTTTCCCTATCATAAACCTGTGGATTAACTGCCTCCCTCTCTGTGCCCATGTGAAAGTGCATTGCTTCACAGACACAAGCACAGCAGGCCGACTAAATGCTGCAAGTTAAAGGTGAATGGATTATTCTATTGCATTGTATCACAGTGTTTGGAGACTGGGGTGGGGGGGGAGGAGCAGCGGCTGATGGTGGCTAATTAAAAATGCATACGCTGCTGGATGCATTTCTTGGTAAAGAGGTGTAAAATCCCTTCAAATAAATCCATATTTTATTGCAGTAGCAAAACTTCACACAGGAAATTTGAGAAAAAATCCAACATTTATTTGTGAGAAATGTGGTGGAAAATACTTCTTCTGCAGCAGTGTCGGATCCATTGGACATTCATGACTCTCAGGTTGGTTTTGTGTACAAGCATAACAGAGGCGACTGGTGATCTGTAGGTAGAGATGTTCACAGTTGCATGGTATTTCAAAACATGCGGGCAAAGTGTTACATACATTATTTGTTCTTAAACATCAATCTTGTTGCTGGAAATGGACAACAAGCTTGAGTAAAATAGAAATCAATGGACCCAAGAGTAATTTTAGTCTCAGATCTACAATTTACAAATCACTTTTCTACAAAAATCTGACTAATTTGTTATTCTATTAATATATTACATGTTTAGTTTATTGTTGAGCATCCGTCTGCCCATCCTTCCAAACACTATATGACATCATGCTCTCCATCTATGCCTTTTGAAGAAGCCCACAGCATCACAGATCCTCCATCTTACCCAAAAGTTGAGGTTTTTTTCCTCATGTTCATCCTTTCCTTCAGTGCCTGTGAGGCAACAGCTTTGTGCAGAATACTGCATTTCCACAATAATAATTGAGTTATGTAATTTAAATGCACATTCTGACGTCTAGTTTGCCCTGTCAATGAACAACTTCATGATATATTTTCACCCGTTGATTTAAGCTTCTCCGCAGCACATTGGCGCAAGCACTACATTTTTTTTCCACTGTCGGAACGCTAGAAGAGCAATACTGTTTTGTTTTCTTTGACTTTGCTTCATTTTTATGGCTCCAATGCAACCAAAAAAAACCAACAATATCTTTAAATGTGCGACTGGACGATAGGTTACGGGTCCCTTAAGAAAGTCCCGATAAAGTTGGCGGTCGCTGTGAGGCAGAAGGTCATGTTTGCTTTTGGACAACAGAGAAATGCAGGAAAGTGACTCAGCATGGTGTTACTTTCTGAGCTTGAATTAAGTTTCCTGTAAAGGTGACCTGATTAGGCATTGGTCCAGCTGCACCAAGTTGGAGGAGCACTTCATAACCCTTAGTGAGACTGATAAGTTGAACTACTTCATTGCACCTACTTGCTTCTGTGTCCAAGAGTGATTTATAACTACAACTTTGCACAAGTTAGTCATTAGTTTATCATGCCAGGCTGCTTTGTAGCAGCACTGTGCCCCTTCCTGCTCACACCAGTTACTTGTGAGGTATAGATCTTTGTTAAATAGCATCACAGACCCTTTGATGAAAGCACTTTCATTGATTTAACTCCTGTGTTCTCATATGTTTCATTAACTTCTGCAGCAGAATGATTGATTTTAACAGTATGAGATCTAGTTCAGCTGGGGGCGGCGCTGAAATTGAGTTTAGGTCTTAGGTTGATAGACTATTTGTTTATAGCATTTACACTAGGCGTGGTTTATTACATGGGTGCATGCACACATGCGTGCATACGGGTGTGCATGAGCTTAAGCCTGCCACAGTCAATAAGCACAAGGGCTTCAGAGTAATTTTTCTGACAGTGATCACCAGATGGGAAAAAGAAAAGAGGGATTTGTTTCACGTTGACATGCCTCAGCTGCATCTCTGCTGTTTCCTGCTGTACTTGAACACAACAGGCCGCAAATAAACAAGATGGCGGAAAGATCCAGCATATAAAAGTCCATAGTAACATCTTTTTTTTTTTTTAAATGAGTCTTCATTTATCATATTGCCAGGAAACAGTGAAGAGGCCAGTAGCCAGCATGGTGCTGACCCGTCTGGAAGCTCACAACCTCTTTGTGTTAGATAAGGTTGTAATAAGATATAGTCAAAGCCTGGCAACTAATCTGATATTTCACCTCTATGAGAGATAGGAAAGACATAAAAACGTATTAGGAGTGGGCACTAAGAGGATTAGAGTATGGAAACGGATGTGTGCCGGCGTTTTAATCCACTCATGCTTAACCCTTTCAAGCTGCCCAATCTGCCGCACACAAACAATAATTATGTAGCTTCGCTTCTGATGGGAGCTACTGCTCCTGTTTCAGGCAGGTGACTCCCTCCACACGCTTCGTTTACACTTCATCCTCGGCTCGTTTTTTTTTTGTGTGTGAAGGAAATGTGAAGAGTGATGTGACAGAGCTCAGGTTTGATTAAGAGTCTCTGTCCTGTGACAGCGCTGCCAACAACGTGGCTCTGTTTCACGTGAATTACTCTGAAATGATGATTAGTTTAGCAGCTGCTTGCGTGCCGGATTTGTTTAGACTGCACTTGTTTGTGTTTGGTCACACGCACATAAACATGTATTTTAGTTTGAACAAATTGATTTATAATGCTGTCGTCGCAAAATTAATTTCTTCACATGTCTTTATCAACAGGAAAATAAACAACATGGGACTCTGGCTGGGTGTTCTCTCTTTTTGGGCAAACCATTCATCACCTCTCAGGTAAAAGAGCAGGAGTTGAAAAAGGTTCCCTGCATATTTTGATCCTTAATTTAGTATATATTTAGATCTTGATCATGATTTTTAATTCTCTTCCAACTGTTACTGAATATATGATCACTTTATTAGGTTTTGGATTATTTTCTGTTTTCAAACCACTATCTAAAAATTAGAGTCTTTTTCACCACATAGACACCAAGATAGCTTGAGTTGCAACCCAATTAACAAACTGTGTTCAATTTGATAAAGTGTTTAGTGAATATGCATTAAAGTTCAATTTGATGCACTAAAGAACACTGCTATTGTTTTTTTTTCCCAACTTTGTTTTTTGCACCTTGTTTCCCTAAAGAAATGCATTTAATTGCATCCTGTCGAGGTGGAAAGACTTCTGCCCTTAGACTGCCATAAACTAACTGGTTACTAATTAGTTAACCTAATGCTTTAATGCAGACAGGAGAAAGTCTGTAACTTATTTTGGCAAAAGACAAAGCAGATCATATGTAACAGGGTTTTATTTTAACAATATTATAAATGTGAAGTTTGTCAAAATTAGGTTATTCTTTGAATTTATTTAGTGAAGAAGTTGTTTCTTCAGACATTCATTGGTGTTTGACGCTGCTACTGGCAGTTGGTGGTTACCATAGTAACCGGCTCCTCCCCCTTTTTCTGTTGCCGTTGGTAACTGTACTGTGGTTTGTGTTTTCTTTGCAAGTATTATATTTTAAAATGTTTTTTTAAAACAAATTTGACAGTTCAGTGTTTCATGAGTAAATGTTCTATGTTTTGTGTATGTTTTTAAATATTATCATTTTTAATGTTGCCCATTTTAGCAGTGTTTAATTGTACAAATGTTAACTGCTGCCAACTGCTCATTGGGAGCTATTGTTTTGTAGTTTGTTTAGGGCTATTTTATTATATTATTTAATGTATAGGGGCAGAAGCTGCTGGCCCGATGTTAACCGCCATCTTGATTTTCTCTTTTCTTAGAAGTACAATGAACCTGAGACGAACATAGAAGCACGTGTGAAACCTGACTGAAACACAATCAAAAACTAAAAAAAGGATCTGAACATAAAGTGTAAAGGAAGACAGTATTGACAAATGAGAGAGTGACGCTGCAGGTGGAGGAATTAGCAAACTGGGAGCAAGTTGTCTTTAAACTGTTGCTTCAGTGAGTCAGCAGTTTTGTGGCGGCGTTCAACTCTGTAGAGCTTCTTCTCCTGTATGCTGCACTAGAAATTCATCATGTGATTCAGTAAAAGTAGCAAACAACATTTATTCATTACAGTAGAGCATTGCAGCATTCAGTTTGTTTTGGAAAACGGAGCACAGAGCTGAAAAAGAGGCCAAACTCAAGTTTAAAAAGCACAAAAGCAAAAAAAAAAAAAAATTATGTTCTTGACCTTCTGCTCTCTCTTGACTGCACATCTCCCTAGACTTGTCTTGGGCATTGATGCAACCATACAGGTAATTCAGTCTTTTTAAAAATTAAACTGCTCTCACCTCTCTGATTGCCAATACACAGAGATTACAAAACATGTTTTTATTCTGCAGCTTGGTGGTGCTGACCCCTGATCACTCCTTTACTGGCCTGTCCATTTAGGTGGACCGCCATGTTTTTATAGATTTGTATCTGTGCTTTATGCTTCTTCACATCTTTATCTCTGACCTGACCACTGTGCTCCTCGCTCTTCACCGTCCTTTTCGTTCCCTAAGAAACCTGTGATGCTTTTCGAAACAGCCGTATTTATAGTGAGATTAAAATACACACAGAATCCAGAATCCTTTATTAAACAAACACACCAAATTAAAAACAGCCGAGTTTTAGCAGCTGTGATGTGAAACTTGAGGTCAGATGTGTGTAAAGTAGACTAACTAGTGACTAGGCAACTAGTTTCATTAAAAGTAGAGGGATATGTGCACAACAAACTATTTATACTAAATATTGTCCTCCCTCTTCACATATTCTCTACTTTATTACATAAATTCACAACAATATAAACTTTCGATGTTTTTTGAAAGATTAAAAAATTGAGAAGATTTGGCAGCATTGATATTTGCATGTGAAAAACTTTTTGCTAAATGTAAAAATCATATTTTAAGGCCTAATATTTTAAACCAGGGGTGTCAAACTCATTTTCATTTTGGACAATATAAAAATTATGAGTGTTCTCAAAGGCCGGTTGTGCCAAAATGTAGCGATAAAACCTCTTAAAACTGTTGTGAAATTTACAAATAGCTGCCTCTGCAATTCGATGAGTCGCTCTTAAACTTAAATAATATTCATCCTCTTTTCACTTCTTTGCCTCTTTTAATGTAGTTTGGCAGAATACACATGCAAATTACTTTGATTGACAAAATAATAATTAAGCACACAACAGTTTTTAAGGTTCTTGTTACGTGTCCCTCCAGAGTCTAGAGGGCCACATGAAAAGCTGCGGCGGACCAGATTTGGCACCCGGGCCTCGAGTTTGACAATCCTGAATGCAGATAAAACCCTTACAAGTTCAAGTAAAATTGTACGTTTTCACTTATTTTTGCACTGGCACACATTCAGGACACAAGACTAAGCTCAGCTAGAGAGCAGACAGCAATTAATCTTCCCTCAATAACCAGCCTGCAGCTCACATCTTTTTGTGCGAGCTGATCCCTCCCAGCGTGTTCAGTGTGAAAGGTGAAAACACCCGTTTTTGACCTTCTAACATATGTTAAAGCCTTTATTGGTTTCATGGGGCAATAACATGGCGGAGACTTTCAGGAGGCGTTGGGAGCGGTCAAAATGAAGTCATCACTCTGGGAGAGACAGCTGGATGTGAGCAGTCCAGATCAAGAGCAGGCCCGTTCTGTCATAAAGCTCTGCCCTTAAGGGCGGCACCCAGCAGCCCACCAATCGCTGCTGCGTATCGGGACATGACCCTTTTGACAGCGCGCTCTGAGAAAGCGGCTGTGCCTTACAGGAGGACATGACCATTAATAAACCGGAGTCAGCGGTTGGGTGGCGAAGGCAGGAAAAAAATAACAGGTGTCAATCTTTATTAAATGCGATCTGCCACCTTTCAAATTTCTAAATTACTCCCCAATTAAGAAGAAAAATGAAGGCGAGGATGCTCCCTGAATTTGACATCCTAATTAATTACTTCCTTTGTGTGAAGAATTGACTTATACTCCATGTCACCTTGGAGTCCTGAAGCCCATTCTGGGATGAAAATTCACGCTCAGAGCTAAAAGAAAAGTTTCCAACGAGACAGAACTACTGACAACTTCTAATTTGGTGAGGTAAGGATGCCATTAGCATTCGCTCTCTTATTCGGTATAATATCCCAATAGCTAGATGGGGAAAACTATTCCTAAATTACATAGTTAAATAACAGACAACACGCTGGTTCTGAATCCAACTTCAACATCCACGATGGCAGAACTCGCCAAGGACTTAATTGGCTTCACTGTGAGTTTTATTATCAAATCAGTTGTGGTGAATTAAAGCAGCGTCTTTCATCCTGTCCTCTCATTTGTTATTTAGTTCCCTCTGGCCATCCCTCCGGCAATCCCAGCCCAAATAGTAAGAGGCAATTTTGCTCGTACAGTCACTAGTTGGCTGTGAATTGTTTGCAATAAGAGGAAGAATGTGGAGGAAATTGTGAGAAATAAAAAAAGACTTTCTGTGACTGCCTTGCTTTTCCAAAATAAACTCACAAAGGCACAATTATGACATTCTTTACAGACAACACAACAGATTTTTGCATAAATTTGGCTTTTCTGAGCAACTTTTGTCCTTGTGAGTGGCATGGTGATAGCTTGCAGCACTGCAGATGGCTTGATGTGAGAGCGCGCTCGCGCTCACGTCTGCAACGCGACAAGTGTGGGGCGATGCTGAGCGTCATTAGAGGGCTTGTTTTTCTACATGTTTGTTTTTCCGAGCATCTCATGCTCGCTGGAATTACATCATTCATAGTTTGTAGTCAGTTTGCAATGTGATGAACCTGTGAAGGACTGAAAATTATTCCAGAAAGTCAGAATGAAAATTTAACCTTTTTTTTAGCCTCTTGAAATCTTGCTGCACATTTTTTTTTTTTTGCATTTTCTCTCACTTTAACAGCCACTTAAAAGAAATGTTTTCACATTTTGACATGTTGCAGTAACACATTTTCATATAGGACTTTATGTGAGAGAACAACAAAGGACAGTATATCATTGACATGCAGTCAGAGGAGGCAGGCGAGACGGCAATAATGATATTAGAAAATCAATTTGTCCCTTTGACTGTTGTGTAAATTAGTTTTCTATATGATTTCAACAGTTTTATGGCTAAAATGAAAATAAGTAGTGCAGAGCAGGCAGCAAATGTTCCAGGATGATTCTCCTCCTTGGTGATCAGCTGCCAGAAACTCAAAATGAAGGCAAACAAGAATGATTTTTACTATAGTGACAGATGTTTGTGGATGGAGTTCATGTAAAATTAACAAAAAGATCACACACAAACTTAATTGTAAAAAAAAAAAAAGAAATGAAGAAACTGGCTAAAATGCAAAAGAAATCTGAAATAGTGATTTATTTTTCTAGCTTTTTGGACAACAACTGAAAGAAGCAGATTGTGCTATAAAATGTCCCAATGTGTCAGGACAATACATGATACCTTAAAATGAAAATAAGGAAAATGTGTTACAGTCTCACTGCTGTGTTCGTTTCCCGACCCGATCTCATCTGATCCCACGCCTAAATGGCTTGTGGAAAACTGCAAACTGGACTTTTTTCGGTCTTTAGTTCAACAATCCGTACCCTTTTCCTACAAAGGCCAGATTTGAGTAAGCTAAAAAAATAAATAAAAGAAAAACTTGTGTCAGCAAATTCTCCACCAAGGCTCAGTATCTTCCCAGCTCTTCCACAGAAATGATGGACATCTTGACTGCTTCTCTGATTAATACTCTTCTTACCACGCCTTCCAGGTTTGGGAGTCGGCCATGTTTTTGTTTTGTGAAGCTTCTTGCACATTGTCTGCTGCGTTCCTTTGTCTTTGTGGTTCTCTCTATTTAGTGGTTCTTCACAAAAGCCACACGCAGGTGGACTGTTTAATAATTAGGTGTCTTCTAGAGTCAGCTGGTTGCTGAAAAGAGACAGAATGTGAAAGCATGTGAGGCAAAGCTCTGCGCACAGAAGATCCGAAGGGTTCACAAAGCAGAACATCTGCAGTGAAGATTCTGCAAGCTGCAGCTCTTCTCAGTCTTCCCATGTCCCCGTTTCCACTGTTTAGCAAATTGTCAGACAACCTACAAAGAGAATTATGGGCCCTGAGGGGTCTTGGGGAAATTGCACCACAGGCAGTTTTATCTGAGGGAGCTGCAGGGCCTAGACAATGCTCCATTTAAGTATGATGACAGACTGGAGGGGATGTACCCAGCCCCTTTCTATAAACTTGACAAAACCGTTACAGCTGAAAACTTAACATTTCTGACATCCCTCGCTGAAGCTGTCGCCACGGGGCAAAAGTCATCTGCCATAAATTCGGCTCATCAGACAAGTTGATGACAGTTGCCATATATTATTTTTGGATTTGTTTCATTAGCAGTGTAAAGTTTGGAGGCTTTAAACAAACAGTTTACCCTTCCAACTGCTTTGATTAACCTTTTGCAGGAAAATCTTCCATCAAAAGGATTTTTTTTTTCTCACTATAAAACTCTGAATTGTTAACTTCGATGATGATGGCGGATATAGCCAGCAGGTTTGGCTCGTATGCTGCTTTGATAAGTTCACATGAAGCCTGCTTTGGGGGTGTGTGGGGGCTCATAACAGAGAAAGATAGCCTCTTAAATGGATGCACAACACATTCAGGGGAGTGTGTTCACTTTGAAGTGGTTATTAATACACAGACGGGGAATTCCTGCGGGGATGGAGGCGAGACAGTAGCACTGCGCTGCTGTGTTCAAGGAAGCTCATTTTTTCTTCCTCCGCCAGGTTAACATGTTGGGTCGTTGCTTTTGCCTCTTCAGTGTAATTTGAATTAAACGCCACACGTGATGGCAGCAGAGAGAGACGAGCGACGTGAATGAACTTCCTCTCAGCTGTTTGTGCGCCGGCCCGTTTATGACCGCCGCTCTTTGTGAGTCACATCACCCGTCACATTTGTGATGAAACTCTGCCTGCAGCTGCTTCTAAATGCATCCCTCTCTCTTTCTTTATTTGTGAAATGGGCGCTCGCCTTGTGTTCTGTGCCGTGTATGCAGGAGTTTCTCATTAAACGCATAATGAAGAGGGGTATCAGGGACAGGCAAGGTGTTTTATAAAAAAGGAAACCAAGGGAGGAGAAGCGAGCCAAGTTACACCGCCTCACCCTGGGCTCAAAGGCGACAGCTTCTCAAGTGAGCATTGGACTTTTTCCTTATTCCAATGCTCAGAGTGAGGCAGACAAACAGAAGAATGAGTATGAGGAGGCTGCCTGACCCGTCCATGGTGATGAATAATGAATGAGCAGGACAGAAGCGGTTACCATTTGGAGACAGTTTCCTGATGAATGATTACTGGCTCCATTGGGTCTGTATTTGCATAGGAGATGAAACTGTCGAAGGGAAGACACATGGGTGTTACAGTAAGACGAGGCGGTTATACTTTTGACTGCTGAGCACGCATCTCTTGTAATGTCTTCTAATCAAGCAGCACGGCTGGTCGAAAGAGACCTCATGTAAAACTGAATTCATTAAGATTTGGAGGGAGACGTTCACTTCTAGTGCTTTTATCTGTTGTGTTTCAGGGATGTAGAAGCTCAAATGTATGTGTGTGTTGTTCTTAACAGCTTTTCTGAATCTTTGGAAGGAGCTAAAGATCAGGGTGATGGCAAAGAGGCTTTCCAACCTTACAGGAGAACTGAAATAAAACCTCAAAATATCAATAATGCATAAATATCATTCAGTAAAACACTTCCGCAACAGGAACCCTTTTATCTGATCTAGAACATTTTTGTCAATAATTGATGTGTTACAGAAAATCCAGTGTTACTTTTTCAATATTCAGTGTTAAATTTTTTTTTTAATAAGTTATCTTTTTTTATCATATAAGCATATTTTATGATTTATTTAAAAAAAACAATTTTGAGTTCTCCTGAAAAGACCTGGAGCTTCTCATCCAAGATAAATCAAAATAAAATGCAAGTGGAAAAATTCATTCTGCTACTGTTGCCTCAGTTATGTGATGCACTGCAATCATACAACAAAGAACACCCACGCTAGCTAGCTAACTAGCTAGCTAACTAGCTAGCTAGCTAGCTAGCTTAATCTTCCACCTCCTCCATGGAGGACACCTAGAGAAACATTCTAGGTGTTTCTTTGTCATGTCCAGCCATGTTTTGCTGAGTTTGTTATGATTTTCCAGCCACATTTATTAGATTGAATGTCGTCTCTGACCCAAACATTTTGGTTTTTGGCATTTTGGGATCCATTTCTTTGTTAATCATTCTGGTTTTTCCCTTTTGGTGAAGCAAGGATATGAGATTCTCTGAAACAAGTTATCGACTCTCTGTGTGATGCGGATGATGGAGCTTCCATCTTGGCAGCGCTGGATCCTGGAAATACGACCTAGAGTCCAGTGGGACTTTTTCCTCCTCATGACCCATTCTTCACTGTTGATGCTTATATTTAAAAGAAAAAAGCTTATTTATTTTATTAGTCATTAGGGAATTGTTGATGATGCTGATAGCACAGCAACAAGAAGTAGTATTTATGTCTTTTCTCTGCAAAAACACAAAATCTTACCAATAAGACAAAACTAACTTCAAAGCAACTTTTTAGAAAGATATAGAGACTTATTGACTTATTTTAAGTCAATATTTCCTTAATATTGATGAAAATGTTCTAGTTCCAATGGCAGATTGTTTAACTGATAAGAAATTTGTTCCCATGTTATAAGTTAATTTATCTGCCAATAAAACTGGTTCTTTTTCATCAAAATTAAGGAATTATTTACTTAAAACATCCTGCTGAAAAGTCGCTTTGTTATGTCTTATTTCAAGTTTACCAAGATATTTTCACTAGAAATGATAAAAATTACTTGGTGAGATTTTGTGTTTTTGCTGTATGAGAGGCTCTTTTCCAAACAAATGAATAAAATACTAGCTGAATTCATTCAATATATTCTTACACATTTTCATGTGTAAAAATGTGTAAGAATATATTTTTTCCACCGAATTTATCAGTGGAAAAAAAAAAAAAATGAGCGAACTGTTAGAAAATCTGTGCATATGGTTTACTGAAATAAGGATTGCAAACTGGTTCTCATGCTTTCCAAAGTTGAGGGAACAGATTTTCATCACCTCAGTTTTTTTTTTTTCTTTTTGCCTCCTGGCACTCAGTGGGCTCCGTGCATTTGTTACCAGGCGGCGTGTTGTACCAGCGCAGGAAGAAATGTTGTGCAACTGAGGTGAGAGAAATACCTCAGGAGGCTGAAAAAGATTAATGAGGTGAGCCATAATGATGATTTTAGCAGAAAATTAAACAAAACCAGTTGATTCATCCTTTTGCAGACAGATGAGGGCTGAGCGCCGTTCATTTCGCAGCAGCAGCTGCGACGCCGCGCAGCAGCATCAGCTCCCGGTGAAGCGAGGGGAGATGAGGATTTCACGGTCATCGCGTCACCTCACAAGGTGGACGCGCCGCTGGGAGGACGCCGTCTGACACTCGGCGGGGTGACAAGCGTCCTCGTCAATGTCAGATGTCTGTTTACGGCCCGCGCCGCCGCTTCTTGCCTCGCCACGTAGGGTCGTGCTCGGTTTGATCAGCTTTTTGAGTCGGCTTAATCTTGTCAGGCTTGACAATGAAGGCTGAGCTCCTCTGTTCTTCTTAGCGGAGAAATCGGCCTACAGCTTGCCCTATTCAAATCGGCCCAGAGATCCCCGCAGAATCCATAATCATTTCTACGAGGGATTTATGGATGTATCAAACATCCTGAAGTTAAAGCACTGATCTGCATTCTTTCCCGACGTAAGTCTCACTGAATACTTAATGGCCTTGCTAAATTCTGAAGCCCCCCACCCCCTTCCCGCTGCACTTCAACCACGCTTAAGATATGCAAAAGGCGGGTGGAAAAGAGAGAGAAGTCATCTTTTCTGCCTGGATGAAAAGAGATGAAGAGACAAGTGTCTTTTAGTGCTCTCAGGGTCGGCTGGAGCAAAGAAAAGGAGACGAGAGGTGCGGCGGTGAAGGAGAAAGCAGAGAGGAAGAAGGTGTGAGCCGTCATTACCACAAGGCTACTTTAAAATCCTCCACGATAGCACTTAGTTCAACCATTTGTAATAGAGGCCTTCTTTCACCGCACAGCACGTCTGAAAAGGAAGGAGATGCTGCACATGTGGGAGGATGAGTGAGCAGAGAAGAGAGTGGATACTCTGCCTCCCAGATGTTTGGCCTCTTTGATGGAGAAGAAATCAAATGCATTCTTTTCGTCTCTTAGAAATGCGAAGAGCATTGCTCTTCAGGGCCACAATCTGGAGCCTCCGACGCTTCTGCATGTTTAGCTGCTTTTGTGATTTACAAGGATTAGTTGTTCTCAATATGTGCGAGCACAAATGGTAACTCGCGCCAATCGTTACAGGTGATGTCAGCTTTGCAATTGAGTTGTGGTTTGTCATCGAATTACAACTAATCTCCATGTAATTTACAAGGCAGAGAGGTCCAGTTTATTCCCAGTTATGTTGGTCCAAATGATCTAAAATCAGTAAAATGTATTCTCAGCCAATCACTCTAAATTCAGGTCTAATTTGATGGCTTTTGTTGTTCTGTGATTGTGTCATTTATGCAGGGATTTGACTACCAGTAATCCTAACTGTATCAGTTAGTAATATTTACTATTTTGTTTTTCAAAACCACTTAAAAGTAAATATTTCTGGGATTTCTTGGTTTCTTTTTTAACCGTAGTGGAGAACAATTGCTAGTAAAAGAAAATACATTACAGCACATAAATACATTTCTTCATGTTTTTGATTCACATCTTTAAAACGTTTAAATTGGGAAACTTGCAGTGAAATAAGCAGCAGGATAATCATGTCCAGTTGTACGACATGCTAAAACTTTATCAACCAAATCACGTAAGTCACTGCAGAAAAGACCTTTTCATTTTTGCACATTTGTGACACTGATTCAAACTGAAACATCATCGAAGCAAGAGCCTCTGAAATGCACCATCTCACGCTTATACCCACCTTCATGTGTGGGCATGTGCTGATTGCATCGGTGCCAGACAAACAAAAACCTTTGGCAAGCTGGCCTATTAACGAGCACATCAGGCGATACCTGCACAAACAAAGCTCGAGCTGAAAACAATCTCCAGAACCGTCTTTAGTTTACACGGTCGCTGGAAGCCTCTTTGTTTAAACATGTGGCACATTTGGTGAGTCTTTTTGTATTTAACTGACCTATCGCCAGCATTAAATCTTCTCTCTCACAGATATCGCTCCTTCATACAGCATCCTCATCATTTTGCACAGAACAGTTATCAGAGCAGAGGAGGAAAACAAGAAAAGACGAAACGTGAAACCTCTCGTCGGATTGGTTTCCTGCAAGTTATTACTGATCTGTTGTTTTTTTCTCCCCCATTACTCACATTTAAAATAACAGCTTGATCACACCGTGTCTTTTTTGCTTTACATATGTCAATATTGTCAGTTCACTGTAAATGGTGAGACTCGGCACATTCAAGGGAAAGTTGCATATTTACTTAAACTATAGCTGCTGAAACATGAAGCTGTTAAACATCGAATCTGATGTTTCCGTGAAACGTGTGCATATACTGCAGCTCCATTTTGTATAATGTATATTTTTCTACTTTCTTCATATTAGAACCAACTGACAACCTGAGGATAAACACTTGATTCTGTATTTCCAGGAAATGAGCACCTGCAAGTAGTCAGTTAATTATCAGCTGGTTAAATCAGAAAGTAGGTCATGTAACTCTCCGTTGGAGCCGCTCCATGCATTCCGGAGGTAAGTGATTCCTCATCAGTGCAGACTGAGAGTCTGCATAAAGTAAAATATGATTGATTTATGCTATTACTGGGTTGTAGCTGCAGAATTTTCTAAAACATTTTCTTGTCCAACAAAAAAAGAAGTTAGGAAAACGTACAGCTCTATTATATTAAGGCAAAAATCTAAAATCCTTTTTTGGATATGTTTCATTAAAATATTACATATTTAATTTATTGCTGAAAAGGTAAAAACTAAAATTATTTAGCATTTTTAAATGTGAAAAAAAAAAGAAAAAGACCTCTGATTTTGGCCCACTGTGCAAAACGTTTGGGCACCACTGAAGTAAAGAAATTAATTCCAAAGAGAAATTTAGATCTTGTTCACGAATGAGGGAAGAAGGGAGCGGGAGATCGATAGGCGGATTGGGGCAGCGTCTGCCGTGAAGCGGGCGCTGTACCGGTCCGTCGTGGTGAAGAGAGAGCTGAGTCAAAAAGCAAAGCTCTCAATTTACCGGTCGATCTACGTTCCCACCCTCATCTATGGTCATGAGCTTTGGGTCATGACCGAAAGAACGAGATCACGGGTACAAGCGGCCGAAATGAGTTTCCTCCGCAGGGTGGCTGGGCTCTCCCTTAGAGATAGGGTGAGAAGCTCGGTCATCCGGGAGGGACTCAGAGTAGAGCCGCTGCTCCTCCACGTCGAGAGGAGCCAGTTGAGGTGGCTCGGGCATCCGGTCAGGATGCCTCCTGGACGCCTCGCTGGTGAGGTGTTCCGGGCACGTCCCACCGGGAGGAGGCCTCGGGAAAGACCCAGGACACGCTGGAGGGACTATGTCTCTCGGCTGGCCTGGGAACGCCTTGGGATTTCCCCGGAGGAGCTGGAAGAAGTGGCTGTGGATGGATGGATGGATGGATGGATGTTCCATATTAAATGGCTTCAAGGTGAATGCAGCCTGAGAATCGGAGAGAAGAGATACTTCTGTTGGGTAAATTACTTCGTAGTTGCAGGTGGCATTTTGTCCTGCTTTAGATCGGTTCTCAAGCTGCCATGGGACAAACGGGTGACACGCGCTGCCACCCTGCCGGTTCACTGTCGGCTCCTTAATATAGGATGTAGCTCAGGGCTACATCATGTCAAGGACTGTGTCTGCATTCCTGGTACTGGTGGAGGAGTTGTGGAGCAGAGCTGTGGCGGCTGCTGCAGGAAACAAACTGTCTGTCTCCGCGTGTGAAGCCGGAGTTAACACAATTTATTTTCTTGTAATGAAGCTCTTAAGGTTCTCTTAAGATTCTCTGACTATTTGTCAGGTGCAGAGTCTGTTTTTACCTTTTTGGTCAGCACTGACTTGCCAGCTCTCAAAATAAATTGCAGTGGAAATAAAATTCGATGTTTACCATGAAGCCGACAATAAAAACAAGAGGAATACAGACGTCATAACCTTTCACAATGACGCAGAAACACGTATAACTCTTGTGTCCCAAACTAAGACGGAATGAGGAACATTTGCATTGCAACTTACAGCATTATAAATATTTATTTTGGTTTTATAATGTTCATGTAAAATGAAAACAGACCTATGACATAAATTCACCTGGTCTGGTCTTTAAGTTTTTCACTATCCTGCATGTTTCATGCATTTCTCTGCCTTCACACATCCAACTTAAAGAAACAGGTGACTGAAAGGCTTCGTACCTGCATGCAGAAGAAGCACTGCAGGTGTGCAGGAAAACATTCAACACATGAAGTGCAGATGAGGGGCAGGATTGAGCATCTCATCCAAACGTAGATGAGATTAGCCGTAGGTTTTTTGTCGTTTATGTGGCGTTCACACGCATCCGGAGTTCTGGGAGACCAGAAATGATCATTTTGAAAACGTGTCCCAGAAGAATAACTTGCATTGTTGAAATTCCATCCATCCATTTTCTTACACCTTTGTCCCTCAGTGGGGTCAGGAGGGTTGCTGGTGCCCATCTCCGGCTAACGTTCCAGGCGAGAAGCGGGGTCACCCTGGACAGGTCGCCAGTCTGTCGCAGGGCAACACAGAGACACACAGGATAAACAACCATGCACACACACACTCACCCCTAGGGACAATTTGAAGAGGCCAATTAACCTGACAGTCATGTTTTCTGTGCATGTGGAGAAAACTCACACATGCACAGGGAGAACATGCAAACTCCATGCAGAAAGACCGAGGCCGGGAATTGAACCCAGAACCTTCTTGCTGCAAGGCAACAGCTCTACCCACTGCGCCACTGTGCAGCCCCTTGTTGAAATTTTATTATTAAATAAAGAACTACATTACAGAGACTGTCAGCTCAGCCATGCTAACTCTGTTGATGTTGGTTTGAAATGATATGCCTCAACATTTCATTGTCATAGTTAAGAGGGCAGAAAATATCTTCAATGTTTTTCTTCCTACATTGAAGCTATTTTTAAAAATTGGTATCGGCTAACATCGTCTGAGGTTTTACAAAACAGCCAACAGATTCTGATGGATGAATCTCTCACCAAAATACAAACTTATTTGAGCATTCTGGTCTCAGTTTGTGTTTGTTGATCAGGAAATGCCTGAAGCAGTTAATATTATCTGATTGATTAACCTGCAGCTACAGACCAACCTTATCTACAACCGCATTGTAACAGCTGTAATAGCCACGATACGCTGAACGTTATTAAAAAGAAACCTTGAAAACACGTCCCTAAAGACTTATTGATGCATTTCTTTGTGGAACAATTGGCCTCTTAATACAACAGAAACACGGAACCGCTCTCATCTTTCTTTTGTATTTATTTTAAATCAAGTACTTCACTAGAGCAGCGTTGTTGTGAGGGGAAGAAATAACACCCCTGTTGCTCTGTATCAGAACAGGTAATAAATGTGTCATGATAATTATGTGCAGGTTGGACTGTGAACAATTAACATTATGTTCAATGCCAACACTCTAATTGCAAGTAGGTTTCCAATGGTGAAGCTAAATGGAGCGTAGGAGGATGGAGGTCAGGGCCGTGACTTTCATTCAGAGAAAGCAGAGAGTGTTTCCAAACCAGACCTTCAATAAATGGGATTTCTTTTTATTTTAGACGTTGCAATCATGTCCTAACCTCAATCAAGAATTTTACAATCCTACCCTTACAGGCAAACTAATTGCTTTGGATAAATATTTTTAAAAGCTCTCTCTTTTCTCTTCTATCTTAATACCGACATTAAAAACAAAAATGTCTCAATTATGAAAATGCGAGAGATTTTTCATCTTTTCTGTGCGACAAAGGGTAAAAAAAAAAAAAAACGAAAACAAATTAACAAAAGGTCCATAAGTCTAACACATGGAGTATTCAAATTAAAACGCATTAATGTCTGAAAGAACAGGACATTTTATAGAGCCTAATTTCAACTTTTTCAAAGCACATTGGGGAAAATCATAGATCAGTAGAGGAAAAATATCATGTGCTCGTAACATTTATGTGTGAAATTAAACATGAAATAGTAGCTGTCTTAGCTGACACAATAAAACCGAGCGTCCTCTTATTTGCTCTTCAGCACATTTTGTAACTTTAATGCAAACCTGTTTTAAAGCAGCTCTATTATTACAGCGAAGATGCAAAGACATGCTGCAGGAGCCGAGGAGTGCCTCAGCGTCGCTCCATCACCTTCAGCCCAGGTTCTGTTGTAGTCAGATGAGGAACCCGATGACAGTCAGCTCCGCAGGTTAAGAATAAGGGTTAGATTTCCGAAACGTTGGGCTCTTTAAAGCTTAGAGGTGTATGTCTGCCCAAGCATGCCAAATTGGCTGTGAGTTCAAAGAGAATCGGTAAGAGCAGAGAGTTGAGGTGAGACCCGGTTATCTCTCTGCAGCTCTAAAGCCTCTGTAATGACGGCTCCATCAGCCTCCCTTTGGAGAGCGGCGGACCACAGCCCTCAGGATCTGCACGACTCATTTTCAGCACCACAACTCGTGCTTTCCTCAAGACATCACATCATCGGCTCTTCAGCCTTGGACACGCAAAGTGGAAAAATGTAAGAAACTGAAGAAAAAATATTAATTCTCATCTTTTCGATAAAATTAAATCAAATTTTATTTGTGTAGCACATTTCAGCAGCAAGGCATTTCAAAGTGCTTTACATCATTAGACACAAAAACACAGAGTCATACAACGTTGAATCATCAAAAACATAAAATTTCCGGCCGAGTCGAAGTTCTGCCCTTATGGGTAAAAAATAAATAAAACTCCAACCCGCACCACTTTTCAACAACGGGGGCTCCAAAGAGTTAGAAAACCTCTTTGCAGCTTTTAAATTACTGTCAGAAACTTTGACCATCCCTGAAGGACAAAAACAGGAGTCTGAGTTGATCTTTTATCCGTTTCATATTTTGCCACTTCATAACCAAAGTCTCGTCTATTTCATCCGAATGATATGACACACCAGCACCGTCTGAAAACTGGACCATTCTGTGTGATTAACTTTCATCCAACCCTCTCCATTGTTCCTCCAGTTGTGTCATTTTAAGTCTTTTTAGCCTTTTACAGTTTTTCTTCAAACAGTGTTTGTGTTTAATTCCCTCCATCATACCTTAAGATCCGACTAGCTTCCTGGTTAACACCTGAAGCAAAGCTTCCCTAAGCATAATACTACCGCCACCATGTTTTACTTCGGGAATGGTCTCTACACAGTCATATGCGGCGAACATAATGGGTGACGTTGGATGACTTTGACAAACTTTAGATGGGATTCTTATGAAATTCTTGTCTCTAATGGTTAAATCCACAAAATGCAACAGTTGTTGCATCAACAGATCCTGATATCATCCAGAGCTGCCATGACCTCTTGGCTGCTTTATCCCTGACCTCTCTGCTCTGTTTGTTGGTGATCATGATACTTTTTGTTCATTAGTAAACCTCTGAGGTCTTCTCCACTCAGCTGGACTTATACTGAGACAAGCAGCTATAGCATCTTTTACAGTTCGGCTGCACTTGGCTTTGAAAGACAGTACAATATAAAGAAACACATGTTAATAAATGTTAGCATTTATTTGTGTAGGTTTTTTATTTTTATATGTTGGTCTGGCATGTAAAGAACCTAAAACACATTAAAAATATGAGGTTTTCCATGAATAAAAGTTCAAGGATTACAGTCAATACTTTTACAAGGCATTGAGTTTGAAATAAATAAGAGAAAATTGACAAAACTTCTGGTGTGGTGTATCTTCTTGCACGTTAGAAAACGTGGTATTTGCTGTAGGTCACAATTCAGGATCCAAAATTCTCTGAAAAACATAAATGATGTTTGTTTTTTTTCATCTTCCTGCCAGCTATTTGCTTCATCAAAGCGTTGCAGCATGCAGGCTCCATCTTGATGCTGCAGGTGCCCCAATCAGCCAACACAAGGCACTGTGGTGAAAACAGGGCTGAGAGCCCTTGTTGGCTTTCCACCTCGAGTGCTTGTTTGAACACATGAGTAGGTCACAGTCTCCACCTGCAGTCAGCCTCAACCTTAATGACAGCAAAGCAAAACGGGCAACCCGGCTGTCAAATAAGAATTAGAGTGTTTTAGTTACATTGTGTGAATTTTTCTTTTTCTTTTTTTTAAAGTCAAAAAAAGGTCAAAAGATCCAGATCCTGTTCATTTAACATAGTAATAATAATAACATATTGAATTGCATTTAATCTTCTTTCAGTTTAATTTATATTCAGTCTGTACAAGCTGAGCAAGACATCCACATTGTACCATCACACATCAAGCAGATTAATACATGTAACTTTGTCTCTGCAGTGACAGAAAACACTGACTGTGAACCCAGTAACTACATGTAACTACATGTAATTACATGTAACTACATGTAATTACATGTTTAGTTCAAGCTCATTTATCTGTGGAAGTAGTGCAGCTAGTTGGGTTCACAGACAGCAGGAGTTACAAAGTTAAAAACACTTTGCTTATAAATCGACCCAAACCTTCTCCCTCCTGATGTTTGTTGATTTGATGAAGCTGCAGCCTTTGTCTGAATTTACATCAGATTATTTATACCACTGACACCAGAGTAGATTTACAAGTGAACCAACTGTAGATGTTTGCCTCGTTTTTTGTACCTCATGCTGGGCTACATGACGGTGGAGCATTTTCTCCTTGGTTACCAATGGTTAGACGCATACATTCTCCATAATGTAATATTTAATTGCATTTTACTAATCTTACTTATGAAGTATATGAACATGAATGGCCTGACCTTATAGAAACTGCCAGTCCGTTTGATTGACGTCGCTGTCGCCTTTCTTCATTTAAAGATTCACAATAAAATGCATCCTTTCTGTTTGAGCAGAAATACTGACAAATAATCTGAACCTCACTTGTGTCAAAAACAACTGAAGAGACTTTTAAGTTGCCAACACTTTTTCTTAATAGTGTGGATAGCCTTAAGGTGGACCGGACAACAAAACTCCCACAATCACCTTAGAAACCCTGCCAGAGTCATGTCAGGGCAGGCGCGGAGCTATCGGGGGGGCTGGGGCCAACCCGGGCCCGGATGGGTGCCCGGGTCTGGAGGTGCCAGGGAGGAATGGTTTCAAGTTGCTTTAATGTCAGATTATAGACGGAGAAAGTGCGCCCTCGCCTGTTCAAAAAGGCGTATGTAATGTTAAAGTCACTGTCCCTCAATGGAATATATAGTAGTCAGTCCCAGTGACTGTTTGACTCACGGCTTAGCCAATGTTCTTCCTGGGTAAAAATGAAACGAGAAACACGGCCCAAACCGCAGGTGATACACGTGAGGGCCAGTCATTGGCCCCGCCCCCTGGCCCGACGCTGACTTGTTCCGCTAGTGTGTCGGGGCCAACATTTTACTGAAAACTCTCGCTGTTCCTCCTGAATCCCAGGTTTGATAATAACCCAGAAACTCCTTTCCAATACCCTGAAGAAAACTACAAGACTGACAAGTGTGATCCATTAATTGTTAAGACATTTTACTTTTGGACAAATCTCAAGTACATCTTGTACATCTTGATTCAGACTCAACCGATGAGTTGGTGACCTCCACTCAGGTCAGTGGTTTGTCTTCTGAAAAGTTGCAGACATTCTGATTTCAGACTTTACTTGACTTGGACCAGTAATTAAAACTAAATTCAGATATCATTTCATTTATTTTAATTGGAGGGGACAAGGCTGTAGACTGCAGAGGCACCATGCCTGCAGCCACTGTAATAAGCTGCGTCTTCATCCAAAGCCAACTGCTAAAAGTTACTTGCAACAAATTAAAACCGAGCCTAATTGAAACAGTTTCTGGCTATTGTTAGCCGTGTCCTTTTATACCACCACTTCCAAACTCATCAAAACAAAAACTGTAATTTGTGGACCTGCTTTTAGGGAAAACTGTTTCAGTTCAGGTTACAAATGTGATTTGATTCTGTCTGACAGTCAAACAAATGTCACAGGAAAGCTCTTTAATGGGTACTAACCACAATTAATTGGATGTTTGTGTTAAAGAGTGGAAAAAAGACCTTTTGGTGACACAGGAGGATGTGTGTTTTCGTGTCCATGTGCCATTTTTAGCGAAGGAATGCTGGAAACCATTACTAACTTTATTTGCAAAATGCTTGTGGGTCTGAGTTTAATTGGAAACCAATTAAAATCACAGCATGAAAACTCTTATAATAGTCAAGAGCTTGTCTACAAGAATTCAAGTTTATAGAAAATGCCTCATTTCACTAACACTTCCCATTTAGTCTACACTGAGGTTTTAATAGAGGCCGTGTGACATGAAAGGCGGCAGAGGACACAGCAACTTGGTAATGTGCAGCTCAGAACATCGCAAACTGCAAAACCAAGGATGCCCCGATTCAGCCGATGACCTTGCCAGGCGGCCAGGCATTTACGAGTAGCAGGATCCTAGCTGTGATATGTCAGCCCTACAAGAAAAAGTACTTGTGTGCTCACTTCCACCGTGACCGCGGCTTTTTTGGTTCAGCAAACAACAGCTCTTTCAAAGGTTGCACTCATTTAAGGGCTCCCAATTGGGCACTGACCTGCCAGCCTGGCAAAGTGTGCGCTCGTTTCATTCGAAGCTCTTGACTTGACTTTTTTTCTATTACAGGGAAAATGGCCAACAACAAAAACTGGAACGCTACGTGGTAGGAAGGAAATTTAAAAAGCAAACTGATTCAATTGCCACAGCGCAAAGATTTTAATTCACTTGGGCTGATCTGAGTGAATAAATATTTTAATCACTTTTTCATGTAGTGGAGCCAACATGGATGGGCTGATATTTTCAATGTTAATCATAGAATATGACTCAAATGTCAATATTTTTGGTTGTAACTATTGAACAGATTGGAAAGGATGGTTTATGGATAAAAATTGACTAATGTAATCCTATCCAAATTTGGAGATTACAAGAAAACAAATTTACATCTGACAGATAAAGACATTTTAGCTGTTAAAAAAAAGAAAAAAGCATTTTGAACTTCAGCTGAAGTAAACTTTCTGGTTGCTGAATGGACTGGAATCAAGCATTAGGGTCTTTTAAGGTTTGTTTTGTCTCCTGAATAAAAAGCTCTTAATTTTTTAAGTTCTTTTGACAGCATCATGTCCTTATCGTGTCCTAAACTGCCGTCACACTGCTGCTCCCTGTTCTGCTGTGTTTGCTGGGAAACTAATGTGTTAAAAAAATCTAAACATGACCAGGATGCTGCAGAACTTCATGTTTTCACTTCCATTTTTAAATTAAGTTTGTGTATTGGGATTAAGGGTGTGGAAGTGATTTTTTAGCTATATTTAGATGTGAATGTCACCTTATGTAAAGAAACGTGACTGCAGTGACTGGAGGATCTGCAATCAGTCCAGCATGATGGTACAAGAACTTTCTCCTACGCCATGTTTAGCAATAATCTACTCATTTTTTATTTAGCACACTCCTTAAGATGCTATAACTTACAAATACTACGGAAACAAAATTATGTTGCCATGCAGTCAGAGAATAGCTCAGCAGAGCGAGTTAAACCCTGATGCAGCAGAGGCAGGACAAACAGAAACAGGATTCTAGTCCTCAGGAGTTTCTATCCTGTGATTTATAGATGTATTCGTTCCCACAAATAATTACTGGCTTGACAGCAGAACTACAGTGATGAGGGAAATCAGCCACTTGATTCAGGTTTGTGGGAGACGGGATGTCGCCCATTTGCAGTAGTATTCCAAGGACTGAAGCTCTAAGGTGCTGAACCTGGCAACTTCAAGTGGTGGACACACATCCGCTAAGCACTTACTGCCCAGCTAATGTTTCTGCTTTGTGGTTTAACGCTTGGCTTAATGTTTTACACACTTTGCTTCTCATGAATTAATTTTTTCCAGATAAATTTTAAAGCACTTTAAATTGGCCTAGATTTCACTTTGTTTCAGTTCTGGTTCTGGAACGAATCTGTGGACCAGCAGCTTAATTAAAACTCTGTCATGCATAACGGTCACTGCAGTGGACAGCTATCTAAAAGCCATTTTCTTGTGTTTCTTGTGGATTTTTACTGGTGCATCATGCAATACACTGCCAACTACTGGCCATCCACTGCAAGTGCAAGACAAATTTTGCTAAATCCAATATGGCCGACAGACGAAGAAGCATGCCAACCAACCCAGTGCCTCCTTCCACCTTACAGGATTCTTGAAAAAAATATTATGAAATCAGGTAACCCCTAAAAACCAATAAAACTGATGCATTTTCAAAAAATTAATGATCACCTAGAAAAATTCCTAGAACATTTTCTTTTCCTTTTTACAATTTTTTCCCCACCTTGTTTATGCCTTAAGAAAATCAAAAACACTTTGGGGGAAAAAATATCCTGATGTAAAAGATCATAATTCATGATAAAGCAGTAAAAAAAAAACACCTGTAACACTTTATTTGAAGGGGTGTAAGGCATAAGACGGACATGACACTGTCATAAACATGACATAACACCTTTTATGAACATACAGAAGTCTTTATGAATGTTTATGACAGCTGTCATGAAGTGTCATTCGGTAAATAATGACACTTTTAATGCAAAGTTGCTCTAAAAGTTGCATTGAAAGTCCATTAAAAATGCCAACTTTGCATGATTTTGTAAATTATGATAATTTAATGCAAAGTTGGCATTTTTAATGAACTTTCAATGCAACTTTTAGAGCAACTTTGCATTAAAAGTGTCATTATTTGCCCAATGACACTTCATGACAACTGTCATAAACATTCATAAAGACTTCTTCATGTTTATGACAGTGTCATGTCATGTTTATGACAGAGTCATGTCATGTTTATGACAGTGTCATGTCATGTTTATGACAGTGTCATGTCATGTTTATGACAGTGTCATGTCAGTCTTTTGCCTTACACTTCTTCAAATAAAGTGTTACCTTTTGGTTTTACTGTCGTCTTTATACTTTGCAGGTTTACTCTGTCCTGTTGTTTCCATCTGTTCCCATCCGCTTGGCTTTTCTTTAGTTGGTTTTGTGTAAACTCTACAATACGTGGCGGCAGCAATAATTAGATTTTAGTTATTAGGTTTTGGTGTTAGTAGGGAAGTCGGAATGGCTTTCCACTGGCTTAACATACCAAAGTGAAACTCTACTTTATGAAAAAATTAGACGATTGTTAATACAGAAAACTAGACCTGTTTGCGTAGCTACAATCATGTTTATCTTTCTTTGATTATTTCTCTTCACATCAGCGGTCCTCATGACAAAGCAACGACTTTACCATCCGTTTTAAAAATGTACTCGATTACAGCGCCCAATAATCGAGTCATCTCTCCATCCTGCTGCTTTGATAAAACTCAATTCTCACATCCTAAATGTGAAGATAATACAACAGTTCTCTTTATGATGCATGTAGTGTTTAATTTATTAAAATGAATATTTAAAAATATTACACCTCCAGGCAGCATGAAGCATTGTAAAGGATTGAATGTGTTGGTGTTTGATGGCGAAGGCCAGAAAATTACATTTCTATAAATTGTAAAACGGCCTGAGGATGATGTTTTTCAGGCTACCCTGTAGTTCGCTTCCAGCCTGGCACTAAACAACATTTTCTGGGTTAATGTAAAACATGTATGTGTTCTTTGCTTCAAGCATTGGCTCCAATCACCTCACGTCTCTCTCCCACGTCTCCAGAAGTGGCCACCCTTTGCTAAACTTTCAACTTATGAAGGTTATATGTGGCACACAATTACAACGAGACAGCAGGAAACGGCTTTACTACTGCATATACAAAAGCCTGGGTGGGGTGAATCCAGGGTGTTGCAGTTAGTTTGTAGGTTGAGACGGCTGCCATCCGCGTTTCTGAGGCAACATGTGAAAATGAGGTCTGGTGCCAGATTGTGGAGAGCGGATGTTTGGCTTTGAAGCGGAGCAGCATAGCTGTCAGAATCAGTCATGGATGGGATGTTCCTATCCACAGCCTATTAGAGAGCTGTTTATCAATGCAGCTGCCAATCAGAGCAGCTCTTGCTTTGCCTGTTCTTATCTGGACTCTATAACTCCTACATATAGTGCAAGTCCTGTTCATTATGTGTGGCTTGTACTGCCAGATCCCGCTTCTAATGCAATGCTGGAGAAGCAGTGGGGAAGCTGTGAATGCTGTACAACTGCAATGCTCTTGTCTGAGCAGATGGCTGCAAGTGTAAGTGTTAGGAGGAGAAGAGAGTCTGACAAAACATTAAGATCCAGCCCAGAAATACCAGAAATGTTCGTGTTGCTGAAAGTGTACTACCTTGTATTTTTTATTTCCCATTTGGTTTGCAGACTGGCTCAGCCGCTCCCTAAAAGACAATCCAATCATATTTTTTACCCCTAAAGGAAGTAAGATTCTTAAAAAGTGTGGGAGCAATTTTTTTTCATAAAGGTTTCATAGCTCTAATGTCGACATCAGAAGAATAAATGCAATAATGCAGCTTTTCTCCTGAAAATGACGCTATTTTGATGGACTTTACAGCATAATAAGCTGCCCTGAAGTTATGCTTGTTAAATATGTCACCATTTATTCAGAATTACATGAAACGACTACTGTCAAACAAACAGGCCACAGATTAAACCTAAAATATATTCTATAATGTGCATTACATGCATCACATCTAAGAGATCTAATTTTCATTTCCCGTTTACTTTGGCTCATAAAAAACCTGCATACAAGAGGATCTTTATTTTAAGCATAAAGTCTATCAGATTTATAGATTTCACATTGAAATTAGGCTTTTGATTTATTTTTCCACGGGGGAATTACATTACAACATCAGCTTTGATGACCATTAAAGAAAACAAAACAATTATTGTGATATTTCTTAGGTCAAAAGTCAAACATAAAGGCTCAAATATTTGCATATATCACTTTGTGAAGCAGTCAACAAAATCCAATTCTGAGTTGGTTTTGTCAGCTTTTCCTGATACAAAATTGATACATTTTAACAGTTTGGCTGGTTTTCTAGCTTTTAAACCAAAATAGTTTGTCTAAAATTCAAAGCTGAGCTGCTCAAATGATTCTGGAGAAATATTTTATGGTCAGACAAGACAAGACAAGTAGTTTGTCTGAGAAACTCGAGGTAAAATTTTGCAGGTGTGCAAACAGAGTAAACCTAAATATTGACTTTTTTCCAAAATAAAAAGGCATAAAAAATATTTAACATGAAAAAGAGATTTAAAGGGAGACAAAACACAACAAAACCCATACAACATAATCAAACCAAAAGTCAAACATATAAACAACATGGTGCAGATAAAAAACATAAGCTCATCCTCATTCAGTATAGTTGAATATGAAATATATTGAAAATCCATTTGTATCATATTTTGTGACATTTTTAGTGATAGTGTTTGCCATCTTGATAAATAAACTCGTATGCCTGAGGGAAACAATAATGTTTTCTAATATTTTAAAATGTATCCAATAGTGCTACTGACACTAAAGTAAAACAGACGAGCCACTGCCTTTCTCACAGCTATCGCCCAATATTGCTGTGGTCTTTACAAAGTTAAACTCAGATTAATTTTGGCTATTCAACAAGTGACTGAGGTGTCATTTTACATTACCTGACTCTTGAGCCGAGCGCCTGTCAGTTTTTATTTAAATTGAAAAATCTGTCTACCTCTCCTTGTTGCACCCGGTGTAAACACTTCAAGTGCAGATATATTATTTTTATTGGCTGATTCTATTTTGCCTGGCATTATTTATCGCTTTAATCAACCCAAATAAATTATGTATATCAAATAGAGAGCTAGACCCTTTCAATCTTGTGCCGTTCAGTTTTGTGTTCCCTGGAAATCTGCAGCTCAGGTCTGATGGTTAAGCGTGTCAGTGTGCATTTCTTTATTTTAAATGTTCCCGTTTCCCAACACTTTGCTAAGAGAAGGCCTATACATGTCATTTCAGCAGGACTTTGGAGGGGCTCGCAGTGGTTAATAATTCAGGCCATGAGCTTGAGGCTTGCATCGAGGTGAACGATGCAGCGGTCTTGTTAAACATTCATGTTTCAGCTTGCCCGACTCCTGGAAGGCATTTGACCGCTACAGCGATAATTCAAAAGGTAAAGGCGTCTCATAGATATTAATATCAATTTGATGTCTGTGGTGTCAAATCAGCCCCTGCTCAACAACAGCACTGAGCTACTAATCTTGTTTTTTTCTCTCCGACTTGCTGGTGTGTGGTTGCTGCATCCAGAACATTAAAATTCACATGTTTATGTGCTGTGTTGCCAGGACAGCACAGAGTTCGTGTTCGCCGTCTGTTCAGCTCAATGAAAAAATGTCCTTCACATGAACATATCATGTAATGATTCCTCGATTATTAAAATTCCTCGAGGAAAATTATCTGCCTCGAAGCTTTGTTAAATTATGTTTTATTATTTAGCGGGTTAGTATTTATGCTGCGCAACGCTCTCACTTCCGTCTATGAGTTGTTGCTAAGTGCTAGCAGCATCATTTCCTATTTTCCAGTTCGGTCTGGGAGGATTTTATTGATTAGTAAAAATGTCTGGGTTTTTATTGTTTTTGGGGGACCGGTAAGCATCTTTAAATTGACTGGCGTGATGCCTGGAGCACCGTAGCCTTTCTCCTCCTGAAGCTGCTGCCTGGTGGCGGTGAAGAGCGCGGCAGGTGCATTTATACAGGTGAGCGATTAGACTGAACCTGTAGTTGATGCTTAACATAAGTGTAGTTTTACAGATGAACCAGAAAATAAATATCATATCATCCCGGTCTCAACCAGTGGGTGGCGCAGCGCATCGTGGAGTTGATGTTTGTGTGTGATGAACGAAGGTGTCAAAACCCGTTACTAACGCGAACACAAAAGCTATAAATATCTGAGCAAGGTTAGAGCTCATTTATTAAATTGACTTAAAATGAATACAAACTAAAAACTGGATATTTTTTATAAGCGTATTTGTATTATTAAATTTAATTTCAAATTTTTGTATACATTTTCTTCAGGTTAGCTTATAAACTGAGCTATTAGTGTTACAGGTTAACTTTCTAAGTAAGAAAAGTAACTGTTAGGGATGCTCAAATATAAAAAACTGGACTGATATTGATATCTGATAGTAACACTGCAGTTGTGTTAGATTTACCAATATTTTAGCGATTTGTTTACCCGATTAATTGTAAGAATAATTCATAGAAAACTCGATTACTAAAATATTCGTTTACAACAGCCCTGATATAACAGAATGTGATGTACTGAGAATTAGCTGGAGTCCCAGACCTTTATCCGTCTTGTGGTTTTGTTTTGTTTTTTGCACATTTCAGAGTGAATACTAAACCTGGTCTTATAGTTGATTGAAACATTTGGAAATGTAAGTGTTTTAAGTGTAGCATTTTGAATATTAAAGGTATGTAAAAACTCTCTAGCTCATTTGTTTTAGAACTAAAAACATCTTGTTTTGTTTTCATTGACCACAGTTGAGTTTACAAGTTAAGATTCATAATAACAAAATGCAGCTACTGTACCCAATTTTAACTTGAAGTTTTTGTTTTAAATGTTTACTTTTGTGACACCAAACCCACAACAAACCTCGCAATAGTAAGAAAAAAAATAATATTTTGACTGTTTCTTCTGAAAAATTATCATTATCAATACCTATAATGGATACGACTGGAGGGGATTAAAGATTTTTTTCTCTCTCTGAGACTTTTAAAGATATTGTGGAGCATTGTTGAACTGTGTCTCCTTTACTGCAGCCCAGAGCGAGCTCATCAATCATGCTCACAACACAACAACACAAATTAGTTCTTTTTGGGTGGCAGTGATTTATTAGGAAGGCAGCTGGATATGTAAGACTAAATTGTTTTTCTTCTCTTTCATAATTCATTTGATTCTCCAAACAACAATTTTTCTGGCAGGTCTTTGTTGTTCTCAGAGTTTGAATCTTTTCAAAGCTGTAGCTGGTGAAATTGTTTCTTTTTCTGTTTTTATTTTTTTTTCTTTCTTAAAACTAAAGCCTGAGTTATTAGTAACTGGAAGAAGCTGAAGGAAAGCTGAGACAGAAACAAATTAATTTTTGGTTGCCATCTTGGAATATGTCCATTTCTGAACTACTGTAACGTAACATAAATATAATCCCTGATAACGAGACAAGGAAAATGTGTCTTTCCTTCCTGTGTGTTACAATTTATAAAGGAGCAGGACTTGGCAAGTAAATTAGATTATTATAATCAACTGATACATACTCCCTCAAGACATTTTTTTAAATGAATTACAAGAAAACACGGCTCTGTTTGATAAAACTACAAACCTATTTCTTCACAAGTGAATCAGGCAGATGCTTTGACGCTGTGCGAATATCCAAACACACCCAGAGTCCCAGTTTCTGGGTTTTATTTAATTATGACCTTCCAGAAACTAGGCTGACCATATGAATACATAACTTCCAACATATTCAGACTTCATTCCCAAGCCAACTCCTACTGACCTTACAGCTTGAAGTCCATCTTGTTCGCAGCTCCCACAGATGGCAATTTGGCCACGATCACATGGTAAGGTTACATCTGAAATGTGATTATATGCAGATTGTTTAGGGTGGAAAAACAAAATGAAGGAACACATTTTAGATATTAGGAAAAGTAACCAGAAATAATGTGTATTTCAGTTAAAACCTTCGAAAATGACAAAACCGAGGAAATCAAACACCAACAAACAAAGCTGCATTTCTGCAGATGCATATTCAGTCAGTGGACTGGATCATTGCAAATAATTTTCAGATAAGAAATTAAGTGACACAAAAGGTTGAGGGAACGGTAATAAATTCCTGTGACTGCAGGAATTGCTGAGCTCCTTTGACTGTAAGCACATTTTATTGCATCTTAAATAAGCTTTTCTGTTTTTTCCTATAGCTTCAAATACTTCAATTTCATGCTTGGAAACAGCCCTGTATGCTACAGTTTGAGTATTGTTTAAAAAAAAAAGAGGCCACGGTGTATAGGTCTACCTGCTTTAATGAATTACTGAGTTGTTTTTATTTTTAAATAAATAAAAAAGGATAAAAGCCTTGGTGCTGCGACAAGTTGAGGCAGCCAGAAAGCATTAACAGATGGGCCAGCGCTGTGGCTTTTTATCAAATATGCTGACAATAGAAAATAATATAGAATATTCCAGCCTAATTCATCTAATGCAGTTGTGAGCTGGAGTCCAGAAGAAAAAAAAATAGTTCAGACTCTTTTCTTTTTATAGCTTCTTGTCTGTTACCTTTAGCCATTCCAGATTCAGCATGAATTGCTTTGAATGGATCTTAATCTATTGTAATAATCACTGTTCTATACAATAGCCCATAGTTGGACATTTACTGAATTAATTTCTGTCTAAAAGGGGCAGTAGAGGTGGTGGACTAATACCACTAATACCACTGGAAAATGAAAAGTCGAAGCAGGTCCGATATGCAGTAAGTGCCTCACATCTGCAGGGATTTGATACAACAACAATCATAGCTGCTTATTTTATAGTTTTAATAGTTATCTCTGCTCTCAGGGGTTCAACCAATCAGCACCATGTAAACATGAATGGCACTCCTGGATTGCCTGCTTTGCAAAACCAGTCAGGTAGCATTGCGTCTCGGTGCTTCAGCTTCTCAAGCCGCATTTTGTTTCAAATACGTCGGATATGAAAAAATCTCAGAACAATGAACAGGCAGGGGGCCACTGTACAGTGATTCATATCCAAATGCCAAAAGGCATAACTTCCGAGCAGCAATCAATAAAAGTATTAAATTTATCTCCATCTAGCTAAAGAGAGAACGACAATGAGTGAGAGCCCAAACGCCAAAACAGAAAGTCAAATGAACTGCGTACGTTTAAATTTTGTGTTTTTAAGTTGCAGCTTTATGTCTCAAAGATTGAGATTTATTTAATCATAAAAACATCTAAAAATTAAACTAGTTGTATAGCACATTTCAGCAACAAGATAGTTCAAAGGGCTTGATATTACATGACAATAAACATTAGATTTTGTCAAATGTCCTCATCAAAACCATCAAGAATAATCATAATTAAACACATTAAGTACGTCAATCGATGTTCCAGCTGTTTTTCCATCAGGCAATTCAAAGTAAGCTTTTGTTTTAGCCTCGATTTAAAGGAGCTCAGTGTTTTGGCTGTTTTGCAGTTTTCTGGAAGTTTGTTCCAGATTAGAGGTTTATAAAATCTCAGTGTTGCTTCTTCATGGAAGACCTGGGAGGTCGTTGATGTATTTTGGTATTCAGGTGATAGAAGGCCGACTTTGTTATTGTCTTTCTGTGTCTTTGAATGTTCAGGTCTGGGATGATCATTAGTTTCTGGCTGCAGTATCTGAGGTGAATGTGGCGACTCAAAGTAAGTTCATTTCAGTTCAACTTTACGGATACTGGAATCAGAGTGTATTTTTGATTCATAAACGGCCATCGCTGCTGGTCGACTGAATTCCCCTTTTGGTTTCTGACTGACAACAAGCTTCTTTTTTTTAATACTGTGTTTTGTTTTACAATTTTATAAAAATATTTTGCACAAAGCAAATACCCCCATGCAAACTTCTAGCTAATACTTTTGAAAATGAAGTTTGACGTTTGGTTGAGTTGGTTCTTTGCACATCTGCCAAATAAAACAAGGCAGGAATTAACTGAAATTTTCTTATGGATCAAGGTAATTTTAGAAAAGAAAAAATGCAGCAGAGGTAGCAAATCAAACACATAATGGTTATAAATAATTCTTATCTGTTAGAACATCATTAAAGATGTCTTTTTTTCCTCACACATTCAATAATAATTACATATTTGTCCTGTAAAAGACAGAACCGTACGTATCTGAAGATGCAGACTCAAACTGCAGAAGCCTAAAGCTGAATTTTACCCACAACCAAACCAAAACCACTTGTTTGACCCTGTGATCTGAAGTGCAGATAAAGCAGCTTTATGAAAAAAGGAGCTTCAATTTAAAGAAAAAGCCGTCAAACTTGGAAATGCAGACGTAGGAGGCTTCACGCAGAGGCCGGGAGGAACAAGGGCATTAGAGGAGATATCCATCACGAAGATGACGCCTCAGGATTGTCTTTAAGCTTTCTTGGGGTTGCACACATAAATTAGCCTGAGCCCAACTCGAATCAGTCAATTATAGTTGCTGCTGTGATTAGTGTGTGGACACAACCATTTTGTAGGAGTGGGATTATACCTGTCAGCTGAAAGAGGACCCCAACCTTCACCTTTACAAGGTGAAAATCTTCCCTTTAGCGCAACGTGGAAATGAAACACTGAGCCTCCCTTAAGGGCAAAGCATTAAAACAGCTTTCAGTGGCTTCTAATATTTTCCTAGCTTGAATAAAAAATATCCAGCTTTCAAGAGAGATTACTTCATTTTCTCCAGTTATCACAGTCATGTTTATAGAGTGCAGCTCAATAAATTTAAATATCATCAAAAGTTTATTTAGTTCAATAGGCAACTTGTGGTTTAGTGCCTTGCCTAATGAACACAGCTGAATTCAAACTAATAAATGTCTTCCTGCAGTTCATAGGGTCTTCACAGAGTGATATTATGACAATTTATTTTGTTAATTTTGATGATCAGCTAATGAATTGGTTTCCTTCATAACTAGAGTATCATTAAACATTAATAAAAAAATATTTTAACACAGAAATGTTAGCTTCCTGAAAAACATGTACAGTATTAAGCAGTTAATCCATGGTTGAGCCTCCTTTTGGGGCTGGACAATAAATCAATTATATTTATTGTGACAAACGTGATCAATATCTGGTAGAATATTCAATATGTGGGATATTCACTGAACTGATCCAGAACCGCACAGCATTCTGGGAGATGTAGGCAGAACAGAAGCTGTAGCTACTCAACCTAGCTGAGCAAGGTTGGTGGAACCAACTCACTCACTCTTTGGTTACCTAGCAACCCACTCACTCTTTGGTTACCTAGCAACAACCTTTTGAGTAACTGCCACAGCAGCAGTTTATGGTTCCGTCACTTTGCCTCATAGGTGCTTAAAAATAAAAACAATGACGTTGAGTGAAAACTGTGGATAAAACAGGAAAGGTCACAACACCAGTTTGTTGTCTAAAGCATTTCTGTTTTAAAAGAAAACTACTTTTTTATTTGCCTCATGTGATATTCTGACTTTGTTTCCGAGAAACAACTAAGTCGCCTTAATTATTGCTTGAGGCAATAATTATAGACACACAGAAATAAAGTCTTAAATTATATTACTGTAGGTGTAATGAATCTATATAACATAATGGGTTTCACTTTCCAAACTAAATTACTGGACATAATGAAGAGGTGAACTAATGTATCTGCGCACAGTTGTGTTAAAGCTGCTCACAGGGAACTGAAACCGGGCCTGGGCCATCAACCATGAATGTATGTTTCACTGTAGAACATGGCAGGTTTTCACAGGACTTGGGAAACTCAGAGTGTACACCATGCACACTCTGTTCATGGTGTAATTTCTGCCATTTGGTGAATGTGGGCAGTGTAACTTTCACGCCCTCCTTCATTTTGTGCTCTGTTTTTGGAGAGATATCCAGTGGAGGTTACTCGCATGCTTTAGAATAATGATTTTTGATTTAAAATATAAAAATGTGTAAAGGTTCTCTGTGTTTTCTCAGCTTAGTCTGATCTCTCTTCTTCTTCCTTCCTCTTCTAGAGTCATCTAAGGCTGCTCATGTCTCTAAATCCATTGTTTTTGTTCTTTGACCACCTTCGACAACCACCTTCACCCTCAAACTGATGCAAGCTAACGTAACTCCTGAGGGAATTACCATGTGGGACCTAAGCTCTTTACCTTACGAATTGCATTGTCTGCCCAAACGTGGATGCTGTGTTTCTCACACACAAGCAAGAAGTTTATATAATTAACTTTCAAAGACTTTGTTGAGCAAACTACCCATTATAGAGGAAAAGGGGAGCTAAGTTGTAACTGCAGGGAATTAATGTAATGACACAAAAATACCGGAGCTGAGAGGTGGCCCCGGAAAAGCCGCTTCTTATTTCAAACAGTAATGAAACTGAATTATAAAGCTCTGCTAATCTCTTCCACAAAAGACTGGAAGCCAAAGCTACAGGTGTGTCTGAGCCCTCTAACCACCATGCAAGTTCTACACTGATTTATTTTTCCAGTCATGTACTCGCACAAAGAATCCTACCTATTTGCTGCAAATACAGGCTTCCATCGAAGCGTCTTAATGCGTGGCCGCTGTAAAAATAGCAAAGAATGAAGAGCAACTTTCCTCAGATGTGATACTTTTACTTTTCTCCAGCTCACCTACAACTATAGGTTGAGTTAAAACCACTTGTTGTTCCCCCAGGGGTTGGTACAAGTTGTTTATCTGAGTGCCAGGCAACACCTGTTAAGATTCCCATAAGTGGAAATGAAAAGTAGTTTCATTTAAGCTAACAATCTCATTTTGACGATGTAGACCTCCAGAAGTTTTCAAATAATCCTTAATTACTTGTAATGTTACTATTGATTTCTAACGTGTCAAACCTTGAATGTTAACTTGTATTTTTGTTCCCCTCCTCTGTGACTCCCCCACTCAGCTCCTTTAGACTAGCCAACAGCAATTAGCAAACGTCAGGTGGAACTGAGAATCTGCTGAGATCATCAGTGAAAATCTGGTGAAAAATAAAAATAAAATGTTAAATACTTGACAGAGGATGGATGTAGTGATGATGTCCTTGACTTTCTTAAAGAGACAGAGAACCAATTTCAAGGTGTTAAATTAAAAAGTTAAGTCATGTTTGATACATACAGTATTTTTATAACAACTGATTGTATTATAAATGGCAATATGTGCCTGGAATATCCATAACACTGCCCCTTTAGTATGTGACAATAACATTACATAGCTTCCCTTGTATCTGAAGTCTGATTCTGATTGGTTAATTAGTCCCTCATGATTACTCCTCCCCAGAGGCACCGCTTTGCAGCTGGAGCCGCAGACCGAACCGAAGCTGCTGTCACACTGCTTTGTATCCTGGTGTGCATGTTGGCGCTTTGAAGAAAGATGCATTATACCGGCCTAAACCTGAGGAAATTAAATACATTTTGTGGAGTAGCAAGTCCTGCCACAACTTTTAATTGTACTTATGGATCTATTATAACTGGTATTTTCATTTTCCCCTGATGCTACTGTCCCTGCTGCTTTTCTTTCTATATTTCAGGATCAACAGACTTCTTGAAAATTACGTTTAGGGACGTTTAGCAAGAAGAAGTAATCTGAAATGTGCCATACATAATTAAATTTTAATGAATGTTTTTGAAAATTTTGTTTCCAACATCAGAACAGGCAGAAATGTTCCACAGTCCTGCATAAGATTAAGTACCTAATGTTTACTCTGAATCACTGCAGCAGTATCTGAATGCTACACAATTAGTATAAATGCTCTGACTTGTTAAGTGATTTAACATCCAAAGGCCCAGCGCCTGTAGAGACCAGCACTTCCTAACTGGAAACATACTGGTTCCATGAAAGGCTCCCGTTCTGTTCTGGAAACTCTCCTACCCAAAGCAGGCGGATCAAAGCTCGTTTCATCCCACCTTTTACTTCCTAATCTTACATGAAGGTAGGCTTCAGAAGTCTGAATGAGACTGCTAAATCTCTTTCTTTACGAGTCTGAAATATTGCAAAAACCTTGTTAAGTTTTTGCGTTTGATCAAATAATATTTTGAGCTTTTAATTCCGAGTCAAAGAAAATTCCCGTTTTCCCTGTCAGTAGTAGTTTGTAGGTTAACTGGCGTTTGGCTTTGCGATGCATTATTCTTATTTGTACGTCAGTCATTGGGGAATAGATATGTGTGTGTTCATTATTAAACATAATTCATGATTCTTTTTATTAGTTCTTAATAATTCTGATTGTAAGTTGATTCTGAAACTGCACCAATCAAAAGAAATATTTATTTTTCCAACATGTTTATGGAACATAAACATGTTGAAGAGGCTGCAGCTCAGCAAGTGAAGCAGAGATTTTGATTTAGAAAATTGATTTTATATTGCCTTGTTTATTTTTGTAAAGTGCCTGGTGACAGTACGTTTCATAAATTACTGCAAAAGAAACTGAACTGAAAATGAATTATTTAGTTAAATGGAAATAGAAATAATGTCAATTGAGTCTTTATGACAGCGTGTTAGTCGCAGTATATTTTATTTTCTTAAGTTTTCTACAACACCGTTTTACAGCTCAAAACTTTTTTCATCCCAGAAATATTTATATACCAGTTAAGTTTAGGAGACAATTTCCACAAAGGAGCAAGTTGATCTGGTAAATTTTCATTTGATTAATTTAGCATTTAATCTGGTTGTCTTTGATGTTACACTTTTAAAGATGTAAAATATTTAAGTGGGAGAAAAAAATTAAAACCAGCAGGATCTTTAACACTGTACATACAAATATGTAATATTCCAGTTAATTAAATATATCAGCTCTTATAAAGACATTTAATATCTGAATCAATGTGTGTGTTCATTTTAGTGTGCACACTTTAAAAGGGAAATATGCCGGTCATGAGTAAAATCTTTTCTGCTGATTATTTCGCCTAGCAACAAGTGATTGAACTGTTCACTCAAACTGCTTCTCTCCACACAGCGATGAACCGTGACATTTGAAAAGCAGCCTTTTGTACGCAACATATATTTGAACCCGTATATGAATCTACGTGGGGAGTGAGCCGCACACTGCGTGATTCTCTAAATTTGGTTCACGGCAACAGCCGTCAAGGGGGAAAGATCACAACTGTCAGAGGCTGTGAGGAAGAAGTGGAAAGGGGGGAGAGGAGCGCACACCATCCTGCAGATGCTGCTCACATTATTCAGTATGGAGGAGCCCCTCAGCATGTTTATACTCATTCAGTGAGACAGCTGTGGGCATCTCCAGCCTGCCTATGCATGTGTTTCTCCGAGGCTCTCGGAGTCAGCCCCATTCATCATCCTCCAACAGCCCTGCTCTAATTGGGCCGCATCCCCACCTGCTGTCACTCACCGCCTCCTCCACATTGCGCCGGAAGAGATACAGATGTACCTGGTCCGACACAGCCCTGTCGCAGCACACCTGTCCCTGCATTTGAATCTCATA